>NC_086016.1:50748574-51374741 GCF_028858775.2 Pan troglodytes | reverse complement strand
CTGACAATGTACCTAGTTGGAATATAGCAAGAAATTGAGATCTTGCTGTAATATCATTTTATTCCACTTGGGTTCATATTAATAAATGATAAGCAATAATAGTATATGAGGAAAAATGGAAACCTAATGGTCTAGAGTGGGATGACTGCAGCACACACTGTCTGCACAGCACACCGAGGCCAGCGTGGTGCTGATTTTGCATTTCATAAATTGGATGACAGGGGAGCGGCTGAGCATTCAAACAGCCACGGGAACCTCCTTCTGTCTTTAGCTTTATCTGTGGGCTGTGTATTAGCCCCGTGCCTGGTGCTTAATAAATACGCTGTCAATACCAGCTATTGGGATTGGGAGGGACACCAGCACCAGACAGTGTTGGGCACCAGGCTGCAGCCACTGGGACAGCTTTTCTCAACAGGGCAGCCACCAAGGGTCTGCTGGAGAGTTGGTCATTCATTCCAATTCACACCCGCGCCGTCTGCTCCCTGCACCTCCTGCCCCAGCCTGTGCCCCCAGCACAGCATCTACACCCAGGAATGGGAAGCTGCCGGCCCCTCCCAGAAATCTTCCCAGGAGGAGCAGGAAGAAGGGTCCCTCCCACGCTGGACTCTTGGCCAGGACAACCTTCTCCTCATCGGCTCACCCCTGTGCTCGGCGCCGCTGCCAGAGCGTGGTGGGTAATGAGTTCCCGGAGCGGCTGAGCCCTGGAGGTCAGTTGCTCGTTAGACAGAGACAATTAACCACTCTCTGACTTAAACATTGCTTCACCTTTTATTTAACGTGATTTTGAAGAAATTACTTTCACTCACATTAGCAGGCATGCGATGCCAGGGTTTCCCTGTATAAGCAGAACAAGCCGTGTTCCGGGACCTGAGGCTGCAGGACATCTCTCCCCAGCAAGCGCAGGGCTGGAGCATGAGGTAGGACCTGAGGGACTTATCTTCCTCCACGACCCGGGAAAGCAGCAGGTCAGCGGGTGAATCAGGGCATGGCTCGGGGGCTCTGGAATGTGACTTTGGAAAGGCTTATAAACAGTGGGGAAATAAAGCCCTGTTGAGTTTCTGCATAGAGAAAGCCACAGAAGCACCCTCGTGGGCCTGCGTCACTCTGTCCCCAACCTTCTGCCTGCAGAGTCATAATTCCAGGGGAGAAATGAAGCAATGCTGGTTTTCTTGGGGCCCAGACCCCTCTGTGCCTCCCATGACCGCTTGCAAAATTGTATCTGCAGAAACAGTGGATGTCAGGTCTGAGAGGGGACTGGGAATCTGCACTGGGCTGCCTAGAGAGTGTGGCCAAGATAATCTCAGGCCCCCTGCAATTTTTCCACCACGCATACCGTTCCCACGCTGCCCACGCCACCTGCCACTGGGGACTCTTCCACTCCCAGCCTAGACCCTACACCGGGGCCTGGCTTTGTTCCCTCCTTGTTGAACTGCTGTCCAAGAGAAACTCGGCCCTGGGCTTCAGCAGAGGCATCATGCTTTGGTGATGGATTTACAAAGTTTTCTGTAGACAAAAAGGTGATGAGCCTATGCATTGTGATAAACACACCTCCTCAGGTCTTGGTTCTTAGCAAACAAAACCATCATTCACAGAATCAGATTTGTTCATCTAAAAATGTGTGGGTGACACCCAGGAGCCCCTGTAAGGATCTGTGTGGTGCCCTTGGGTTCTAGGAGAGAGGAAGGTGAAAGGAGCTGTTCACAGCCTCTTTCGACTCCCAGGTGACAAATGCCCAACAGAATGGTGTGGCTGGGTGCTCTGTGGACCCAGAGGACAAAGCCGGTCTCCGAGTGATGTGTGTGGAGGAAGAGAGTGCTGGAGGGGCTTTAGGGCTGGCCCTTATCAGGAGCACCTCAGCCTTGCAGAGAAAGGTGTCCAGCAGAGAGTGAAGCATGCTCCTGGGTTCCCTCCCAAACCACAGCACCCTACTCTCCTCCGGGATAAGGCAGAGGAAAGGGTGAGTCTCCACCTCATGATTAAATATTCACAGCTCAAAGGAGACAGAGGAAGAGCCAGGCCATATGAAATGAGGGATGCAGGCAGGTCAAGCAAGGAGGCCAGGAGACCCTGGCAGGGACAGAGGGTGGGGCGACAAAAGTAAATACAGCTCTGCTGGTGGCCGCAGCATCCTCAAGGCAATCCCACAGCTTTTTATTTATAAAATATATAATTGCATGTGTTTAAATTTTATATAATTCATTAAAGCAAGGGTGGAAAGTGATTTCCGATAATTAAAATGCAGAGGAGCCCATTCTCGGATTTGAGGCCATGAATAAAAGTGACACTTCGCCAATTGCACCTTGTTGGGTCACCGTTTAGCCGCAGCCACGAACATCTCTCAGGTAATTGATTGCTCCTCGCTGGGGAAAAACAAATGCAGGATGAGCTGATTCTACTGCTACTTATGATGCTTCGCTTTAGCATGGAAATTGGGGCTTCAAATGAAACAAGTTAACCCATGAGCAGCGAAAATAGCAGTATTTTTTAAGAAGGTACAAGGGGAGGACTCAGCCAAGATTTTCCGAGAGCCAACTCCTGGCCTCTGGGCAGGACAGAGGCAGATTCCCATCCTAGGACCCTCCTTCACCTCCTCCTAGGAAGAGAGGGATTCCTGTTCATCTCGGGAGCTGTCCAAGGCCAGGGTGCTGAAGAGGTGAATGTAATGGGCCAGGGCTGCCTTCTGCCTAGAGCCCCTTCCTGGAATCCTGCCCTGGCTTCCCCGAGGTGGAGCATTGCTGCACCACTTTGGCCACCCCTCACTCTCATTGGACACCCCCACCCTGCCATCCTGTGGCCCACAGGGTCAGAGGGTCATGCCTTGGTCCTCCTTGGAGACCTGAGTGGGCAGGCAGACGCTGGGTTCTAGGAAAGGTGGCCCAAGCTCCATGCATTGTCCCTTCCACTGTGACTGACTGGCTTGCTGGCACCCTGGCCCTTTGTCACCCTGGCATTGTGAGTGCTGGGATGCAGTTATAGGCTTCCAGAAAGCTCTTTGGGCCAACTCTTGCCTGGGCTAAGGGTGTCCTCTCCTTGCCCCATCCAGCCTTCCAAGGTGTCTTGCCAGGATAGGGGACCTATACCAGAACCTGGACAAGAGGGTCCTATGGTCCTTGCTCCCATGGCCCTGGGGTCTCACTCACACATCCATCCTCCTCACTCAAAGATGCTGCTCTCTTAACTCCTCCTACTGCATGCCAGGTGCTGCCTGGCTGTTGAACAAAGCAACGAACAGGAAGGGATGAGGTCACCAAACTGAGAATGTCATCAGAAGGCAGGAAGTTCTGCTGAGAAAGTAAAGCAGCGTCTTCTTCTAGACCAGTGGTTGGGGATGGCAGTGGGCAACTGAGTGGAGGCCTAAGGGAGATGGGGGAAGGAGGTCGGGGGAAGGCACAGATGCTCAGACGCATGGCAGAGCTTGCCTGGAGCATTCTGAAAAGAGGTTAGTGTGTATGGCACAAGGAGGGCAGGGGAGAAGAGACCAGAGAGCTGCATTCTGTGTGTGTGAGCAGCAGAGAACATAGGGCCCTGGAGGGTTGTGCACAGCCTGCATCTTTTCCACCAACTGAGATGAGAGCCTCTGGAGGTTCAGAGCCAAGGACTTGGCTTAAATGACAGCTGTAGGTGTTGAGTTGAGAGCAGGCAGCAGGTGCATGGCAAGGGAGCAGGGGGCTCTGTTAGGAGGCAAGTTCGTGGGTCCAGGAAGAGACAATGGTGCCTTGGTCAGGGTGTTTGTGAGAGGGGGTGTTGGGAAGTGATTGGATTCCAGATGTGTGTCTCAGGCAGAGCCAAGTAGGTTGGCTGCTGGATCAAGTGTGAGGGTGGGAGAATGACAGAGGCCTGAAGGGGGCTCCAGGTCTTCTTGCCTAAGAGCCCGGAAGGATGGAGTTTTCAGCACAGACATCAGTTAGATCTGATGGGGCAGCTTGATGGCAGATAGGCATGCAGGTATTTACTTTTCAACATGTTAGCCTGAAGAGGCCTTTGTGATGTGTGGGCAGAGATGTCAAATATGCCCTGTAGTAAACCACTGGGATTTGAGGGAATGCCTGAGGCTGGAGCTATACATTTGGGGTTTATCAGTATACAGACAGCATCTCAAGCTGTGAGATGGGTTGGGTTTCCAAGGGCAGGGCTAGGAGTAGTCAGAAGGTGCCGACTCCTGCTTACACCACCAGCAGGCACATAACCCAGGACCGAGAGTGAGGTTTTCTGACCCCGATCCCAAAGCCTTTGGTAGGTCTTGCCATTCCACTGCCATTGTATATGTAGCGATGCTGCCCAGACCCCCTGCCCCAGAGACCTTTGGGTAACTTATCAATATGCAGGTACCTGAGCTGATTGAATCAGGTCCTAGAGACAATAAGCCTGGGGATCTGAATTTAAAAGAAAATCTCTCCATTCCCTGGCCCTTGTTCAAGCTGAATGCTATGCAAATAAGAGTTTGAGAACCGATCCTCCATGAGGCAGGGCAGCTTGTTGCAGAAGCCACACTAGGCCTGCAGGTCCTGGGAGCCCCTCCCACTCAGAGGGTCTGAATGGCCACCCTTTCTCCTGAGGTTAGCAGCCCCTCCAGTCTGGTCAGAAGGCTTCTCTCTCACTGTGTTCGCTGCCTTAGCCAGCTTCTCAGAATCCTTCAGGGGAGTTCAGAGGCAGTTAGACCACCTTATCCCAAACTCATTGAGTTCTGTACATTAATTATGTACAGCTTTTGGTACATCAAAAAATAGCAAATAAATAAAGATTGTCCTATCACATGAGAGGACGAATGGAGACTTTTTTTTTTTTTTTTTTTTTTTTTGAGACAGAGTCTCACTCTGTCGCCCAGGCTGGAGTGCATTGGCGCGATCTCGGCTCACTGCAAGCTCCGCCTCCTGGGTTCACGCCATTCTCCTCCCTCAGCTTCCCCAGCATCTGGGACTACAGGCAGCACACTGCCACGCCCAGCTAATTTTTGTATTTTTAGTGGAGATGGGGTTTCACTGTGTTGGCCAGGATGGTCTCAATCTCCTGACCTTGTGATCCGCCCGCCTCGGCCTCCCAAAGTGCTGGGATTACAGGCATGAGAAATGGGGACTTTCTAAGCAGGATAAGAGGGAAATGAAGCATGAGGACCAAGCGCCTGGCCTTCCCTCAGACCACGGAGAAGGTGCTCACTGCAAGGACAGTGTCAGCTTCCAGCCTGCCAGCTTCTCTCTTCCTGGGAGTCAGCCAGATCTCGGTTGATGCAGAAGAAACATCTCTTTTCAGATGATGCATTTCTTTCAATGCCAAGGGTGGACCTGTGCCCAGAAAACATTCTCCAGATTGCAACTACAATCCTGGAATTTCAGCCTCGATTCACGCCTTTGATAACTGCTCTACTTCTGTGTTAGAGAATGGATACGTGCCAAGGCGTCACTGCCTATCATTTCACTCCGTGCCCATAAATTTGTACAAATAAAAAAGAAAGAAAGAGAATATCCTCCAGAGGAGAAAAGTATTAATTTTAATCATCTATTTTTAAAAACAGCAGCTCTATTGATATAAAACTCACATACCAGACAATTCACCCTCTTCAACCACACAATTCAAAGTTTTTTAGTGTATTCACATAGACATGTAACCAACACCACAATCAATTTTATAGCATTTTTGTCACCCCAAAATAAACCTTATACCCACTAGCAGTCACTACCCATTTTGCCTACACCCCCAACCCTAGGCAACCACAGACTGACATTCTGCTTATTCTGGAAATTTCACATCATTTGAGTCATATAATGCCTGGTCTTGTGTAGCTGGCTTCCTTCACTCAGAACAGTATTTTCAAGATTGATCCGTATTGTATCATGCATCAGTACTTCATTTATTCATAGCCAAATAATGTTCACTACATTTTATTTACCTATTCATTAATGGATGGATGTTCAGGCTGTTTCCTCTTTGCGGCTATTATGAATAATCCTGCCATAAACGATGAACATTTGTGTCCCCTTTCATTTCTCCTGGTATACACCTAGGAGTGGAATTGCTGGTCACATTTTAACGCTATGTTTAACATTTTGAAGACTTGCAGGATTGTTTTCCAAAGTGGCTTCACCCTTTTACACCTCACCAACAGCGTCCGAGGGTTCCCATTTCTCTACATCCTCACCAAGAGGTATTAATATCAGTGTTTATTATGTCAGCCATCCTCATGGAAATGATGCACTTGCTTATTCTGGCCTTAATTTGAATTTCTCTGGTGGCGAAAGATGTTGAGCATCGTCTCGTGTCACTGGACATCTTCTGTGAAGAAGTTTCTATTCGAATCACTTGCCCATTTTTAATTTGTGTTGTCTTTTTTATTCTTGAGTTGCAAGGGTCCTTTTAATATTCTAGACACAAGTTCACTACCAGATATGTAACTTTTCAAAACTTATCTGCCAATCTCTGGCTCACCTTTTTAATTCATGGAATGGCAATAAAATGCCATTTAGTGCTTCAAAAGACACTTTCTTGATGGTGTTTTCTGGAGCACAAAGGTTTGAAGTTTGAAGATGTCAAATTCATCTACTCTTTTTTTGTTATTGCTTTTGATTTTGGTGTGTCACATCTCAGAAATGACTACCTAATCAAGGTCGTAACAACTTACGGCTGTTTCTTCTGAGAGTTTTATCATGTTGTCTCTACATTTAACTATCTGTTCCATTTTGAGTTAATTTTGTGTATCATGTGAGGTGGGGGTTCACATGAATTCTTTTGTACCATTTGTGGAAAAGACTCTGATTTCCCACATGGAATTGTCTTGGCATCAGCATCAAAATTCAACTGACCATGAACGTCTGGGTTTACTTCTGCATTTCCAATTTTATCTCGCTGATCTGGGTGTTTCTCCTTATGTCTGCGCCACATTGTCTTGAATACTGTAGCTTTGGCACAAGTTTCGAAGTGGGGAACTGTGAGCCCCCTAATTTTGCTCTTCTTTTTCAAGATTATCGTGGCTATTTTAGATCCCTTGATTTTTCCACTTAAAGTTTAGGATCAGTTTATGAATTTCTGCAAAGAAGTCAGCTTGGCTTTTGTTAGGTATCACATTCAATCTATACCTCAGTGTGGGGATTATTGCCATCTAACCAATTTTAAGTTTTAATTCTTATTCATAAATATAGGAAAGCTTTACATTCATTTAAATCATTTTAAATTTTTAAGCAATATTTTGTAGTTTTCAGAGTATAAGTTTATACATCTTTTGGTAAATTTATTCCTAAATATGCTATTCTTTTTGATGGTATTGCAAATGAAATTGTTTTTCTAAATTTCAATTTTGGATTCTTTATTATAAGAGTATAGAAATACAGTTATTTTTTTATAATGAGTGTGTTTCCCAAAACTTGCTGAATTTGTTACTTCTAATAGTTATTTTGTGGATTGTTTAGGAATTTTTGTATATGAGATCATGACATCTGCAAACTGAGATAGTTTAATCTTCTTTTCCACTCTAGAGGTATTTTTTTATTTTTCTAGGCTAATTGCCCTTGGCGGGACCTCTAGTATATTAATAAAGAAGAAGGTGAGAGTGGACCTCTTGGGTCTTGCTCCTGATCTTAGGTGGATAGCAACCAATCTTTCACCATTAAATATGATGTTAGCCATGGAGGTTTTTAATAGATGCATTTTATCAGAGTGAAACTTACTTCTATTCCTAGTTTGTTGTGACTTTCTTTCTTTTTGTTATGAGGTGATGTTGAGTTCTGTTATATGCTTTTTCTGTATATCTGGAAATTATCATGTGGTTTTATTATTTGTTCTGTTGATAGGGTATAATAAATTAATTGATTTTTGGATGTTAAAACAACCTTGCATTCCTGGGATAAGCCCAATTTTGCCACCGTATAGAATCCTGTTTCTATGTCACTGGACTTAGCTTGCTCATATTTTTTGAGGATTTTTGCATGTGTGTTCATGGAGAATGTGGGTCTGTGGTTGTATTTTCTTGTGATGCCTTTCTGGTTTGGGTAACAAGGCAATACAGGTCCTATGAAATGTCTTGGGAAATGACCCCTTTTCTTTGACTTTTGAGAAAATATGTGAATAATTTGTACAAATTCTTTTCTAAGTATTTAGTAGAATTCATCGGTGAAGTCATCCAGTTCTGTGTATTTCTTTCTGTGTATTTTTTTCATTTTCTATAAAAATTTTTTGTTGCAGTAAAAATACATGTAACATAAATTTACCACCTAATTATTTTAAGTGTACAGTTCAGTAGTGTTGAGAATACTCACCTTGTCATATAACAAATCTCCAGAACTCTTCATCTAGCAAAACTGAAACTCAATACCAATTAAACAATATTTTCCCCTTCCCTGTATCCTCAGCCCCTGACATCCACCATTCTGCTTTCCATCTCTATGGATTTGACTCCTCTAAGTACTTCGTATAAGTGGAATTATATAGAATTTGTTATTTTGTGACGGGCTGATTTCACTTCGCATCATGTCTTCAAGGTTCATCTATGTTGCAGCATATGTTAGCATTTCTTCCCTTTTTAAGACTGAATAACGTACCATTGTATGGATGGACAAAAACACGTTCATCCATCCATCCATCCATCCACGCATCCATGCATCCATCCAACCATCCATCCATCCATCCATCCATCCATCCATCCATCCATCCATGCATCCATCCATCCAACGATCTATCCATCCGTGCATGCATCCATCCATCCAACAATGTATCCATCCATCCATCCAACGATCTATCCATCCGTGCATGCATCCATCCATCCAACAATGTATCCATCCATCCATCCATCCATCCATCCATCCATCCATCCACCCATGCATCCATCCATCCATCCATCCATCCATCCATCCATGGAGACTTGGGTTGCTTCCACCTCTTGGCTATTGTGGAACAGGCTCCCATGAACTTGGGTGTTCAAATGTCTCTTCGAGATCCTGCTTTTGATTCTTTCATGCATATACCCAAAAGTGGAATTGTTGGATCATATGGTAGCTTAATGTCTAATTTTTTGAGGAAGAGCCCTACAGTTTTCCGCAGCAGCTGCCTCATTTCATATTCCCACCAACAATGTACAAGGGTTTGAATTTCTCCATATCCTGGCCAACACTTTTCTTTCTAGTATTTTCTTTGTTTCTTTTGTATTCTATTGTTTTATTAGTAGCCATTCTAATGGGTGTGAGGTGGTATATCATTGTTTCAATTTACGTTTTTCTAATAATTAGAAACACTGGGCATCTTTTCAGGTGCTTGTTGGTTATTTGTATTTCTTTGGAGAAATATCTATTCAAGTCTTTTGCTCATTTTTAATTTGTTCCTTTTGTAGTTATTTTGTAGGAGTTTTTTATAGATTTTCGACATTAACCCCTTATCAGTTATTTGATTTGTAAATATTTTCTCCCATTCTGTATGTTGCCTTTTCATTCTGTTGATTACATCCTTTGATGCATAGAAGTTTATAATTTTGATGTAGTCCCATTTGTCTATTTTAACTTTTGTTTTCTGTGTCTGTGGTGTGATAATCAAGAAATCATTGCCAAACCTATTGTTATGAAGCTTTCCCCCTATGTTTTCTTCCAAGAGTTTTATAGTTTTAGGTCTTACATGACATACAATATGAAGCACTTTTTTATATGCTTATCTGCCATCTGTGTATCTTCTTTGGTTTGGTGCCTGTTAAGGTCTTTGGCATATTTTTTAACTGGCTTGTTTTCTTATTCTTGAGTTCAAGAGTTCTTTGTGTATTTTCAATAACAGTTCGTTATCAGGTATGTCTTTTGCAAATATTTTCTCGCAGTCTGTTTAAGAGTTCTTTGTGTATTTTTAATAACAGTTCTTTATCAGACATGTCTTTTGCAAATATTTTCTCTCAGTCTGTGTCTTGTCTTCTCATTCTCTTGAAATTGTGTTTTGCAGAAAATAAGTTCTTCATTTTAACAAAGTCCAATTAATTCATTCTTTCATGGATCATGCCTTTGGTGTTTCATCTAAAAACACATCATCATACCTGAGATCATTTAGATTTTTCTCTTATGTTATAGCCTAGGAATTTTATACTTTTGCATCTTATGTTTAGGTCTGTGATCTATTTTGAGTTAGTTTTTATGATGAGTGTAAGGTGTGTGTTTAGATTCATGTTTTTTGCATGTGGATTTCCAGTTATTTCAGAACTGTTTGTTGAAAGGGTTATCTTTACTCCATTGCGTTGTCTTTGTTTGTTTGTCAAAGATCAACTGGCTGCATTTATATGGGTCTCTTTCTGGGCTCTCTATTCTGCTCCATTGATCTACTTGCCAATGGGTTTATTGCAGTAGACAATCAGATATGCAGTAAAGACATATCTGATTAAGGGTTGTTGTTAAAAATATACAGACTATGGATGTATTTTTCACCAGTATCACACTGTCTGGATTATTGCAGCATTACAGTCTTAAAGCTGTGTAGTAATACTCCTTCAACTTTGTTCTTCTCTTTCAATATAACGTAGTCTTCTCTGAGTCTTTTGCCTCTCCATATAAACTTTATAATCCATTTTTAAATCTCCACAAAATAAGTTTCTGGGATTTTGACTTGAATTACATTGAATCTAGAGATTAAATCGGGAAGAACTGACACTTTGAAAATATTGAGTCATCCTGGCCATGAACATGGAGTATTTCTCCCTTTATTTAGTTCTTCTTTGATTTCTTTCAAGAGAGCTGCAGATCTTGTACATATTTTGTTGGACTTATATTGAAGTGTTTCACTTTTTAAGGTGCTAGTGTAAATGTTATTTTGTTTTTAATTTCAAATTTCACTTGTTCATTGCTAGCATTTGGGAAAGCAATTTACTTTTGCCTATTAACCGTATATCCTTTAATCTTGCTGTAGTTAATTATTTATATTAGTTCCAGGAGTTTGTTGTTGTTGTTGTTTCTTATTTGAATTTAGTTCAAGAAATTTAAAAAAATTTTTTTGAGATTTCTTTTTGACTCATGTATTATTTTAATGTCTTGTTTAATCTCCATATATTTTATGATTTTCCAGTTATCTTTCTGTTATTTATTTCTAGTTTAATTCTACTGTGGCCTAAGAGCTGACACTGTATGATTTATATGATTTTTAATTTGTTAGGGTGTGTTTTATGGCTCAGAATGTGCTTTGTTTTCGTGAATGTTCCCTGTGAGTGTTTTCTTAATTATGTCCTTGCCGATGTTCTGTCTGCTGGATCTGTCCATTTCTGATAGAAGGGGTGCTGAAGTCTTCAACTGTAAGAGTGAATTCATCTGTTTCTCTTTGCAGTTGTATCAGCTTTTGCCTCGTATTTTGACACTGTGTTTTTGGGTGCATATCTGTTAAAGATTGCCATGTCTCCTGGGGGAATTGGCCACTTTATCATTATGTAATTCTCTTCTTTATCCCTGATGATTTTCCTTGCTTTGAAATCTGCTTTGTTTGAAATTAATATAGCTACTTTTGCTTTATTTGGATTAGTGTTAGCATGACATCGTTTCCATCCGTTTACTTTTAATCAATATTTTTTAATATTTAAAGTTGGCTTCTTGTAGATTACATATATTTGTGTCTTATTTTTTGATCCACTGTGACAATCTCCATCTTTTAATTGGTGCATTTAAACTATTGACTTTCAAAATGATTATTGATACAGGTAGATTAATATCTATCATATTGGTACCTGTTTTCTATATCTTGCACTTGCTCTTGTTTCTATTTTTGTCTTTCACTCTTTGTTCTGCCTTTTGTAGTTATAGCTGAGAATTTTATATGATTCTGTTTTCTCACCTTTCTTAGCATATCAGTAACCCCCGCTTTTAAACCTTTTAACGTGATTGCCCTAGAGTTTGCAATACACATTTACAAGGAATCCAGTCCTACTTTCAAAGAACACTATACAACTTCACAGGTAGTGTGATATAAGATCCCTCGTTCCTCCCTTGCATTCGTTCCATTATATCTGTCATTCATTTCACTTATATATAGGCACACGTAAGTGTACATGTGCATGCGTATAGCTTATGGGTACATGCATACATACGTAGACACACATAAGATATGTCATAAGCATACTTAATTGAAGACCTTGCTGCTATTACACACACATAAGATATATCATAAGCATACTTAATTGAAGATCTTGCTGCTATTATTTGCCACTAACTATTATCTTCCAGATCAGTTAAAAACAAGAAAAATAAGTTTTTACTTTATGTTAACTTATTCTTTCTTCATGACTCATCTTTTCTGTGTGATCTGAGTCTCTGCCTTCTCTTTAAAGAACTTTTGTAACATCTTTTACTAGGCAGATTGACTGATAATAAATTATCTCCATTTTTTTATTGTTTTGATTTATTTCTTCTTCACCTTTGAAAGATAATTTTGGCCAGGCATGGCGGCTCACGCCTGTAATCCAAGCGCTTTGGGAGGCCGAGGTGGGCAGATCACTTGAGGTCCGGAGTTTGAGACCAGCCCGGCCAACATGGTGAAACCCTGTGTCTACTAAAAACACAAAAATTAGCCAGGTGTGGTGGTGGGTGCCCGTAATCCCAAATACTCAGGAAGCTGAGGCACGAAAATCACTTGAACCCAGAAGGCAGAAGTTACAGTAAGCTGAGATTGTGCCACTGCACTCCAGCCTATGCAACAGAGTGAAACTGTCTCAAAAAGAAAAAAAAAAGATAATTTTGCAGGGTCAGAATTGTAGGTTGGTGGTCTTTTTCCCTTAGCACTAAATATTTTACCTTACTCTCCTCTTGCTTATTTAATTTCTGCTTAAAAAGTCAGATGTAATTCTTATATTTGTTGGTTTATAGGTATGGTCTTTCTCCTCATCTCTCCCTGGCTTCATTCCAGATTTTTAAAAAATGTTCAAATTTCTGTTGTTGGAAAATAAAATGCATAGATTTTTCATTATTATTATTATTTTGCATTTATCCTACTTGATGATCTCTGAAATTCCTAGAACTGAGGCTTTGTGTCTGGTATTAATTTGTAGGACATTTCCAGTCATTACTGTTTCAAGTATTTTCTTTCTTTCTTCTTTCTTCTCTTCTCTTCTCTTCTCTTTCTTCCTCTCTTTCTCTCCCCTCAGTTCTTCTGTTCTTTTTCTCCTTCCGGTATTCCCACTACAAGCATGTTTCATCTTTTGTAGTCACCCTATACTTCTTGAATATTGTTCTTTTTTTTCAGCCTTTATTGTATTTGCTTTTCAGTTTGGGAAGTTACCATCGATACATCCTTCATCTCAGATATCATTTTTCCTCAGGGGCGTCCAGTTTACCAATACACCCATCAAAGGCATTCTTCAGTTCTGTTGCAGTGTTTTCCATCTCTAGCATTTACTGTTGGTTCTTTCTTAGGATTCTGTCTCTGCTCCCATTGCACACCTGGTGTTCATGCTGTCTGCTTCCTCTATTAGAGCCTGTAGCATATTTGCGCTTATAGTCTTAAATTCTTAGTCTGATAATTCCAATATTACTGCCATGTCTGGTTCTGATGCTAGCTCTATTTCTTGAAACTGTATGTGTGTTTTTAAGTACACCTTATAATGTTTTTCATAGGCAGGCTTTGTGTGCTCAAGGAGAGGAACTGGTTTTAGCAGGCCTTTAGGAATGCGGTGCTACGGTGTAGGGGGAGGCAAAGTGTTATAGAATCCTGTGATTCGGTCCCAGTTGTTCAGCGACCCTGTGTCTCTGGACTGCTAACTTCACAAGTGCTTCTCAGTTCCTGCTGTTTTACATGGGACAGGATAGTGAGAGTGGGCTGGAGGTGAGCATTTTCCTCCTCGTACGTGGAAAGCCAGGGCAGGCTGAAATTGGGTAGTTCTCTTCCCTCAAGGAAGCTGGACTGTGATAAAACTCCAACATTTTAGGATCTGGATTGAGTATTTTCCTTCTCCTACGTGGAAAGCTAGGGCAGGCTGAAGTTGGTTATTTCTCTTCCCTCAGGTAAGTTAAACTCTAATAAAACCCCAGTATTTTATGCTCTGGTTGAATGTTTTCTCCTGAGGACAGGCCTTTTTGAGAACTGAGTGATCTGGTAGATTTCAAAATAGTTCCTTTTTTCCTCCCCTTGCTGGAAGCATAACAGTTTTTTTCTGCAGTATTTTCTTGGGGAACCTGGTTAGCTCTTGTAGGTGAAACTCACAAGAGTGAGGTGGGTCCCTTTGGAGTTATTTGTAACTCTCAGACTCATCCACTCTGGGCCTCTAGCAATCCATGAGTTGGAGTTCAGTTTCTTCTACTCTGACACTGTTTCCCACAGCGGTTTCTCATCCCAAATCTCTCCTCTAGCAAGCTGTGCCTCCCGGCTTCCACACAACTGTCTCTCCAATTTCAGGGGGAGTGGCTGGCACTGTGTGCTCATCCACTTACAGAATCAAAAATACTTGTGGAGTTTTTAACCTGTTCAGCTTTTTACTTGTTAGGTGAGAGTGGTGACTTCCGTGTTCCTTACATGAGAAACTGGAACTCACCTTAATTTTTAAAAGGCAGTTTCTGTGCATCTGATAGTCTCAGTTTCTGATTTTTCCTGTTGCCACTCGACTTTGCCGTCCCACTCGACTCTGCCGTCCCACTGTCTTCGGACCCGCATTGTTTCTGATGGGAAGTCAAGTGTTCATCTCACCTGGAATCCCTTTGTGTGACAACTGATCTTTCTCTTTGTTGCTTTCAGGATCGGTCTTTGTCCTTTTAAAAAGCATTTTAATGATGACATGTCTGTTTGCCAATGTCTTTGCCTTTATCCTAGCTCATGGAGCTAGATAGATATGTGTAGATAACAATTTTTCATAAATTTGGGGAAGTTTCATGGTTTTTCTAGTCATTTTTCTGCTTTATCTCTTTTTTCTTGTATTCTCAGGACACATATACTGGTCCTCTGAATGGTTCTACATGCCTCTGAGGTTTTCTTCCTTTTTTTCATTTGCTATTCTTTCCGTTTCTCAGATTGCTGAACCTCTGTAAATCTATTTTTATGTTTGCAGACCCTTCTGCCAACTCAAATCTGTTGAGCTCTTTGGTACATATTTGTATTAATTATCATACTTTCCTTGTTCAGAACGTCCATTTAGTTTTACTAAAATTGATATTCTCTACTCAATGAGCTATTACCATAATAGACTCCTTTACCTCCTTAAGCATATTTTCCTCTAGTTCTTTGAACATATTTACAATGGCTGCTTTGCAGTATTTGTCTACTAAATCCAACATCAGGGCCTCTCACAGGCAAGTACTGTGGCTCACTTTTTTCCCTGCCTCGGGGTCACACCTGCTTCTTTTCTTGTCTCATAATTTTTTAAAAAACTGAACATTTTAGGTAAGATATTGTACCAACTCTAGACACTAATCTCCTAGCACTATTTCTGAGGCTTGTTTTGTTGTTGTTTTTTTTTTTTAGTGACTTTGCTGGACTATTTTAACAAACTCTATTTCCACACAGTGTGAGGTTTCCAATATCAACCCCACAGGCAGCAATGGACAAGGGCAGTCTCCCTGGGGTGACGGTGGATTTAGCGGGGCTGTCTCTGTCTCTGTCCCTGACATCTCTATGCAGAATTCTTTCTCTTTGGTATTGCACCCAGCTGTTAGACTTTACTCATTGCTGGGTATGTTTTTGTTTTTTCACCCCCTATTCCCTGCTACATAAGTTGCTCCATAATTTGATAAAATTAAATTCAGGAAGGGAAGGTTTTAAGCCAGTATTTAAGGTTCATTTGAACCCCAAGAGGGCTCTCTTAGCTGTCTCTTTTCCTGGTTCTGTCTGGTAAACTAGCTAGCTTATGTTTAGCTTGTTCTGATGGAGCATGGGCCCTTTAATTTCCCACCACCACAATCTTCCTTATTTTCAAGAGATTCTTTTGGTTTGAACACACTATTTTGAACACTCTGTTTTGAAGTTAATTCTACTGGGGGAGAGCTTTGGTAGTCTGCATTCTTGTGGACTAAATTTCCCCGAGCAAAGTCTCTGAAGTACCTTCTGGTCTTCTTCTCTTTTCTCTTCAAGTGTGGAAATTCAACTATGTGAGCCTGACCTGGGGCCCTCATATTCTCAGCCTGGCATGCCTGGGGCAGAGCCACTGCCCTCTGAGTGGGGGCTGGGTGTAAGAGGGGAATCTCAAACTATTTGTTACTTCCCCTCAACAAGGACTCAGCTTCTGCACCTCGGAGGCAGTGGGGCTGGGAAATGCTGGCTACCTGCCCTTCCTCATACAGTCAATGCAGACTGACAGCCAAGGAGACAGAAGGCCCCGTCTTCCTGGCCACTGGAAATGGAGCTCTGTGAAGCTGACCAGGGGAGGGGAGGTCATGGGACCATTTAGGGCCTCATGTGTCACAGACTCTCACTGCTCTTAAGATTTTGTTGAAATTGTGAATGAATGTACCTTCATTTGCTTAATCCCCTTAAAATAATTTGTAGAGATATTACTGTTTTTTAAAAGAATGTTTACCAGTTTTGGTTGTTTTGCTGGGAAATGGATTCTTGGAGCTCCTCAAATTACCATTCTAGAAGTGTCTTAAAGGTTTCTTCATGCTCCTCTCATTAATAATAAATAATTCCAAGTATTCCTTATGGGGAGGGGTTAGAGAACAAAAATGAAGTGGTTATATGACCCAGAGCATGAGAACTCCTGAGGATATAGATTAATCAGGGAGAAGGTTCTAGAAGGCCAGAAGCTCAACTTGACACCCTACAATTCCCTATAGCATTGCCAGTGGGAAGTGAGCAGGCTGGGGAACACGCCTCCAAGGTTTTAGAGCATAAATCACAGCGTACACTGTGGTCCAATGGAGGGAAGGGCCAGAGTATCCTAACTCCTGTCATCCGTGAGAGTCAAGAATAGAAACACTATGCAGCTCCCCAGGCCTGGAATGGAATGCCAGTCCCGACATGAATAACAGCCGGGCAAGCCTGCATGGAAGGTCAAAGGAGCTGCTTAGTTTTCTGCATAAATCATAGTGCCAGGCTCCGGTGTGAGACTCATAGGATCATGAAGGAGTAAAGGAAGAAAGAAAAAAAGAGGCTGGGCATGGTGGTTCATGCCTGTAATCTCAGCACTTGGAGGGGCCGAGGCAGATGGACCACCCGAGGTCAGGAGTTCGAGACGAGACTGGCCAACATGGTGAAACCCTGCCTCTACTAAAAATACTAAAACTTAGTTGGGCATGGTGGTGCATGCCTGTAATCCCAGTTACTTGGGAGGCTGAGGCAGGAGAATGTTTGAGCTCAGGAGGAGGAGGTTGCAGTGAGCAGAGATCATGCCATTGCACTCCAGCCTGGGCAACAGCAAGACTTCATCTCAGAAAAAGGAAAAA
Source organism: Pan troglodytes (assembly GCF_028858775.2). Taxonomy (NCBI): domain Eukaryota; kingdom Metazoa; phylum Chordata; class Mammalia; order Primates; family Hominidae; genus Pan; species Pan troglodytes. The sequence goes on along the minus strand of NC_086016.1, from coordinate 51,357,447 downwards.
AGAAAGAAAGAGAAAAGGAAAAAGAAAAAAATGAGAAGGAAGAAGGGGGAACCAGATAGGCAGAGTTTCACAGCCTTGAGTCCTGACTGGACTCAGGAGGGCCATGTGGCTGAGAGGAAAAGGTGTCAGGTCTCAGGGATGCTGGGACCTCCGGCTCTGCCTGGCTGGCTTCATTATAGACCAGGTCAGAAGAATCTGGTTTCATCGCTATTGGCGATCCTTTAAGGGACTCCTCATCTCTTCAAGAAAAGGCTATTCTTATCTATGCACCTAAGCCAGAGAGGGCCCCAGCTGTGGGCAGGATGACCCCAGAGGAGAGCGAACTCCAGGGCCAGCCTCGCTGCAGCCAAGGAATGTTCCAGCAGAGCAGGTAGAGGAGTCCAACAGACGGGAGGCTGCATCCGCAGCAGTGCAAACCCTCCTCCCAGGCAGAACCACAAGCGCACCTGTCCGCGGCCCGCAGGTGAGGTACTCACGCCCTGCCGAAGACACGGTGACCAGAAGACGACAAGGAGGGATGGTGAGTGGAGTGGGCACCGCGGCACGGGCATCCAGGAAAGGAGGCGTTCCTTCCAGTCCCAGCGCGTGTGGCTCTTTCCAAGTCAGCTGAGTGCTTGAGGCAGGGAAGGGAGCTCTAAAAGATGCCCAGCACTGAGTGTATGTTCAGCTTCCTCTGGGAGATGCATCTTTTCACCAACCCATGGAGCTGATGACTCAGGGCTACCTCCACTGTGAAGCTGGTGTTCTCAGAAGCCCAAAGTGCGGACAGCAGTGGGGCTGATGATGCTGGTCTTCTTGGATTAGTGGCCTGGGGGCTCCCTATGGCAAACATTCTGACCATGGCACGCCTAACATTGGGGCTGGTCACTCTCTGTAGGGCTGACAGGGCTGTCCCTGCACTGTGGGGTGTCTAGAAGCATTTCTGGCCTCTGCCTACTGCATGCAACAGCAACCCTTTCACAAACACAAGGGTTATGACAACCATTAATGTCTTCAGACATTGCCTGATGACCTCTGGGGGGTACAAGTGCCCCCAGTTGAGAAACAACGCTTAATTAGAGCGTGTTGTTGACACTCATTTACACACCTTTCCCAACACCTTGTTCAGGGTTAGAGGTGTGGATTACAGTAAATAAATTAATGTGCCAATGAATGTGGCAATTGGGAACAGTCAAACAGCTCCATCAGTTCCCAGGTTTAGCAGAAACGCTGGGTGAAAACAATAATTAGACAGGGTGTTGAAATGGAAATTCTAGATCACTGTGTATTCCAATGCAAAGTGTTAGACTAGCAGGAAGATATTTTTAAGGTAAAAGACATAAAACTGTTTAGAGCAGGAGCGGGCGGTGGCCGCCTGTGCAGCAATGGCCAAGATCAAGGCCTGAGACCCTCGAGGGAAGAAGAGGAGCTGCTGAAACAGCTGGACAACCTGAAGGTGGAGCTGTCCCAGCTGCGCGTCACTAAAGTGACAGGCGGCGCAGCCTCCAGGCTGTCTAAGATCCGAGTCGTCCGCAAATCCATTGCCTGTGTTCTTATGATTATTAACCAGAGAAAACCTCAGGAAATTCTACAAGGGCAAGAAGTACCAGCCCCTGGACCTGCAGCCTAAGAAGACATGTGCCATGCGCCACTGTCTCAACAAGCACGAGGAGAACCTGAAGGGCAAGAAGCAGCAGTGGAAGGAGCGGCTGTCCCCGCTGAGGAAGTACACGGTCAAGGCCTGAGTGGTGCATTGTCAGTAAAGCACAGCTGGCTGAGAAACAAAACAAGATGTTTAGAGCGTTTTGTCATTCCTCAGTGGAGGGTGTAACTGTAAGGCGCGTTCCATTTCTTTGGAGAGAGCTGTGCTGTCAATTCCACCTACCACATGGTTCTACTTCCCAACCCTGAGAGCAGTGAGAGGGACTGGAGCAGATGACCCATGAGGGTTTTTGTAGAAGATTTCTCTGGAGATCTGCGCGGTGAGTCCCATCTAGGGGAGAGGTGGGGACGTAACACCTCCTGAGACTAAGTACAATGGACTCAGGGACACCGTCAAAGGTGATGATCGAGAGATCTGAGGGTGTCATAAGTTCTGCCTGAAGAAAGGCTACAGGACAAATCCCCTTTACCTCTTGGCAAAGAAGAGAGGCTTTGATAATACCCTCCACAAGGGTTAATACAGAGCCCTGGATAATCTGGGGGTGATGGGAATTGCATCTGAGCCATCTCTGAGAGATCTCAGGGTGAAAGTCTGATTGAGGTAGTTCAATATGGAAACCATGAGTTGTCTAAGTGCTAAGAAAAGGTAGACAGTATTCTACTACATTAAAAATTATGGCCGGGCATGGTGGCCCACGCCTGCAATCCCAGCACTTTGGGAGGCCGAGGTGGGCGGGCCACGAGGTCAGGAGATCGAGACCATCATGGCCAACACGGTGAAACCCTATCTCTACTAAAAATACAAAAAAAATTAGTCGAGCGTGGTGGCAGGCCCCTGTAATCCCAGCTACTAGGGAGGCTGAGGCAGCAGAATCCCCTGAACCTGGGAGACGGAGGTTGCAGTGAGCCGAGATTGCGCCACTGCCCTCCAGCCTGGGCGACAGAGCAAGGCTCCATCTCTCTCTCTCTCTCTCTCTCTCTCTCTATATATATATATATATATGATTTATGGCATCCAATTGTCAAGATCTAATCATCCTACAGGGAAGTGGCTTGAATGTTCCTGCTGCTCTGTCCATTCTAGACATGGATCAATGGGAAATACAAAAGATTTGGGATGAAAGCGATTGAGCAGGAGGAAACACACACATTCCCGACACTGAAGTAGGGCCCCTGGGCTGTAGCTCCCCTCCCCCACCCCTCCAGGGGCTGCCCGGCTGTCCTGGCATCCAGCCCAGAAAAGCTGCGCTCCCTGGGAACGGCTTGGAGCAGATGAGCGCTTACAGCATTGCACCATCCTGGTAATTCATTAATGACAGCGCAGCACAGCGTGGGCAGCTTTCCTGTTGGGGTGCGTTCTACAGGAGGAGAGCTTGTTTGCTTCCAAAGTTTATAAGCTGAAAATAGGAAAGGAAATTATTCTAAGGAAGTAGCAATCCTGCCCCCTAAACAAGGAAACTTCTAGAAATTAAAGCATAATGGAAGAGAAGCGGCTTGTCTTTCTCCAGGCAGGTCAGCCTGAAGTGGGAGACATCTCTGCAGAAGCCACACAGCCATTCCGCAGCCATGGAGGGAGTGTCTGCTGTGCATGGGACACTGTCCTGGGGCCTGGAGCTCCCTGGGGAGACGATGACCAAGGCCCAGGCCTGGTGGGATTTGCACTTTAGCGGGCGGAGGTAGGTGGAGAATATGTCATTACAGAATCACAAACTAAGCCTCAGGATGAGAGGCTGGGGTGCAGAGGTGCAGAAGGCCTCATGTGGTGGCAGGGGTGTGCACAGTGTCCATAGGTGTGGGGGTTAAACGGCAAATGAGCCCAGGGCCCTGTCACCAGGCCGTCAGGGACCTGGTAAGAATAAGGGCAGGCAGCACATCACTTATATGGAGAGCGCGGTTCCCAAGGGGTTGAGTCTATGAATCAACTTAATTATCATAACCATCTTACGAGGTCTCCAAGGTCTACGTGACTGTCCCAGGGTCTCACAGCTGGAAGTGGTGGAGCCCAGATGAACTCACACGTCTGGCTACAGGGTCCATGCTGTGTCTACTGGAAAGACATGGAGAAAGCCCCTGCAAACGGCTCCAGACAGGGCCAACAGTGAGTGCGGCAGGTGTGTGTGCTACCCCCTCTGCCAGCCTGGTGGAGGTGAGGTCAAGCAAGGCATGGAGTGTAGTAAGAAGGTGGCACTGATGGCCAAGACCCGGCATGTGAATGAATCAATGAGTGAAAAAATGAATGCCTGATGCACGGGTGAGCAGAATATGAATCCGGGGCAGCCTACTGAGTTAACGAAGGAGGTCGCCCTGCCCAACAAATGCTTCGCGGCTCTGCAGTGGGGGTTCCCTACCCCGCCGCTCCCTTGCTTCCCTGACATCTTCAGCACCTGGGACAGCTCCTGCCACCCCTGAGGGTTCAAAGGCACCGAGCCCGGGGCGGAGAAGACTCAGGTTTCTATTCCTTTTCACCACAAGCCTCCGCAGCCTTTAGTTCATTTCTCGCAATCCCAAGAGGCCAGTGACGTTTCCTCTCTCGACAGATGATTATACACATGAGTTTATTAACGTAATTTTAGGTCATAAGTCTTTTTACATGAGCTATTTACTATAAAGGCAACACAGTAAAACACAGTGGTACACACTTGCTGGGCAAAAGCGAGGGAGGTGGTACACGTGTGATTCCAGCTCGCTGTGATCTGTCCATGAGGGGTGGGGTATATGTGGAGAAGGGGAGGAGGACCCTGAGGCTGGGACATGGAGACGGGTCTAGGCCTCAATGATGAGGTGCCTGGGAGGGGAAAGGGACAGAGAATGCAGCCTAGGGTCATGGTCTGGCTCTCGTTCCCAGGGGGATTTTTACATTCCTCCCTCAATTATCATGCCTGAGTTGGGGTCTGTGGCCTTTAGGGTGGCTGATGGACCCCACAGAGGGGCCAGGCCACTGGGGGAGAGGCACCCAGAGAAAGTCTTGGAAGCAGATGCCCCCCTGCCAAGCTCACTGGACTGTGATGTCTAGGGCCATCTAGGGCCACTCCTGAGCCCAGGCACAATGCGGGCAATGCTTGTGGGGGGTGGGCTGCCCAGACACTGGGAATAAGCTCAGCGTCCCCCCAAGACCTGGCACGAATAGCAGCTGCCACTCCCACACATGATGCCTGTCCCTGTGTGGCTGCTGGGACCACAAGGAGCCTGGAAGAGCTTCCTCCCCACTTCTCTCTTAAAGCTGGATGCAGCTACAAACCACAGCTCTGAGGTTCCCTGATTTGTTTTCTTCATGGGAAAACTTTGAATGAGAACTGGGGGTGTCTCTGGCCCCCATGTCCCAGGCTCATCAGGCTTTGTTCCTCAGCCTTGGCTATGGCTCCTTAGAAGCCATCAGGCCTGGCTCCGTGGCCTTGGAGGTTTGGGAGCTGACAGACAATTTTGGTTACCAGGCAACAGCTGATTTTTCATAACCAACAAGTGCAATGCCACACATGATACATTTATCAGATCATAACACGGCTTCCCCACACCAGCACAAGCTGATTAAACCCCAAAGAGCTGCTCTGCAAAGAACGCAGGCACCCTGAGTTAGGCAGGACCCCAAGATACAACTCAAAGGGAGAAGCCCCCAGAGAAGAGGATGGGAGACCCTCACACCAGAGTCCAGCTGTCGCCAGTTGGGTCCTGTGGCTGAGCTTCCATGGACGCCATCTGCCATTCAGTGTCGGTGGTGGTGGACATGAGGCCCGGGGAGCCGGATGTCGTGAAATCCATGGGCTCCTCCTCTGACTGTGGCTTGTGAGCCAGAGCCTGTGGATTTAACCTCTTCTGGTTCCTTCCCCGTCCCTCTCACTTTCTCGGGAAGAAAGGATCACCTACCTGGAGGGGCATTGTCTCTTCAAGACCAGGGAAACCCACGGCTCCCATGGCTGTGGCTGCCATGATTTGGGGATGAGTGGCTTTCCAGGACTCCTGGCGCCTTGCAGGGCTGAGGGTCGGGCTTGCTGGGCCTCTGGACAAAGCCGGACTCCAAGGCCCCATCTGAGGAGCCACAGAGAACTGGTTTGGAGACAGCTGGGTGATGAGCAGGGTGCCCTGCAGCCACAGTCCCGCCTGTGACCTTACACATGGGAGTCCATGGAGTGTGGGCATCCACACCTCCTGCACCTGAAGGAGAGTTGAGCAAAGTCTTCCTGGGAGGGCGTGACACCTGCCCCCTCTCCAGGCCCCCTGGTTTCCCTGTAAGAAAATAGCCATTCAAGGGCTCTTCTGGGCCCCCTCCTACCTAAATAATGGAGCATGCTGAGGCCATTTCCAAACAGCCAGGACAATGCTGGGAACACCTTCAGTGATTTGTCACCACGGCTGACCCATTTTCGGTGTCTGTCCTTGGGAATTCTGTTATGGCTCCTGATAAATTCCTTCTGGAGAGAAGACAGGGAGGCGAAGGAGGTGAAAAAGCATTCAGGTTTTCACGAATACACAGCAGCACCCTCACTATGGAAAACATTTAGAAGGGGTTGTCTGTTTTTCATAAGACGCTCCCATGCTAACTTTGAGATGGTGGCAGGTGTGTTTTTCCTTTAGGACAGTGATTACTGAACCATGAGTCCAGTAGTGAGTTGGAGATTTCCACGTAGAGATAGGCATGTCCACGGAGGGTGTGGGTTAGCACGGGGGAGCCCATGAAGGGATGCAGTCCTGGTAGCGCACGCAGCACACTTCACACCTCACAGACACTTAGCGAGAGCGAGGCAGGCAGAGGGAGGGTGGCTGGAGGCAGCAGGAGGCAGCTCGGTGCGCTGCTGTGTTAGTAGGTGGAGGAGGCATTGCACGCTTTCACTGGGGGATGACAAGTTCTTGTTGAGCTTGAAGGATATCTGCACGGCTGCTGAGGTACAGCTGACGTCACACTGAGTAACAGATGTAAGTCAGCACTGTCTACGTACAGAGCAAGTGTCTGGCAGGAGGTGGGGGACTCAAAGGTAAATGAGACAGAACCTTTGAGGTTTCACGGATCAGCATCGGGAGGATGGATCAGCGTCTGGAGGGTGCCATGACCAATGGTTGGCTTAAACAACACAGATTTATCCTCTCACTATCCTGGAGGCTGGAAGTCCAAGATTAAGGTGTGGGCGGGGCTCGTTCCTCCCAAGGCCTCTCCTTGGCTTGTAGACGTTGTCCCCTCCCTGTGTCCTCACACAGATGTCCCTCTGTGCCTGTTCTGTGCCCTTATCTCCCCTTCTTATGAGGACACTAGTCATATTGTGTTAGGACTCACCCAAATGACCTCAGTTTAACTTAATTACCTCTTTAAAGACCCAGCCTCCACATACAGTCACATTCTGAGGAGCTGGGGGTTTAGATCTCAATACATGAATGTGGGGGCAATTCCAACCCTCACCCACAACCTCACACTGGGTTGCAGGAGTCCCTACTGCCTGCTTTGTCATTATCAGAGTGGCCCCACCAGCCTGGAGAATGAGCCACGTCCACCCCTTCCGCCCAGCCTAGAGGATGGACTATGTGCACCCTGCCCTCCCATCATGGAGGATGGATCACCTGCACTCTGCCCTCCCAGCATGGAGGTCGTATCAGGTGCACTCTGACCTCCCAGCATGGAGGTTGGACCACATGCACTTGCCCTCCCAGCATGGAGGTTGGACCACCTCTACCCTGCCTTCCCAGCATGAAGGTTGGGCCATGTGCACTCTGCCCTCCCAGTATGGAGGTCGGGCCACGTCCACCCTACCCTCCCAGCATGGAGGATGAGCCACGTGCACCCTGCCCTCCCAGCATGGAGGATGGACCTCGTGCACCCTGCCCTCCCAGCATGGAGGATGGACCTCATGCACCCTGCCCTCCCAGCATGGAGGATGAGACACGTGCACCCTGACCTCCTGGCTCCTCCATGCCTCCTACCCAGCGACCCTCCCTCTATCCTGCCTCAGTTCTCAAGGGACAATGACAGGACCTGCCAATGTCAGAAACAGCCTCATCCCCACCTTGGTTCCCTGGGTCCCTCTGGAATTACGGGCCTTGTCTTGGTCCTTTCCTGTACCCCTAGTACCACCCCCTGCCAGCTCCTTTGGTTTCTCTGCTTCCCTCTCCTCCTTTCTCTGCTCTGGATCCCAGCAAATGCCCTCCATGCCACCTTCCTCCCCTTTCACATGCTGGCCTGGCAAAGCGTTAGTCCCAGATGAACCTCCTGACCTCACCACCAGAGCTGGGTGATATCTCTGCAGAGCAGACATGATGCTGCCAGCCCCTGCCAGAGCCCCCCATTACTCCACTGCCTTCAGGGGTCAGTGTGGACCCTGCTGCCCAGCTGAGGCCCACCTGAGTGTCCCAGCCACAGGGCAGTGCAGAAGGGGAGGAGGGTGCCCAGATAGGAGGCCACCGGGGTCACCTGGGGGCCCATAGAGGTGACCTGGATTAGGGCAGCGATTGAGAAATCCAGTGAGCTGGACAGACTGGAGAGAGATGTGGGAGAGAGAAAAGCATCCGGGAAAGTGCAGGACGGTGAAACACCCTGAGTGTCCTGACACGCGTGGATCACGAAGGCCAGGATGGGAGTGGGTCGCAGGGAAAACGGGCACTGGCAGGGGCTGCGGGCGGCTCCTTCACACCCCGAAGCCCTTTCAAATCCTGGTAATGCTATTGCACCACCGTAAACATAATTATGAAGTTAAAATTACTGAAAACAATATCGTGCTGCTTGTTTTATGCCCAGCGAAAGTCACATGGGGACGTCAGCTTTGGATAACTGGAGAAGTGGTGCTGAGATCAGTGCACAGAGCCGCGCTGCACGCGGAGCTGAAACAACCTGCCCCGCCACGGTCAATACCGCACAATCGTGATCATAAAGTAGAGAGGGAAGGAGCCTCCGGGGTCACCCAGCCCAACCCCTTCATTGAGCGGCTGAGGAAATTGAGTCCCAGGGAAGGGAAGCAGGTGGGCCAAGGTCACCCGGCACTGGGGCCGAGGAGCTGAGAGCAGCCTCCATCCGATTCCCGAGCAGATGCCCCTTGAACACAACGAGCATTTCTCTGTCTTTTCTCCCATTAGCCCCGACTCCGGGCGCTTGGGGAGCCCGGGGGGACCGTTGCTATTGCACATATTTGTCGAGAGATTGACTTATGACTTGATGCAATTCCCAGCTGCACCTGAGTTCCAGCCCAAGACAGACTCACACAGAGTGGCCTTCACCTCCCACAGGAGGCAGGCCAGGAGCCCTGAGGCTGACCGCAGGGAAAAGCAGCCACAGAATCCCCACGACGTGAAGCGTTGCACGGAAGTGTGTTTTCCATTTGCAAATACGCTGGGTTTATCATGCAATCTGCCCTGGGCAGCTGCCCTTTGAGTATCATTGTGGTGCTCTAAGGAATTCAGGCTTCTCACTGTCAACTTTCTGAAGCCAACCGGCGTTGCGCAGAGCTGGGTGTGTCTACAATGAGACATAGTGTGGGCTTGTGCATTTAATCCCTATGAGATGAGGCCTCCAGAGCTTAATCAGCTGCATTTCCCTTTGACACACACGCAGGTTGAATTGAATATTGTCGCTTTTGTTCGGGGAAGATAGCAGAGGCTGAAGCAACTGTCGGAAGCTGATAATGATTCAAATTGTGCTCTTGTGAAATGAAAGTGGTCTGAAAAAATGAAGGAGGCAGAGAGAGGGCAGGTTGGAGCAGGGAAGGGATTCTCCAGCCCCCGCGCCGGCAGGAGGATGGCCTGGTGTAAATAAAAGGCGAACCAGGAGGCGCCCCTTTGGAGTCTAAACTGAGCCGATTTTCCTGGCAGCCGAAGCAGGCTGCGGAGCGCCAGTGGGTCCCGCCTCCTGGGAACTGCCGGCTCCTTTCCCCGCTGGATGACACTGTTTGATCAGATTTTATCGCAGTGACAACCAACGGAGCCTTGTAGAACCTGCAGCACAGACGATTTATCATCTTAGATTAAACCTCCTTCCTTCCTCTGCGTCTTGAGGAGCCTCGTTGCATGGAAACGCGTGGCGCGGTTCTGCAGCTCCCCCGCAGCCGCGATGGCGTTCCAGGCTTCCAGCAAGAAAGGGGCCATCCACAGAAAAGGCAGCTTCAGGGCCTCAGGCCGGGAGCCCACCCGGTGCCTGAGGGTGCAGAGAGATGGAGGCTCCAGGCTGGCAGTGTGGACGGCGGGGCTCAGGTGGAGGCCTGCCCCGCGCAGTCACCAAGCGCTTTTGACTCACTCTCCACCGGCTCCCACGTGGCACGGTGCCCCTGACCTGGTGAGTGGGGCGTCCCACGCTTGTCTCTCCTTAAGTCTTTAGGTGATTAATATAGAGATCGTGCAGATTTAGTAAAGAACAAACGATGTAGATACACAGGAAACAAAACAAAAACCAGGAAGGCAGCGAGAAACAGCTTTTCCTTCTCTGCACTGTTGTCAGGTGATGGGGACAGGGAGTGTGGAGGTAGCTGCAGGCTCTCTAACCACACAGCCCAGAGGCCCCCTTCACCATCTCTTTCTCTGCCTAAGGCTGAGGCTGGGATTTTTTTTTTTTTTTAGACGGGGTCTCGCTCTGTCGCCAGGCTGGAGTGCAGTGGTGTGATCTCGACTCACTGCAACCTCCAACTCCCTGGTTCAAACGATTCTCCTGCCTCAGCCTCACAAGTAGTTGGGATTACCGGCACGCGCCACCACACCCAGCTAATTTTTGTATTTTTAGTAGAGACGGGGTTTCACCATGTTGGCCAAGCTGGTCTCAATCTTCTGACCTTGTGATCCACCTGCCTGGGCCTCCTAAAGTGCTGGGATTACAGGCGTGAGCCACCTTGTCCAGCCTAGGTGTGTCTTTAAGGCCCTCCCTCCGCTCCATGGCTGCACAGACGTTGCTCTACAGCAAGACATTCCGCAGGGTCCACGGAATGCACAGCTGGGCCTGAGCAGAGGTGGTGAGACCTGCAGCTGACGGGGTCTATCCTGTGAGAAGGGGATTTCATACTTCAGTGATAAAATTTGGAGCAGGCCGGGCATGGTGGCTCACACTGGTAACCCCAGCTCTTTGGAAGGCTGAGACTGGCAGATTGCTCAAGTCCAGGAGTTCAAGAATAGCCTGGGCAACATGGTGAAACCCCATCTCTCCCCAGAATACAAAAAAAAAAAGCAGGGTGTGGTGGCGTGACTGTAGTCCCAGCTAATTGGGAGGCTGAAGTGGGAGAATCGCTTGAGGTCTGGAGCTGGAGGCTGCAGCGAGCTGAGATCCTGCCACTGCACTCCAGCCTGGGTGACAGAGTGAGACCCTGTCTCAAAAATAAATATATAAAAATAATAAAAAATTAAAAAAAAACTTGGCGCAAACATAGACGGAGAGCTGAGAGTTGTCTGTGTGTCCTTCATTAGCACTGAACAAGGGAAAGAGAAGCAGACCAAACCCTGAGTGAGTGCAGAAGCAACGTAGAGACAGCCGAATCAGGAGGCACCTGGAGCTGGAGCAGGAGTCTTCCCCAGGCCTGGACTGGCTGGGGCAGGGTTGGATGTCTATGGTTGACTTCCTTGCACAGGGCTCATGGTCACTCTGTGGTGGGGCTGGACTGGCTGGGGCAGGCTTGGATGTCTGTGGTTGACTTCCTTGCACAGGGCTCACGGTCACTCTGTGGTGGGGCTGGAGTGGCTGGGGCAGGCTTGGATGTCTGTGGTTGACTTCCTTGCACAGGGCTCATGGTCACTCTGTGGTGGGGCTGGAGTGGCTGGGGCAGGCTTGGATGTCCGTGGTTAACTTCCTTGCACAGGGCTCATGGTCACTCTGTGGTGGGGCTGGACTGGCTGGGGCAGGGCTGGATGTCTGTGGCTGACTTCCTTGTACTGGGCTCACGGTCACTCTGTGGTGGGGCTGGACTGGCTGGGGCAGGCTTGGATGTCTGTGGTTGACTTCCTTGCACAGGGCTCACGGTCACTCTGTGGTGGGGCTTCCTCTTCTTGTGCAGAATCCCAGGTGAGATCATCCCCTACAGAGACTGAGCCAGGTCTGTACACCCAGGGAATCCAGCCTCTCAGACACTAGTACTTGGACAGGTGGGAAAATGTATTGGAGCTAAAGACGGTGCATGAAGCGTTTTCAATCCCACAAGGGGGGACGTGGGGGTGGCGGCGTCCATGAGGCCTCCTCAGATACCTATGCAGCTTCGGCTTCCAGCAGTAATGCAGCTTCAGCCACACACGTGCAGATGCTCAGCTCTCTTTCACACACACCTGTGCATGGCTTAGGACATTAAAAAGAGAGGAAACCTCTGGTATTAGCAAGGCTAATAAATTTGGAGCAGGCCAGGCATGGTGGCAGCAGGTTAAAACCCAGCGGTGTTATATGAATGTGCAGGTTTTCTGACCCAGGGAGACGTGGCCACCCATGAAAGGGGCAGGCACAGAAGGGTCCCAGGGCGGGAGGGCTGGCAGTGGCAGCGTGTGACCGTCACTCGCATGTGTAGGGAGTCGCAGGAATGGACGGGCTCGCGCAGCCTCCGAATGCTCTGCGGCCATTTAACCCCAAGGAACATTTGAAAGCACCTCCATCGGCGAAGGACTTAGGACAGTCCCAGAATGTAGAAAGTACAATGATGTCATTTGCTATCTGTATTTTGAAGGTTATTTGTGATATGTTGTGTGGCAACATTAATACAGGACAAAATAGAGAAAGCAGAGCTGTAAAAAGAAAAGCGATGATTATTTCTCATGGATAGAAGACAGAATCTATGTTTTAAAAAAGAAACATTTCCATGTCACATCATAAAATATCTAAACACACAGAAGAGCTGTAAAAAACACTTGGAAAAACAAATGTAAATCGCAGTGAAAACTCTTGGCATGCAATGATGACTCAATTAAAATAAGAGTAAATGATGATAACACATTACATGGATCATTCTATAATATATGGGACCAAACACGTAAGTAAATACCTACACATCAATATTCGCATACAGATAGAGTTTTATACTATATATCCGAATAAAATGACTTGTCAAACATTGATGGGAAGCTCACAAAAGTTGATACTAGGCTATAAAGAAAATGTCAAGAAATTATCAAAACATACGTTGATAAATGTATCTAAATATAGAGTTTTATACTATATATTTGAAGAAAATGACTAGTCAAACATTGATGGGAAGCTTACAAAAGTTGATACTAGGCCATAAAGAAAATGTCAAGAAATTATCAAAACACATTGAGCAATGTATCTAACAGTAAAATTAATGAGGAGTTTAGTAACACAATCTCAAAGTTTGTTTTCCATGGGAAGGGTAAAAACTTCAGTAACATTAGTTCAAATAACTGGTCAGGGAAGTACTATTTTTTCTGTCATGATTGTGTGTATACGGCTAATAGAGCATTTCTGGATATTTATTCTAACAACATATAAAATGTGATAATTGGCCAAAGGTATACTTTAAGGTACATTCACAGCCTTAAGATGAAAAGAAAACAGTATATTAATATCCTGTCAATAGAGAAACTTAGGGAAATAATGGAAAATACCGAATAAATCAGGAGGAAGGGAATAATAAGGATGAAAGAAGAAATTAATAAATTAGGAAACAACTGAATTTATAAACATTGATTGTGCTGTGTACTTTAAAAAATAAAAATCTGAATTTCCTAGGAACTCAAATCATAAAGTGAAATAAAACATGATAATCACATAGATGAGGGTGAAATGTGTACATTTAAGCTGTATACAACTGTCAGCATATTCTAATAAATTAGGAAAAAAGTTCGATACATGTATGCTATTTCCAAAAACAGAAATGATCAAATTGGTTCCAGGAAATGGAATTCCCACAGGGCTCCCTCTGCCCGACTCCCAGGGCAAAGGGGAAGAGAGTTAGGTTCAGAGCTGAGTGCCTAGAGATACTTTGTTGAGAAAGTAGAGAAAATGCCATGTTAAAATTGTTAGCAGGAGGGCTGTGCATGTCTAGGGTAAGCCATTGCCCGGCTCGTGGTGAAGGTCCAACACCTCTCTGTTGAATGAGTTGGGTAAGCGGATGGATGAGTCATGGTTGGCAGAAGGGACAATGTTTAGAAAAATCTTCACAGTGGATGGATTTGTGTGGGCAGCCAGTCACAGCTCAGGTTAGGAGCCCCTTCCCCGCTGCGTGTAACAGAGCTCACCCTGCTGCACCACACCAGCCCAACTTTCCTCTCTGAGCAGCCGCCAGAGTTAGAGAGGAAAAAAATGCCTTGGACCTTCACTGTCGAGGCTGAGAGCTTTGCTTGACCCCAGAAGGCATTGTGGCGACCAGGAATTGATCAGCTCTGCAAGTAATGGTGTTATGGGTGGGAGGGACTGGAGGTGAGAGAACAGGAAGTAGCTGGGGAGGGGGAGGCAGAGAGCCCTCAGGGAAGCCTCCTCAGGGCAGGGGTCTGACCTGACCCTAAAGTTCTCCCCAAGCTCCACGTGACTCCACGCCCAGTCTGCGGGGACCTCGTCTACCCTGAGTTGCAGAGGGGACTCATTTCCAGGGCCTCTTTCTGTTTTCAGCTTCCCTTCTCTCAAGGGGACCTGTCTCTTTGGGCTCCCATCTAAATCTGCACCATTCACGATGATACATTTGCATCTCCACCCATTGCATTTTTATAATTATTAGTTAATTGTTTCCCTAAAAAATAAAATGGTGAGCTACACGGAGGCAAATGACTGTGTAGTTTTCAAGGTTTCATCCCAGGCTGTCCCGTTTATCCAAGCATTCACCTACTGTTGAATGAATGAGTGAATACACCTCCTTCCACCCTGGCCCTGGTCCAAGGTCAGCCCCGACAGTCCGTCAAGTAGATCATGTTCTTGGGACCTCAGCCCTGGGTGGGGTCTGGAGCCCCCACTCAGCAGTTGGGGAGTTTGGCGACTTCCAGATCTGATGTTCTATGACTTTCAATCGGGGTCTGCCAAAAAGTGCTTCACCAGGTCCAGAAAGGCACAGACTAGGGGCTCAATGGAATTGCGGGATTCTTTTTATGACTTTCCTGATATCGAGCAAAGCATTGTTGACGTTCAAGCTTTCTTAGAGAAGCCTATACGTGGCTTGACGCACACACCTGATTGCTCATTACCTGTGGGGTGGATTCCAGGGAGGCGGCCAGTGCGGGCCCCATACAGCAGATGGTCACGGAAGCGCCTCCCTTCCAGCTGGGCGTTCTCTAGTCCACCTCACCACCTGCCGTCCACTGGAGGGCTATTTGATTCCACCTCCTGGGTTGATGGATGCATTTTTGTGCCTTCAAGCTTTAGGGGTTGGGGTCTTTTCATCTTCTCCCATCCTGATCACTCATGAGAAGACCAGCCTAAAATTCACTCAGCCACGAAAGAGAGACATTGGCACCGCTTTGTTTGCCCCACATCTGCCTGTGGAGTGAGGACGGCCCTGTGGATGGCTGCCCGCTAAACAGTGAATGCTGTCTCCCCAAAGAGCAGAGACGCAGCCCCCGTACTCCCCTCCCTCACCTAGTGCCACCTCCCAGGTGCGATGCTGCTTGCCCCTGACGTGATGTGAAGGCGGATTTTCCCAATTTGTTATCTCTATTGCAGCTTTTCCAGGAGCACTTCCGCCCGGGGAGGGCTGACACAGGGAGGCTGGGTCTGGGTGATAAATGAGAGACCACCTTCCTTCATTTGTCTTTGTTTCGTGTTTTTATTTAATGATAAAGGAAATTGGCCTAATACAGGATGGAGAAGGGAATAGCAGAGTAAGCATGCACTTCCACCTGTTCTACTCATGGCTCTTCCTGGCTGGAGCAGCTGAATTAGAAAGAGCTCCTTCTGCAGAAACACGGCTGGGAGCCGGGTGATTAATGGTGTACTGAAGAATCGCGACGCAGGCGGCAGGGAGGCAGTCTTGTTAGGAAGAGCTGCAGCTGGGCCGGCTTCCCGCTGGCGCATCTCCCCACACTCCTGAAAGTAGCCTGCCGGTTCCCAGTGCCTTCTTGGGGATCCTGTTGGAACGAGAACCTGCTCACTTGCCCTAATCACCCAAGCACTCTTACTGCATCCTGCTGTCTGCACTCAGCACCGCCACCGATCACAGGGAGTCCTGGCAGTGCTGGGGTTTCTGTTTCAAAGTGGTGAACTTCTGGAGGCTTCCCGAATAATTATTCTTCAGGCATGGCAGAGGAGCACTTGAAGGGCTTTGTGGCCACACAGGCAGTGCTCGAGACTGAACAAGTGAAAAGCTGGACGCCGACTTTGCTTGGGCACAGTGATGGCGAAGCTGCCAAGCCACAGGCGTGTGGACTGAGGCTGAGGGTTTCTGGGGGGGGATCAGCGTGGCTGACATTCCCCCAGTTCTCCAGGGTGAGTGGGATGCTCTTTACTGTTGCCCTCGGAGAAAAAGGTAAATAAAACTAGGTTTCTCGATTTGCGTAGTAAAAGTCGCTGAGTGTAAAGTTAATGCATTTCTAACCTGCAGGTAATTTCCACTCACTGTGAAGCTTCAGGCCACCGGGTCCTCCCCAATTCTCTACTCCAGGGTGGGGAGGCCCCATCGCCAGTCCTCACCATGAGCATCCAGAGCCTCTTCACTGTCTCCCTGTGTGCTGTGGAAGCCACAGTGAGCCTTTATTTATTTGTTCGTTTGTTCATTGAGACACAGTCTTACTCTGTTGCCCAGGCTAGAGTGCAGTGGTACAACTGTGGATCACTGCAGCCTCCACCTCCTAGGCCCAAGGGATCCTCCCACCTCAGCCTCCCAAGTATCTGGGACCACAGACGTGCACCACCACGCTTGGCTAATTTTTATTTTATTCTTCGTAGAGACAGAGACTTGCTATGTTGCCCAGGTCAGTCTCAAACTCCTGAGCTCAAGCCATCCTCCCAACTCGGCCTCCCAAAGCACTGGGATTACAGGTGTGAGCCACTGTGCTGGGCAGGAATCCTTTATATAAAGCAATGATGTAGCCCTCTACTCAAAACCCTCCAGCCCCTTCCTTCCTTGTCAGGACACAGCCAGTTGGGTCTCAGGTCCTGGACGCTGTGCTGCTCTGGTCCCCTCGATCACTGGGCCCCAGCTACGCCCTCCTCTGCAGAGCTGGCAGGGTCCTCTCTGGTCCCCTCGGTCACCGGGCCCCAGCTACACCCTCCTCTGTGGAGCTGGCAGGGTCCTCTCTGGTCCCCTCGGTCACCGGGCCCCAGCTACACCCTCCTCTGTGGAGCTGGCAGGGTCCTCTCTGGTCCCCTCGGTCACCGGGCCTCAGCTACGCCCTCCTCTGTGGAGCTGGCAGGGTCCTCTCTGGTCCCCTCGGTCACTGGGCCCCAGCTACGCCCTCCTCTGTGGAGCCGGCAGGGTCCTCTCTGGTCCCCTCGGTCACCGGGCCCCAGCTACACCCTCCTCTGTGGAGCTGGCAGGGTCCTCTCTGGTCCCCTCGGTCACCGGGCCTCAGCTACGCCCTCCTCTGTGGAGCTGGCAGGGTCCTCTCTGGTCCCCTCGGTCACTGGGCCCCAGCTACACCCTCCTCTGTGGAGCCGGCAGGGTCCTCTCTGGTCCCCTCGGTCACCGGGCCCCAGCTACACCCTTCTCTGTGGAGCCGGCAGGGTCCTCGCTCACTGCTCCTTCAGCTCTGTGCCTTGCAGGACCCCCGGCTCCACGCATCCTCCCCCAGGGCTCTGCCAGTCTTCCTGAGTGACTGCCTTCTGTCTCCTGAAGCCCAGCAGTCCTCCTGAGATGAGATTCTCACATAGACCTGGTCCAGGGGCCACTTCCCAACCTCCAAGTGGGGTGGCCATCGCTGCCCAGGGGCCTGGGAGAGCTGGGGCCGGCATGCCTGGCGGGACACAAACCACAGTCAGGGGAGGTGGCTTCATGACCGAGGTTGCACCCAGCAAGGCTGCTCCAGAGCCACAACCTTGATTACGTGTCCCAGATGCCAGGCCTGCAGCCTGTTTGCTGATGGTGACTGGAGCACCGGTTTCCAGTGCGTGGCTTTTGGTGTGCATCCTTCTCACCGTCAGAAGCTCCATCAGCATGGCCCAGCCT
Organism: Pan troglodytes; assembly: GCF_028858775.2. Classification (NCBI taxonomy): domain Eukaryota; kingdom Metazoa; phylum Chordata; class Mammalia; order Primates; family Hominidae; genus Pan; species Pan troglodytes. Next base: position 51,339,832 of record NC_086016.1, on the reverse strand, counting down.
GACCCCCTGTGTGACCTCACATCGGGGGCTGTGGGATCCAGCACTCTGGCTGTTGTTCTCCCCTGGGACCCTTCTCCTCACACAGAGACCACGCTGGCAGGGCAGTCGGAGGCTCAGTCTCGGGAGGAGTGAGCGGGGCAGCACTCGCCAAAGGACTCGGCGCAGCCAAAGCCCCACAGCCACCCCCAGACAAGGGAGGTTGCCCGGATGCCACGGCGGCTCACGGTTCCCAGCTGGGCCCTCCTTTCTCTCTGAGCACCTTCCCAAGGCCACCCCACCCTCATCCACTTCAGAGTCTCAGCTCTGACCCCGCCTGCAGCAGCATGATGTCCCAGCAACACTCTCCAGTCACAGCCCTGCTCCCCATCATATCCCATGGCTCACTCTTGCCTTCCACGCAGAGCGGCAGGGCCTCGTCCAGGCCTTAGTCCCTCTCTGCCACCCGGGCTCTGCTCAGACTGAGGCCCCCGGCTCTTGATCCTCTGTCCCCATGGTGGAACACGGACGGTTGGATCTATCCCCTGCCTGCACGTGAGGCCCCCGCCCACCCTGATCTATCCCCTGCCTGCACGTGAGGCCCCCGCCCACCCTGATCTATCCCCTGCCTGCACGTGAGGCCCCCACCCACCCTGATCTATCCCCTACTTGCACGTGAGGCCCCCGCCCACTCTGATCTATCCCCTGCCTGCACGTGAGGCCCCCGCCCACCCTGATCTATCCCCTGCCTGCACGTGAGGCCCCCTGCCCACCCTGATCTATCCCCTGCCTGCACGTGAGACCCCGCCCACTCTGATCTATCCCCTACTTGCACGTGAGGCCCCTGCCCACTCTGATCTATCTCCTGCGTGCATGTGAGGCCCCCGCCCACCCTGATCTATCCCCTGCATGCTCATGAGGCCCCCGCCCATCCTGATCTATCCCCTGCCTGCATGTGAGGCCCCCGCCCACCCTGTGTCTTTGCCGCTCAAGGTCGGCTTCTTTTCCCCTGGGGTCCAACCTTGGCCATGTCCACTCCACACCAGGACACCCTGCTTTGAGGCTTCTTGGCTGGGACATTAACTTTAGAGGAGTGAGAGGGAGGAAGGGCTTAGAAGAGTTTCAGAAACACAGCACAAAGCAAAAAGTCAAGCACAAATGAAAATCTGGGTTGAAGGAATGGAGGGAACCTCAGGAAGGCTGGGAGGCCGAGAGGAAGGAGGGGTCTCTCCATACCCTGCCCTCCCTCCCTATAAAAGTCAAAGGTCCTTTGGGGACTGAATTCACGGGATTTCCTTTAGAACAAGCAAGGTGAGGGAGGCTCTTTTTGGAGGCTGTTGGCTGAGTGAGTGCCTGAATTTCACCCTCACCTGTTTTCCCTTCTCCAGCTAGAGGCGGAGCCGGGAGGACAAGCCCCCTCGCCCCTCACCCTCGCCTCATTCTCACAGATCTGTCTCTGGCTCCTGCGCACTCCTCTCCATGTGTTTTATTTATTTCAATGAAGGGACCCAGGCTTGGATCTGTCTTTTTTTTTTTTCCTTTTTTTTTTTTTTTGAGACCGAGTCTTGCTTTGTCGCCCAGGCTGGAGTGCAGTGGCAAGATCTCAGCTCACTGCAAGCTCCGCCTCCTGGGCTTACGCCATTCTCCTGCCTCAGCCTCCCGAGTAGCTGGGACTACAGGTGCCTGCCACCACGCCCAGCTAATTTTTTTGTATTTTTAGTAGAGACAGGGTTTCACCATGTTAGCCACGAAGGTCTCGATCTCTTGACCTTGTGATCTGCCCACCTCGGCCTCCCAAAGTGCTGGGATTACAGGTGTGAGCCACCACGCCCGGCCCTGTCTCCATTTCTTGGAACCTTCAGTTACAAACCCTTTGGGGCACTTCCTGTGTGGGTGTGGGCAGGCCTGGGCTACTGTGACCTCCGTGGAGTGCCCGTGTTTAGAATGTGACAGCTCCATCCATCCCCGCCCCACATCTGCTCGGCATCCACAGCTCTGCTCACAGGGCAGTGGCAGCAGGTGCTTCAGGGGACAGAAGTGACCAGAGGGCCCTTCTCTTTCATCCTGTTCCACCTTCTAGTTTGTCGGGACTGGGCTCACAGGTGCCACCTCTGTATCACTGCACTGCAGACCTGGATGGAGGTTAGAGGAGAGGGGCCAGGCACACAGGACGAGCATCCAGACACTCAGAATGGCCGCTGGGAGGAGACGGACCAGGCACACAAGGACGAGCATCCAGACACCCAGGATGGCCGCTGGGATCCCCTGGAGGAGGTGGGCGGCTCTGGACCAGCCACTCTGTCCATCTTTCCTATGCCTCCTTCTCAGGGCTTGTGCACAGTGCAAAGGAGGTGCCACCACAGCCCTCGCCGGGGAAGCCTGAGTCCCATCCCGGGGAGACAGAACCCAGCAGAGAAAGAGGCAGCCCCAGTGCCAGCCAAGGGGAGTCCTGCACATGGAGGAACCCCAGCCTCTCTAGCAGACAGTCCAACAGCTGGGGAAGAGAAGGAGGCTACAGGGCTGGAGTGTCTACAGTCCAGGAAAGTCCACCTGCTCTAAGTCTCTTCTTCTATCCCCGGGGGAATGTGTCCTGGGAAAAAACATTTTGCATTGATACAATAGGAAAAAGTGTAAATTTACAGAGAGGCTGGGCAAGTGCTATCTGTGGAGCGCACCCTACTAATACTGTCAGGAAGGATGCTTGGGGGAAGCTGCGTTTCCCAAGGTCTGGCCTCTCTGGCTCGGACGGCAGGGTTCTTGGGGGACGTGTTCACAAGGCAACAGGTGCAGCTGCCTAATTTCCAGCCTGGGCAGGGAGGGGGTTGGCTGCAGAGATGGCACCAGTACCTGCGACCGGACAGATGGCCTCTGGGTTGGACTCTGCCCTGACACCTCTTTGGTGTCCACAGTTGCAAGACATGGTGTCGAGTTAATGTACTATTTATAATGCTGTATCATTACCAAGCTATGAGCCAGGGGACGCCTGGACCGAAGGTATGTGCCAGGAGATGCCTGGACCGAATATAGCAAGATAAGCAGCGGGTAGCATGGGACTGCCAGCATGGAGAACACACAGCCTCTGCTCTTCTTTGTCCATGCTCTCTGTGTGCCTGTGTGTAAGCAGCATTCCGGCTTCATTTGCAAGTTAGACCTGGGTGCATCGGTGATAGCTGCAAGGTCTGCTGGCGCGGCTTGACAGTTTGGTTTGATTCTATTCCTTTTTCAATAAAGGCAAAGGAAGATGCCTGTATTCTGGGTCGCCTGTCCTTATCTCCAGGACCATAGGGCAGGCACCATCCATCCGTCCACACTTGAAGGTGAGCAGCCTGCTCTTCCCAGCACCTGCCCCTGTGCATGCTTGTTGGTGTCTCCCAGGGAGGACCGTGGCCCACCTGTAACCACACCGTGCTCTGCCTATGTGGGGCTGCCATCGAGCCCCTCCTGGAGTCCCTGTCCACAGCCTGGGCGAGGCCACGGCTCAGAGCTCTCCTTTAATCTGCTACATGCAGATGAGAAGCTTGCTTTACTGCCAGGGTTGAAAAGAAAAAATAAAAGAACCAATCTCCGCATATTAGAGCCCAGGTTTGAGAAGAAAAAGACTTTGTACTTTCTTCAAGTCAGAATCGTTCTGGGCTGTCTGGGGAGTCGGCCACATGCGATGCTCTCAGCCCCCGCCGTGCCGAGTGGTGGCACCATTGGCGCTCACAATCTGCCTCTGCCATGCCCCCGCGTGCCTCTTATCTCCCCAGCCAGCTGGAGCCTCCTCTAGGAGAGGGGCCTGGCTCACACTCTGAGCCCCAGAGAAGCAGAACATCTGTGGCCACGCACACCTGTTTCCCTGAACAACAGGGAGGCGTGCTCAGGGGAGCCGGGCTCCTGCGGCTTTCCCTCCACTCAACGCAAAGACAAGTCCTAGCTCAGGTCACGAGGTTCCCACGGAGCCTGAGCCCAGGGCAGGATAAAGGACGGGCCTGGACAGCCCCAGCACTGCTCCAAGCGAATTCCCGGAAGCAGCTGGGCAGTCACTGCACGTTTGACCTGCAGCTCCGGGCTCACGGAAGGCACCCAACATCCTGCAGGATGAATGACTGTGGATAACTCGGCTGTTACGCCCCATCGGGGGACCCATGTGTCTCCCCTTGCACCTGGGTTGGCCGCTGCAACCACAGGCAAGGCAGCTGCAGGCAGGGCCTCTTTCGTCATTCATTGATAGAAGCAGGAGCCACCAAACCACCAGAGAGGGACCTGGAGCTGGGGAGAGTGGTCTCCTATCAAATCATGGTCGTCATCAGACCCAGCTGTTCCTGGCAAAGGATGGTGAATCCCAAGTCGTGGGTACCCCTGTTCCCACACTGACTGAGCTGGTGTTGGTAAGGCCAGACTATCCAAGAGGGGCCCACGTACTGGTGGATAATGGAAGGTTCCCCCGGCTTTCCTGCACTTGGAATTGAGTCAACGTGAAATGGAGAAGGCTTGTCATGTGGACCTCATGGCCAGGCTCTTCAGCTCTTGACATACTTCATGGAGGGAATGTCAGCAGGAGGTGACAGCAGGCTGGGGCTCCAGGGCTTCTCCCTGCCCTTCCTGTGAGGTGGGATGTGGGAGACTCTGCCGGGAGGCCTCACGCCCAGAACCTGGGTGGAGCCCTCGTGCCTCTGGGCCATCTATGTTAGTGAGGCCTCCTTAAGCCACCAGGGCAGCAGGGACCCTGGGACTTGAACAGGGCGAGTGGACACAAATGGCTGTGCTGTCACCACGGGGGAACGAGACCACCCAGGGTCCTGCCACAGAAACAGTAATCCCTCCCCACCTGACTTCACTGTCCCTGTCAGGGTGGATACCGCGGGGCTCGGAGGGAGGAAGCCCGGCTTTTCCTTCTCCCTGAGTTCGGCATCCTCTCCTCCTTCCGAGACGGAGCCAGGACTTGTTACGTGTTGATGCAAACTTCCGGGAAATGCACAATCCACTGACATATTCAAGGGACTGAAGAGTTGCGGGGTCCCGGAGTGGGGGCTCTGCCAGCCTGCTCCACGAGCTCATAGGTCCGGCCCCTCCCGCGTCTGCAGAGTCTGAGGTCCATACTCAGATTACCCTGTGGTCCCAGGAGTGTAGCTGATGGTGGATCATTTCCCTTCTAACCCAGGATTCATCAAAGCTCGTGGGTGGCCAAGGGCAGCCACGGGTGGCCGTAGGTTCTCACGCCTCTGTAGGGTCCCCCATCAGTGGTCTATAGGACGGGCCTCACTCAGGAATTGTCTGATTAGTTCCGAATGGGTCGATGTGGTTGAGCAGCTCCTGGTAGGAATTCTGCAGAGTGGTGTGTTCACTTCTGACTTCCTGGCATCTGCGGCCGTCCGGACAGGTTGTCCCACAGCACAGGGAAGCGGCAGAGCCTCAGGCCCAGCAGTGACCGCGATGTCTTCCCCCTGGAGAGGTCTCTTTTCCCTTCGTAATTATGACTCATCTGTAGGGTGACACCGGAGTCCAGGGGAATGACCTCCTTTCTGCCACTTCTCACCTGGGGTCTGCAGCAGCCCCTGATGTTCCCTGCACAGCTTGACTCTCCCTCAGAGGCTCACATGTGTGACTGCAGTGCCACTGCGTCGTGCACGAATTAGCTGGTGTTCTTCTGAAGGGAAGACCCTTTTCTCCCTTCCTGTCTCCTTCTCTGCCTCGCTCCCTTCATCCTTCTCTGCTTCCCTCCCTCTCTCCCTTCCTTCCTTCTTTTCTATTTTCCTCTCTTATTGCTTTCTTTCCTTTTAAAAATGTTCCCAGTTTGGCCAGGCATGGTGGCTCACACCTGTAATCCCAGCACTTTGGGAGGCCGAGGCAGGCGGATCACTTGAGGTCAGGAGTTCGAGACCACCCTGGCCAACATGGTGAAACCCCCGTCTCTACTAAAAATACAAAAATTAGCCAGGTGTGGTGGCGGGCTCCTGTAATCCCAGCTGCTCAGGAGGCTGAGGCAGGAGAATCGCTTGAACTCGGAGGGCAGAGGTTGCAGTGAGCCGAGATCGTGCCATTGCACTCCAGCCTGGTGACACAGCGACAGTTTGTCTCAAAAAAAAAGTTCCCATTTTTATTACACTACACTCTCAGGTACATTCTCATGTGATCTAACCCATTGCTGTCATATTTTTTTGTTCAAAATGGGCCAAATTTGGCCAGTGAGCACCTCCCTCGGGCCGGCTCCTGTGCCATGTGGACAGGGCCCTCCTGTCCTTGGACAATTCTCTGCCTTCGGGAACCAGGTGCTTCGGCTCACCTTGCTCTTCTTCTGGCCTAAGCCCTGGACTCAGCTGCTTCTCCAAGGAGCCCTCGCCGCGGTGAGCAGGACTGGCATCGATCGGCTGCGATCCTGGCACTCACTGCTTCTGCTCTGCCTGCCTGCTTTAGACCCTTTCGCTGGACAGATAGGAAAACGTATTTTGTAAAAAGCTCAACTCCAAGATCTCCAACTTCAATCCAACCCACCACAGTCTTCCTTAACTTCTTCACTCCAGAGCAGCATTTACTCAAGGGCTTCCAAGACACAGACTGCTTCTCACTGAAAACTTCACACTCCCCCAGCCCCTGCTGAGATGGGGCCTTATCTCTGTCCTCAGGGAGGCGTCTGTAGTTCACGGTATCTTGAAGATGAGGTGGGATCCTCTAACTTATGGTTGTCTGGAAATGTCACTTTATCCAAGCACGGGGATGCCCTCGTTTTTATCCTTTTCATATCACTTTGATCATGTTTTGTTAGCAACTCCCTCCTGTAACACAGACCGCAGATGCACCGGTGAGCTCCGATGGAGGGAGGGCACACAGAAACGACTTCGTAGAGGACAGGCCTTCTGGGGAACGTGTACCCTTGAGTCACACAGGCATCAGAGGCCCCACCTGGATGCCCCAAACCAAGCCTTAAACAAGCCTGTGAATGAGAGAGCTCCGCCTTAGCACCAGGCCCAGCTCCCACTGCCTCCATCTGCTCTTCCCAGAGTCCAAGCTCGAGACCCAGTGGCCGGACAATCAGAAATCCATGGACTGATGAATGAGGGCAGCATCATTCTGTTTTGATTGATAACCAGATTGGAAGATTCTTCCAGGAGACACATCTGGTACTGCAACTGCGTTCCCTCCGCATCCGTGCCATCCCAAGGTGACGTAACTTTGATGGTTTGAGGCGCTCACCTTTGTTCTTGTTAATGTGAGAACCAGGTAGCGACCTAATTTGAATAATTTAATTGAGACCGTCTCTTTGCTTTCTGCCCAGCCCTGTAGGCCCTGACAGCTTCTTATGTTTTCCCCTCTCTGACTCCAGCACATTATGCTGTGCTGAGTCAACCTAGATGTCTTTGATTTCTGATAAATGCCACTGGGTAGAAGTTCTGATTTCTACTGAAGGATGCACCTCATTATCTCCGTGACTCACATCTGTCCTTGGTAAGTCCTGTCCACAGGCCACGGCAGCCCCGTCAGCATCCTTAGAACCTCGTCCCTTGATGGGTTCTGCAGGACGCATGGCTTTGCATGGCTGCAAGGAGCCACTGAGTGTCTGAGGAGTGCCTCCAGAGCCGCAGGAAACAGAGGGCTTGCTCCATCGTCCGCGTGCTGGCCATTCCCCATGATGCTCAGCCCTGAGCCAATATCCCATGGTTAAACAAAGGGCTGGGAGCTGGAGAATCTCACATGTGAGGCTGCATGGGAAGAACCCAGGTCTCCGGGCAGTTGCGGTTGCAGGTACCTGTCATGCGGGGAGAAGCTTGGGTCTGAGGTCAATGCACAGAATCTCAGAACTCAAAGAGGTATGATATGGTGTGGCTGTGTCCCCACCCAAATCTCATCTTGGGTTGTAGCTCCCATAATCCCCACGTGTTGTGGGAGGGACCCGGTGGGAGGTGAGTGAATCATGGGAACGGGTTTGGAGGGACCCAGTGGGAGGTGAGTGAATCACGGGAACAGGTTTGGAGGGACTGAGTGGGAGGTGAGTGAATCACAGGAATGGGTTTGGAGGGACCGAATGGGAGGTGAGTGAATCATGGGAACGGGTTTGGAGGGACCGAGTGGGAGGTGAGTGAATCACAGGAAGGGGTTTGGGGGGACCTGGAGGGAGGTGAGTGAATCACGGGAATGGGTTTGGAGGGACTGAGTGGGAGGTGAGTGAATCACGGGAATGGGTTTGGAGGGACTGAGTGGGAGGTGAGTGAATCACAGGAATGGGTTTGGAGGGACTAAGTGGGAGGTGAGTGAATCACGGGAAGGGGTTTGGAGGGACCTGGAGGGAGGTGAGTGAATCACGGGAAGGGGTTTGGAGGGACTGAGTGGGAGGTGAGTGAATCACGGGAATGGGTTTGGAGGGACTAAGTGGGAGGTGAGTGAATCACGGGAAGGGGTTTGGAGGGACCTGGAGGGAGGTGAGTGAATCACAGGAAGGGGTTTGGAGGGACCTGGAGGGAGGTGAGTGAATCACGGGAAGAGGTTTTCCCGTGCTGTTCTCATGATAGTGGGTAAGTCTCACGAGATCTGATGGTTTTATAAAGGGCAGTTCCCCTGCACGGCTCTCTTGCCTGCCGCCATGTAAGACGTGCCTTTGCTCCTCCTTCGCCTTCTGCCATGATTGTGAGGCCTCCCCAGACGTGGAACTGTGAGTCCATGAAACCTCTTTCCTTCATAAATTACTTGGTCTCAGGTATGTCTTTATTAGTGGCATGAGAACAGACTAATACAGGGTGTATCATCATTTTTAATTTGCTCGCCACTTGATTATAATAGACAAATAAAAAATGTATATTTAAGGTATACAATGTGATTTTTGGTATATGCACACATTGTGTGGTGACTGCCACCACCAGGCTGAGTCACACTTTCATCACCTCCAGAGCTTTCTTTCACAGCTGTGTGGGGGATTCCAGGGATCTATGCTTGGCACATTTCAAGTGTCCAATACATTATTATCAGCTACGGCCACCCTGCTGTCCCTTAGAACCCCATATTGTGTTCATGCTGAATAACCAAAATGTTGCACCCTTCAAACCATATTTCCCTTTTCCCCACCTCCAGCCCCTGGGAACAGCCATTCTCTTCTCTGCTTCTAGGAACCTGACTTTTATTAATTCCACAATAAGTGAAATCATGCAACATTTTTCTTTCTATGTCTGGCTTATTTTGCTTTATCTTAACATCCTCCAGATTATTCATGTTCTCACAAATGCCAGGGTTTCCTTCTGTTTTAAGACTGAATAGTGTTCCCGTGCGTGTGTACACGCATGTATGTCCACACACCCACTCTGTTCAGAGTTGCAGTCGCAGTAGCAGCACTGCTAGTCACAGCTGCAGTGACAGCGTCTGCTTTAGGCTGGCCAGGCGGCATCTGACAGTGGCAGCCGTGATCATGATGATTACACTGCAGCGGTGATGCCATTCATAGCAGTCATTGTGATCATCACATGATGGCCAGAGTGAGCGTGACGGCTGCCCTTTCCAAACCCTCCCGCGTGGCTGGTGTCATCCTCACTGACTGCACATGAGGACACACAGAAGTCCTGTGACTGGCCTGGGGCCACGTCGGAGGGTGTGGCTGGGGTCATGGCTGAGGCTGGAGGAGCTGCCGTGTGTGAGAGGCCAAGCCAGAACCAGCCTCCCAGTTACCCTGGGCTCCTCCCTCTTCCACCCACGGCCAGGGACGGCTGACTCCACTGCTCAGCCCTGAGGCTTCCAAGAACCTGTCCTTTGCACCCCATGTCATGAGAGTCACCTTCCAACCACCCGAGCTACACTGACAACCCATACCAGACAGTGCTGGCCACAGGGCCCATGTATTCAGTCAAACATTACTTTGGATATTTCTGTGAAGGTTTGTTGTATATGGTTAACTCTTAAATCCATGGACTGGGTAAAGCAGATGACCTCCTTAATGTGGGTGGGCCTTGCCCAATCAGTTGAAGGATTTAAAAGGAAAAGACAGACCTCCCTGAGAAAGAAGGAATTCTGCCAGCAAGGCCTTGGGACCCCAAATGTGTGTCTCCCTGGGTTTCCATGTGAACAAATCTCTCTCCCCCACACATGTGAGTGCACATGTGCACACACACACACAAATGCACACACACACACCCATGCACACATGTTGTTGATTCTGCTTCTCTGGGGAACCCTCAATAACACACAATCTCACCTCTGTGAGAAGAAGGCTCCCAGGGAATGTCACAGAAACACTGGGTCATGGTCATAAAAATTCAACTCCTTAAGTCAAAGAAGGGAACCCAGGACCAGTGGACATGTTTCCAAACAAGGCTCAAAGATGGTTACTTTCTACTCAGCCCTGAGTGACCCAGGCTCTTCCTCACCCTCGACAACTGTTAGAATACCATGGAAGCCTCCCCTGCTAAAGAGGTGTAGATACACAAAGCACAGCACAGAGACACTCACAAACCACCTGGCCAGGGCAGAGGCTGGACTAGGACCACCATGTGATCCCTCAACCCTGGCCCAACCTCGTATCCTCCAGCCTTGGGGAATCAGCTGCTCCCAGCTCATGACTTTGTGTGTGGCCACACTTTGCTCACTGCAGAATCCCGGACCTGCCTTTGCCCCTGGGAGAGCTCTGCTGTCTGCTTCAGAGAGTCCAAGGGTCCTCCAGGACCTGTTTACTGTGTGTCTCACAGTGCTCAGCAATGCTGTTCATTGTTTTCCTGACCACTCCCCACACTGAACTAAGAGTCCCTTGAGCCCAGCAAGCATGGCTACACAGAGAAGCTTAGAGAAGAGAAGGATGGATGGGTGGGTGGATAGTGAAAGGATGAATGGATGGATAAATGGTAGATGGATGAATAGATGGAATGGTGGATGATGGATGGATGGAAGGCTGAGTGGACAGATGATGAGTGGATGGATGGGTGAGTAAAATGATGGATGAATAGGTAGATGAATGGATGGATGGATAGATGAATGGTAGATGGATGGATGGATGGATGGATGGATGGTGAATGGGTGGATGGGTGGATCGTGGATAGATTAATGGTGGGTGGACGAATGGTGGAAAGATGGATGGGCAATAAGTGGATAGATGGGTGAATGGATGGGTTGATGGGTGCCTCCCAGAGGCACCATCTGTGGATACAGACACACTGGGGTTCGGCTTCAACAAGTGAATTTGGGGAGACAGAATTCAGCCCCTTGCATTCAAAGAGGCTTTGTTCAGTGCAGAAGCCGTCCGAGTTTTCTGGTGACAAGGAAGTCCTAGAGCCTAGAGGCTGCTCCCCACCCTCTGCTCCTCTGGGAAGAACCCACCTTAATCAGAGCTGTCTCTGGGTGTCCTGCCTCTCCGTTTGAGGAAAAGCTGGGATTCCCCTGGGTGTTCTAACCAAGAATGCAACGAAAGCACTGTGCGCCGTGAGCAGAGAAGTGAGGTGACTCGGGGCAAACACGTCCACGGTGGGACGTGTCTGATGCGACTCGCTGGGGACGCGCCTCTCCCTGCGGACAGAGGTTGCAGGCTGTTAGCGGAGGACGGTGCTTCCAAGAGGGCTTCCTCATCCTGAAACCGGCCCTCCACCTCTGCACAGCGGCTCTGTGGGGATTTATAAATCCAGCTTTGAGTCTTCACTTGGAGTGAATCTGAGAACTGTTAGCATCTCTGATTTTGTTGCTTGATGCCAGGAACTAACGCTGACCTGAGCAACCCTTTTTTCAAAGAGATCCTTTGGGGCATTGGCTCCAAGAGGCATTTCTCTGCCTGCAGCTTCTCTTCTTTTAATCTGTTCTCTGCTGTAGAAGACAAAGCAAGGGAGAGCTGCTTTGCTGACGCTGGAGTTGGCAGTGGAACATCTGGGCAAGAGCTGGGTCTCGGATGCCTCTGGCACGTCCATGGTGGTCGACCTGGCCAGCTGTGTCTCGGCCCCATCAAGTGGGGTGTGGGTGCCACATTTTTGGCATTCAAGATGGGACCCACGCCTCTCACTGCAGACACTTGCGGATGTGCACAAGGAACGGGCGCCGGAATGCTCCTGTGTCTCCCTGAGCCCCTCATCACGGAGAATCCTACCCAGGCTCTGACGGCTCCACACTAGGGCTCCACGAGGTGTCCCTCAAATTACTGGCTGAGCAATGCCCCCAAAAGCAAGACTGCAAAGGGATAAGGAGGAAAAGCGAAGTGAGAAATGAAGTGAGGGGGCAGAAAACCCAAATAAGGGAAGCAGACATGATGGCCCGGCAGGGACGACGGCCCCCTGGGGTGCACGAGATAAATGACTTGGTGCAAACAAACAGGATGGTGCGTCATCCCCACAGCACGCCTCCCACGCGGCAGCGTCCACCCCTGTCCTCTCGCAATTCCAGTTCCTTCTGCGGCAGGCGCTGGAGGATGCTTCTGGCTGCCTGGATGCACCATGGCTCTCCCGCTCCATAGGGTAACGCCCAGCCGGTTAACTCATCACAAAGCCTCTACCCACTTCCTGCCTTACCACCCTCGCCTCGTACCACGCATACAGCGTGGAGTCGCGCCACCGTGGAGCAAGCGGAACTGTGACACTCGGCTTTCACAGGGCCAGGGTGTCCTCAGCCCCATCCTGCCCCTGGTGTCCTCAGCCCCGTCCTGCCCCCGGAGTCCTCAGACCAGTGGGCTCCTCTGCACCCCTCAAGGCCCCTTCCCACCCGCCTGCCCCCAAAAGTCCTCTGCACCTCCCCCATGGGGCCCCCCTGTACTTGCTGCTGTGTTTCCCAGCCCTGTGCACAAATCAGCCCTGAGCTTTCCATGGAAGGGGTGGCCCTCAGGGCCAACGGGAGCTCCAGGGCGTCCCTGATGGCTGACGCTCTCCTCTGGGTCACTGAGGTGACAAATGCTGGCCTGGGGGATGGGAGAGCAGAGCCATTGTCCTGCTTTGCTGCTGGGCTGCTCTGGGCACTGAGTGTGTCCCTTCCCCTCCTAGACTTCGGCGTCCACGTGGGTCAGACAAGGTTGGGCCAAGGCCCCTTCACTGTCCTGTAGGATGCTGCTGGGTCTACAGCTGCCACTTCCACGCCTGCCGTCCCCCGGGGCCTCCTCCGCTTTCTGTGTGTGTCGTGCGGTGGGTGGGACCCCAGTGACCCCGCGGGCCAGTCCCCGTTTGTGGCCTGTCAGCTGGCAGATGGAGCAGTGGTGAGAAAAATGGCTCCATTACCCAAAATAATCACCGTCTTCTCCTTTATACTTGACGGGAGACTCTCCTGGCATGACTTCTGTATCCACCCTGCTCACTCCTTTCAATAATCCGCTGGGTGGGAGTCGTCGCCTACGCTTTGCGGATAGGAAAGCAAAAGCCAAACGAACCAGAGCTCTTGCTGGGGTCTTCGCTTGGCCCCCAGGAACCTCCTTATGGCCGCTGCCCTCCTTTGATGAATCTTTCCCCAACTGCCATAACCAGTGTCGTCTGCTTCCTCCGCCTCCCACCCCTCAGTTTGTTCTGTGCCTCTGCAGTCCTTGCTGTTGAAAATTCTTTGAAACACAGATGTGCCGACATGGCTCTTACGGCTTCTGCTCGGAGGCACGCCCCTTGGTGTCAGGAGACCCGGCTGTGTCCTTCTTGAGGGCTGCCCAGCTCCTCAGCCCTTGCCGGCCCTAAGAGGGCACTTAGTTGCTGTTTGTTGAATGAATAAGTGAGGGATATATGGATGAGCGTCCCGCAGCTGTGAGGGTGGGGCCTGGACTTGCACTTGCAGAGCCCCCTCGGTCGCCTGCCCTGTCCCCAGGGCGACGTGGTTAGCAAGGGGGAGCACGTGGCGCCGAGGGGCTCTCAATTGCGAGCTCAAGCTCAGGGTGGGTGCTGTTCGGAGAGTTCACAGGTGAGTCAGAGGCAGTCAGACAGGAACGTGAAGGAAGACGGTTCAGGGGCTCCTTCCACATCCAGGGGATCAAAGCCAGTGGCAGGGCCGGTAGGAGTGCTGAGCGTGGGCCTTGGCATCCTCACCCCTGTTCTCTGCTGCACTCCTGGCTCTGCCTCACAGGGGTGTGGGGGGAGGTTGGCGCAGATGACGGGGGAAAACAGAATTAGGCTTGCTTTGCCCCAGACTGCTCTGGATTCGAGTCCATCCGGTAACGATGTTGCCCCTGTGTGATCCTCAGGGTTTGGCCGAGGCATCTTCCTGGGCCTCATCCCTGGCAGATGCACGGCCTGCGTGGGGCTTGTGAGTTCGCCCGGATGAGGGTGGAGCCGTGTGGGTGATTCCAAGGTATTGACAACTTGTGAAGTCCTAACCCCAGGGCAGAAATGGCATTCGCCTCGTCTGTGTCCTGCTGACCCTGATGGAAGCCACTGCCAAGTCATTGATCGCTGTTGACCAGCTCCTGGGCCTGTGCGCCGGCTGCTGGAGCTACGGAGAAGATTCCCCAATGATGAAGAAGCCATCGACAGAGGGGCCATGGCTTCCTGCCCACATTAAGTAGTGTGGGAATTGCAAGCCGCCCAGACATCCCGTGTGCACGGGGTCCTGTTGGAGTTGTAATCACACACGCTTACCCCTGGGCCTGGATGCCAGTGGGGAAAAGCTGCCGGGAGTCCAGCCTCCCAGACCAGTCCTGTGGGCAATGGTCCCTCCTGATCCCTGAGCCTGCGTCTCAGGTGGTGCTTCTGCCTCGGCCTTCATTCATGGAGTCCAGAAACCGCCAGAAAGCCTGGGGTGCCAAAGCTGACAAGACAGGAACGCCACCCTCAGGGAGCTGTGTGGCAGCGGGATGGGGCCAGCCACGAAAAAGCCAGCACAGCAGCTGCAGCGTGGACGAGGGAGTGGCGAGGCCTGGTCAGCAATGGGCAGTGTCCTGTGTCCACTCGCTGGGCCGTGGGACCCAGATTCCTGGTTCAACACCAGTGCAGAGGCCGCAGTGAGGGTGTTTCTTGGACAAACATTTAAATCAGCCGACTTTGAGTGGAGCAGTTCAGTCCCCGTGACATGGGTGGGCTGCCACCAATCCGTTGAGGGGCTTAAGACAAAAGGCTGGGGTGCCCCAGGAGGAGGGAACACTGGTTCCGGGTGGCCTCAGACTTGGGCAGCAGCATCAACCCTTTATCCATCCTGCCAGCTTGGCCTGCAGGCTGTGGACTTGCCAGTATCCACTGTCACATGAGTCAATTTCTTAAAATCTCTCTTTCTCTCCATATATGGATATACGCAGAGAGGGAGACAGCCCCTTGCTCCTGGAAATTATCATATATATATGTATAAGATGTACTAATAGGCTTTACATCTATATGTAAATACATATATCTATGTACATATGCATACATTCACATATATGCATACATATATGCATACATTCACATATATGCATACATATATGCATACATTCACATATATGCATACATATATGCATACATTCACATATATGCATACATTTACATATATGTATACATTTACAGACATGTAGCATTTACATGTATATGTAAAGCCTATTTGTACCTCTTACACATATATATGTATATTGTATACCTGTGCATGGGTGTGTGTGTACATGTGTGAGTGTGTGTGTGTGTGTGTAAAGCCTATTTGTACATTGTATACATATATGTATATTTGTATATCGGTGTGTGCATGTGTGTGTACACGTGTGAGTATGTGTGTGTGTGTATCTGACTCTCTGGAGAACCCTGATAAACACAAGGACTTTGGACAAAAGTAAATAAATCAGGGAAGTGGTGTGTGGGGTCAGGAGGGAGGTTAAACCCGGTGAGGGCAGAGAACCAACAACTGCATTTGCAGCACACACATCACTGAAGGCCTTGGCGAGCCCCGTTTCCACAGAGAGATGCCGGCCGGGCAGTGTGAGTCAGGAGGAGCTGGAGATGGGAAAAGGCTACTGACTACAGGCCCCTTTCTGGGCATTTTAACGTGGTGGGGAAACAGGAGCAGGGAGGTGGGTTGAGACGGACATGGGATCCACAGGGGCTGGAGGACCCGGGACAGTCCAGGGGGTTTGTGAGCAGTGGGCGGGCAGAGGCGGCTTCGCCCAGCCTGAGGTCCAGGAGGTGACTGGAAGGAGCTCAGCCACTGTGCCTGTTTGATGGACGCATGTCTGAGGAGAGGCCATTCTTGGAGCTGGAAGAACTGGGGGGCCTGGGTGCTGTGGCTGGGCCATCCCCCTACTCGGGTCAACCGCAGCTAGGCTCCAGGTAATCCCACATGTGCAGAGGGAGCCTGGGGTTTTGGGATGTGCTGAGCACTCCCCTAGGTCTTGCTGCAGGCACCACCCCGTAGCCCTGTGGATAGGACCTTTAGGGTGGTGAGCCACGGGGGGAGCCCAGGACCACACTCAGGTCTTCCTGCCGCTGCACGTCACTGGCTGTCTTACACACCTCCTGTGTGCAGCTGGCACCAGCTCCTGATGGCTCACCCAGCTTCCCATTCCAGAGGTGGATCTGCTTCTTGGCTGGGGCAGGCATTGGCAGAAAGCGGGTGTGAGGAAGAAGACAGCTCCCTCAAAACCAGCAGGGGGCGCGGGGGGACGGCGGCCTCCACTACGCTCAGGGGCTGGTCATGGGTCAGGAGGACAACTCTGCAGCCCAGGGGCAACACAGGTGGGGCCAGGGCACCCCCAGGGACACAGCGGGGACGGAAATTCCTCTTAGAGGGTCCACAGCATCTCCAGTTGCATCTCCGTGACTCAGGGACTCAGGCTCGATGTCAGGAATGAGGACCACAGTGGGGTGACCCCGTGAGCAGACCTCTCAGGGTTAGGACAGGCACTGCCTGTGCCCTCCAGGAAACGTGGGGCAGGGCTGGGGCCTGGGCGGCTTTGCTGGAACCACAGAGGCTCCCAGGCAGTGTATCCCTGCCCTGCCCTGAGGCTGGACATGGTCCAGGACACAGTTCCCATCCCTGAGCCCCCAAAAATGCTTCAACCAGCAGCAAAGACCACAAAGAGGATCACAGGATGCTTCCCTCGTTCATAACAGGGTCAAGGACAGGAGTCCCAGAGACAGGAGGCCACACAGTGCAGCTGATGAGGGCCCGACCTCCGGGGGGGACAGAATTGCCAGGGATGATGGCTTCCCGGAGAGAGTGGGAAGCTGGGCTGTGCAGGGCTCACCTCCACAAATTCTGAAGCCACAGGCAGGGAGTCAAGGTGGGTAGCGCCTGCCGTGGCCACGGGGCCGCCGAGGGCCTGGCGGGAGGAGTTAATAGACCGCGGTGGCCCTGACGTGGCCGAGCTAATGGATGGAAACACTTAGACTGTGGGCATTAAACAAACTCATAAAACCCCCAAAACAAAAGCCGTGCTGAGCTTCCAAAGTGACTCGAACAAATAGCAAATACAAGTCTAAAAATATTGGAAAGCTTTTAAGGTGATTGCTCCAGAGGCCCCATCCGGCCGCTCCAGCTCTCTGTAAAGACATTACGCCTTTTTTCTGACATCATGGTTTTCATAAGAAAACATTTGGCAACATTTCCCGCCACTGAGCTTATCATTTTAGGTCACTTTTGGAACGGAAGGTTGATTTTTAGATAATTTACGAAATAGCTGAGGGATGAGGCGTCCTTTTCATAATGTGGCCACATCCAGCACCTGCAGAGGGGCGCCCCGCTTGGCAGTGACCGCTCAGGTCCTGTCTTCTCATTAACCCTTAGCAGGCAGCCACCCCCTCGCCCACACTGCACAGAGGCAGGAGACCAGGCGTTCTAGGCAGGTGTGCTGCGGCTGCTCCCACCATGAGCTGTTCCGACGCTGTCCCTGTGTGGCCTCACCATGCGGCCTGCTCCATCCCCTGTGGGGAGTCCAGCAGGAGCTGCTCGATGACTAGGGAGCCAGCCAGTGTCTCGGGCCCACAGAGGATTCAGGGGCCAGTCTGCCAAAGGAGCTTGGAGGATGCCAGCCAGGGTGAGTTCTCAGAAACCCTGGGCCCAGCGGGGAGCTGGGTCCCCCTGACCCCTGAGCAGATGTCTGTCAGCTATGGGAAAACTCAGCAGGACTGAGGAGTTAACTCTGAGGATTAGTCCCCGGGGCACCTCCCAAGGCTGGGATCCAGAGAGCCGGACTCTTTCTGGGCTTGACAGGTGAGTGTCCACCGTCCTGAGGGCCGGTCCTCATCCGTGAGTCCTGGAGGCCAGGTAGTGCAGGATGAAGGCTGTCTGTGTCCCTGGCTGAGCGGGTGGGGCCCCCCCAGTTCCCCCATGTCGGTTCTGTGGATGCTGACCAGCTTCTCCAGTGGTCAGGTTGAGATGGACGTCGTCCATGCCGTGAAGTCCAGGGCCTGGGATCATCCCAGAGAAGTCGGTGCATGAAGGAAGGGGCTGTTGCGCTCCGAGGGCTCCTGATTCAACGGTGCAGAGACTGAGCTCGGATAAGCATCTCGTGTAGGCTACAGCACCCCAGCAGGCTGTGGAGAGTCTGCATGGGGCTGAGAGGGGAGAACTCAGCCATGGGCACCATGGGCACCTTGGGCAAGAGCCTCTGCACCCATCTGGGCCTGGATGGAGCTCACACTGGCCTCACTGTGGGGTCCTGGTTTTGTCGGCTTCCTGACACACAGGCCATGGACTCCGCCTGATGTCACACAGCATCAGCATAGGGCTGGGATTCTGAGTGATGTCACATAGTATCTGCAAGGGGCTGGGATTCTGAGTTGGTTGACGTTTGCCGGTTCCTTGGCATCCCCAGGGAACTTGACACCTCAGAATCAGGGAGGGCCAGGCCATCCCGGCCATTCAGCCTGTGCACCAGGCATGGTGGGTATAAGTGCGTTTTCTCCCACCCCGTCCAGCTCTAGTGGCTTCCAGTTCTCCAGGGCAGCCTCAATTCACGACCCTGGGGAGCTTCACTCCTCTCTGATGGTGGCAATCCCTTCACCATGGTATGACAAAGCCACGTTCATTAAACACCATTCACTCTGGCCTTGGTGGAAAATCTACCTGTGCTCTCTTGGTGAATTCCTTAATGACCAGGCAGTGCCTACACCACCCAGACCCCTTCATTTGGTGGGGCTTGGGGCTGCTAGTGCATGAATCTTGGAGGTGAAAGATGAGATTGTTCACTCAATGGCGCCCCTTCTCTATCTCGCAGAAACGTTTCCTCACCCATCGAAACTCATCGCCCAAGACGCTGAGGTAGAAGCTTTATTTTTCCATCTCTTTTACATTCAATGATTCTATTCATTTGTAAGAGAAGTAAGCACACCACTCCAACAGTGGAGAAAGTCAGACTGATTAAACAGGTGTACCAAACACGTAAATGTTTTTGAAGAAGGAAGGGGCAACTCTGGTGAGCCCCACAGAGGTGCACAGGACTGTTATGAGACAGCAGTGTCCAGTCCATCACTGAGGGCACAGAGCAGGTCCCCACCTCCCTCAGCCATGGCTGCAGCTGGGGCCCTTCTTGTGCCAGCCCCAAGCCCCCCACCGTGGCCTTCATACCATGCTGATGTGTGTGTGATGTTCATCAAAGGGCTGAAAAACGGGAGGGGCTCTTCCCACCCCTGCTGCATGTGTGTGTTTGTGGGGGGATGAGAGTGCTTGGGAATTTCCTGCCATAATAGTCCTCGCTTTGCGGGCTCTGGTAATAAATGCTCTCACACTTAGAAGACCAATCAACTCAATGGTTGAAGTCATTTGATGGCTTTGCTGGTTCAGCTGGCTGTCATTCCAGGCAGAGGTTGGAGCGTCTAGGCCACACCGTGTTCACATGCACACGGGCAGGGCTTGACTTTCTCCACTTCCTGACACACTCGGCTAGTTTCACAGTCAAGCGGAAGTGCATTTTGGAAGGAGGATGAGTCTGATGAACTTTCAGAGCAAGGCACACAGGCTCATCTTCCTTAAGGTTCAATTGTATCATGAAAGAAAGTATTCACTTCATTCATAAAATGTATTTTCAGAGACTCAGGGGTAGCCTGAATTTTGAATACTCCTTCCAGCATGTGAGGACAAGGACAGAAGGCACAGTCCATGAACCAGATCTTGGGCCCTCACCAGGCACCCAATCTGCCATGGCCTTTATCTTGGACTTGCAGCCTCCGGAACTGGGAGTCATTAATTTCTGTTGTTTATGAGCCTCCAGTCTAGGGCCCTTTGGTGTAACTGCCCAAACAAACTAAGGAAGAGACCTTCTGTAAGGAAGATGTGTTCTGTCTCCCCATCAATTTATGCATCCAATTCTTGTACTGGATCAAATCAATGCCCCGTACTTGAGTCTGTATTGATACATTGGATCAATGGATAGCCCATTGACTTGACCATTTCTACACTGTATTCCTTTGTCAAGACAAACCAAGCCACTCCTTCAACACCATGCTTAGGGATTGTCTCAGCCAAATATCAAATTTTATTGTTCACAAGTTCCACCTTCCACAAAACACTAGGACACAAACACAGTTCAGCCAAGTTCTTTGCCATCGTGTAACAAGGACAGCCGTCCTTCCACTGTCTGGTAATGTGTTTCTCACTCCCACTGGCACCTTGCCAGAAAGGTCTTTATGATCCCCATTTCTGCAGCCATTCTCCTCAGGGTTATTTAGATGCTCTCTAACAAGGAGGGGGCTTCCTCCAAGCCCTCCTTTCTTCTTTCTGAGCCCTCACCAGGATGGCGTTTGAAAGTTCATTCATGCCAACATAGGCTTTTTATTACATGCCCTTCCAGACTGTTCCGCCTCTACCCGTCACCCAGTTCTAAAGCCACATCCACATTTTTAGGTACCTATTGGAGCAGCATCCCCCTCTCGATACCAATTTCTCTCTTGGTCTGTTTGGGTGACTGTGACAAAATACCATAGACCGAGTGGCTTATAAACAACAGATATTTATGTTTCACAGTTTTGAATGTTGAGACATCCAAGACCCAGTTGCTGGCAGATTCAGCATCTGGAGACAGCCTCCTTCTGGCTGTGTCCTCATGAGGTGAAAGGGGAAGGGGTCTCTCTGGTCTCTTTCATAAGGGCAGTAATCCCACCAGTGAGGCTCCCTCTCATGACTAAATCACCTCCCAAAGGCCACACCTCCTAATACCACCACCTTGGGATGAGTATTTCTAAGTAGAAATTTTGGGGAGACACAAAAACGTTCAGTCCACAGCAAATTTGAAACAATATATGGAGCTTCTCCCCGCTCCAGGAAATGAAGCTTAGCTTCTCTTCTCTATGTGTGAGCTGGACTTCCTGAGTTACTTCCAACAAATAGAGCATAATCCAACAAATAGAGAATCATTTAACAAATATAGCATAATCCAGGAAAAAATAACTACCATGGAGATGCCTTCACCAGGGGCGAACGTCACGTCTCCTGTTTTGAGAGGCGGGGAGGCAGCAGGATGAGCCGGGCACTTTAGCTCTGGTGTCTATCTCCCCAAACACTCAACTCCAGTACAGTTGCAGGAAAAACAGGCGCCCCAGCGGAGAGACATTTCGGAGCTACAGTATTCCTCACGATTGTTAACTTACTAAAAAAAAATTTTAGAAAGAAGCAATTACAGCCTGAAGAAGCTAAGGCGACAAATAAAAGTGATCCAGTCTCCTGCATGGGGTCCTGGAACAGGAAACCACGCATTCGTGCAAAAACTGCTGATATCAGAGTAAGGCATGGGGTTTCTTTGACAGCAATTTACCAATGTAAATTTTTTCAATTATGACAAATGTACCCCATGATTATGTAAAGCATTAGCGTGGGATAGTGGGTAAAGGTATTCAGAAACTGTCTGTACTATCTTTACAACTTTTCTATACATCTGAAATTACTTTAAAGTCCATTTTATATTTTAAAAGGAATCCTGGAGATGTATGAAAAAGCGGTTGCTTTTCACAAGTATATCATGCTTAGCAGAAGCCATCAGACATAAAGAGGGCAAATATTGCATTTTTATTTAACTGGAATAAGTACATTTAACATAAGGTGCTAGAAATTGCATCAGTGCTTATGTGGAGTGGGGACAAGACTTGACTGGGAGGTAGCAAGACGGCATTTCTAAGGGAGAAGGAAATGTTCTGTATTTTAATTGGGTGGAAATTACCTGGGGACTGAACTTTGACAAAACTCACTGAAGTGTACAGTTAAAATTGGTGCATTTCATTCCGTGTTAGTGAGACCTTGATAAGTTCAATTTAACAATGTAAAGCATATATTATATTATGACCAACTGGAGTTTATTCCAGGGAAGGAAGTGTGAGTTAACATTCAAAAAAAAAAAAAAAATCAAAGTAATACATCATAGTAACAGAAGGTGTGAAGAAAAATCTCATGATTATCTTGATGGAAGCAGAAACAAATACTGATAAAATTCAACCCTTATTCATGACTTTACAAAATAAACACACTTGGAACAAAAAAGAAATTCTTTAATCTGGTAAAAAAACATCTACAGAAAATTCCAAAACAAACATCATGAGTGGTGAAATATTGCAAAAATGTCCCTGGAGTCTGCACTAAAAGGACAGCCATGGTCACCACACCTCTACTGAATATTGTCCTGGAGGTCCCATCTCTGCAGCCCACAGCAAAGAGAAATGTAAAGTGTAAGGATTGGAAAGGAAGAGATGAAAGTGCTATTACTCACAGATGACGTGAATGTGTATAGAAAATCCAGAAAGTCCACAGACAAACTGTTAGATTTTGTGAGTGATTTTACCAAGGTCACTAAATTCAAGGCCAACATAAAAAATCAATCATATTTCTTTGGAACAGCAACAAATGGAACACATTTTTAAATGTCACTGACAATAGCATTAAAACATCAAATGCCTATGAATTAAAACAGAAGATGTGAAAGACATCGATAGTAAAACCACAAAACATTGCTGAGAGAGCTTAAAGAAATCTGGCATAAATGAATGGAAATAACACATTGAGGGATGACAGCATTCGGTACTGTAAAGATACTAATTCTCCCTGAAATAATCAAAACATTCCAATGTAATATCAATTAAAATCTTGGCAGTCTTTTCCCCTGGTCTTTGACAAGTTGATTCTAAATTCCATGCAACAGCTCAAAGAGACAAGAAGATTGCAGTCTTGAGGAAGCACAAAGTTGAGGATGGACCTGGTCAGATATCACGTCCACCCCCATATGACTGCAAATCTACAGGATTAAAGAGAACAAAGATAAGCATGCTGGCCACTGAAACAAGAAAAGTCCAGAGACAGACTCAGATGCCATCCACTCATTTATGACAGAGGTGGGTTGGTGCTGCAGTGGTAAAGGGTGTTCTTTTCAGTAATGGGGGCTTGAGGAATCAAAGATCATATGGGAAAAAATTAACCTCAAGTTCTACATCATAGCATATCGAACATCAATTTAAGATAAATTTCAGGTTTAAATATGAAAGACAAGACAATAAAAATTGTGGAGGAAAATATTCTTCTTTTTTTCTTTTTTTTTTTGTAAGACAGGGACTTTCTCTGCTGTCCAGGATGCAACGCAGTGGTGGCGGTGTGATCTTGGCTCACTGCAGCCTTGACTTCTTGGGCTCAAGTGATCCTCCTGTTTCAGCCTCCTGAGTAGCTGGGACCACAGGTATATGCCACCATGCCTGGCTAAAGTTTTATATTTTTTTGTAAAGACAGAGTTTCATACTGTTGCCCAGGCTGGTCTCCAACTCCTGGATTCTATTCATCCTTCCACCTTAGCCTCCCAAAGTGCTGAGATCACAGGTATAAGCCCCTGTGCCCAGCCAGGAAAGCACTTTTGTAACCTTGGAGTGAGCCAAGATGAATGTCTACTCATAACAAGATGCCATTAGGAGAAGGAAAAACCAGTCCATGGGGGAGAGGCCATATTCTCAGCACATATGCCCAGCAAAGGACAGAAATCCATAACACGCAAGATTCCCGCAAATCACTGAGAAAAAGCAGATCATTTGCAGAACCAGCAGAATATTTGAGTGGATCTTTCGCAGACAAGGAGATGTGAATAAAGGTACTGCTAGTTGCTCAATTTTTATAGACACTGAGAAAGTGCAAATGAACTTGAAACCATGGTGTGTACCACTGACGACTCACCAGAGTGGCTAGAAATAGAAAGACATCCCGTGTTGGCCAAGTGTGCACCAAGTAAACCCTGAACACTACTCGGGGGGATGCGAAATGTGAAGGGTCGCTTAGACTTTGGCAGCATCTAATAAAGCCAAGCCTACTCCAAGACCAGCAGTTTGATTCTCAGGTATGTACCCAAACGACAGCTAACATGTACACGCAGCACCTCCTATCCCATAATAACCTCAAACTGGAAAGAGTTCGAATGCCCCTTGAATGCATAAGCCAGGGCACATCATCTCACTGACGGCACTTCTACGGCCGTGAGGATGTGCGGTCTGCAGCTGCGGAGACCATGTGGGCAAATCTCATGGGCAAATAGGTGAGTGATATGGTTTGTCTGTGTCCCCACCCAAATCTCATCTTGAATTCCCACATATTGTGGGAGGGACCTGGTGGGAGGTAATTGAGTCATGAGGGTGGGTCTGTTCTTGTGATAGTGAATAAGTCTCACGATATCTGATGGTTTTAAAAACGGGACCCTCCTTGCACAAGCTCTCTTCTCTTGTCTGCCACCGTGTGAGACCTGCCTTTCACCTTCTGCCATGATTGTGAGGCTTCCCCAGCCACGTGGAACTGTGAGTCCATTAAACCTCTTTCTTTTGTAAATTGCCCAGTCTTGGGTATGTCTTTATCAGCCACATGAGAACAGACTAATACAGTCAACTGGTACCAGTAGAGTGGGGCGTTGCTGAAAAGATACCCAAAAACGTGGAAGCGACTTTGGAACTGGGAAACAGGCAGAGGTTGTAACAGTTTGGAAGGCTTTTGGAAATGTGGAGTTTTGAATTAATGCTGAGATGAGTTAAGACTTTGGGGCACTGTTGGGAAGGCATAATTGGTTTTGAAATGTGAGGACATGAGATTTGGGAGGGGCCAGGGGCCGAATGATATGGTTTGGCTGTGTCCCCACCCAAATTTCATCCTGAATTATCACATATTGTGGGAGGGACCTGGTGGGAGGTAATTGAATCGTAGGGCAGGTCTCTCCTGTGCTGTTCTCATGATAGTGAATGAGTCTCATGAGATCTGATGGTTTTAAAAGGGGAGTTTCCCTGCACAAGCTCTCTTCTCTTGTCTGCCACCATGTGAGACGTGCCTTTCACCTTTCACCATGATTGTGAGGCCTCCCCAGCCACATGGAACCATAAGTCCAATAAACCTCTTTCTTTTTTGTAAAGTGTCCAGTCATGGGGATGTCTTTATCAGCAGCGTGAGAACAGATTAATATAGTGAGTGAACGAGGCTAACCGTGGAGGCCTGCACACCTCATAGGATATGCAGAGGTGGATGGAACTCATCTAGGGGTTTAGAAGCCATAGTGATGTTGCCCCCAGGGGGCTGAGGTGACTGGAGCCAGCAGGACACAGGTTCTGAGAGCTGGTGATTTTCCATTTGCTCCTGCAAGTGCTGCTGACTCAAGTGTCTGCAGTTCGTGAAAATCCAGAGTTCCACGTTTGTGAGATGTGCATTCTCCTGAATGTGGACTATTCTTTAATAAGTTTTCTTTTATCCATGTGTTTTTTGCTTAAATTTGATCCAAAATATCTCCTTGGCTTCTTAATGCAGGAGACGGGACTGAACTCCAGAGGCAGGGCTCCGACAAGGGACCGTATTGAGGATTAGCTAAAACAGGGCTGGGGTGGAAGCAGTTTTCCATAGCATACACCCACCAGCGTGCCCTGTCAATCTACCATTGCCATGGCAACAGCCAGGCGTTACTGCCCCTTTCTATGGCATTGACTCAATGACCCGAAATGTACTACCCCTTCCCTAGAAATTTCTGCCTAAACAACTCCTTAATCTGCATGTAATTAAAAGTGTGTAGAAATATGACTGGAGAACCACCCTGAGCCGCTCCTCTCAGCTCAGCACACTGCCTGTGGGGTGGCCCTGCTGGACAGGAGCAGCCATGGACCTGTGACACTGTGGCTTTCATAAAGCTCTTCTATTCTACCCTACCACTAGCTTGCCCTTGAATTCTTTCCTGGGCAAATACAAGAACCCTCGAGGGCTATCCCCTGTTTGGCAGCTCTCTGACTTATGGGCAAGCCAGAACTGACCACAGTATCCAGTGTCCTCAGTGAATGTGCTGTGTCTATGTCCTCAGTGGAGTAAGCATGCAGGCCTCTCCCTCTCTGACCCAGGCCCTGGCTGTAGCATGGGCTTTGCCTGCAGGATGTTAGCACAAGTGGGTCAGGCAGAGGTTTGGATCATGCACCCCAACTCCTTTACTGCCCTACACAGTGGGGTTTGCTCACTGCACCAATCTGTCACATTATGAGAACACGCCTGGGCTGGCCCAATGGAGGGATACACATGGGAGACACAAGGAGGCGATCAAGGCCATCCTAAGGCAGTAGTGACCAGCTCACCCCAAACATATCAGAGAACCCAGTCAAGGTGAACAGAGCTGTCTACAGACTCAGGAATCAACCCATTTGAGACCAGAACTGCTTAACTGAGTTTTAGACTTGAGAGAAGTAATAGACAGGTTATTGACCAGCCACTGAGATTGGGGATGGTTGTTACATAGCATCATCCTGGCAATATCTTCCTGATATGCAATTGTAATGTCCTTATTGTTTCTGCAGATGTGAAGTGCTGGCTGTCCCTGAGATGAGAGTGCAGGCCACAGTGCCCCTCCTGGCTCCCACTCGTGCGGCTGGGGGCTGAGGGTTGCCTTCCTGTGCAGGTGAAAGAGCTGTGGCATTTTCCTCTAAGCTTGTTCGGAAAGCATCATATAGAGGGAGTAAGCCAGCCTGCAAAGCCACAGCTCATCTCAGGCCTGACAGAGCCACTCTTGGTAGTGGATCCCTGGCTCCGGGGGTCACAGATATGCCTGCAGAGGCACCCGGAGTGGAGACGGATTTTCTTAGCATGGACATGAGAAACTCTGGGCAGGCAACAAGTCCTAGTGGCGCTGGGAATCCTTGATTGCAAAGCCTCGTGTCAGGGGCCAGCCTGGTGCAGGATGGATGGGCAGTGAGTAAGGTCACCCCTCAGACGACCTTATGCGTTCAGAGGACTGCACTCCTGTGATATTTCTTAGACAAGACAAGCCCTCGGGGGCCAGATCACCGTGGCACCTGGCCCTCTGGTGTGGCCAAGTACTCTTGATTTAAAACTCACCCATCCCTGGGCCTGGAGACAGGATCCAGCCCTCCATTGAAGATTGGCCTCTGCCCATTTCTCACCACCCTCCCTTCTTCCAAGGACCCATTGAGCTCAAGAAGAAGCGAGCTCCACCGCCCAGTGGCCACTGGTTCTACTTTCCCCAAGGTGAAGGGTGTGCTAATGTGAGTCAGAGCCTGGGATACAGGCTGGGCCACGTGGGTGGAGGGTATTACTGTGCCGCCTTAGTCTGCTCTGGGTGACATAACAAAATACCACAGACTGGGTGGATTAAACAGCACTGATTTACTTTTTCACCGTCCAGGAGGCTAGAAGTGCAGGATGGCGGCATGGGTTGGGTTGGTCCCTGGCGAGGCCTCTCCCTGCCTAGCAGACGGCCGCCTCCTTGCTGTGTTTTCAAGGATCCTTTCTCTGTGCACCTGCACCCCAGAGCCTCTTCTTCTTCTAAGGACACCAGTCCAATTGGCTTAGGGCCCCATCCTAAAGACCTCATTAATCTTAATTATGGCCCTATCTCCAAATACTGTCTCATTGGGGTTGGGCTTTAACATATGAATTCAGTCCACAGTGATGCTTTTAAAGGAAACCCTGTGCTGTTTTATTTTCTGTGATTATTTTTGACAATTCACTTCCACATCTGTTTACTCTGTTTCCTTAGGATCAACACTTAAAGGTGACTCTTTGTGGCAAGGCAGGAATTCGGGATGGGGCTGGCGGTGAGTGGCCTTGGAGCCCTTGGACACCGGCTGTTCTTGCCTCCACGCCCGTGGTTCAGAGTACACGGGTGGATCTCCATGTCATGGTTCAGAGACACGGGTGGATCTCCATGCCGTGGTTCAGAGCACGCGGGTGGATCTCCACGCCATGGTTCAGAGACACGGGTGGATCTCCACGCCATGGTTCAGAGTACATGGGCGGATCTCCATGCTGTGGTTCAGAGACACGGGTGGATCTCCATGCTGCGGTTCAGAGACACGGGTGGATCTCCACGCTGCGGTTCAGAGACACGGGTGGATCTCCACGCTGCGGTTCAGAGACAGGGGTGGATCTCCACACTGCAGTTCAGAGACAGGGGTGGATCTCCACGCTGCGGTTCAGAGACACGGGTGGATCTCCACGCCATGGTTCAGAGACACGGGCGGATCTCCATGCCGTGGTTCAGAGCACGCGGGCAGATCCCACACCTGCTTCGTGTAGCTCGGTTTGTCTTCTCCAGTCCATCTTCTGCTCACTGGGGTAGCAGTGGGATTTCTCAGCCCACTTGGCTCTTGCTCCTTAGCAGGGCAGTGAGGGGTGGTGCGTGGGAAGAGGCAGGCCCAACACAGGTGGCACCCAGGTTCTCGCCTGGAGCATGATCACACCCTTCATTCCATTCCAGAGCCCGAGTCCCACACCCAGACATACAGGTGCCCAGCCCCAAGAAGATATTCAGAATGTGTAGGGCTGTGTGTTAGTCTGTTCTGGCACTGCTATAAGGAAACACCTGAGGCTGGGTAATTTATAAAGAAAAGAGGTTTAATTAGCTCATGGTTCTGCAGGCTGTACAGGAAGCATGGATGGCCATGATTGCCTTGGCCAAGGCCTTCCTGCCCCCATTACCTCTCCACACCCCGTCCCTGCCCCCATTACCCCTCCACACCCCCTCTGCACTCCCGTTACCCCTCCACACCCCCTCCCCACCCCCGTTACCTCGCCAAGCTCCTGTCTCTGCACCTGGATGGTGCCTTCACGGTCTTTGTACAGATAGACCCCACCTGCCGTGCACTCTCCATGCAGTTCTGAAAAGTGTCCGAGACACAGGATTCCAGGCAGCACCTGCTGAAAGGCCCAGAGGGTGTGAAAGGTGGGAGGGGGTCTAGGGCCAGAGGAACCAGCCTGGGCTAGGCCCAGCTGTGCTGAGATGCACCAAGCTTGGAGGCTCATGGAAGGCATCAGTGGTGCTGCTGTTGTCACCCTGGGACATAAACCTAGGAGAGTAGAGGGACGTCGTTTTGTTCATTGACTTATGTCCAGGGCCCAGATGCCCACACACAGCCAGTGATTAATAGGCCTTTGGGGGAAGAGGAAGGAAAGAGGAGGGAAGGAAGGAAGAAAGGAAAGAAGGAAGGAAGGAAGGGAGGAAGGAAGGGAGGGAGGGAGGAAGGAAGAAAGGGGTGCAGGGAGGGAAGAAGGAAGAGAGGGAGGAAGGAAGGGAGGGAGGGAGGAAGGGAGGGAGGGAGGAAGGAAGAAAGGGGTGCAGGGAGGGAAGAAGGAAGAGAGGGAGGAAGGAAGGGAGGGAGGGAGGAAGGAAGGGAGGGAGGGAGGAAGGAAGGGAGGGAGGGAGGAAGGAAGGGAGGGAGGGAGGAAGGAAGAAAGGGGTGGAGGCAGGGAAGAAGGAAGAGAGGGAGGAAGGAAGGGAAGGAGGGAAGGAGGGAGGGAGGGAGGAAGAAAGGGGTGCAGGGAGGGAAGAAGGAAGAGAGGGAGGAAGGAAGGGAAGGAGGGAAGGAGGGAGGGAGGGAGGAAGAAAGGCTGACTTCTAAGGGGCTCCCCACAAACACAAGCATGGCCCTCCCACATCGAAGGCCATTTGAGGGCTGCACCGTTGCTGGAGTCAGCCCAGTATCGTCACCCTCACCTCTTTCCGGCAGGCAGGGGGAGTTTTGGTGGCGAACAGCAAAGCAGCAGGTCCTGGGGGGAGCAGGAAGGGGCTCCCCTCGGCTGAGGTTGGCTGGGATTCTTAGGCCAAGCGCGTGCTCACCCATCCTGAGGGTCACCAGCAGCTTGGAAGGATGAGCTTCAATTTTCTCATGGAGATGTGCAGCACGATGGAGCTAGAGGCACTGCCTTCATGCCTTCCTATCAACTAATTTTGCAGTTGATATTATCAACTTCAGAAAATTATCAACTAATTTTCTGAAATGTTCCAAGAAGACAACATTCAGATGGTTTTAAACTGTGCACAGTATCGATGCTGTGACCGGCTGTGCTCCACTGTAAGATGTGGAAAGGGCTGCCAAGTGAGCAGATGTAACTTCCCAGATAAGCCACCCAAAGTGTTTCTGAGAACTGCTCGCTGTGATGAAAAACAACTTCGGGAAAGAAACTTCATCCGCCGAAGTCGACGTGCCTCATCCTCGGACAATTTGTGAAGTTCAGTGATTCTCAGGGCTGATTTTGTAGGGACTGTCCATCCTGGAACCGTGGAGGATCTTCTGTGGAGGCTCGGTGGGCGGTGCTGGCTCGGCTCACCTGCGGCACGTCCTGCACACTTTCACCTTGACAGGTGTCCTGTGATCAGCCTGCGGCTGGGAGGGACGCAGGGCTGTGCTGTCTCATCATTTGCTCCTGGACAACTCTTTTTGTTCTTTTAATCCAAAGCAAACTTTGAAAGACTTAGGAATGAGAAGTACAAATATTTACTCATAGTCCCCACATATTTATTATATATATATATATACGATTTATATATATTCATGTACACACACACACACATATATATATATATATATATAGAGAGAGAGAGAGAGAGAGAGGTGTGTATCCATCATCTGTCTACCATCGAGGTATCTGTGTATCTCAGCCTGGATCTATCATCATCTCTATACAGAGAGAGGCGCCTATCCATCATCTGTCTATCATCGAGGTGTCTGTCTATCTGTGCCTAGATCTATCATCTCTATACAGAGAGAGGCACCTATCCATCATCTGTCTATCATCCAGGTATCTGTGTATCTGTGCCTAGATCTATCATCATCTCTCTTCGTATCCATCCTCCCATCAACAGCACAGGGCACTTTACCATGGCTGGTGGGCTCAGAAGGACATCCTGGCCTAACACTTCAGGGAGGACACAAGGGCCTGGACATCATAGCCAGGTCATGAGGATGGACGCTGCAACAGGAAGGGTCTGGCTGTGAAGTTTGGACTTTATTCCCAAGGGGTCGGCCGCTGCCATGGAAGCTTCTTGAGCAGATGAAGGTTTTAAGAATGACCAGTGCAATGCCGACTGCAAAGGTTTTGCTGCAGGGGGAAGAGCCGCTCACAGGAGCTCCTGCCTGCCGGCCAGCCGAGCTACAGGTAGGGCCTTCCTTGGGCTCCCCTTCACAGGCACAGGGGCGCTCGCCAGGGCTCGCTAGTGTCTCTCTCGGGGCCTTTTCCTGGGTTGACCAGAAATCCCTGTGTGCTCCCTGCCCCCTGAAGAATGATGTCCCATTCTCCCCTCTCTGCATCACTCTCCCTGGCCCCTGAACGACTGGATTGACAAGGAAAGTGCCCTGCAGGCTCCTCCCAGGAGCACCGGCTTCCATCCCAGGCTGTGTGGCGGTGGGGATGGGGAGTAGGGGAGGCACAGTCTCTGTCCTGGGACAGCAGCCACCCTCACTGCAGATGGTTGTTGGCCTGATCACTGCAAGCCCAAGATGGTGACTGGCACACACCTGGCTGCAGGTGGCCCTGGAAGCAAATTGCAGACGGGTTCAGCCTGGTCCTGGGTGGGCTCCGAAAGCTGGGCAGTGAGGGCAGAGCCGGGGGCCGAGCTGGAGTCCGTCGGGTGGGGTGTAGGGGTGGCAGGCAGGGGATTTGGCTGGCGGAGTTGGGAGGGGGATCCAGACAGAGAGGAAATGGAATTTGCAAAGTCCCGAGGGCATTTCTCAGGTGCAACAGTCAACGTCGGAGTGAGGTCCGAGCAGAGCCTGCAGCTGGGGCATCTGGGGAGAGGGGTCGGGTCTTGGACTGGGGGAGGGCTGTGGGTGGGGCTGTGGGTGGGGGCTGTGGGTGGGGCTTTGGGTGGGGCTGTGGGGTGGACAGAGGAGCAGGAGTTTGCGATTTTTGAGAATAGAACACAAACCTACAGGACTTGCTGATTAGGGAGGAAAGGGGAGCTGTTGAGGTGGAAATGACCGAGCCATTAGCCGAAAGCCACAGTGCAGTGGGCACCCTGGCCGGCACCCCGTCCACCTGTTGGGGGCTGAAGCCTCCACCACGCAGGAGACAGAAAGGAGGTGTCGGAAACGGAGCCAGACAACTGTGTGGGGAACGGGGTGCCTCAGTCTGCACGTCTCCAGGGCTCCCAGCAGCCTGGGGTGCCTCAGCCTGCACGTCTCCAGGGCTCCCAGCAGCCTGGGGTGCCTCAGCCCGCACGTCCCCAGGGCTCCCAGCAGCCTGGGGTGCCTCAGCCCGCACGTCCCCAGGGCTCCCAGCAGCCTGGGGTGCCTTAGCCCGCACGTCTCCAGGGCTCCCAGCAGCATGGGGTGCCTCAGCCCGCACGTCTCCAGGGCTCCCAGCAGCCTGGGGGCCTCCTAGCCACGTTCTTCACCTCCACTGTGCCTTTCTCTGCTACACCCTGACCAGGTCTTCCACTTCAGCTTCCCCTCACTGTCTTCCGGAAGCTTCCAAGCTTCTGATCACAAGTCTCTGCTGCCATCTTTCCTGCCCGAGGGGAGATGGCAGCTGGTACTTACTGGGGTCCCACAGCCCCCCGGTCACTCGGCCCATTGCGTCAAAGCAAGAAGGTCCCAAGTATCCTCGCTGGTCACAGAGTGGACCCCGCGGCCAAGAGGCAAGGGGGGTGTGCACCACGGGACACAGGGGTCTGGTGCTCACACGTGGCCCTGGACGTGTACCTGCCTTTCCTGCCCTTCCCCTGGGCTGTCCTGGGCTCCAAACCCATCAGGACAGCCTGGACTCACATGCCCCCTTGTAATATCTGCATTCGAAATCCACATGGCCATGCTGTGGACCTGAAGTGCGCTCCACGGGGCGTCACAGGGAGGTGGCGGCCCCCGTGCTGGGGGCTTTATGCATCACCGGGATCCCTCAAGCCCATCTCCTGGTACAGCGACCTTGTGGACAAACCCACCTGCTGCCAGCAGCCCCCAGACAAGAACCCAAGATCTCCGGTGCCCAGGTGTGAGGAGGCCTTTGTCCAGCCACAGGCCTGGGAAACATGAAGCTCCTTCCTGCCTCCTCTCCCCATGGTATTCCCCTTGGCGGGTGCTAGGATGGGGTGGTTTTCATGATGCGGCTTCAGGCCCCAGATCCAGGCTTTTTGGGTAGGTCGGTGAGGCAACAGAGGCCAGCCGGCATTTCGTCTCCTTAATGATGCCCGCCTTGAATGATGGCGGCTCCCAGCCAGCCCTCTGCCCCGATCCTGCCTGCTGCTCACTGGGGCTCATTTCCGGTGTCGGCAGCAGCTCCAAGCCTGCATCCAGCAGCAGAGGGAGCATCCAGCAGGCAGAGGGGAGCGCCGGGCAATTACTGTAACTACTGTAGCATGTTATCCTATTAACAGGGAGCACAAAAGTTTCTGAGCTTTTGCTTCCAAAATGTCATGTCAGACAAGACCTGGATTTACTCCCAAAATTTTTAATCTTCCATGCAGAGAAGGCTGGTGCCTGCTAATAGGATGGGTGCAGCAATAGCCCATTGGTGGCCACGGCGTGGCTCCGCTGCCTTCTCCTGGCACCAGCTCCAAAGAGCGGGCAGCTCCTTGGATGGTGTCAAAACAGAACCTCATCTCAGGGCCTGGATATTCACACTCAGCTCTGAAGCTCAGATTTTGCAAGGACACTGCTTATTTAGCAAAATTAGGCCAATGGATTTACAGCCTTGGATGGCGTGCAACTGAATGCGGACTCCCCGTAGCTCTGCTCTAGGATGGTACGCCCACCCCATACTCCTGCCACTATGAGCCTCCGCCGGGGAAGCCTGCCTGCAGTCGCCCTTCCTGCTGCCTGCCCTGGCCTACACCTGCCCAGGTGTGCACTCATCTCTCAGCCAACTAATTAACGCTTGCTCAGAAGCCCTGGGAAATAGCACAGGGCACGTGCCAGTGAGTTTCTTTCCATCCGTTTTCCCAGACGTCGCATATTTATAGAGTTGTGATGATCTCCTTACAGAATCTACAGATTGTATCTTCCAGCCAAAGTGTAGTGTAATTTGGATGCAGGTGAACTGCTGGGAGTTCGAGGGTCACGCAGTCCCTTGCTGCACAAGGCCTCGCACGACACGAGGCCATCCCCTTTGCTTATAAGTGACGTTTCAATAAACACCTCTGTGCATACACCTTTTAAATCAAAGTCTTATTTTAGGATGGTTTGGGAAGGATAGGCGTGGTTGTGAAGGTAGTATAGAGTTTCCATCTCCCCACACCCAGTTTTCCCTGTTATTAACATCTTGCAGTAGTGGTACTCATTGGATATAGTTAATTAACCAATATTCATACGAAAGTTCAACTATATTGATCAAGAGAAGTTCATACTATTTTTGGGGCTTTTTTTTTTTTTGACAGAGTCTTGCTCTGTTACCCAGGCTGAAGTGCAGTGGTGTGATCTCAGCTCACTGCAACCTCCGCCTCCTGGATTCAAGCAATTCTCCTGCCTCAGCCTCCCGAGTAGCTGGCACTACAGGTGCCCACCACCATGCCCAGCTAATTTTTGTATTTTTGGTAAAGACAGGTTTTCACCATGTTGGCCAGGCTGGTCTGGAATTCCTGGCCTCAATTGATCCGCCTGCCTCCGTCTCCCAAAGTGTTGGTGTTACAGGCGGGAGCCACCGTGCCCGGCCTTTTCGGCACCTTCTGTGCCTCCCAGATGTCATTCCAGGATCCCGCCAAGTTTCCTACATGGCATTTGGCCGGGACAGTTTCTCACGGTTTCCTTGTTTTTTATGACCTGGACCCTGGGCAGTGTAGCGGCCTGCTGGCCGGGGGTTGAGTAGGTTGTCCCTATATTAAAATTAGCGCGATGGTTTTCTCATGAGTAGCCTGGGGTTAGGTATTCTCAGCAGCAGGACATCAGAGGTGAGGCTGTTCTCACCACACTGTGCGAGGGCCCAGACCATCCGCAGGGCCCAGCACAATGGGCTTGACCCGCGTCGCCTGGCTCAGGTGTGTCCCTCAGGTGTCTCCTCTGCAGAGTCACTTTCCCTCCCCCTACCACACGGTGCTCTTTGGAAAGGTTGGGGGCCATCCCCAGCTCCCGAGGAGGCCATACGCTTACCATGCACCTGAAATTGTGCACCGATGCTCCCTGATTCTCAGAACAGCCCCTTGGGCTGCATCACAAGCCTTGGCATGACCCGGCCAGAGGATGCGCTTCGAGTTCAGGGCTCCAAGGTCCATGGCACCCCCCTGAAGGAAAACTGGGGGGTACAAGGAACGCATGAGAGGGGGCCTCTGCCTCAGGGGAGTTGAGAGGTAGAAATAGGCAGTGAGGAAAAGACAGCATGCAAAACCGTGTTTAAAACCGGAAAGATTTGAAAGTGAAGAAGGACAGAAGGTGGGTGAGTCCGTCAGTGACTGGGGGCCACAGGTGTTGCAGGGGGTGGGGCAGGAAGACCCCTCCGAAGAGGGGAGGCCATGCAGGGAGAGGGCAGAATCCATCAGGAGCAGCCCACGGTTAGGGCAGAGGGAGCCAGAGGTGCCGGGGCTCCGAGCTGGGATGTCAGGGCCAGTAGGGAAGGTCTCTGGGCCGACAAGGGCTGGGCCCTGGGCTTTGGAAGCTCAAGTGTGGGTTCCCGGGGTTTTATTCTATGCCCTGTGCATGATCCCAGGTCCCTGTTTCTACAATTTGGGGGACTCAAGGGCAGATCACAGTGTCCTTATCACCTTATCACGCTTCCTGGAGGGTCCAAGTCTCAGAGAATGGGAGCCTGGACACACTGGTGGTCTGGGGAATGTCTTGGGGCCTGGTGGGGAAGCAATATCCTGTCCAGGGGCACCGTCCAGTGGCCCCCAGTCCTGTAAGTCAGCTGGGCTAGACCTGGCAAGGCAGCCCCTCCACCCGCAGCCTTTGGGCGTTCCAAGCCACACAAGCAGAAAAAGGCGGAGGCTCAGGTCACCTGCTACAGGGTCACACCTGGAGGGGGGGGGCTCAGGTCACCTGCCACAGGGTCACACCTGGAGAGAGGGGGGGCTCAGGTCACCTCTCACAGAGCCATGCCTGGCGGGGGGAGGCAGGTCACCTGCCACAGGGTCACACCTGGAGGGGGTGGGGCAGGTCACCTGCTACAGGGTCACACCTGGAGAGAGGGGGGCTCAGGTCACCTGCCACAGGGTCACATCTGGAGGGGGGGGCTCAGGTCACCTGCCACAGGGTCACGCCTGGAGAGAGGGGGGCTCAGGTCACCTGCCACAGGGTCACACCTGGAGAGAGGGGGGGCTCAGGTCACCTGCTACAGGGTCACGCCTGGAGTTGGGGGTGCTCAGGTCACCTGCCACAGGGCCATGCCTGGAGAGACGGGGTGTGTGGGCGGCTGCCGTGATGGGTGTCAGGGGAGGGGTGGGTCTGTGGTGCCACACACTTGGCCCCTGGCCCATTCTCTGGCCCCTGGCACCTGGTGCAGCCTTTGCCTGCGGGGAGCTACTCCAAGGTCCTCGTGCCCAGAGAGCGAGCGTAAAGCCAGAAAGTGATGGAAAGATTACATCACGGCTAAAATAAAACCAGCGGGGAAAGAAACAAGATTTCTTTTTTTCATTTTTTTTAAAATAAAAAGGTCAAAAAATATAGATGAAACAAGCTAATTGAATTAGGCTGCAGACTGAACTAATACAGAGAAATTATTCAACGTACATATCTGATGAGACCTGTGCTCTGGCGTGTCAGGGGCCCTGGCAGCCCCACCCTCCAGCCCTTTCCCCCACGTGGCCCATGAATTACACACAGAACACGGGGCTGTGCTCTATTATTCAGAAGCCTTTTCGTCTCTTGGAGAAATACAGCCTCGTGCCTCTGAACCCTGGCATGGCCGACCTGCCCTGGCTCAGATCGCATTTGAAATTCCTGACAAGCCCAAAGGTCCACCTGTGAAAGGGACGCAGGGGTCATCCCCATGGTCTCCACAAACAGGGGCAGGTGTCCTTTGATGGTGAAGCAGGAAGGATGGGGAGGTGGATCCTAAGTTGAGAGGTGAAACGTCTGAGCTGCAGTCACACCTGCGCACCTGCCAGCCACAGAGCCCCAGGTGAATGCAGGTGAGGGCATGGTTAGTGAGTGTTCTGCAGGGGTAGAAGAAGGACCTTTCTCAGACTGCTCCGGGATGCCCACCTTCCCAGGACACTGCTGAGGTGGAAGTCCCTGCCTAAGGGAATGCTGGCGAGCCCTGGACCTTCCTAGGTAAGCCTGGGCTCAGTGGTCCCACAGTCCTGGCTTCGGCCCCCAGTTCCATCCCGCCCTGATGGACAATCTGGTGAGAACACACAGGCACTGTGACCCCAGGCTCCTCGTCTGTGGAGGGGGCAACCTCTGCAGCCAGATGACTAAGGCACTTTATTGAGACAGTGACCAAATGGAGCAACGGGGGGAGCAGGTGCCAGCTCCATTTCCCCAGTTGCTAACCAGCCACCCAGCCCGCCCCATGCCTTGGCCCCCTAGAGCCTCTACTACCCCACATGGTGATCATGGAAAGACTGACATACATCTGCTGGGCCCCGGGCTGGGGCAGACCCACAGACACCCCTGAGATCCTGAGCTGCTCCCCGTCTGGGCCCCGGGCCGGGGCAGACCCACAGATGCCCCCGAAATCCTGAGCTGGTCCCCGTCTGTCAGGAAGCCACAATCACCAGCCTTGCATGCTGGAGCTGCTGCCCTGGTGAACAAATCTGTTGCCAGCACCTCCTCCTGGGCCTTCCGGCCTGGGAGCCTCATGCAGGAGACTCAGGCGTCAGGGGAGGAAGGAAGGGCAGCACGAGGTCTCTGCTGCCTCAGGCTGGGGTTGCAGTGGGGAGGTTCCCTGAGACCCATTTCCCAATGACAATGACGGCTCCAGCGCTCCAAGTCCCGGCTCAGCCACACCACAGGGTGCCAGCAGATGACAGGGTGCCAGCAGGTGACAGGCACCAGCCTTGCAGTGACCTTTCAGGACAGCCGATTCTTCCCGAGCCTCAGATACAGAAATTGAGACTCTGTAGACCTTGGCAGCCAACCCCGACTCATGGCACTAGGTGAGGTGTCCAGGGTGGGAGCCCAGATGCCCCTTGACTTATGAGGGGGCATGCCTGAAGAAGCCCTTGTGAGTGGAAAATGTCATAAACTGAAAATGTTGTGGGCACACGGAACCCACCAGGTGTCATAGCTTAGCCAGCCCTGCCTTAAACATGCTCCAAACACTTACGTCAGCCTACGGTTGGGCAAAATCATCTAATACAAAGCCCATTTTATACTGACGTGTGGACTATCTCATGTAATTCATGGAATACTGTACAGAAAGCAAAAGTTAGAATTTCTGTCCTCAAAGCACAGTTTCAACTGAATGTGTATCACGTCCACACCATGGAAAAGTTGGAAAGTTCCATGTGAAGCCATCGTCAATCAGGGACCGTCTGTATTACGTGGCCCCAGAGCCTGCGCCTTCTACCACCCGATGGCTTGGTGGAACCCCTCATAGGTGGAGAGGATGGATTTTGATTCTGGGGTATTCCAAAGAAAAGGGACACATCTCTCTCAGAAACTGGCAGGTGATTGACCTCCCGAAAGGTGCCAGGCATTTGCTGTGGCCCCTGCCACACAGCACCAGCTCCTCACAGAGCAGCCGCAGATGGGAGCCATGGCCACACACAGACATGGCAGCTGGGAGCTTCTCAGGCCCCAGACTCAGCACAAGCACAGCAGCATTCCTTATTTTCCATTTCATCTCTTGCCATTCATGGCAGCATCAGAATACACGGGAAACAAGGTGGACGTGGCCTTTGCCCTCAAGAACTCACAGTCCAATGAAAACCAACCACCTTCCATGTTAAACCAGCTGCTCTCTCTCCGCCATCCAGACAAGAGGCACTGACACTCACCGTTCTCCCACACCTGGTGCCCATGTGTCACCTTGGCTCTCTTCCTTCTGCCTTTCCTGCATCTGCAAGCTCCCTATGTCCATCCCTCCTCCGTGCCCAGGGCCACCGTCCTGGCCCAAGCTGCCGTCTCCTCTGCTGTGGGCTTCTGCTGTTGCCTCCTCAGGGCTCACCTCAGCTTCCAGAGTTGTGAGGTCTGGGAGAAGCTGGAGACCCACAACACACCCGGCCACAGCCCTGGGGTGGCTGTCCACAGCCCGCAGAAGCCCAGCCCTCGGAAGGCAGCAGGTGAATGAGTGAATAAATGGATGGGCAGATTTACTAATGACAAAATTAACAAAGGCTAATTAAGGGGAAATTAATGAAGGCTAATTAAAGAGAAATTAATGAAGGCCCACCTTTCCCATATGGACTTTTTAATATCCTGTTATATCTTCCCCATAACCAAAGTTAAATGTGTTTTTCAAAATATTCTCTCCAATGTTCTTGTCTAAAAAAATAATACTCAATGAAAATCTCTCAATGAGCAGAGTCTTTTTCATTGCTTTCCCTGGACTTTTTGATTCTGCAAAGAATCACGTGCCTTAGGCGGTGCACGTAGCCTGCTGAGCCTCTAACACTGAAGGGCTAAGACTGGGACACCCGACTGTCTCCACAGCTGGAAGAAGGATTCCAAGCCAGTGCCCACTTCCAAGTGCGCCTGGGCGGATGCTGTGGAGCTGCCAAGGTTTGGGCTACTGAAGCTCTAAAGGCAGGTTGTAGGACAAGAAGCACTTGAGGGCAGGGCACAGTGCAGGAGAGAAGGGGGGCTGCGCCCACTGCCTGATAGAGGGGTGGGGCTGGCCCTCGTGTATCCGTCCATCTGTCCTGGACTCCGGTCTTCCTCAGAGCAGGGAGGCAGACTCAGCTCACTATCTTCCGCTCCTTTATTTGAAAGCCACCAATAATACACACGGGAACATTAGGTTGGAGCCAAAACAGGTACCCAGGCTTGGACGCGAGCCAGACTGCTTATGAGCAACAGCTGGGAGCCAAGCGCTTGTATTTACACAGCTAAGACCACAGTCCCTGTAACGGATGAGGAGGGAGCCGTGTGTTGAATCACAGAGAAAATTAGTTGTTTACGGTCATTTACGTTGGGAATTATTCTTATAAAATCTGCCCTTGTTTCATTTGGCTCAATTACATGTTGATGAGATCGTGGACAACTTCGTCAAGGTGCACCAACATGAAGCCCTTTGTTGGAAAGGGCTCAGAAGAGAGATGGAAATGATTAATG
This sequence comes from Pan troglodytes, assembly GCF_028858775.2. Lineage (NCBI taxonomy): Eukaryota > Metazoa > Chordata > Mammalia > Primates > Hominidae > Pan > Pan troglodytes. Next base: position 51,299,726 of record NC_086016.1, on the reverse strand, counting down.
GTTGGCGAACACAAGAATCTTAGGGTAAGGACTGGGGCCTGCTTACTATGGAGCCAACAGGATGGAGAGATAAATTAATGTCCTCAATTATAAAGGGGCTTGAGATATGGAAAACTGCTGTCAACAGGCCTCCCTCTGGAGCAGGAGGACAAGGGGTCGGAGCTGCACAAAGTCATCGACTGCTCCAAGGGCCTCCTGGAGAGAGGAGTGGAGGGGAGCTGTCTCGGATCTGGGGCAGGGGCATTGGAATGAACGCCCACCCCACGGAGTTGAGGCTGCTGAGGATTCAGGAGGCACAGCCACCCATCAGAAAGGGGTGTCAGCATCCTCTGATCTCTCCCTGGTGGAGCTGCTGTTGGATCCTCTGGCAGGACACTAGGGCCTAAGCAGCTTGGACAGAATGCCCCTGGAAGTGGGGAGGGGCTAAGAAAATCATGTGTGCAGAGTGGGAGGGGCTGTGTGAATTGTGTGCAGAGTAGGAGGGGCTATGGATATCATGTATGCAGAGCGGGAGGGGCTGTGGATATCATGTATGCGGAGCGGGAGGGGCTGTGGAAATTGCATGCGCAGAGTGGGAGGGGTTGTACAAATTGTGTGTGCAGAGCAGGAGGGGCTCTGGAAATTGTGTGTGCAGAGTGAGAGGGGCTCTGGAAATTGTGTGTGCAGAGTGGGAGGGGCTCTGGAAATTGTGTGTGCAGAGTGGGAGGGGCTGTGGATATCATGTATGCGGAGTGGGAGGGGCTGTGGAAATTGTGTGTGCAGAGCGGGAGGGGCTGTGGAAATTGCATGTGCAGAGCGGGAGGGGTTGTATAAATCGTGTGTGCAGAGCGGGAGGGGCTGTGGAAATCTTGCATGCAGACCGGTGAGGAACTCTGGAAATCTTGTATGCAGAGCCCCACTTCAGTGTCTGGGCTTAGAAGGGGAGCCGGTGGGTGCTGGAAGGAACAGCGCCTGGACAGCCTGAGAACGTCTGGGCCTTGTCCGGGCACCTTGGTGATTTTCCATCACCTCCCTCATTCCCTTTCATCTTCACTCGGGGTTTGAGGAACCGCAATTAGCAGATGGTTTGAGGTCTATTAGCCAGTGCCTCCCCTCACCCCCTCCAATGCCACTGGAATCAGAGATTGGATTTCTTAATGACAGAAGAATTAAGTAATAGGCTTGAGCAGGGCCGCAGGCAGCCGTGTGAAGCCATGTGCAAAATTGATATTTCAACAAGCCTGATAATGTATTAGGGCAATGGCCCTGCTGTGTCGCAGAGCCGCACGATGAATCTTCCTCCAGGTGCCTGCAGGTGCCTGTCACGGGGTCGGCGGGCACTCACGAGGCCCCTGGCTACCCAGGAACCTGTCAGTCCCTTCTCAAAGTGTGCGGGAAACAGCAGGTCCCCAAACTGTGTGGAGGAGGGTGGGAGGTGCTGAGTGGACCCACAGGGGCTAGTGGCAGGGACAAGGCATTTGCCTGTCACCGAGGGGACATGGGGATGGGGGCTGCAGGGTTTGTGGGCTTGGGTTCCGCGCTGTCCCAGGAGCTCTGCAGACGGTGCCCTCAGAATTCCAGGCCTGCGACGCGTCCGCTATGGGCTCCGGACCACGAGGTCGTCCGTAGCCGTCTCCCACTTTGATTTGTAACATCAAACTGAAGTTCAGGGGCCCCAGACAAGATGCTGGGTGACAATTTTATGAAGATCAATGTTATTAAGGACTGAATTCTTGTCCGAAATAATTTGTATAAAATATAGTCACAGTAGATGAGAGACTGTGCTGAATTATCAGCTAATGGGGTGTGGAATTGTGAAAACTCCTGGCTTTTGTCGCGGAATAATTGAACACGACGTCTTCTATATTGGACTGTGAGGCTCCTGAGCACAGGAAGGGGCTCCGGCTGGGACGGTGCCTCCGGGGCAGTTCTCTTTGCCCCCCACCGTGGTCAACGTGTCCTCAAAGGAGCAGGGAGAACCCCTGAAGCCTAGGTCGCCCCCCGCCGCTGCCAAGACCCCTCCCCGCCAGGCCTGCACACCCCAACCCATCCCGGTGAGCTGTCCATGGCGTGTGGGGCCCCGCATGCTCTCCCCCGGAAGTCCTTGTCCTGCGTTTCGTACCCCATGTGTTCTCCCCGGGATGTCCTTCTTGTCCTAGAAAGCCAGCAGGTACCATGAGTCTCTTCAGTCCTGAACCACCACCAGCTCCTTTCCTGCACCTGAGACCCTGCCTCCCCCCAGAGCAAACTCTCCTGAGGACGTGAGACCACCCAAGAAGGGGGCGTCCTGGCCCCACTGCCCTAAAGCAGGTTCTGAAAGGAAAAAAAAAAGAAGGGAACGCGTGGATGCAGCATGTCTCCTCTCCCCTTGGCGCTTTCCAGAGGAGCCCCCACCCAGGAAGGACCCCACCCTCTTCACCCTCCCCAGGACCCCCGGGGAACCCCCACCCAGGAAGGATCCCCACCCTCCCCAGGCCCTGGCCTTACTGGGTCCCCAGGGCCCTGAGGTCTCCCCTGCAGTGGGGAGGAGGCTGGCCAAGAAGGACCCCCCAAGGCTGATGCTCAGGGGCACCCACCTCCCTGCCCCTCCCTTAGGGTCCCCGCAGTGACTGCTAAGTTGGGGAAGGAAGCTCCCAGTGGTGTCTCCAGCTCTGGGAGTCTGTGTCCTCATGACATACTTTGGCCGTGCACAGGGCGCCGAGCCCTGGGGATGGCACTGACTAAAGACCTGCGGGTAGCCCCTCCACCCACCTTACCCACACCCTGCAAGGCTTTTCCTAGAGTCTCACTGAGCCCCAAAACGAAAAGCAAAACAAACAGAACCCTTGCCCAGGGTTCTTTTATCACTTGCACTTCAGAGGTGAGGATGGGAGATGGTGAAGGGTTTGAGCCCACAATTGTTCAAGTGTTCCGTGGGCAGGAGCATTGTGAGCAGGTGGTCCCAGCAAGCACCTGTGGGCCCCAGACCATTGCAATTGATCCCTTGGCCTGCACCAGTGGAGGGAGGTGGCCGGGAGGGTCCAGTGAGGGGGTCTCCGCTGCTCCCCACCACTGAGTCACCACTGTCTTCTCTCTTGGGCACTGGGCAGCCTCATGGCTCGCTGTCCCTGCAGCCCTGGCCTGGGGTTCTTGGCAGGGACCCCGCTAAGCATCGCATCAGCGCAGGTGTGTGCGGGGAACCTGATGGGAGCAGCCAGCAGGTCTTCTGGGCACCGGGAGCTTCCTGGTCTTACAGGTCCCAGGGCAGCTCTGTGATGACGATGGCAGTGGCTCAGGAGGGGACACCAAAGTCCACACCTGCGCCAGGCTGCAAGCGTCACATCTGCTCCACTCCCAGACTCAACTCCTGTACTCAGCCCTTAGCCCAGCCCAGAGGGAGCCTAGAATGGGAGGTGGGGCTTCCCCGGGCCCACTGGCTGGTAAGACTGTCACTCCTCGGCCCCCAACAAGTTAGAGAACTGCAGCAGAGGTAAAGTGTCCACACCGTCTGCAGGCTCTTATGCGGTGCAGCCCACCCACACACAGGGTTCTGCTCCCCATCCAGCCTGAACCCCACCTGGAGCTCCAGGTGCTGGGAAGAGCACCCACTCAGGGAGTGGTAGGGAGTGGCCAAGACAGGGGTGGGGGCACCAGCTTCTGGGAGGTATGAGCACAAGGCGGGGTCCTGGGGCCCTGAGGCAGCCTGCGGCTTGGTCTTTGACACTGTCCTCTCCTGGTCCTTGGAATCCTAGGGGCCCCCATCCCCCCAGCCAGTGGGCCTCGGGGAGGAAAACTCACTTAGCACAGCTACTGGGTGGCAGGTGCATCTTTGCACCCTAAGATACAGAAGCAAAGCCATAGTGAGGCAAGGCCCTGGGAGGGGGTGACAGGGAGGGGAGAGGTCTCCTAAAGGGGAGAATTGGGAGGAGTTCCTCTGGGTGCTGCAGCCAGATGGCAAGATCCACATACATAACGAGGAGATAACCCCTCTGAAGCCCTGGAGGGCCTGTGGGGGAGGGAGGAGGGGGTGGCAGGCACACAGAGCCCTCCTCCCTGCGGGCACAGCGGCGGGGGTGCACACCTGGAGACTGGTGGAGTGCCCGGCCATGCACAGGGGCTGGCTTTCCCCTTAGAGGACCGGCAGGGGGTTTGGGGGGCTTTCTGGGCTGAGTCCACTCCACTCCCAACCGCCAGCCTCAGCCCAGTCAGGGGGTCTTCCTGCCTCCCCCCTGGCAGAGACCTCTCTTCAGGGAGCAGAAGATGTCCCAGTGCAGCAGGCCTGCTGCTGAGAGGGGCTGGCCTGGGGGGCTGCAGAGACCCTGCCCCCAAGACAGGCTTCTTCTTCTTTCTTCCTGGGGCAGATCAAAGGTCAGCCTGGGGCAGAGCAGCCACCACAGAGAGCCTTCAGGAAGCAGCACAGGCCAGGTGGCTGAAAACAGATCCCTCCTCTCACAGTTCACAGGGAGAAACCTGAGATCAAGGCAAGGACGGGCTGTGCCCCCGGGGACTGGAGGGCCCTTCCCAATGCTGGTGGCTCCTGGTGCTCCGTGGCCTGTGGCTGCCTCCCTCCAAGCTATCTCTGTCTTCCAACAGCGGACATCTCCCCTCTGTGTGCTCATGTCCCTGCTGTGTGCCTGTCTCCCTGCTGTGTGCCTGTCTCCCTGCTGTGTGCCCGTGTCCCCGCTGTGTGCCCGTGTCCCCGCTGTGTGCCCATGTCCCCGCTGTGGCTGTCCCAGGCCACCCCAATCCGACACCCTCCCCTCCCCTGTCAGAGCAGCTCCACCCTCACAGCAGGTTGCAGGACGGGGAGCCCCACTGACTGAGACCTTCAGGCCCCTCCGCAGGCCCTGGGGTGGGTGGCCCTGGCACAGCTTGCCAATGGTACCCAGACCTGGCAGGCAGCAGAAGCTGGCCGTGTGGCCTGTCCAGAGAGGGGCACAGCACAGAGGTGACTGTCACCCTCTGGTCACCCTCCAGGCACCGGGGAAGCCACCTCAGCAGGGGCCCTGTGGGTGAGGGTCTCTCAGTACTCAGGAGCTGCCCATGCCAGGTCAGAATCAGCAGTCTGGCCGGGACACACAGGCCCAGCGTGGGGACAAGTCCTGCCTCCAGTGGGACACACAGGCCCAGCGTGGGGACAAGTCCTGCCTCTGGGAGGCTGGGAGAGGCCCCTCCCTCGAGGCTGACCCCCGGGAGGAGGCACAGGAGGAGGCGAGGGCTCCCTGTCACTTCCCGCCCTTGCCACATTCTGTCTCTTCTCCCCACTCCTGTCACTGTCCTTCCTCAGGCTCAGATTCCCCTGGCGCTGCGCTCTGAGGCCCTCAGGGCCGGGCTGCACCGGCTTCCCCCGGACACGCTGAGTCCTGTCCTGTCCTCCCAGCGTTGCCACAGATGGTGGTTTAAGCCCCTGTCACCCAGCACAGATCCCAACCTCCCCCTCAAATGGCCCACCTGCCCCTTTCATGGGGGTTCCTGGAATGGAGTCAGGTCTGAGGAGGGGAGACCGGCTTCGGGACAGAGGAGCAGGGTAGAGAACAAACACCCATACCCGGGAGTGTCCCGGAGACGGACCGGCTGGAGCTGGGAGCCGGGGAGCTGGGAGCTGGAGCTGGGAGCCCACCACATTAGGGTTTCTCGGGGCAGCTGGCAGTGAGGCAGGTGTCTGGCCTGGAATGGGCCGGCTGGAGCTGGGAGCCCACCAGACCTGGGTTTCTGAGGGCAGCTGGCAGCGAGGTGGGGCCCAGGTGTCTGGCACCCCACGGCGGCTGCAGCCCCTCCTTCCTCTGGTGACCTCGCCGGCCTCCTGGTTCCCAGCGCTGTCTCCCCTGATTAACGAAGCCATAGCTCATTCTCCACGCGCGACGCTGCCTTGGCTTCTGCGGCTAATTCTGCCACATAATGGAACTTGAACACTGCCTAATTTCCAAATTAAACCCAGATGGATGGCCTGGTCTCTCCTGGTGGCACAGGCTGTGGGGGCAGACGCGCTGCCCCTGGTGGTTTGAAAGCAGTGACGGTCACAGGCGACCACCCTGGAAGGTCCCACCTTTGATCCTCCTGGGACCCTGGCCCTCGGCTACAATTCCCTGTGTCTGAGACCGGATGCTTTGGGGAGGTGAGGGTGGCAGAGGCTGCACTCGTCCTGGTATCTGCCACCTGGGCCCTCCTCAGGGCTCCAGACAGTGTTGGCCTCAGTGTTGGGAAACTGATCCTCCTTGGAAGCGACGTACTCCTGCTGCCCAGACACTCACTGGCTCATTCTGAGCACCGCAGGGCCTCCCTACCATGACCCAACCCTCCCTGAGTGGGGCAGGGAGGCAGAGACAGAGCTGGCCTTGTGTGGACAGCAGCACCCAGAGGGCCCTGAGCAGAGCTCTTGGAGGCGAGTGGACTCAGCTGGATGGAAGGTCCAACCCTGGCCTCCTGCAGCTGGCCTGGGGTCTCCTGGGAAAACCGGCAGGAACCAGACACTCAAGGGGACCCGGGAGTGAACAGAGCAGGAGGAGCCTTGAGCCCTGACTCGCTTCCGCCCCCAGACTCCAGCCAGAGTGGCCGACCTGCCCAGGCCCAGCTGTGTGGAGGGAGCAGGGTGGGTTCTGAAGCCCAGTGGGGTCCCGTTCGCCTCCCCTGGTCTCTCTGGCCAGGCTCCTCTGCTCCGTGGCCACACAGCCAGGTCCCAGCCAAAGGCACCTGGCCGGGCCCTGGACGGGAGGCTGATGTTGGTCACTCATAGCCCTGCAGGCCTGTCTGGCCCTGTATATAGGCCTGGGACTCAGCCTGCCAGACACTGTCAGGATGTGAGGAGCTCTCCTCCTCCAGGATGTGGCTGGCGGTGGCAGGTGCCCAGGTAACCCGTGGGGCCCTCCAGGCAGCCGAAGGACATCCTCCTTCCCAACCCAGCTGCCCCTGCCCTGTGTTCCCTCATGGTGCTACCCGTCACTGCTGGCTAGTGAACCTCCCTCCAGGGTCCTCCCTCCCCTGCCACCCTCCCTCCCCTCCCCAGCCTCCTTCCCTTCCCTCCCCTGCCTTCCTCCCTGCCCTGCTTCTCTCTGTCCCCTCCCCCCTGTCTCCCTCCCTCCCTTTCCCTGCTCTTTTTCTCCCCTCCCCTCCCTCCCTCCCTCACCTCCCCACTCCTTTCCCCTGCGGACACGAGGACCTGAGCAAACTCAAGTTCCCTTTGAGCCCTGAAGCCACAAGATCTTATTCACCTTCCCATTCCCTCCCTCCCTCCCTCCCTTCCTTCCTTTCCTCCTTCCTCCCTCTTTCTTTCTTTCTTTGGGGTCTCCGTATGTTGCCACTCTGGCCTTGAACTGCAAGTGATCCTTCCTCCTGGCCCTGCAAAAGTGCTGGAATTATAGGTGTGAGCCACTGTGCCTGGCCTTCAATTACCCTTTTTGAAACCTCCTCATTTTGAGTATACGTTTGAGGTGGTTCTGTTTTTTGGCAATAGGCAGGCTACTGTGAATATTCTTGTATCTGTTTTTGGTGGGCATTTCTTTGGGCACGACCCTAAGACTAGGTCCTCTGAGGAAACCATATGCGTATGTTTAAAGAAAGCAGGTAACACCAAAAACCCTCTAAGGTGCAGGCACCGCCACCTGCTGATCAGCAGAGCTGAGTCAGGACTCCCGACTCACCAGCACCCAGCAGAGCTCAGAGTCAGAGCTTGACTCACTACCTTTCCTGTAGCATCCAGGTGGCTGTGCCAAGGGGTCTTGCTGCCACTTTATGAAGGGGTTCCTGGTGACTGATGTGCAGGCCCCTCTCTGCCGGGTTCTCTCTCTGCCTGCACTGGTGTCTCTGGTGATGCGGGGATGCTCGGTGGGGAAGGTCTCCACTGGGCTCTCGCTCCATCTGCACTTGTCTCTTAGGTGGTGAGGGGTTCGGTGTGGGGAAGGTCTCTGCTGGGCTCTCATTCTGCCTGCATTGATCTCTCTGGTGGTGAGGGGTTCTCTGCGGGGAAGGTCTCTGCCAGGTTCTCCCTCCATCTGCACTGGTCTCTCTGGTGGTGTGGGGTTCTCTGTGGGGAAGGTCTCTCTGCTGGGTCTCCCTCCATCTGCACTGGTCTCTCTGGTGGTGTGGGGTTCTCTGTGGGGAAGGCTCTTCCTGGTTGTTCCCTGGCTGACTCTGTTCTACCTTTCAGGATTCACAGCTTCCCTGCCAGCCTTCCCGGGACCGCTGGGCTGTGGCCGTGTGCACCCTCCACCTCAGCTCACAACTCCTTATCTGAACGCCCATGTTCTCATCGCTGAATTTTAAACAACTCCCTTCCTCCTGGCCTGGGGTCCTTCCTCATGGTCTGGGGTCCCTGAAGCCCTGACACGCAGCCTCTTTCTCTCTGATTTCACCTCCTCTGTCCCCCAACTGGACACAGCACTGTGCCTTCAGGACCCACTGACCCCATCTCCTCACAGAGACCCTGGTGTCTGGCTCTCATGGGCCCAGCCCCCAGGAAACGTAGGCCACTGTCCTCACAGCAGGGGAGGAGGAGCAAGGACCGGCAGCCGGCGTTCTGAGGAGTGAGATCTCTGAATGGAGAAGGAGGCAAGCCTGCAGGCCCAGCGTGCTCCTGCATGATGGGCCACAACAGAAAGCTCATATGTGATATGGCTTTAAGCAGAAAACCAGGGCAGCAGGACAGCAAAGGAAGGGTCTTGGGGAAGGCCCCGAGCTGGGCAGGGACTTTGGGGTTGCTTTGTTGGGGGGCTGGCTTGTGGGAGGCTGCTTTGTGGTGGGCACGGAGCATGGAGGTCGGGCTCAAAACCATATTTCACAAGCCAGCCTCCTCCCCACTGCCAGGTGGGGAATTTGGGAGAAAGCGGCCGCAGAAGGCATCTGGGGTCTCAGGAGATGAAGCCACGGACAATTGCACTGGTCCTCCAGGCTCTTCCCCCAGCTCATCCTTCCAGCCGTCTTAGTTACTATGGTAGCAAGAATTTGTCATGTTCTCTTGCTTGTTGAGGGTTTTTTTTTTTCTTTTTTTTCTTTTTGATTTCTAAATAAAGTCTCAATCTCACCATGAGCTCCTGTCCACACGGATTTGCTTCTGGCCAAGGGCTGCTCAGGACCTGGAAGGTCTGTGCAGGGTCAGCACGGTGGCTGCAGAGCCCCGGGCCGGGGGAGCCTGTGTCTCAGCCCCTCCCCACTCACACTGAAAGGTCCTCTTCTCGACCCAGAAGCAGGGGAAGGGAGAGGTGGGGTCAGGAACATAGGCCCCTCTCTCCCACACTGGAGTTCAGACCTCACACATCACCCTCCCCTGGAGGACAGGTCTGTCCTGGCTTCTGTCTGCCTGGCCCCTGCGCCCGTCCGTTCCATGGGTCAGTCATGAACCCAGAGTGCACAGCTGGCCCCTCAGCCTGCCTTTCCTTTAATGGAGCCCCCGTGCGTCCTGACCCAGCACCTGCGGAAGCTGGAAGAGCTGTTATTCCTCCTCCCACGTGGCTGGTCAGCACTGTGGGGGCTTCCTTTCTGCCCCGGGTCCTCTTGGCTCCAAGCCCACCACTCCAGGACTTGCCCCTCTGCACCCCCGCAACACAGATGTTAGCACTGTGGGCCCCCTCTGGCCACTCCCCTCCACCGTTATCCATCACTGGCCCTCTCCACCCAGACAGGCTGGAGCAGAGACCCCTGGTGGGCACAGCATTCCTCCAGTGAAGTGAATAAGGAAAGGGGAGAAAGCTCAACCTCTCCTGCTCAAAACACCAGGCAGCTCCCTCCACGGGTCCCAAGGTGGACGCTCACATCCTGGAGGCCGTCCCAGCACCTCTGGCCCCCAGGCCAGCTCACAACAGCCCAGTCCTGAGTGGACCCTGGCTGACCCCACACACCTGCAGATGAGCGAGGGGTCCTGAATTCTGAGCTCCACTCCTGCAGGAAACACAGCCACTGTCTATTGCAATTATTCCACGCTCATTAGTCTTAACTTCAGGTATTTAGCAGAAGCTTTCACACTCAATAGACATATATTGGAGAAATCAGCATGTTTTGGACACAATGTCTGTGCTAGACAGAATTCTAAGGTGACCTCCAAGATTCCTGCCCCAGAGTACACCCTCTGAATAAGCTCCTCCCCACCAGTGTGTGTGGGAAGCCGGGGCTGTGAATATGATGAGAAACCACTCCAGTGATTAGCTACTAATCCATTTACTTTGAGTTAATCAAAAGGGATTGTCTAGGTAAGCCTGGCCTAATCAGGCGAGCCCCTAGAAAGAAGGTGAGGGTCAGAGAGATGTGGTCTTGCTGTCCTATTTTGTTTTTCTCTAAATGCTTTTTATTTTTGCTTTTACATTTAGGACAATGATCACTTCAAATCAATGGCATGAGGCAGAAATGAAGATTCCTTTTTCCATGGGGATTGACTAAGGCAATTTACTGAGGCACCCTTCCTTTCTCTGGTGAATCTTTGGCATATGTGTAGGTCTATTTCAGGCCTTCACATTATGTTCCATTGATTCATTTATCTAACTTCATGCTAATACCATGGCGTCTACATTGCTTTGGCTTTACGGAGAGTCTTGGAGTTTGGTGGTTGGTCTTCCAATGAGTTATTTGTTCCAGTGGTTGTCTTGTCTCTTCTGTGTCACTTGACTTTCCTTATTCACTTTAAAATCACCTTAGGTGTTTCTACAAAAGAAATATGATGGAGTTTTAAATGAAATTATATGAGTCTGTAGCTCAATGTGGGAGGAACTGACATGTTGATACTGTGTCTTCCAATCCATGAAGATGGTACATCTCTACATTTATTTAGACCCTCTTCGTTTCTCTCAGCAATATTTATTTTTCTTTAATGTAGATTTCTTGCACATATGTCAGTAGATATTTAATTTTCAATGCTGTTGTAGGTAGTACTTTTTAAAGTAACTGTTTAATTGTTTGTTACAAGCATATGGAAATAATATTTAGTTTTTATATTGGCCTTGATAAATTCACTAATTAAATCTAATGACTTGCTTGTAGATTCCCTTGAATTTTCTTCACACATAATCATGTCATCTACAAAGATATTACTTCTTTTTCTCTTTCTATTTTTTTTTATCTCTTTTCATTTTTCTCAACATAGCACTGCCAAGGACCTCCAGTACAATGTTGAATGTGAGTGGCTCATTCCTGATTTTAGGAATGAATGCACTCACTTTAATAGAAAACAGCCCTGTGAGGCTGGGAGGTCAACTTGCAGTTGTAATTCAGCCACACACAGAATGAGACTCTGGGTTTGGGTTTCACTCTCAGCCCTGCAGCTACAGGAGGGAAGGGTTTCTTTCAGGGCAGACAGAGAAGCTTTCAGGTTATTCGTGTAGTGATTGAGTTGGGAATTCTAGTCCCTGACCTCATCCTTTTCTTTCCCCACTTTGTCCATCAACATTAGGCGAAACCAGTAAATCTCAATATACTCATTATTTGGACAATAATGCTCAAAAGTATAGTATACACAGTCCCCCAGAACCTCGACTCTTAGGAGTATTGGATTAGGAGCATCCCATGGTGATATTCTGCATTTCTCTCTTGCCACTTCATGCATAGACAAGGACTCCCTCCTCGACCAAACTTCAGTCAGGCTCCTGAGAGTCCTTGGCCTGAGGCTGCTCCCCTTCCCAGCTCAGTTTTAGCAAAGAATCTCGTAAAGATAATTTAACAAGAATCCCCCCTCCATTATCAAATTCTGCCCCCACCCCTCGCTGTTGATGTCTGAGGACCTCTCCCTGCCTTACGAAGCATCCTGTTGAGTCAGTTTAGCAAGAATCCTCCCATACTTGCTACCTCATCAACTTCTTCTTGCTAGTTTTCCATCCGCTGATCTCCTCACCATGCCTGCTGGTTCAAGTCTCCAGCTGTCTTTGCTGTAGTCAGAGCTGATTCAATTTCTCTCCTCCATTGCAGCCATGTTTAATACATTCATTCGTGCCATGTTTAAACAAATGTCTGGTATAATTTTTTTACTCAACACCACAGACTATTAGTGGTCTCCTCACTATTGGAAATAGAATCATTCATTCATGGTTTAAACCTAATCAGTTTAGAGAACTAAATTCCAGAAACCTTAGAACAAATTCAGAAAACTCCGTCTTAAGATTTGGTTTCTCTAGAACCAGTCTCTGTCCCCAAGTCTGTGTTGGAGTTCTCCAGAAAAACAGAGCTAATGGTCCAGATGAAGACAGATAGATGATAGATGATAGATGGATAGATAGGTGGATAGATAGATAGATGATAGATAGCTAGACAGACAGACAGACAGACAGACAGACAGACAGATAGATAGAGATATTAAGGAAACTGGCTCACACAATTCCAGAGGCTTGCAAGTCTGAAATTTGTAGGGTAGGCTGGCAGGCTGGAAACTCTGGTAGAGTTTCCATGTTGCCATCTGGGGTTACAATTGCTTCTTCATCAGGAAACAGTCTTGATTCTTAAGTGTTCAACTGATTAGACAAGGCCCACCGGCATTGTGGAGGGTCAACTGCTTTACTCAAAGTCTACTAATTTAAATGTTAATCACACCAAAAAATACCTTCATGGTAACATCTTGACTGCTGTTTGACCAAATAATTGAGCACTGTAACCTAGCCAAATAGACACAGGAAGTTAACCATCACAGGCGGAGAGCTGCAGTACTTTGACATTAACTGTAATGCTTGCAGTAGGTTTTATTCATAGATGCCCCTTACAGAATTAAGGACATTTTTTCTATTCAAGTTTACTATGAGTTATCATAAATTGACTTTGAATTTTATTGACATTTTTTCCTGAAATATGATAGCTCCCCCTTTTATTCTAATAAGGTGGTAGATTTCATCCATTGATATTTTTTCTTAATCTTAAACCAATTTTATATTTTTTGGGTAAATGCCACTTGGCCAAGACATATTACCCCTTTTTACATATCTCTGGTTGTGATTTGCTCATATAGATTGTAGAATTTTTGCTGCTATGTTTTTCAGTCAATTTTTTTGTTTACTATTATAATTTATTGTTTAGCTGTTTAGTACTAATTTTTACTAAGCACTATATCATAAGAATTTCCCCATAAACTTTGAGAGGCCAAACCAGAATACTCAGACGGCCTTCTCACGTGCAAGCAACAGAAAGCAAGTCCAGTCCAGCCATTTGAGCAAAAAGAAAAAGAAAAAGGAAAAGAAATATATTCCTCTTGCACCGCTTGCAGCCCTTCTGGAAGGGCTGAGAAACCAGGCGTGGTGGCCACAAACTCAGGGCTGCTGCACAGGATCAGAACTTCTGAGACAGACAGAACCCCTGAGACAGAACCACAGAAAGAGACAGAACCCCTGTGCCGCCGGACTCATCCGGGAGCTTGCCTTCCTGTGCCGGCACCATGGGTGCTGGGCGCTGCTGCTGCTCTTGGCAAAGCCAGCCTCCCAGGGTCTTTGCCAGCCCCTGGTTGCTCGGCTCTGCTGGGAGCATTGACTGGCAGGGACGTTGCCGCCAAGTCTAGAGGGTCGAGCACAAGGGAGAAAGGCTTCCAGAGAAGGAGAGCTGAGCAGTGCAGGTGGAGGCAGCAGCTAGAGCCGCAGTGCAGAGGCCAGGAGCCTGCTGTGTACCGGCTGTCTGCGACCAGCGTGGCACTGGTGAGAGATGCATCCAGTCGGAGCAGGGCAGGTCTCCCAAGGAGAATGCAACACATACTTGGATGTCAGAGAGTCATCCAGGCCAGACTGCAGGTAAGGAGACCCTCTGGAAGCTGAGCACAGGGGAAGTCCTTGGGAATTACAAATGTTAGGAATGAGGGGTGCATTTGAGAAGTACTTGGGAAGTAAAATTAGCAGCACTTGGGGACAGAGGAAGTTGGCCTGATGCCCAGGCTTCTGGTGGGATCATTGCAGAGACAGGGGTTTTAGGGTTTTATCCACCAAAGTGGCACTACAAGGGGACAGGCTTAGGGGAACCTATTTCCATACAAGATGGATTTAACGGGCAGAGGAAGGTAGACATGACGTGAAGGTAGCATTGTGACAGAGACCAGGGAAGGCCTCAGGGGTGGGCAGGGGGCACGGGTCTGATGGATGGAGCTTTCCACCTGCCCGGGCTCCAGACACTAGTGGCTTGGGCCAATGCCAGTGGTCCAGATGGAGAGAAATTAGTGCCTTTCGGAGACATCCAGGATGTGAAACAGACAAGACTTACGGATGTTTGGGATATCAGGGGACGGGAATAAAGGTGACCCGAGTTGGAGGCACTGCCAGGTTGCTGGGCTGAGATACGGAGGTGGAGGACAGCCACAGACCTACCCCTGTGTCCTCCCTCACCTCACAGCAGGCAGGGAGCCACCTCAGGGAGGGTTTCGCAGCTGGGGGCGGGTCCTGAGCTTCGCCAAGACTGTCATGGAGGGAACGTCCACCCTTTAGCCCTGACCCCCTAGGGCTGACCAGAGGCCCATTTCTGCCGCAGACACCATCCAGGCCTCTGACGCCTCCTGAGCTCATTCCCGGAGGCACTCAGGTATCCGCTGAAACCACCGCTCTGCAAGTCCCCACCCGTCCTCTGCATTTGCTGTCTGGGATTCCAAAGGAAATGCCGCTGGCCTCCTAGGACCGCTCTCAAGCCGCTGAGTGGCTTCCTATTAATTGCAAAGCACGCCCATGCTCCTCCATCAGCCACAGAGTTGCACTTCTTCCTCCCCGAGGTATTTCTTCAAACAATGTTCTCAAGAGGGCAGAAGGACCTGGAGCAGGCGTGGGAAGCCCTCAGCTTTACTCAGGGAGAGGCTGCCCCCTCCGTTACAGCCCTTGCAGAGGGGACCAGCACACGATGAACAATGCCTGGCCCATCCCTGCCCCAGCTGCCCCCAGCCGGGCTGCGTTTGCTGCAGTGGGGACTTTGAGGGTGGGGCGCTTGCGTCAAGAAAACAATTCAATATAATTTAAGATGTAACAGAGACACAAATAACATCTCTTTCTCTGTCAAGACTTCGTCTAGGTACTATTTTTGAATGAAGCTGAGGAATTGAAGAAAAACCTGAGAGAAAATTCTGAAATATAATAAAATTGAACTAACATCAAACTACCTTGGAGGCCGGGGAAGTTAATTACATCAACCTAGAGCTGTGCAGTCTGCAGAGACTCGGAGCTAACGTCTATTTTTCCTTCTAGAGCAGATTTCAGGCAGCAAATTCAGCTGGGAATTCTAGTGCAGGATAATAGTTCTTTTTTTTATTGACCAAATTGGGCAAATTAAACAAAAAATGTATTGAGTCACTGCTTTCTGCAGACATTGTGCTTGGTGTTGGGACTGAGATGAATTGAATGTGGCCTCTGTCTTCAGGGATCCCGAGTCCCTGTGGGTGGGACATGAAAGCTGAGGGCCACTGTCAGGGGTGGATCGACACATGTCCAGAGTGAGGAGCCCCAAGGGAGGGAAACTCACTCACCCTGGGCAAGGGGATCCAGGGGGACTTCCTGGGGGAGGCAGCCGGGCAACTGAGTGAGGAAATCAGACACCCCAGGAGGTGCCCAGATGGGAGGGACGGCCACAGCACCATTATGCGCCCAGCACACCTGTCTGCACTTTCCCTTCTTAGCAAATGGCTATTGATTGGTGTCGGAATGGGGAGACACAGGCCAGTGTGAGGGCTGCAGGGTGCAGCTTCGGGGTGCGGCAGCCTCTGTGGGCTGAGCCCTGCGTGGAGGGTGGAGGTCCCTGTGTCAGGACTCCCCAGTGCTGGGGCCGTCACCACTCCCACCCCAACCTCGATGTCTCCATTGTGAGGGGGAAGCAGTTGGACAGAACTGCAAAGCCTCAGGGCCAGCACGGCCTCTGCTTGTAGGACCAGGCTGCTGTGCAGCCTCCTGCAGGCCTCTGCTCCCCAGATGCAGCCTACACAGTGTCTCCTGGGCCCTGTCCTGAGAAGCCTCAAATCCCACCACCCATGTGAGGTTCAGAATTCTGCACGTTCTACACCAATTCTGAGAAATCTTGCCGGAGACTCCTTCCCTGGCAGACCCCTCTAGGGATTCTAGGAAAACCAGTTGATGCCCCTTAGACATTCCAGCAGCAAATGCTCATTGAAAATCTGCCATGTGTCCGGCACAAGTGCCCACATGCACACACACACACACAGATGCAATGTTGTGTCTGAATTGTAGGTATAAAAGTTTGCATATCCACCTGTCTAACCCTTTATCATTCATCCATCTATCATCTTTTTATCATCTATATTTATCTCTCATCTATGTGTTACTCACTGATCTCTGTATCTATCTGTCTATTATCTGTGGATCCATCTACCTCTGTCTTTATGTCAGTCTGTGTCTGGCTGTGTGTCTGTCTATCCGGTGTGTGCAGCTTAATCTGCTATAACTGAAAATGAGAGTGGCCAGAGCTGGTGTGACAAGTGGGGGTCCCCTGAGCTTTCTAGGTTTTAGTTTCTCACTCCACCCTCGATCCCCTAACCATGCTTGCCTTGTTTCCTCTGCCCCCTTACCTTTATGATCACATGATACAGGACAAGACTGCTGAGCTGTAGAGGCAGGGCCTCAGGTACACAACAGAGCAATCAGGAAGCAGGAGCTCCATAAATCCCCCTTGGATGGATGGATGAATAGATCAATGGATGGATGGATGAAAAGATGAATGGGTAGGTGGATGACAGACAGGTGTGTGTGTGGATAATGAATGGATGGATGAAAAGATGGATAGGTGGGTGGATGACAGATGGGTGGGTGGGTAGAGGACAAATGGATGGATGGATGGATGGATGGGTATAGGGATGGAGGGATGGATGGGTAGGTGAAGGGATGAATGGATAGATGGATTGGTGGATGCATGAATGATGGATGGGTGAAGGGATGGAGGGATGGGCGGGTGAGCAAATGGTGAAGGGATGGATGGATGAGGATGGATTCATGGATGGACTGATAAATGGATTGATGGATGGGTAGATGATGGATGAATGGATAGGTGGATGAATAGATGGATGAAGGGATGCGTGGATGGATGGATGGATGGAGGGATGGGTGAAAGGGTGGATGATGAATTGATGGATGATGGAGAGATGGATTGATGGATGGGTGAATGGATGGATTGATTGATGAGTGAATGATGGATGGATGAGTGGAAGATAGATATATGGAGTGGGGATGATGGATTAATGGTTGACTGGATGATGGATGGATGGATGGATGGATTGAAGGATGGGTGGATGATGAATGGATTGATAAATGGGTGGACTATGCATAGCTGGCTGCATGGATTGATGGATGAGTAGATGATGGATGGATGAATGGATGGGTGGATGGTGGATGAATGGGTGGATGGATGGGTTGATGGATGGGTGGATAATAGATGAGTTGATGGATGGGTGGACGATGGATGGGAACAGGTATTATGGAGTTTGCCATTGTTGCCCCCCTTTGTTGAGAGGGTTTGAGTGAGAACCAACAGAGCGGCCTGTGCTCTGTGCCCACCAGAATTTTGTCCTGGCTTCCTCAAGGGGCCCCTGCTCCTCCTTGTCCTGAAGAATCTGAGCTGCTTGAATTAGACACTGAGAAAGACACACCAGCATTTTCAGTGTAAAGATTTGGACAATAGGAAGAAAACAAGTGAGTTACAGTTGCCTTTAAAGTAAAATTTACTCTGGGAAACAATTCGCTAAAATGACCTCAACATAAACATATTTTTTCTCCAGAAATAAAGCTTAGAATCAAAGGCCCTCAGAGCAATTGGAATAATTGCTTCAATCTTTTCATTTTACAGATGAGACACAGGCCGAGCAAGGCCAGGAGTGAGCTGAGCAGGGTGGCCATCGGCCATTGGTGTGTGTCCGGGGCTCACATGCCTCCCACACATGCCTGGGCCCTCAGCATCTCACCACTGCTGTGAGGAGGACTGGCCATCCACCCCAGAGGACGTGCAGGCTCAAATGCATCACCATCAATCCCAGTGTGGAGACCCACAGTGGAGGCCCACGGAGGCCTGGCCAGTCCCCTTGGCAACAGAGGAAGTGATGAGAGCCAGTGGGGGCACCCCATGTACCCCTGTTAGAGGAGGGGTATTCCCAAGGCTGATGTTCCCCCTCCAGAGTGATGCCTGCAAAGGCCGCCCTCCTTCTGACACCCACTGCACCGCCTGCACAGGGGAGAAGAGCTGGTCTGGCCAGAGCAAGAGAGCAGGTGCACAACCAAGCGTGTGGCCTGCCCCTTCCTTTCTCCCTCTGGGCTCAGCCACTGCAGGGCCCCCACAGCTTTTCCAGGGACCGGCTCTTTACCACCACGTGGGACTGCAGGCCCCAGGCAGTTTCATTCCCAGGGAGCCTGCTGAGGGCTGGGACTCACTGTTCCCTGGGTGCAGGGCCTAGGCTGTTTCAGTCCCGGGGAGACTGCTGAGGGCTGGGACTCACTCTTCCCTGGGCTGCTTGTCAAACACATCCGTGCCTTTTCTTCCAGCCCAGCCTCTCTCAGTAACCAAGTCAACGGCTTGTCCCCTAATCATCTTCTGAACTGAAGGAGGCCACAGGTTAGAAGGGGGCTGGCAGCGGGGGCCATGGGGTGGCCGTCAGGGCTGCACAAATGTGCTGTGTCTAAACGCAAGTGAAGGATGCAGCTCCTTCTTGGACCTGGGTGCCACAGTAGCTCCTGCTTTCAGTCACAACCGCAGAGATACTCTGTCTCTACTCCCTCTGCTCTCTCTAGAGGGGACCATGCAGGCATCCTCCTCGGTCCTTCACCCTCAAACTCAGCAGGCTTCCATCCTCCCAACAGGCCTCCCTCCTGTGGCTTGTGTGAGGTGCCCCCGCTTTCCTCTCCTTCACCTCAGGCTTCAGGGCAGGTCCCCGCCTCTTCGTAAGGACCCTCTTGGCAGGGACCCTCCTCTGCTCTCCTGCCCACTCCTCTGGAGCATCCCCCAGAAACCCTGGCAGCTGGCACGGGCTGACTGTCCATTGCCCACGTATAGCCCACATGTCCCCCTGGATTCTGGGATGGTCTACCAGGCCGTCAACTCAACACTTCCTCTCGGCTTCCTGTAAGCCTCGCACATCTCACTCTGTAAGCCCAGCCTCCTACGGATCCAGGACAAACTGGAAACACATGCAAGACCCAGGAAGTCCACGTCTATGTCCTGGTTTCAAAATGTGATTCACAGTCACCGGCAAGAGAAGACGGAATGCATGCGTGGCGGTTGAGAACCTGCATGAAGCGTTGCACTGAAGCACTGGACTGTGACTGCAGTTTTTGCCTCAGCTCAGGGTGCACTGGGCTCCCCTCCCTCTGTCACCCCTGCGTGGCCACCCCCATGAGCCACAGCTGGGCCCATGTCACTCCTAGACACGCAGCCTGTGAGCCACAGCTGGGCCCACGTCACTCCTAGACACGCAGCCTGTGAGCCACAGCTGGGCCCACGTCACTCCTAGACACACAGCCTGCTCCCTAAACCCTGCCCAGCGTCTCGTGCCAGGGAGTCCGAGCAGCCATAGGCAGCCGTGATGTTTCCTCCTGGATGGTGACTTTACACGTTGTTTATCTGTAGTTTTTTTCCATTTATCTATAGTTTCCAAGTCAGTTTCTTTCCATGTATCTATAGTTTCTAAGTCAGTTTCTTTCCATTTATCTATAGTTTCTAAGTCAGTTTGCACAATGAGGTTGTAATGTTTAGCAATAATTTTAAGTCACTTTACATTTTTCTAAGGCCAAAACTCAGTGAGAAAGGAAAGAGGCCACCCCATTTGCATTTCTTGGATAGAGAAGAAGCCACAAGAAAAATAAAGGCACCTCAAGAACCTCAGTGACTGGGGGTGTGGGGCCTGGACTTTCTGTTCAGGAAAATGCAAATGCTAAAAACAAAGCAAAACAAAAACAAAACAGACAAGCATATTAACACCCTTCTAGAATTTTAGAATTTTAGGTGAAAATTAGTAAACAGGCACGAACATATAACATTGCATGATTATAAGAAGCACGGCTTCCAAAGAAATTTTAACAGTCACAAAACTTCATGCATGCACCAAAATATACAGCAGCTGAATGAATAAAGCCAAGAGGATCACAAATACAAGATCTGGATCAAAGGAGCGTCAGCGAGAAATTCCGTCTGTTTTGGAATCAAATATATGTCTGAGATAAAAACTAAAACAGACAAAAGAATTGAATTGTGAAATAAATACACTCAATTCAGCAATTAACACAGATTGAACCTTAATCAGAGGCTATCTGGTTGTTTTATTTCATGTTTGGGGATTGTCTTCAAAAGCAATCGTGTATTTGACAACGAATACCGTAAGTATAAAACTTGGTTGTGATTTTTACAGGCCTTTTTCTCCAATTCTAACCCCCGATACAATTAAAAATAGATAATAAAATGGTGAGCAAAATTGTCAGCCCATAGAAAAGAAGAATTGATTTGTGGACATCACTTGGCCCAGAACCCAAGACATGCCAGAAGTTTCAAACTCACCACAAAGTGAGGAAGCGAAGCGCTTACTCGCCCGACAGCTCAGAGGAGAACGTCACAGGTGCTGGAGGAAGACGGAGTGTCTCCCTGGTTAAAGTGGAAAACCATACACTTAGGTATTTAATAATAAAGAAAGGCAGTAAAACACCAAATAAAAGACAAAAGGGAGATTCACAAGACGAAAGTTAATTAATTTCAAGACAAAAACAGTCTTAGAAAACATGCATAAACCCAATAATTGTTTCTTTGAATGGATGCACGAATACAGGAATCCTGCTGAACCTGATGAAGGACAAAAAGAAAAAGAAAATCAGGCGTGCAGATCAGAACGCAACTAAAATGACAGACACACACAATTAAATGGCGAAGCCGGAGTTTCATGCAATCTGCAACTGGCCTGTCCCTGACAGTGTTTCTCATAATTACTGTCACCCTAAGGAGTGTTTTAGGCTTTTCTTCCTAATCGTGATCTCCTTTACTAATTAAGTTTTGAAACCACAGATATGCAGTATCTGATTCATGCATGAGGGTCTCCGCAGTGCCACAGGCTCCTGTGATGTCTACGATCTGTTGCTCCAGCTTGAAATGCATGATGTAAGTGAAGGCCCACATATTATATGGTGAAGTATCTTACAGGGGTAAATCAAGCTCACTAACCATGAAAAGACATTTGTATCCTCACACCTCAACCAGAGCCCCCTCCCTCACAACCCAGAGGAACAGGGTCGAAGCTGGATTGTTGGGGCTCTCAGCGCCCTGTGCCAAGTGTGTTTAGGGGGCCCTGGAGCAGCCCCTCTTCCCGGGCAATGGCCGCCCTCTGCCCTTGCACTGTTAATGCCCAGTGGGTTCACCTTGCCCGCTGCCTACACCCAGGAATAAACAAAGGCAGTTTAAAAGTTAAAAGGAGGCCGGGCGTGGTGGCTCACGCTTGTAATCCTAGCACTTTGAGAGGCCGAGGTGGGCAGATATCGAGACCATCCTGGCCAACATGGTTAAACCTCGTTTCTACTAAAAATACAAAACTTAGCTGGGCGTCGTGGCAGGAGCCTGTAATCCCAGCTACTGGGGAGGCTGAGGCAGGAGAATCGCTTGAACCAGGGAGTTGGAGGTTGCAGTAGCTGGGATTGCACCACTGCACTCCAGCCTGGGTGACAGAGCAAGACTCTGTCTCAAAAAAAAAAAAAAAAAATTAAAAGGAAAATGAAGTCAGGTCTAATCTATTTCACTAACATAATTTTCTCAGTTATAGTTTTTGCAAAGGCGTTTTCAGCAGCTTTCCCAGGCTGTGCACACAGCATCCTAGTCCAGCCTGCAGAGAGGGGACCCACGAGACCGTGGAGGCCACAGAAGCAGGACACTTGCTGGAGGACCCCTGGGGCCCTGGAGAGCAGGCTGGAGGGAAGGAGGAGCTACAGCCACCCGGGTCACATTCCTTGACCTGAGACCACTTTGCCTCACACGGGGGGCCGGAGGAAGGCAGAGCCTGTGAATTGAGGCACTACGCTATGAGAACGGCATGTTTATGGAAATAAAATTTGGACCGCAGAGGAAGCAACTGCCCAGCCAACTATAAATCACCAGCATCAGCCCAAGGGGAAGCAGGGGGATGAGAAATTTGGTCCGAGAACATCACTTTCAATAAGGCATCATGACAAACGGTTTCACAGATGAGTTACACTCGACTTCAGAGGCAAGGACATCACAGTGCCGGTGAACAAACACTGTGTCACAGGAAAAGGTAAACAGTGCCTGATCTCACTTTTAGAAGCAAGCATAACTGGACAAAGCAAGCGTAACTGCAACATCGTACAAAAGAGTAAATTACATTGTAGCCCCAATGTTGACATGAATGTCAGGAATTCTACGTATCGGGATGGCAAATAGAGTATGGAAGTATAACAGAGGAATAGAACAATTGAACAATGTAGTATTTTTTCCAGAAACATAAATGCGATGTAATATCAGGATATTCAACAATCTAATTCATTCCATGGATAAATCAGAGGAAAAATAAAATGATATGAACAGATCCACAAAAGACATTTTGTTAATTCAGAAAGCAGTCTAATACACACTGTACAATATAAGAATACAAAGAGCTGGCTCATGCCTGTAATCCCAGCACTTTGGGAGGCTGAGGTGGGAGGATCGTCTGAGGTCAGGAGTTTGAGACCAGCCTGGCCAACATGGTGAAACCCCATCTCTACTAAAAATACAAAAATTAGCCAGGTGTGGTGGCGGGCACCTGTAGTCCCAGCTATTCGGGAGGCTGAGGCAGGAGAATCCCTTGAGCCCAGGAGGCGGAGGTTGCAGTGAACTGAGGTGGCACCATTGCACTTCAGCCTGGGTGACAGAGCGAGATTCCATCAAAAAAAAAAAAAAAAAAAAGGAAAGTCCAGGAAAAGAACGGAAAAGAGAAAAAGAGGAAAGGAAAACAGTTCGAACAAACAAACACAAAAAAGAAACAGTAAGATGGTGGACCTAAAACTAAACACATCCATAGTTATGTTAAATGCAAATGGCTTAAACACACCAATTAAATGACGGACAGAGTCAGAATGGACAAAGAAGCTTGGCCCAGCTGGTCGTCATCTATAAGAAACTCACTGTAAATCAAAAGACAGCTAGAGTGGTTGTATCAACATCAAACAAGGGAGGCCTCAGCGTAAACAACAGTTCTGGGCATGAAGAGGGACATTGCACAGTGATAAGGGGGTTAGTTCACCAGGAAGACATAACGATGCTCAGTGAGTATGTGCCTGATAACATCGCTTCAAAATAAACAGAACTAAAAGGGGAAACAGACAAATTCACAGACAGAATTGGACACATCAACATTTCCCTTCCAGAGACTGGTAGACCCAGGAGACAGAACGTTGGAAAGACCAAAAGAGGCCCGATAACACCATCGGCTAAGTGGCCCTAACCAGCACTTATGGGACGTGCCGCCCAGCAAGAGCAAACACACGTGCTTTTCAGGTGCACCTGGTGCATTCCTGAGAGGCCATGTCCTGGATTATAAAACAAACCTTAACAAACTTTAAAAAACAGAATTCATAAAAAGTGTGACTTTATACCGGCTGTAATGTAATTAAACTGACAATAACAGAAAGTTGACAGGAAAACATCCAAACATTTGGAAATTAAGGAACCCACCTTTCAGGAATCCATGAGTCACAGACACAGCCTCAATGGGAATTAACATATATTCTGACCTGGCTGGGCGCGGTGGCTCACACACGTAATCCCAGCACTTTGGGAGGCCGAGGCGGGAGGATTACTTGAGGTCAGGAGTTCGAGACCAGCCTGGCCAACATAGTGAAACCCCATCTCTGCTAAAAACACAAAAAAAAAATTAGCCAGGCGTAGTGGTGGGCGCCTGTAATCCCAGCTACTCAGGAGGCTGAGGCAGGAGAGTTGTTTGAGCCTGGGAGGTGGAGGTTGCAGAGAGCTGAGATCGCACCACTGCACTCCAGCCTGGGTGACAGAGCGAGACTCCATCTCAAAAAAACAAAACAAAACAAAATCCTGACCTAAAAAAAAATGAAAATTTGTGCTATCCAAATGTATAGAACATAGCTAAAGTGGTGCCAGGAAGGAACATAGAGTGTGTTTTCTCTATGTAAGTGTTCTTCACTCATGGTAGGAAGGAAAAGCGTCTAAAATCAATGACACAAGCTTTAACTTTAAGAAATGAGAAACAGATGAGAGAAAACAAACCAAAATCAAGTGGAAGGAAAATAACAAGAATAAGAGTAAGTTATGTTTCTATCTACCAGCAATGAACAACTGAAGTCTGAAATTAATGAAACAATGCCATTTACAATAGCTCAAAAGGAGATTCTTAGGAATCAATCTAATGAAACGTACAGAATCTTTGTGGTAAGAATTAGAAAATACAGATAAAAATAATCAAAGAAGACCTCATAAATGAAGAGATATACTGTGTTAATAAGTTGAAAAATTCAGTATAAGAAAATGTCAGTTTCCCCTTAACTTATCCACAGATATAAATTAAGTCATTAAAATTCCAGCAAAAATTTTTTTTTGTAGACATAGGGAAGCTGGTTCTAAAATTTACATAGGAAAAAAAAACCCAAGTAGAATAGGCTAAACAATTTTGAACAAAAAAATGAATTAGGAGGAATGGTACGACCTTATTATTAAGACTTGCTTTGGGCTTCAGTCATGAAGATTGTGTCATATCGGTGAAGAGATAAACATGTAGATCAATGGAACAGAATAGAGAGCCCAGAAATAGATCGACAGAGATGTGGCCAATCGATAACAACGGCACAAAGGCATTCGATGGAAAATAATAGTCTTTCAACAAAAGATGTTGGGACAATTGGATGTTCGTTTACCAAAAAGTAAACTTTGATTTAAGCTTCACACTTTCTTCATAAGTTAACCCCAAACACACCGTAGACCTAAATGTGAAAAGTAAAACTAACATTTTTAAAATAAAATATGGGAGAAAAGTTTTGTGACCAGGTTAAACAAAAAGTACTTAGACTCGGCACCAAAAGCGTGATTCCTAAAAGTCAATAAATGGAGGCCAGGTGTTGTGGCTCACGCCTGTAATCCCAGGACTTTGGGAGGCTGAGGCGGGCAGATCCCAAGGTCAAGAGATTGAGACCATCCTGGCCAACATGGTGAAACCCCGTCTCTACTAAAAATACAAGAATTAGCCGGGCGTGGTGGCACTCGACTGTAATCCCAGCTACTCGTAAGGCTGAGGCAGGAGAATCACTTAAACCCGGGAGGCAGAGGCTGCAGTGAGCCAAGATCATGCCACTGCACTCCAACATGGTGACAGAGCGAGACTCTGTCTCAAATATATAAGTATAATAAATGCAAATAAAAATAAGAAATAAAAAATGGAAAATTATCAATACTAATAACTATTGCTTTGTCAAAGACGCAGTTAAGTGGGTGAAAAGACAAGTTACAGACCGGGAGAAGATATTTGCAAACCACATATCTGACAAATACTTGTGTCCAGAATACGTAAAAAATGCTGGAAGCTCAACAGTAAGAAAACAAACAACACAATTTAAAAATGGGCAAAACACTCAAACAGAAACTTCAGCAAAGCCGGTATGCAGGTGGCACAAAAGCACCTGACAAGACGTTCGACATAATTGGGCATTAGGTTAGTGCTAGTTAAGCCAGGTTGAGGTACCACAGCACGTGGTGTGCACGGCTAACATGGAAACCACTGGTTCTTCTCAGTGCTCAAGGATATGCCTGGAATTACCATGTGGGGCTGTTGAGAAGGTGACATGGGATAGCCATGTGGTTAGGCTGTGCAAAAGTAATTGCGGTTTTTGCCATTAAAAGTCCTTCCTTCCACAGGGTGCGGTGGTTCACGCCTGTAATCTAGCACTTTGGGAGGCTGAGGTGGGCAGATCACAAGGTCGGGAGTTCAAGACCAGCCTGGCCAAGTTGGTGAAACCCCATCTCTACTAAAAATACAAAAACTAGCTAGGCATGGTGGTGGGCGCCTGTAATCCCAGCTACTTGGGAGGCTGAGGCAGAGAATTGCTTGAACCCGGGAGGCGGAGGTTGCAGTGAGCCAAGATTGCGCCGCAACACTCCAACTTGGGCGACACGGTGAGTCTCTGTCTCAAAAAAGAAAAAAAAAAAGGCCTTCCTTCCTTCCTCCCTCCCTCTTTTTTCTTTCTCTTTTTCTTTCTTTCTTTCTTTCTTTTTCTTTTTCTTTCTTTTTCTTTTCTTTCTTTCTTTCTTCTTTCTTTCTTTCTTTCCTTCTTCCTTTCTTTTTGTTCAGACTATTTTTATTTTATAAAATGAAATGTTGCCATTAAAAGTACTTTTAATGCAAAAACCACAATTACTTTTTCACCAACCTAGTAAAAATCAGTTTGCAGTTTCTTAGAAAGTTAAACTGACATGTGCCCCTCGATACCTCTTTCGAGTGTTTATCCAAGAGAGATGAAATGCATATTCATATAAAAATGTGCATAATGCTTATGGCAGCTCTATCCATAGCCCGATACCGGCAACAATCCAAATGTCTGTCACCAGGGGAATTGATGAACTGTAATCCATACTCGGGGATACCCTGATGGAACGCGGTGGAACCCATACACTGGCATCATGCAATGCATGCCACTCAGCTGGAATGACAGGTGCGATATCGATACAGACAACGACTTGGAATAATTCAAAAGAATTATGCTGAGTGAAAGAAACCAGCCTTGAAAGCTTACATACCCTAAACTTCTCTTTGTATGACACTCTTGAGAAGGATGATGATGGTGGCGAGAATGGATCAGGGAGCGAGGAGGGCGTGACTATGAAGGGTGATGCCAGGGAGACGTTCGTGGCGACGGAAGGGCTTCCCTGCATCCTGATGGTTTGGTTGCTTAAGACTCATAACCGTACATACATGTTCTAAAATCCATTCTACTGCATTTTAATTCAAAAATACATAAAAGTACCAGCCAACGAACTTTATAAAATAACAATGGTCGGAATAAATGGAAAGAAAGAGCATGTTTTTCTACAGAATAATTTAATATCATATAATTAAATAAGTTGATATTTACTTAAAATATTAATAACCAAAAAAGTAGTGTATAAAGAAAGAAATAGAATTGAATGAAAATCAAAGTAATATGAAGAAAATAAGATAGAAATCAATGAACTTGCAAATAAAGACCAACAGAGTCGCGTGGTGATTCTTTGAGAAGAGCGATGGAATTACAAATTCCCATGAAGACTGGGCAAGGAAACAAGGCTAAACCACAGTACAGACTTTTTTTTTTTTGAGTCTCTCTCTGTTGCCCAGGCTGGTGTGCAGTGGTGCGATCTCAGATCACTGCAACCTCTGCCTCCCAGGTTGAAGCAATTCTCCTGCCTCAGCCTCTGGAGTAGCTGGGATTATTACAGGCACCCACCACCACGCCTGGCTAATTTTTTTTTGTATTTTTAATAGAGATGGGGTTTTGCCATGTTGGCAAGGCTGGTCTCGAACTCCTGACCTCAGGTGATCCACCCGCCTCAGCCTCCCAAAGTGCTGGGATTATAGGTGTGAGCCACCATGCCCAGCCCACAGTACACATTTTTAGGAATGAAAAGGGTCATAGCTTTAGAAGCAGCCAAAATTAAAAAGATAACACAATAATGTGAATCATTTAACACCAATAAAATTTAAAATTAGGTTGAATAGATAAATCACAGGAAAGACAACAGATCTGACTGAAGCAGAGGGGAAAAAAGGGGCCAATTCTCCATTGATGAAATTGAATCAGAGATAAAAATTCTTTTCATAAAGAAAGCACAAGACTCAGCTTTTTAAAAGGCAAGTTTGACCAAACATTTATGGAACAAAAGACACACGTGTCATCCTATGCGCAGTGAGTGTTCCCAGCTCATTTTAAGGGACTAAGGCACCTAGAGAGTTGATCTGGTTTGGCTGTGTCCTCACCCACATCTCATGTTGAATTGTAGTCCCACAGTTTCCACGTGTTGTGGGAGGGACCTGGTTGGAGATAATTGAATCATAGTGGCCATTTCCCCCATACTGTTCTCATGGTAGTGAGTAAGTTTCATGAGATCTGATGGTTTTATAAGGGGAAAGCCCTTTCACTTGCTTCTCATTCTGTCTTGCCTGCCACCATGTAAGATGTGCCTTTCACCTTCTGCCATGATTGTGAGGCCTCCCTAGCCACACGGAACTGTGAGTCCATTAAACCCCTTTTTCTTTTTGTTTTATTTTATTATTTTTTATGGTACTTTAAGTCCTGGGATACATGTGCAGAACGTGCAGGTTTGTTACATAGGCATACACGTGCCATGGTGGTTTGCTGTACCCATCAGCCCATCATCTAGGTTTTAAGCCCCACATGTATTATGTATTTCTCCTAATGCTCTCCCTCCCCTTTCCCCCAACAGGACCCAGTGTGTGATGTTCCACCCTCCCTGTGTCCCTATGTTCTCATTGTTCAACTCCCACTTATGAGTGAGAACATGTGAAACCTCTTTTTGTTTATAAATTACCCAGTCTCGGGTATGTCCCTTTCAGCAGTGTGAAAACGGACTAATACAATAGTAGAATAGCATTAATGTCAAACAAGACACTTCCATTATGAGAAAGGTATAAACAGGACAATCTCATCCATAAATACAGACACACAGATCTCAGTAATAGCAAAAGGATCGCAACAACACGGAGAAAGAAATCTCTCTCGCCACCGAGTTGAGTTTATCCCAGGAATGAGAGGGCGGCTTAACAATAGAAATCAGTTTATGTATTTCTCCATAGTAAGAAATTAAAGGAGCAAAATCATATGATTTCCAGAATGGATTCACTTAAATTACCTGATAACATTCAACATTTGAATAATAAAAAATATAATATTTACAATAAGGTCAAAAAATGTAAAGTGCAAGTAATCAATCAAAGACAAAGTATAGAATACATTTTTGTGGAAAATCACAAAAGTCTCAGACAAAATTAAATAAGGCCTGACATTTTGTAGAGATGTAGTCTATGTGTGAACTGCACATTTATTTTTATTTTATTTTATTTTATTTTGAGACGGAGTCTTGCTCTGTTTCCCAGGCTGGAGTGCAATGGCATGATCTCAGCTCACTGCAACCTCTGCCTCCCGGCTTCAAGCAACTCTCCTGCCTCAGCTTCCCGAGTAGCTGGGATTACAGGTGCCCACCACCACGTCTGCCTAATTGTGTTTTTAGTAGAGATGGGGTTTCACCGTGTTGGCCAGGCTGGTCTCAAACCCCTGACCTCAGGTGATCTGACTGCCTCAGCCTCCCAAAATGCTGGGATTACAGGCGTGAGCCGCTGCGCCCGGCTATATATATATATATATATAATTTTTTAAAAGACATTGACTCCCTTCAAGATAAATGAGAAAATCAGTAAAATTCTAATAGAGGGAAATTAATTCAATTCTAGTAAAAATCCCATCTTTTCTTTTTCTTTGTTTTTCTCTCCCTCTCTCCTTTCCTCCTTTCCTTTGGTCCTTTTTTTCTTCTTCCTTTATTTTTAATTTTTCTTTTTTGATAAGAAGCATTGAACTAACTACTGCATTTAAAATGGGACAGAAGTCAGGCGTGGTAGCTCACGCCTGTAATCCCAGCACTTTGGGAGGCCGAGGCAGCTGGATCACCTCAGGTCAGGAGTTCGAGACCAGCCTGGCCAACATGGAGAAACCCTGTCTCTACTAAAAATACAAAAATTAGCTGGGAGTGGTGGTGCATGCCTGTAATCCCAGCTACTCAGAAGGCTGAGGCAGGAGAATCGCTTGAACCTGGGAGGCAGAGGCTGCAGTGAGCCAAGATCGCACCACTGCACTCCAGCCTGGGTGACAGAGGGAGACTCTGTCTCAAAAATAAAATAAAATAAAATAAAACAAAATAAAATAAAATAAAATAGGACAGATTGAGACTGGAAACAGAATTGTGTACCATAGCTTAATAAAAGAAAGAAGTAGAATTGTCACTTAGATGTTTGAATAAATGGTGCTGGTTATTCTCAGTGTAAAAAATGAAATTTGATCCCAATTTCCACCATATACAAAAATTAATTCAACTTGGATTAAAGGCTAAAATGTGAAAGATAAAGTCACAAGTTTTGTAAGTCAATACAGGAAAATATTTTAATGCCTGTGGGATGGGGAGAGATTTCTTAAACAAGACACAAGAAGTACAAACTAGGACACAATACACTGATGATTTTAACTACATTAAAATTGAGAAACACTGTTCTGCAACCGTGGGGAAACTGAAAAAAGTATGTTGCAAAGGGGGACAGAATAATTGCAAAACACATGATTGACAGTAGATTTGTACCAAGAAAGTGCAAACATTCCACATACCAGAAAGAAAAAGAAAAGAAAGTTCAGTACAAAAATGTCATTCGGGCATTAGCTGGTGCAACTGGACACATTCGTGTCCTATAATCCAGCATTTCCACCTGTTAGTCTATACTCTAGAAGATCTCGTATGTGCAACTAGAGACATGTACAAGAATGTACACAGCAGTGTGTTTCATGGGACCAAAAAAGCTGAAATCAATGTCCACGCCCAGCAACAGCAGAAAGAATAAGTTGTTTCCCGGAAACACGGCGCTTGCTCTGACATGAAGCAGCCTCAAGGTCTCTCTGACTTTCCTCCCGACTCCCAGGATCTTCTGTCTCTCCTGAAGCACAGGATGAGGCTGTTCCCTGAAGTTCCCTTATCTACCTACAAACAGGACCTGCCAAAGGGAAACACAACAGCCTGAGTGTTCATGACCTTGACTCATGTTACAGAAAGACTGACTTTTGTCAACACACCTGATCTGGGGCCCAACAGACTTTGTTCAAGACCGGTGTATGCTCTCCAAGCCCATTGAATCTCCCTAAAAATCATCTATCTTCCCTCTCTCTTTCATCTATGGAGGAAGGTGCATCACCTTCTGAGTAATCATTCTCCTGCAATTCCCCTGTGTTATGGACATTACAATAAATTTCGTAGGTGTTTTTTCCTACTACTCTGCATTTTGCCAGTTGATTTTCAGGGTCCTTTCAGAGGACAAAGGATAAGTTTTCCCTTGGTCTCTACAGAGTCATGTATAGCACCTCCATAAAATATAATATTGAAGTAAAATTTAATGTATTTTAGCTACAAATATCAAACATTGATGATTCTCAAAAACGTGTTAGTGTTATTTGGGGGAAAAACAAGTCATAGAAAAATACACTCAGTATGATTTCATTTATATGAAGTTCAAAACAAGCCAAATGTAAATAATATATTATTTAGGGATAGGAGTTACAGGTGTCAAACAATTTTGTGTAAAAAAAAAAAAAAAAAGGAGATGATTAACCCAAAATTTAGGATTGTTTTTCTTTCAGGAAAAAAGCAGCAGCTTGTGACCATGGAGGGAAAAAGTGCTGGGAAAAGCCCTCATCTGTGGCCAGGGGAGGCACGGGGATGGAATGGATGGCACTGAAGGGTGGACAGGATGCCTGGTACAGTAGTATGGACGGGATGGATGGCACTGGGGTGTGGATGGAATGGATGGAACTGGAGTGTGGACAAGATGGATGGAACTGGAATGTGGACGAATGGATGGAACTGGAGTGTGGATGGGATGGATTGCACTGGGGTGTGTACGGGATGGATGGAACTGGGGTGTGGACGGGATGGATTGCACTGGAGTGTGGGCGGGATGGATTGCACTGGAGTGTGGACAGAATGGATGGAACTGGAGTGTGGATGGGATGGATGGAACTGGAATGTGGACGAATGGATGGAACTGGAGTGTGGACAAGATGGCTGGAACTGGAATGTGGACGGGATGGATTGCACTGGAGTGTGGGCGGGATGGATTGCACTGGGGTGTGGACGGAATGGATGGAACTGGAGTGTGGACGGGATGGATTGCACTGGAGTGTGGACAGAATGGATGGAACTGGAGTGTGGATGGGATGGATGGAACTGGAATGTGGACGAATGGATGGAACTGGAGTGTGGATGGGATGGATTGCACTGGGGTGTGGATGGGATGGATGGAACTGGGGTGTGGACGGGATGGATGGAACTGGAGTGTCGACAGCATGGATGGCACTGGAGCCTTACCCTGGATGATGAGGAACCTGAGCAGATACAGAGGGTGAACGGATATTGAAGGTGGGGGATACACTCATTGAGCAGGGCTCTTGCTAAACCTGGATTTCATAAAGAAATGCCCACACAGGCCTAGGAGAAG
This sequence comes from Pan troglodytes, assembly GCF_028858775.2. Taxonomy (NCBI): domain Eukaryota; kingdom Metazoa; phylum Chordata; class Mammalia; order Primates; family Hominidae; genus Pan; species Pan troglodytes. The sequence continues at coordinate 51,267,625 of NC_086016.1, read as the reverse complement.
GTTCAGGAGCATGGCTAACAATGGGGGAAGCAAAGAATTTTCATCACTGCACCTGCTGGTGGATGTTGAGCCATGGTCACTGAAAGGAAGAGGCACTGAAAATACCATGGGCAGCCAGATGGAGGCTGGCTTTTGGAGTGGAAGCTGGCAGGTGACACTTACCTTGACTGAGAGTGTCTGGAAGACAAAGCCTGGGTGTTACCGCCTCATCCCCTGTCCCTGTGCCAAGCTGAGCCTGACCACAGTTGCCTTTGGTTAATATTATTTAATAAACCCTCTTGAGAAAGTCCTCTCTGAACACAGTCCACTTTCCTTCCATTTGCCCCCACAAATAGGCGATTCTGCCTGCTTACTTCACGGCCTCCATGTATCCATTCAGGATGTAGAGCTTAGTACTTCCAGAAAAGCAATTTCAGAATAGATCAGGATAAAGATGACAGCCTTGACACTTGGCCTGAGATGATAAAAGAGAAGACGACGAGAGAAAGCAAGAGTGGAAACCTCTAGAAATTGAATTAATGGTTCTGTTTGCAGCATTGGTCAGGTTTTTAAAAAAAAAAATGATGACATATTTCAAACATGTAAAAGAGTACCAAGAAAAAAATAACAAGTACTTCCATGTCCACCACTACATTCAACATGCCAACATTTAGTCATATTTGCATCCAAATCTTCCTAGGAAAGCTCTTTTTAAAGAGTGAGTAACTATGGCAAAGTTGGCTTGCATTCACCAACTCTTGAGTTTTATACTGTGCTACATGTCTATAACAATTTATAGTATATTATAGTGCTTTACATTTCAAAAATCAGTCATAACCTCCTCGGAACTTTGTTTTTTCATTCAACATTATAGGTGTTTATTTAATCATTTATTTTAATAGTGTATGAGTCTATTCTTGCACTGCTATAAAGAAGGACCTGAGGCTAGGTAATTTATAAAGAAAAGAGGTTTAATGAACTCACAGTTCCACAGGCTGTACAGGGAGCATGGCTGGGGAGCCTCAGGAAACTTACAATCATGGCAGAAGGCAAAGGGGAAGCAAGCACATCTTCACATGGCGACAGGAGAGAGAGACAGAGAGAGAGAGAGAGACAAGGGGGAAGTCCTACACACTTTCAAACAACCAGACCTTGTGAGAACTCACTCACTATCATAAGAACAGCAAGGGGGAAGTCAGCCCCTATGATCCAGTCAACCTCCACCCAGTCCCTCCTCCAACCCTGCGGATTACAATTCCAATGAGATTTGGGTGGGGACACAGAGCCAAACCCTATGAAATAGTGATACACAGCATCCCATTATATCAGTATACAGTCTTTTATTTATCCATTCTCTTAGGTTTTCTTTCTGAGTTTTTAAATCACCATCATTTTTGTAAATAGGAATTTTTTGTAAACAAGAATAAATATTCTTGCATGTGTGTCCTTAGGAGAGTGTTTTAGATTAGCAGCCTTTAAGTATCTTGTTTTTCTTTTCCCAAAACAGCTTTGGAAAGTGATGAAACCTCACAGTTTCCAAGGTGAAATCCAAACTTGTCATATATTTCATAATTTCCTACAAGGAGTATCTAACAAAAATATGTAAGACATTTACACTAAAAAGTACAAAATACTGTGAAAGAAATTAAGAAAGATTTAAGTAAATGGAGAAGTATGACATGTTCATGGATTGGAAGATCAAATGTTGGGAAAACGCAACTTCTTCCCTTCATTAGTCCATGGCTCATAGTCAACTCATCCCTGTCAGAATTCAGGCAACATGTCTGTGTGGAAACTGAGCAAACTCATTCTAAAACTTATGTGGATATGCAAAAGCCAAGAGCAGCCAAAGCAACATAGAAGAGGCAGGTGTTTGAAGGCTCTGTGACCACCTCCTGGTCTGGTGATTTGCTGGAAGGACTAACCCAGCTCAACATAAATCATGGTAAAGGTTGACTCCAGTAACAGGAGTCAGGAACTGGACAGGAGTCCAGTAACAGGAACTGCAGGAAAATGACAGGCTTGGGCGGAAGCTAGAGAGACCCCGGGTGGGTTTCTCAGCCCTCCCTCAGCCAGGGCCACGCTTTTCCCCCCAGCTGAGAACCACAGGCGCCCGTGTGAGATGCCTCCATCCCAGGAAACCCCTGCAGCAGTGGGACCCAGAGGTCTTCAAGGACCCCATCATGAAACTTCAAGGCTGGCTGTGGTTCCAACCCCAGCCCAGGCCCTGTGCACAACATAAGTCTTAATGTTTATATTAGATATTCTGACAGCCGAGTCCATCTTGACTGAGAACATTCCAGAATTTTAATTCTTGGAGTATGAATGAGAGTCATCAGTAAGGCTGTGAAGATTAACCCAGAACTAAGTTAAGCAGATTGGCTATTGTAAAAGGAAAATCTTGGGGCCCCAAAATTACTATGCTAAGGGAAAAGTCAAGCTGAGAACTTGACAATCCTGCCTCCCATTCTATTCCAAGCATCCTTCTGCTCACTGAGATAGATGCATATTCTGATTGCCTCCTCGGGAGAGGCTTAGTAGAAACTCAAAAGAATGCAGCCATCTGTCTGTCACCTACCTGTGACCTGGAAGCCTCCTCTCTGCATGGAGTTGTCCCCACCTTTCTGGGTGGGACCAATGCACTTCTTGCATATATTGATTGATGTCTCATGTCTCCTTAAAATATATAAAGCCAAGCTGTGCCCTGACCACCTTGGGCATGTGTTGTCAGGACCTCCTGAGTCTGTGTCATGGGCACGCATCCTCCACCTTGGCAAAATAAACTTTCTAAATTAACTGAGACTTGTCTCAGATATTCTGAGTCCACACTATTCTAACCACCTTCTCTGATATCCAGACGTACAAGGAAAGTGTGGTATGGAAGAAAGGGCGTGCTGAGGTAAGGCAGGAAGGACATGTTGATGCCCTAATAGGTGGAAAGCTTGGAGCAGGTCCACGTCTGTAGGATCAGACCCATGCCCAGGGTGACAATGCATTGCAACAGGGAATCTGGATGCAGAGGCAATTGACTATTCATACTGAAAGTAAGCTCTCTCACACCATGAACAAAAATCACTTCCAGAAGAAATGCAGAAGAAAAAACATGTCCATGAATTGAACTAGGTGACGATTCCTTACAGGGAATGCAAAGGCTTGAGCCACATATGAGAAGATACTGAACTATGTAAAGACAAATAACGCCTGTGCATCACCTACAAATAAAAGGATACCCACAGAGCGAAGATGTCTGCGATACAAATATCCAGCAAAGGCCTCCTAACCGGGATCTATATTTTTTAAATCAACATCTTACACATTGGTAAATGCCACGTAACCTGATAGACAAATGGGCCAAGGACTTGAACAGGTGCTTTCTGAAGGAGGGAACCCAAATGTCCATAGACACATGGAGAGGGGTTCATCAGTCACCAGGAAAGACAAAAGACACCCAATACGACACCCCTGCACAGGCATCAAAGTGACAAACACACAAAGTGGCTGTTGTGCCTCCTCGCCCTCCTTCCTGGAATGTATCTCCAGCAGCTCTACAGAGCCCAGGCAGTTCCTCTCACGCTGTGCACACCAGGGAGCTGCCTGGCACTGAAGCCAGTGTGATTCCTGGAAAAAACCCACGCCTTCTCTCCAGTGATTGCTCCAGGAATCTGCTCATGGGACAGATCAGGACACGCTCCCTGTCAGACCTAGATTCTCTGAGCAACGCAGGACGGTGTGTCGCAACCCGCGGGGCTTGGTTCTCAGGACAGGCTCCTTCCCCTGGGAAAGCAGATGCAGCTCCTGAGCATGGCCCCCGCAGGCAGACGCTCTCCAGGACTAAGGAATTCCAGGGCTGCAGCCCAGGCCTCCAGGGAGCAAAGAGATACACAGCAATTTCCAGTGCACCGCAGGCCGCTGAAAGCGGGCTTGGCTGAGTTTCTCATTTCATCTCTTGTTTAAAATTGTCAATGACGAAAGATAGACTGCTTTTCACTCTCCTTTCCTGCTGAGCACAATGAAAACCCCTGGGCATTTTAAGAAAGTAAACTTGGGAAGACCCCGAAAGATGGAAAGGGAAAGGCAGCCTGGCTGAGTGTCTCAGGAGCTGGACTGACTGGGTGGGAGCCCCCTGTGGCTTCTTCCTGTCTCAGGTAACCAGGCTGGGAGCCTAAGAAGCCAGCAGCCCAGAGAGCAGCCCACCGCACACCTAGGCCATAAGACACAGCCCACTGCACACCTAGGCTATATGACACACCCCACTGCACACCTAGGCCGTATGACACACCCCACTGTACACCTAGGCCGTATGACACAGCCCACTGTACACCTAGGCCATAAGACAAGGCCCACCGCACACCTAGGCCGTATGACACAGCCCACCGCACACCTAGGCCGTATGACACACCCCACCGCACAACTAGGCCGTATGACACACCCCACTGCACACCTGGGCCGTAAGACACGGCCCACTGCATACCTACGCAGATGCACTTCTGTGAGCCCCAGGAAATGGTGGGGAGCGAGCATCTTTGGCTCCGTAGAAGAAGCCCTTCCCAATGTTCAGTGTGTGCCCACCTGGGGCCGCAGCTGCAAAGGTGAGCACCTCCCACGGGACACACGGAAGCTCAGCAAAGGCTCCAGTTGGGGGCTGTGCGTGGGGAAAGGACTTGAGACTTCTGAGTCCGATTCAAACCGAAGGTGCCCGTCCTCTGTGCCAGGGATCAAGGGAATTCCAGCTCAAATCACCCACAAGGGATCGTACCATGGGCCCACGAACGAGGCTGGTTTTGCTCAGATCCCTGCAGTAATTGTCCTTTGTTCTTCTGGGGCATCTCACGGGCTGTGCACAACTCCAGCGCCAGAGTCCCCCTGCTCAGGCAATATTTGAGAAACTAATTGAAAAACCTACGTACACGGCGTCTCCGTGAATTTTCATTTTCACCCCTGCTTATCGGAGGTGAGGACTCGGGGCGCAGAGCCTCTCTGCATTTATTACGGAGTCTCGGCGAGGAGGACGGTTTCAAGGTCAGGGAGAGCCCGATCTCCAGTGATTGCCGCTGCCAACCAATCTCCAGGCCCCACATTCCCAATCGGGAGCTCTCTCAAGCATGAACTATCAAATTATTGTCAATTCCGGCTGATTTTCTAACAGACAATGGAAAATCTTCGGTGGACTTCATATGTGATTTCTACCCGCTTTCTTACTTATTCAACAGTAGCAGTGAAAGGTCACGGGCCTGGCATATGCAGTCAGCTCTTTGCTGTTTATTGAGTTTTTATGCTTGGTTTAAAACTGAATTACTGGGGCAGAAAGTGAAAATGCATTTATGCCCTTCAGGAAAATCTCTACATAAAAATTAAATTATATTATGAAAAGCAGAGAGAGCCATGTGGGACGCTCAGAAGAATTGATTAGGAGATCAAAGCGCCTGGTGAGGCCGTGTGATAATTACTCGGCCTTGTCACCTTGTGTGTGTTTTTGTTATTTGGAGTCTTCACCGGGGGCCTCCTCTTTCCCATCTTCCCGGGGATGCATTCCCTGTGGGTGCCCAGAGGGGCTGGCGACCTGCTGGAGGGGTTGGCACACAGGGCATTGTTAATTATGGGATCAGACCAGGCGAGGCAGCCAAAGAGACTCCAGGGAGAGCCCCTGGCCCCATCAGGCAGCTGTTTTTCCATTTACCGACCAGAGCCCTGCCCAGGAGCTCAGAAAAATACAACACCCAGGCCCTGCCCCTGGAGACTCCGATTCCAAAGGTCTGGGGAGGGCGCTTGGGTCAGGCAGTGCCCAGAGGTAATGCTGGTGATGTCAGACAGACACTGAAGAACCCTGGGGACTGGGCAGGATCTTAAGGACACGTGGCTGCAGTGCCAGGGCCCAGGCAGGCTGCACAACCCCCTGAGGCCAGCATCCAGGAACAGGTAAATAAGGTCAGAAGTCATTTTATCATAAGCTCATGTTTCAGAGTGGAGTACAGACCTCACACGGCCTTGAAGGTAAGAGGAAGTGAGCTTTCTCCCTGAGGATGTCTGGGCAGGGATAAGGTGAAGGCCTCCAGCCCCAGCCCCTGCCTCAGCCCCAACCCCTGCCCCAGCCCCTGCCCCTGCCCCTGACCCTGCTCCTGCTCCAGCCCCGGCTCCTGCCCCGACCCCTACCCCTGCCTCGGCCCCTGCTCAGGCCCCTGCCCCTGTCCCCGGCTTTTCCCCAGCCCCGACCCCTGCCCCTGCCCCAACACCTGCTCCAGCCCCAGGCCCTGCCCCTGTCCCTGCCCCTGGCCTTTCCCCAGCCCCAGCCCCCGCCCCTGCCTCAGCCCCAGGCCCTGCCCCTGCCCCTACACCTGCCCCTGCCTGCACAAGGTCATTAGCTTCCAAAGGGCCTCTCAGATGCAAACACCCTACAGGCCTGCAGGCATTTTCAAAAAGCTTTTCTTAGGCTTCCCCCCTTCAGCACATACTTGGGAACCCTCTGTCTGCAGGGACCCTGAGCATCTCCACCTGCCCAGAAGGAAGGAGCTGCCTTCATCTGTGGATGCCGGGTGCCGAATGCTCAGACCTGCCACCTCCACTTGTAGTTTCTGTGGCCCGACCGCAGAGCCTGAATGATCCAGGGGACATCGGCCCATATTTCCACGGATGGTCACTGGCCTCCTGCTCCACAAGGCATGGAGCTGGCGGACTCCTCCCGCTCCCAGCACATGGAGGGGCCCCTGGTCCCCTTCTCAAGTCCTCTTCCACAGTCCCATGAGCAAAGTAGGCAAGAGCCCCTGTCGGTAGCTGTGGGGGCAAGAAATAGCATCTGGAGGGCCTAGCCCCCGTGTGCCGGCCCCGGGGACCACAGGAAATAGCACCTCCAGGGCCTAGCGCCCCCTGTGCCGGCCCCGGGGTCCATGAGAGGAGTGGCTGATGCTCAGAACCTTCTTCTTCCCTGGGTTGTTTGGTCTTAAGTTTTGTGTCCCTATAACTTTAATCTGTGTTGCGTAAATCTAAATAGGACGCCAAACATCATGCCAGGGCCGTGGGTGCTTAAGACACCTGAATTTAAAACGTGCATCGAGGTAAGGTCGTTTACAGAAACAGGTTAGCAAGGGGCAGTCCCGCGGCAGGCAGCGAGAGGAGCGATAGGAGGCCGGTGACCCTCGCGTTCGGCAGCCGTGCTTTGGGAAGCAGGATTTGCCCGGCCTTCTCATTTTATGAATAAAACCAGGCCTGAGAGGAGCGGCCCGAGGCATTGGTCCTGTCCTCCTGCAGACAACAGTTTGGAGACACAGCTACTTCCCGTGTCCTGACCGGGCTGCCCGCAGCCTACACAGCCGGGCACGCACACGGGAGGGGAAACTTGCTGAGTCCACACACATATGTGCCGTGCCGCCTCCAGTTGCTCTTCTAAAATTTGAATGACTGTCAGCGATCTAACACCACTGGCCAGGCCGCCCACCGAGACACTGTCTATTGGCCTGGGCCTTGGCCTCCTTCCTCGGCCAGTGAGACCCAACACCAGAGAGAAACCAAATTGCAGGACTTTGCTTTTCCCTCTAAGAAAGGCTATTGTTTCCCAGTAACAGGATGACTCTGAAGGTGAAGCTCTTTCTTAGCGGACAGAAGACGTTGCTCACTCCCTCGGGTACAGCTGTACAACAGGATTCCACCACCCACGAAGCACGTGAACTCCGTGAGGCTGGCTCGCTCCTGGGGCCTTTGATCGAGGGGGAATATCTCACCCCTTGCCTGGCATATTAACCGATCTCCGTCTGGCCTTTCCGAGGAGTTTATGACTTGGAAACGACTGTGGTGTACTGACTTTGCATTCATGAAATTAAAGCAGGGCTGTCTGGCTAGGGCTGAGAATTAGTTATGCAGAAGGGTTTATTCCAAGCTTCTTAGAGGTTTACAGGTGACTAACTCCTCACCTGTAACTGGCAAACTTGTTGCAGCAAAAGACAGATTTTAACACCTTGGACAGATTCGGATTTAAATCCTGGCATAGCAAGGATTCACCAGACATTCAAGACAACACCAGTACAGACGGGAAAACAGGTATTCACGTGTGCAGAGTTCTGGCTCATACGCTGCCCCAGAGCTAGGATGATCATCAGTGTTGACAACGATGACAGTGATGACAGTGATGGTGATGACATCATTTCTGCCGGTCCCGATGTCACTGGTTGGAAGATGTACGCATTTGCCCATGGCTTCTTGCCCATTAAAGCATTATTAAAGCTGGCCTTGCCTTTCTTGTTGAAACTCAGACACACTCAACTGTGATTTACACTCATCTATTTTGATTTTTTTTTTCCTGAGATGGAGTCTCTCACTGTCGCCCGGACTGGAGTGCAATGGCATGATCTCGGCTCACTGCAACCTCCACCTCCCGGGTTCAAGTGATTCTCCTGCCTCAGCCTCTGGAGTAGCTGGGATTACAGGTGCCCACCACCACACCTGGCTAATTTTTTTTTTTTGTATTTTTATTAGAGACGGGGTTTCACTATGTTGGCCAGGCTGGTCTTGAACTCCTGACCTCGTGATCCACCCACCGCGGCCTCCCAAAGTGTTGGAATTACAGGCGTGAGCCACTGCGCCTGGCCTACACTCATTTATTTTAAGTAAAAATTGGCATGATTTGATAGCAAAGTCAGACCATGTCAGTGCATAAAAAGAAAGAACTGAGGGCTGATATCTCTCATGAACTTCGATGTGAAAATCTTCAACAAAACATTAGCAAATTGAATCCAACGACATATAGAATTACGCACCGAGGCTAAGCAAAATTTCTTCCAGGTGTGCAAGGCTGGTCCAATGTTCAAAAATAAATCAGTGGGGCTGCCACATCAGCAAACTGAAGAGACATCCTGCAATGACACCCACTGATGCAGAAAAAGCACCCGATAAGATGCAACAGCCGCGTTTATGATGAAAGCTTTTGTCAGGTTAGGAATACAGGGGAATTGACTTGACAAAGTGCACCTGTAAAAATCCTACAGCGAACACAGTGAGAAACATGGGAACTTCTTGCTTCCCCCCGAGACTGGGAAGGAGGCGAGCTGGTTTTTCCTCACCACGTTATCCTAGAAGCTGTGACAAGCGCAACAAGGTAAGAAAAATAAATAAAATTTAAAAACCGTGGAATTACAGGAAGAGTCTCAAATGAAATGCTGCTACCTGGCCTTTCCCTAATGCTCCCATCCATCGCTGGGTCCCCTGCTGTGAGTTCCAGGGGGCAGCTTGTGGGGCGGTGGCTCCTGACTGGAGAATGAGGAGGTTTAGGGATAAAGGGAGTCCTAAATGTGGCACACTCAATCTGCTGAAATCACCACTGAAGGCTAATTTTTAATCCTGGAGTTTGGCGTCAGCCTGCAGGTGTGAGCATCGAGCTGCAGCCTGTCCTAGAGTGGTCCCTGTCCCTGGAGTCCCGCCTGCATCTCAGGGTGTGTGCCAGGGCCTCGGGCATTTCCCTGGATGGAGCCTGGGGCGGGGTTGGCCAGACAAAGCTGGTGGGACAATCTGGTGTCTTTATCTAGTGGAGAGCAGGCTACTGCAGCGCTGGCTTCACCTTGAAGGGGCCATGGGATGCAGACACATGGAGAAGAATAGCATCTGGACAGACACGTGGGTCAGGAGCGGACAGAGAGTGAGGGCCGGTCACTGCCAGTTGTCAGGAAGAACAGAGTCAGCCCTGCCGCAAACTCTTCAGCAGGCCTGTGTGTGTGTGTGTGCACTGGTGTGTGTGTGAGCGTGAGTGTGTGGGCTGTAGCCTGTGTTTGCATGTGAGAGCATGTGTGGGTGTGATTGTGTGTGAATGTGCGTTAGCATATGTGAGCGGTGTGAGGTGCATGTGTGTTCCCTGTGTGTGTGTGTGAGCGTGTGGAGCAAGCATGTGTAAAGTATACACACAGCAGCAGGAGGGTGGCCACCCAGCACCCTTCTCTGCTGAAGGGACCCTGTGCCAGGTGGCTGCTGAGACGTCACCAGTGCCAGCCCTGGTGTGAGCCACTCGCCCCAGGCCTGGGTAGCTGAGGCCCCTGTGCTTCTGTGGAGGGCAGGGACAGGGTCCACAGAGGCAACTGTGACCAGTCCAGCCCAGGAGACCTACAGCTGGGGCCAGAGAGACACAGACCCCAACCACTGGGCCCAGTCCATTTGGGCAGAAGCCTGGTGACAGGCAGATTCCCCCAGCGCACGCACAGAGCACGGGGCTGGCTTGAAGGCCCATGTGGCCCCACACCATTCTGTACCAGTTCTGTCCCTCTTCTAGAACATTCTGCTGGTTCCCTGGACCCAGAAATTTCATACCCAAACATCTTCCCTGAGGATGTCCCACCTTCCCACTGCCACCTCCACCTAGATGTTCACCAGGAGGCGTAAGCAGGAGTGTCCAAACCAGCCCCTGACCCCACAGAAGCACAACACCTGCAGCACTACATCCAGAATAACACCTGTATTCTTCCTCTCCAGGGACCAGAACCTTCCAGCCATCTCACCTCCTCTTCTGACCGCACCACACTCCCAGTGCCTGCAGACCTGCCTGTGAAATGCACGCAGGGTCTGACCCTTCTCCCCGCCCCACTGCCCTGCCCTGGCTCAAGCCCCCTTGGGGCTCCCGACTGTATGGCTGCAGTGGGTTCCACCCTGCTGCGGCCCCTTCAGAAGCCAGCCACACCCTCCTCTGCTCAGCACCCTCCCAGGCCTCCGTTTCTCTCTGCTCCCAGGGCGGAGCAGAAGCGCCAGCCCTCCCCTTGACCCTGCTCAGCCCTGCTTGCTGGAGCTCCCTCACCTTGGTCCTCTCAGTCCTCCTCCTCCTCCGTCCTCCCCAATCCCCCTCCCCAGCTGAGCAGCCTTCTCAGTGTCCCCGGCCCCACCCGGCACCCCCTCCTTCAAGGTTCGAGCTCCCTTCTCATCCTCTTCAGTTTTAGGCCAAATGCACCTTTCAATCACGCCCCCACCCCACCCCATCAAAGACGCCAGCTCAGCCTGCTCTGTTCTCCTGAGAACCTTATGACCATCAGCTGTTTGGTGTGTCACTTTATCAAATGCTTGTTGGACATATGTCCTGTCTGTTTCCACCAGAATCCAAGCTCCTTAAGGGCAGGGTTGTTGTGGGTTTGTTCATGACCGGATCCTCAGTGCCTGGAAAGGTGACGGGCGCGGAGCGCACGCTCGTGACACGTGCCGGGTGAACAAACATTTGCAAGCACGACTTGCCATCCTCCTCCCGTGGCCGGGTATAGTCATGTGCCTTGACGTAAATAACTCAATCCCCAGCACCTGAAGAGCATTTTCTTCTCTTTAAAGATTTCAGTGTCTTCCATATTTGTAAAACAAAAACAAAAACAACCTCCATCTAAAAAGGTTGCTATGAAGCCGAGGGCAGCGGCGCATACCTGTAGTCCCAGCTACTCAGGAGCCTGGGACAGGAGGGTCTCTGGAGTCCAGGAGTTCGAGGCTGTAGTGCGCTGTGATCACACCTGGGAACAGCCACTGCACTCCATCCTGGACAACAGTAAGCCTCTGTTTCTAGAAAGAGAAAAATGTTGTTGTTAGTGTCTTTTTTCTTTTTTTTGAGACGGAGTCTTGCTGTCGCTGTGTCACCCAGGCCGAAGTGCGGTGGTGCGATCTTGGCTCACTGCAACCTCTGCCTCCTGGGTTCAAGCAATTCTCCTGCCCCAGCCTTCTGAGTAGCTGGGATTACAGTCACCCACCATCACGCCTAGCAAATTTTTGTATTTTTGTAGAGATGGGGTTTCACCATGTTGGGCAGGATGGTCTCGAACTCCTGATCTCAGGTGATCTGCCCACCTTGGTCTCCCAAAGTGCTGGAATTACAGGTGTGAGCCACGGTGGCTGGCCTGTTGTTAGTCTCTTTTGAGAGCTACCTCGGACCAGGGTGACAAGAATGGCTCTGGATTGGATAATTTCTCTCTGGAGGTGTTTGGTGTTTATTCCCTTTGACTGTGGCAGTGGACTTTAATTATGCCAGCATTAACCCTCGTGTCAAGAAGGGAAGAACGAAGAAGCACTCAGGCACCACCCTCCCCAACCTTTCAAAAGGCGGCTAACCTCTGCGTGAGCTGACACCTCCAAACAAGCCTGAAATTAGTGGACATCAATTGTGCTGAAAACAAGGGGAGATTGTTGGCGACTCGGGCCTGTTTGCTTTAAAATTCACTTTGGTTCCCTGTCAAACATGCTGCGCGGGGTGTGAGCCAGGCCTGAGTCTTTGAAGGACGGGCTGTCGTGCCAGGTTCCAAACCATTGAGTTTGTCAGCTAGTGACTTGCAGAGGACCTGAACGCACGGGGCCCCTGGTGTCTTTCTTACCCTCTCTGAGACATAACAGGATGCCAAAATCGCCAGGTTCAAAGTGGTGTTTGCAATTATTTTCTCTTCTGTAGTCTTCGATGTGCTATTGAAGTCTATCTGCTCATCGATCCCCTCTCTCCACTTTCAACATTTCCTAATTGCCTCATCAAAACTCCTCGATGATTCATTTTATTATTTATTTAGTCACCAGGCTCTGCTTGTGTAGGTCTGATGCATGAGGGATGCCTGCGTGCCTGGGCACTGCGGAGGGGAGAGGGAGGAAGGAATAAGAGAGATAAATCCAGCCTGAACAGAGTCCAGAGACCAGTGAGGAAGGAGCAACACCCACGTGCAAAACTCAGAGTTGTAAAAGGTGAGTCACCTGGACCTGGGCTCGAACCAAGGCCTGTAGCTGACATGTGGGGGATCCTACAGTCTCCCTCCCCACTGGGAGCCCAACAAGCTGTGTAGGTGAAATTGGCTGTATTCATCCAGGTATCACAGAGCCCTGGTTGGCCCAAATCTGTGTAACTGGGTTTGGGTGAAGAACTATTAGATAGCCCTGGGAGTTTCTGGGAGAGAGAAAGAAAGCAGATGAAACTTTATGAAAGTTGAGCTGCTGGATCAAACCAGTCCTGAAGTTGTTTATCCTGCCTGCATATTTTACTTATTGAAGATAATACATTCCCAGATTGTCAGGTTTTTTTCAGGATTTTAGTAAATTGAAATCAGGAGCCCTAACAGGTACACTGATAATCCCGGGAGACTTGAGGAGTCAGGAGCCCTAACAGGTACACTGATAATCCTGGGAGAATTGAAGAGTCAGGAGCCCTAACAGGTACACTGATAATCCCGGGAGACTTGAGGAGTCAGGAGCCCTAACAGGTACACTGATAATCCTGGGAGAATTGAAGAGTCAGGAGCCCTAACAGGTACACTGATAATCCCGGGAGACTTGAGGAGTCAGGAGCCCTAACAGGTACACTGATAATCCTGGGAGAATTGAAGAGTCAGGAGCCCTAACAGGTACACTGATAATCCTGGGAGACTTGAGGAGTCAGGAGCCCTAACAGGTACACTGATAATCCCGGGAGACTTGAGGAGTCAGGAACCCTAACAGGTACACTGATAATCCCAGGAGAGTCGTTTTCCCTCTTTGAACCACAGCAGTCCCATCTTAAACTTGGAAATGAAACCTGCTTTGCAGCTTTGGTACAACAGTTATGGAGGAGGTGGTGTGAATTTCTCAGTGACATCTGGTGCATTGCACTTGATGAATGGAACCAACTCTAGTGATTAAAGGTTCCCTTTACCCCAGTGATGAGTTCCTGAAATGTTTCACATGTCATGGTTTCTATATTGTTTTTAAAAATTGGTCAGTCAAATTTTGTCTACACCACCTCAAGGGAACTGATCTTTATTAAAATGTACTTAAAGGGAGGGTACTATACAGATTACACACAGGTGTGGGCACACAAGCATCTTGTTCCACACAGTCTGTTTTTATTTACTTACTTGTTCTGCATTGCCCTCCATCCTCGCCACCCAGTGTCAGGAAACCATGTTACTGTTTTAACACACATCTTTAGTTTATTTAAGGGCTCTTGCTAAAATATGTGTTGTTGTTTTCCGTATGTGTATTTTATATTTGTAATAATCAGCTTATCTAAAGCTCATGCTTGCAACACTGCCTTTGAGATCTGTGTGCTCCATTAAGTCCTGTAAGACCTTTCCCCTGCAACATATCTGAGGAAGGGCCTGTCCGCTCTGCAGGGAGAGGTGGTCCAGGTGCCCCGGGGCTACAGGGGTGGGGAAGGGATGCCACAGCTCCCAGGACCACAGAGTCCATTCCTGCCAGCAGTTCAAGTGTCCTCCCACCTCTGTCCTCAGCACCACCCACATCACCTAGCTCTATGGCACCTGCCAGGTGAATGGGACCCTGGAGAAGTCCCTGGAGACATCACTCCCATTTCTCCCATAATGAACACGCATCTGGTGTCGGCTTCCTCTCCCTTACAAAGCCTTTTTACATCACTTCCCCCCTTTCTCCATTTAAGCTCCTATTTTTATAAGTTTTCTTTTTCTTTCTCTAGCTATGGATTGTGTATTTATTCTAGATTTTGCAAACAACCTCCCCCAACTTGCCACCTGCCTGGCGGATTTGTCCACAGTGACCTTGGCTGAACCACCCCACCCTTCACTGTCTGGCAAACGGACTCAGAGCACAGCACAGGGCTCCAGGGCGCTCGGACATGATGGGATGGCTTCCTCACCTAGCAGGTTCTGAAAGCCTGGGTGAATGGATCAAACAGGCCTTGGCTGAGCCCACCCACTGCAGCCGATCCCCATGGGGGACCCGCTCTGCCGCTGGAGCCCTGATGGCGCTGAAAGCCTGAAACGCTGGTGTTGCCCCGACTGGCTCTCCCGTCCAGCTCCTGACTGACCTCTGACGCTGACCTGAGTCTTGGAGCACAGTGTTCCCACCCAGGCATCCCGACAGCATGTCCAGCTTGAGCTCGCCCTGCCCAGGTGTCCTGTCTACCTCTGCTGCATTCCCTCCATCTCTGCCCAGTGGTAACAGCGCCACGCCTTGCCATGCCTGGGCAGTGCCTGAGGGCAAAGGAAAAATATGATCTCTGCCTGAAAATCCCAACAGACCCTCCAACAGACGCACACGGACAGCACAGAGGCACAGGGGCAGCTGCAGATAACCACTGTATAGACTCTCCAGAGGCAAAGGGAGGTCCCTTGGTGGGAGGCGCAGGTGCAAGTGAGAGAAAGGAGGCCACGCCAGCACCACCTGCAATGCGGAAAGACAGAGGCTGGCAGTGGGTGCGAGAGAAGGACCGTGGGGGCCGGGTTGGGGTCCCAGCCAGCGTGAGGGTGACGTGGCCCTTGCCCCCCTCCATCTGCACAGAGGTGATCTGCATGGAGAGGCGCTGAAGTTGAATGAGACAATTCGGTTCTTCATCCTCCTTAGGCCTGTGAGAGACTGGATCTGGGGAGTGAGGATGGTGAGTCTTGGCTGAGACAGTGCTGAGGCCTCGCCTGTCAGTCAAAGGAGGTTGCGCAACCCCCAGCTCTGCTGAGGGAGGAGGAGCCATTGCCCATGGAGGTGACTGGCCTCGTTCCACGCCCCTCGTGTGAGCTCCAGGAATCAGGTGCGTGATACTTGCTTGTGGGTGAGGGTTGCAGGGCAGGACCCTCACACCCTGCAATTGAGGCAACAGCTCTCGTACACGGGCTCCGTGGGACGACTGGAAAGAGGCCCACAGGCAGAGGCACAAGGAACTGTGCAGGGCCCCGAGGTGGCTTCCACCAACACCTGCCAAGGCAGGGCTGGCACCACTTGAGTGCTGCACCACGCAGGGCATCCTGGGCTCTGGGCATAGGGGCTGCAGCAGGGACAGAGCACCCGAGACCCTTACCAGGGGAGCTTCGTCCCATTGGAGAAAGGATGTAAGATGCGCATCCCTGCAGCATGCGTCCAGCGGCGACCCCTGCATTGTGGAAAAGAATAGAGCCCAGGACAAGCCGAGTGAGGATGCAGGCAGCCCAGCATGAGCAGAGGCCTGGCAGGTGCGGGAGGAAGCTGTGTCGGAGGAAGACCGAGGCAGAAGGGCACAGAACCCAGAGAGGCCATGGATTTTATTCTGGGACCTACGAGGCACCCTCGGGGGTGGGGGACAGGGAGCTGGGACCTCACTTGTGTTTTAGAACAATCCCTCTCTCCTGTTGGGGAGGGAGGACTCCTCCAGGCAGGCAGGCTGGGGTGGGTGCACCTGACCCATCCAGGTGAGGGACATCGGGGGCTGCAATGAGGGGTAGAGGCTGAACTTGACAGGAATTGCTGGAGGAGCGCGGGTGGGGTGGGAAAGAGAGAAAGTGAAGCAAAAATTCGGAGACGGAGCCTGGACAGGGGGCAGGGCTTGGAGGATGGAGGTGGCTTTAACCCACGGGGTTTAGGGCAGAATTCAGACCGGATAAACAGTGTTCCAGAGGGTCAAGCTGCATTTGTTTGTCTAAAAAATCAAGATTTGTTTGTTGAAGGATGCACGTGTGTCTACACAGTTAAGATACTTCAAGGCGGTTACGCTCAGGATCATTAGAAGCAGAAAGGGCATGTGTAATAACATTCTGAATTGAGAAAAAAAACAGCTGGTGAGGTATCCAAGCAATGACAGTCACTCCAGGAAATGTTCTTGTTGGATCTAATTCTTGCACCTAGGAGTTCTCAGTGACCTGGTTTCTTGGGAAGATGGATGAATTTTCTTATCTCAAACCCTAGGCCAGCCCAGACAGACATTCCCTAACACGCTCAGCACTAAACAGGGCCTCGCCACCCTGACTCCAGGGAGAGACTGCTTGAGAAAGAAGGCTCAGTGGCTGTTTCCAGGCTGAACAGGAGCCCAGTCTCTCCAGGAGGGTCCCAAGGGCTCCCTCGTTCTGTAGGGGATTCCCCTCTCCAGGGCCCAGGGCTGCCATCCTGGAACCTCTGTAGCTGCCTGACCCGTCCCAGAGGCATGTGAGGGAGAACGGGTGGGAGGCAGGCCCAGGGCAAAGCTACACAGGCCACCTGCGGAGGGGAGAGGCCTGATCTGCTGGGACCCCTGTAGTGCCAAGTTTGGGACTTGCCCCTTTAAGAAAAAAATGACTGTCACAGAAGACTTCAGGAGGATCCTGAAAATCTTCCAGGGGCTCGAGCTCTCCCAGCCCAGCAGGATCCCTCATGGGACCCACCAGCTCTAGCACCTCCTGCCCCAGTCCACCATCCTCCCACCAGGGACTGCAGCCGGCTCAAGGGCTTGGCCCTTTGGCCATGGACAAACCTGGCCAAATACCGTGGGTCTGCCAGGTTGCCTCCCAGGTCATGCCAGGCCCCAGGGTGAGGTGTGTTGACCTACTCATGTAGTTCAGCTCTCAGGCTTTAACCCCTTGGCATTTGGCAAACAAAGAGCCGGACAGAAAGCCTGGGCTTCCTCCAGAGGTCCATGGTAAGAGGAACACAGTTTGGTTCTGAGAATGTAGCCCCAGGGAGCTGGCCTGAAGAGCCTGGCCATGCAGGCCCTGGCAGAGTTAATGAGCATCCGCCACGGCTTCCTGCCTGTGCTGAAGGCTCCTCACTTCTCAGTAGTAGCAGCAGATGCCTGGGAAGGAATGTCAGGGTCCAGAGAGCTTGATGGCCTAGACTCAGGCTTACAGCGACTCAGGGCTCAGAGCTCGGTGCCTTCCAAGGTCCCTATCCTGCACTCAGGACATTAAACAGAGGCCGCTCCTCCCTGGAAATCAGGGAAGAAGAGTGTCTGGGCAGGCTGACTGCTGGTGCTGGGAGGAAGGAGGGCAATCAGCAGCCCCTGCTCAGGACAGAAGCTCCACCAACCTGGTTCATTGCCCGACAGTAGATGCAAAAGCTCAGAAAGTGCCAGCTGCAGGTGTGTAAATATCAGGGACATTGTTCAGTGCAATTTAACAAGCCTTAATTAAGTGTCTCTCTGCAGACATCCCACTAATCACTGGGTTAAAAAGATGACCAAGGCCCTGCCCCACCATTAAGGTGAGCACAATCTGTCATCTGCCCTCTCCTCATGGTGAGAGTTAATATGCATTTACAATGAGCTTTCTCTAAACTTAAGAGATGCCTGATTGATGCTCCTGGGGGAGGCAGATGAGGGAAGCTTACTGGGGACCAAGTTTCCTGCCTCCCTTCCCCACTGTGCTCTTTGTACATGGGCATGGGAGGTGTCACCTCTACTTCCCTCTCCCACCCCAGGCTGCAAGGGCAGAGGAGGACGTGAGCTCAGTGGTCTCCTGAACTTGCGCCTTCAAGGTCAGCAACGCCTGATGACAGCTCCCCTCCCGTTCCTTCGACCATTCCCCTTTCCTGTGGTCCCAACAGTTCCTCCCAGGGTGCTGCACCAAGTCCTGTGCCCAGAAAGCCGAGGACCGATGGCTTCGTGCAAAGGTTAAATTGTGAGACCACCATGTCCTGCTGTCAGGACCCCCGCCCCTTGGGAGTTTACTTAGGACCCCAGAGCTTCTTAAGGAGATATTTATCCTCTTCGATATTTTAATAAAGAATGTCTTTTGTTACTCAGTGTTTCTTTAACATTATTTCCTCAACAATCTGCTGATTTTTCACTAGGGTCCCACACTTTCCCAACGACTTGCTGTATTGACTCCTCAGATTTTTCAATTGAGTAACCGATGAATTAATAATCCCAAATAATAGATGGCATTACGGAGCGTTAATGCACCTCTGTGGCATAAATGAAAGGCAGTGTCTACTCAGGGAAGGGGAGAGGTCTCCAAGCTTATTAATTTAGCAGTCTAAATGCGAGTCAGAATTTCAGCCTGAATAAATATCGGGAGTTTGTTTACGTCCCTGAGGTGTTTGAAAAAGTCCGCTCCCTAAAGGCTGGCTTCAAAGCTTTTAACCTCAGCTTAATTACCATCCGGCTCACTACCATTTGACTTCCATTAATCCAGATTTGTAGCAATTTTCCTGCTGTCATTCATCCAGGTTAAGTGAGTTGTATTTCTTAATAATTGTGTCCTAGTGATATCAATGCAGATAAAAGAGATATGATGTTAGCTGGGACCCATTCTGTTATAACCAGGCTTTCCCCAGACACTCCTTCTTCTGGGTCCCTGGACATCATTCCAACATTGTATCACTTTAAAAACAGTTTTGCGTAGAACTAAATAACCACACACACTCACACTCACACACACGCACACACCCACACTCAATCACACACATGAACACACACACATTCACACACATATACACACAGTCACGCACTCACACAGGCATACAGACATGCACACACACACACGCACACACACTCAGGCACGCTTTCACAAGTGCAAGCGAATCTGGGGAAATCTGGTTAAGATCAGTGGATTTTGTCAATATTGACATCCTGGATGTGAGGCTGCTATATTACGACTACTGAGGGAAAGAGGGGGAGCCCCTGGGATCTATCTGCATTACTGATCACAAATACCTGTTGATCTACTATTACCTCAAAATGAAACATTTAATTAAAAAATGTTGGTCCTCACACCCTGAACCGTGATCCTGATGAACCCATTGCCTTATAAATTTCCCTTGGAATTCTTCCAAAAGTAATTTCAATAGGTCCTTTGAAGTATAAAGATACATATATATATATATATATACACACACACACACATACATATATTTTATGTTTATATGTATATTTTACATAAAATATATATAGAAAGATTTGCATTGTAGCTTTTACTCATTTCTTTCTGCATGACGTTGTACAAAAGTAACCAAACAAAAGTCTCTGTTCTTTGAGACATTCCAGGTGACTGGAAAATACTTATTGAAGTTTTTTTCTGAACAGTATGTATTCCATATGCAAAAGGAATTCCTGGATCTGTACTCAAATTCAAGGTGGCATTTCCGTTCATTTGCATTAGAAGAGGGGTTGGCAAACTCTAGCTCTCAGACCACATCCAGCCATGGCTGCCTTGTAAGGGCTGTTTTCCTGGGACACAGCCCCACACATCTGCTTCTGTATGGCTCTGGTTGCCTTGAGCGACAGAGGAGGAGGAGTTGCTATGGAAACCCTCACGGACTGAGCAGCAGAACGTATTTACCATCTGACCCTTCTTAGAAAAAGTCTGTGGATCCCTGCATTAGAACATCAACTCCTACCAGCCTTCTGAAAACGCCCTTTTATAGATTTCCTAATGTTCCGAATAGACGAGACTTTAGCACCTTAGGTTTACCCCCTACCAGAGCAATACAGGATGTGGGGAGGGGCTGAGCTCCCTCACCGCTCACCTGCTCAACATCTGCTGCCGATGCCACCTGGAGCAGGTGCAGAGCCCGGCGCTCACTGCCCCGAGCCTGCTCCATCTCGTCCTCTGAACCTCCGAGCGTCTGGGCTTCTACACCTGCCTTGGAGGCCTACGTCTCGATCGGGGACTTAGAGGGTGCATGACAGCACAGAAAGGAAGAAGGGAGCAAAACAAAACAACGCTCTCCACTCAAAATGGTGGTTTTGTCTCCAAATTCTAAAATACACAAAGAAAACTAATTTTGAGAAAGACGATAAACACAGAATAAAAAATCAACCCATTAATAGACTGTAGCTGAACGTTTTTGACAGATATTTCAAATAAGTGCATTGGCGATGTTTAAAGAGATGAATGAATGCATAACTTCCACTTAAAAATGACAAACGAAATAGGAATTTTATGAAAAATTTCAATTAGGAAATGTTAGAAAAGGAATATAGACAGGAATGTGAAGTTCCACAGGTCAGATAAGCATAGTCCCATATGGTCCCACAAGTAAAATAGTGAATCGAGAGATTCAATGGATGCTTTCCCCTAAGAGGGCATTGAAATAGTAAAGAAAATAGTGCTGAGAGAACTGGAGGAGAAGATCATGGGAGGGATGACGGAGAAGCGGTGGCAGAGCCAATGACTGAGAGCTGTGTAGTAGAGACAGGTTTTCTCCATGTTGGTCAGGCTGGTCTCACACTCTCGACCTCAGGTGATCTGCCTGCCTCAGCCTCCCAAAGTGCTGGGATTACAGGCATGAGCCACCGCGCCTGGCTGTGACCTCATTTTTACTTGGCCTCCTCGGTAAAGATTCTATCTTTGAATAAGGTCACGTTCTGCGGTGCTGGGGGTTATTACTCCAACATTTGAATTTGAGGGAACATAACTCAACCATGACGGTGACCAAGACCATAATCCCAGGTGGGAGGAGTCCCGGGTGGGAGGAGTCCCGGGTGGGAGGAGTCCGTGCCCACAGGCGCTGGCACTATTTGCCTACACGGACAGCATGCCAGCCCAGCGTCCTGGAGCACTAAGGTGCCGGTTAGCGGGCTTATCTCCCGGCCTTGGAGATCCAGACGCCTTCATCGAGGGCCTCACGCTCCTCTGAGTGCCCTTTCTATCCCAGATGCCTTCTGGTTGGTCCCATCACTCCAGAGGCAAACACAGTGAGCACCTGTGAAGGTGAGTGGTTCAGGACTAAAGAGTGAAAATGCCATCTGGGAAACTCGATTTTTGGTGGAATTGAGGTTTTTGGCTATGATCGTGGTTCCTGACTGCCCAAGTGATTGGATCAGCCGTGAGGATAATCAAATCCTGGAAGGTGTGTGTCAGCCAGGCCCTCCGCCTTGCTGCCAGGGCTGCGGGCTCCTCAAGGTCTCTGGAATAACAGGGCCCCTGTGCCTGTCTCCTCTGCAGGGTGAGGCCCTTAGCCCAGAGGGTGTGGACTGGCCTGGCGGGCGCAGGGCAGCAGGACACTGTGGTTCGGAACCTGCAGCATCTGCCTGGCTCCCTCGGGTGGGCAGAAATGGCTGCTGCTCCCCTTGGGTCAGGGAGGAAGCTAGCAGGACAGAAGCCATCCCCACTGCCTGAAAACCCTTTTCCTGACCTGCCGAAGGCAGAGACCTAGGCTTGATTTTAAATAATGCAATTTAAAATTCCACCTCTGAAACACGGTAATTGTAATCTGTCTCATCTCTAAGTGTAATTACATTAAACTCCAATTTTCCCTCAAATATGCATTCTAATTCAATTTTCCTTTTTTTCTCTTCTTAACTAAATCTATTATCATTCCCTCAGTTAAATTATGCTTATTTAATCTTTGATGAGACCTTTTGCTGGCAATCAGATGTTTTAAATTGATGCCCCCGAGCCTTTGGGAGTATTGGGGCTCAGCTCCCTGAGCCTCTAGGGGAGTGAAGAGGGTGCGGAAGCTGTGATTCCTGGGTCTCTGCCTGGGGGGGCTTCCTCCTGCACCTCCTACCTGTGGGGTCCCCACCAACCGCGTGTTCCCTGGGGAGGAGAAGACAGCCTGTGAACAAGACGGGGACTCCCCTGGGGTTAGACCTGCAGGGGGACGGAGCCCACCCCAGCCTTCCAGTTACCCCAGTGGAGAGGCCCAAAGCACATCACCTTCCCCGACCACCTGGAAAACGGTCAACCTCTACAGACCCCCTGCAGCCTGGGGTCCCTCAGAGGCAGACCTCCCTCAAAGGAAACATAATTCTTGCAGAATCCTAGTGTTGACCTCAATAATTCTCATTAGAACACCATTTGTTAGGCTTAAATCCCTTCGGTTTATAGCTTTTCTGCAGCCACTAAGTCGAACTAATGTATGAATTAAATGCAAAAATAATCAGCTGAGTAAAACAAAAGCCGTCCCATCCTAGTCACACCCTTAGCTTAGAGACTGGCAGGGTTTGAGCGAAAGGAATTGTTTCCAGGGCGGGACGCGGTCTGGGGCTGCTCTTGGCTCCGCTGCCCTGAGTAGGATGCCAACCCACTCCTTCCTTGCCGGGTGCTTCTGCTGAGAAGGTGTGTGCTGCAACTGGGGGTCCCTGGCTCCCGCACCTCCTCCTTCGTGCATTGGCGCCTCAGCTTGTGAGTTTCCTGCTGGTCCCAGCTTAACCACAGCCCCGGTACGGGGAGGCCTTCAGACACCGGGGCTCTCTGGGGGATGGAGAACGATTTAACACAGACATATGAGGGCCTCCTGAGCCCCTCAGCACCTGCTCCCCTTCTGCAGGGGTGTCCAGAAAAGGAGGGGATACAGGTGCATTGGGGGCTGCTGCCTGTCTAGGCACCTCCCACAGGACATGGGGCAACTCCCATTCCAGCATTAAGTGGTTGGGTCCAATCTGCCCCCTTGTCCGGGAGGAGACTGGTCCCAGTTCTCGGGAACTTACCCAGTGCCCTCCTGTGTTATAGGCAGGCAGCCTGGAGTTCAGGCCGCCTGTTCCCAGTCACTCAGGCTTGCAGCTGGGTTCCGGCCTCCCTGGCCCTGGATTGTCTGCTCGCAGGGCAGTGTGAGGGCTCAGATGCCTGCAGTCCCATGGACGCAGCTCAGTGGGGACTCACTGGGTGACCCCCAAGAAAGCCAGGGGGAACAGGGACGCAGAGGCAGACCCAGATGATTCCTCTAGCCTCAGTTTCCCTGACCACAGATCGGATCTCCTGAGAGTGACCATGCCCAGCACCATGCTCAGCACGGCAGACCCCCGATGAGTTCATTCATTCATTCATTCAGTCATTCAGTCACTCATTTCTTCACTCCCAGCTCACTCAAGGGAGCCAAATACCAGAACATTACTTCCAGGCTCTTTACCATCCAAGTGTTGCTAATGTAGATTCCATTGTGTCAGAATCTAAGGATTTATTTAAGATAGGCTAACGTTTCTTCTTGCTACTTCTATAAACACAGAAGAATCACAGCAGGGTCTGGAGAATCTGACACCCTTCCAGGGAGAATTCGGGTCTCTGCAGCCTCACTGGTGGCTCCTCACAACCTGCCTGGTGACCTGTGTGCCTCGCTCAGCAGCTCTGCCGTTTAGAGCTGTGGCCAAGGCGCACCTCGAGGGCTTGCATGGGCAACCATGCTGTCCCTGCATCCCTCTGTTCCTGAACCTCCACGCTCCCACAGCCTCCAGGAGGACTGGACTCACCCTAGCCTTGCAGATGACAAAGGATTAATGTGTTGTCCCCCCCATTAGCCACCACAGGCTAATATGGGGGAAATGCCAGAGAGCAAATATGCACCACCCAGTTGGACAGGGATGCTGGGAACAGCAGCGAGTGTGAGTCACCGCAGGGCACGCGAGAGTGGCCCAGCATGTCCGCTGCCTGAGTGTGAGTCACCGCAGAGCACGCGAGAGTGGCCCAGCATGTCCGCTGCCCGAGGAGCTGCAGGTGCTCAGCCTCACCCATGCCCCTTCCTGGAGGAGCCCCAGACATCCAGGATGGAAGGCTCTGGGGCAGGCCAGAAACTCAAGGTTCAGGTGGATGTTCCTCTTCAGTTTTCCTCTTAAAGCCTTCATGATGTGATAAGGCTCACCCAACTGCTCAGGGGTGATCTCCTTTACGGAAAGGCAACTGATTGCGGGTGTTGAGCAATCTACAAAATACCTTCACAGCAGCGTCCCAGGATGCCGGACACCACAGCCCAGCGAGGTGGACGTGAGACTCGCCACCTGGGTCCACCACCTGTCAGCCCGACACCATGCACCTCTATATACGTCTCCCTAAAACATACCTAATTCTGGCCGGGTGCGGTGGTTCACACCTGTAATCCCAGTACTTTGGGAGGCTGAGGTGGGTGGATCACAAGGTCAGGAAATGGAGACCATCCTGGCTAACACAATGAAACCCCGTCTCTACTAAAAAATTACAAAAAAATTTGCCGGGCGTGTAGTTCCAGCTACTTGGGAGGCTGAGGCAGGAGAATGGTGTGAACCCGGTAGGCGGAGCTTGCAGTGAGCTGAGATAGCACCACTGTACTCCAGCCTGGGTGACAGAGCGAGACTCCATCTCAAAAAATAAATAAATAAAAAATAAAAAAAGTATCTAATTCCCAAACAAAGACGATCCCCTAACATCATAAAAGCATTCTGTGTGCTCCTGAAAACACACTAACCCTTTCCCAGAAGAGCTCTGGGTGGTGTTTCCTCTTCTCCATGACATCCTGCAGCACAAATGCTGTGATATAAAGTAACAATGCTTAGAAACTATGCTCTGAAGTCAATACATCTTACGTAACACCATAAGGGGAGAAGAGAGGGAAGAACAGATTTGCTTTGTGTGTGTGGTTATGTATTCATACACAAAAACACATTAATAATAAATAAGAATATTTATAATTTACCATGATGACAATTACAGTCCTTGCTTCTGTGATGGGCCCGGAGGGCACCCCTGGAGCTCACAGCCACCTTCTTCTCTCCCATACAATGCTCCCTTTCCCCTCGGCAGTCACGTCAGTTGGTCCTGCTTCTTTATCTGGTGGGGAGACCCAAACCTTCATTCCTGAAGGGTCTGGGCCATTCGTAGTCCTGTCTGGATTGGGTTGTTGTAGTTTCCCGTGGCAGTATTAGGAGACACCCTGTGGGATCTCCTGTTTGTAGACACACTCTTTCTTACGTCCCCATGGAGCAGCTGTCAATTTCCCCTTGATAATCTGGACTGATACCCGCAGCCAGGATGGAAATTCCCTTCTTAGCCTGTTGACTCAGAGACATGAGGAGTCCAATGCGGCCAGGCAGCAGGCTGAACTTCCAGGACAATAATATCATTGTTGTGTCTCCTGGTGGAAGCACTTCTCCCTCTGGAGTAAGACTTCTAGGCCAGCAGAGTATAAAGTCATGGGAACAGAAAGCAAAAAAATTTGCTAGTAGGTCACTAGGGGTGATGGCGAGTGGCGCGCTTCCATTTCCACCCCTTGGTTCCTGGACCCGTGAGTCCTGGCTATGGGAGAGACAGCAGCACATGCTGGACACTGATTCAGAACATGCGCAGCCCAGGAGACCTCTCCCAGCCCCCGGAGGTACCATCACCATCAAAAGGCCATTCCCTGGCTCTATCCAGCCCACTGCTCCAGGCTGGAGCATGGTAAGAGCAGGGAATTCCATGAGCAGGGAGGGACCCATGGCTGCTCTTTGGCTGTGAAGTGAGTGCCTTGACCAGGAGCAATGTCCTGTGGAAAAGGCGTCCTCCAAGTCCAGAGACGGCGGCACTCCCAATGAAGCTGCCCTGGACTTCAGCTCACGCTCCCACACACACAGCGTCCTCAGGCAGAGAGCTCTTTCTGCTCAGCTCCCAGGACCCATGGACGTGACCTCACAGGCTTCTGTGATGGGCTGCATCCAGCCGGCAGGCTCCTGAACACAATGGGGTGCTCAGACCTGAACGCTCTCATGGAGGCCATTTCCTACCTGAAGGGAATAGCAGGGCCATGGCCTGGTTGGAGAAAGAAGAAATTAAGACGTTGCGGGAACCTCATGAACCCATTAACACGTTAGAAGACAACAGACGATTTAGGAAAAAGGACAAAAGTCAGCATCGGAGCCTGCCTGTTCCTGCTGTGGTGCGTTTTGTTCCTGGAACTTGGTGCTGAGTCCACGGCATGGAGAGGCAGACGGAGCAGCCGGCCCCCTTAAGTGCTCGTATCCGCATTCCTGCAACATTTACATGTAGATATTATTTTAATTGCAAAAACACACTAACCAGCACATAAAATAATTAAAAGTGCTTTGTAAATTGTGACATCCCAATACTGCCCAGTGAAAACTGATTATTTAAATATTGAGTCTAATTGTCACTGTAATTCCCATTCAATAGACGGCCAGACAGTTTTCAAATGAATGAAAACGTTTTATAAAATCAATTCATCATGTGAGAGCCACACATCACTAACTTGCTGTTACACTGTCGTCATCTATCTGGAGGAAGCCCGGGCGGAGGACTGCGTTCCTTCCACACCTCACGATAACATATTTTCAATACGTGCACATTGCACTTGCCCAGAGGGACCTGGGGACTCTTTCCAACCTGGGAGCAGATGGCAGAATGGCCAAGGAAGGGCTGTGAATTTTCAAGTTTCTGTCAGATGAGCAAAAGGAAATGGAAATTTCCTATAAATATTTACCTTTCCACAGCAGCAGGAATAACAAGGCCTCAAATATTGTTTGAGGCCAGTGAAACTGAAAACGTGGGGACCCCTCGCTCGAAGGATGAAGCATTTCAGGTCAGTGACAGCAACGCATTAACCCAGGTGTGGGTCCTTCTAGTGCGGGGCCCTGTACACTGCAGGAGGAGTCAGTTGACCAGCTACGAAGGCGGGCCCAGCAAAGCTGGAATGGCTCCACAGGGCTGCTGAGAATCTGCCCGAGGGTACCACAGATGCCCTCATTCCATCAGGGCCCAAGGTACTGGGTTTTGGCGTGTTGGACTAAACACCAATGAAACTGTACAATCTTGTGCTTATGTCTGTGTGTGTGTGTGCGCAGATTTGTGTGTGCAGGCCAGTGTGTATGTGACTATATGTGAGTGTGTTCATATGTGTGTGTGAGTGTGCACCTGCATGTGTGTGTGAACGTATGCATGTATGCATGCATGCCTGTGTGTGCTTTTGTGTATGTGAGTGTGTTCATGTGTGTGTGTGCACCTGCGTGTGTGTGTGAATGTACGTATGTATGTGTGCATGCCTATGTGTGCTTTTGTGAGTGTGTTCACGTGTGCATGTCAGTGTGCACCTGCGTGTGCGTGGCTGTTTGTGTTTGCATACCTGTGTGTGTGCCTTTGTGTATGTGAGTGTGTTCATGTGTGTGTGAGTGTGCACCTGCGTGTGCGAATGTATGCATGTATGCGTGCATGCCTGTGTGTGCTTTTGTGTATGTGAGTGTGTTCATGTGTGTGTGTGCACCTGCGTGTGTGTGTGAATGTATGCATGTATGCGTGCATGCCTGTGTGTGTTTTGTGTATGAGTGCGTTCACGTGTCTGTGTGAGTGTGCACCTGCGTGTGTGTGGCTGTGTGTGTGCCTTTGTGTATGTGCGTGTATGTAAGTGCATTCATGTGTGTGTGAGTGTGCACATGCTTGTGTGTGTGTCTTTCTGGATGCCTGAGTGTGCCGTGTGTGCATGTGTGTTGGGGAGCACTTGGGATGAGGATGTGCACTTCTGGAATGACCTGTCAGTGGCCCTGCTGGGTCCCGTCTTGACCCCACCTCACCTTGCCTTGCTTCCAGGTGGGGCCCTGCTGCTTGCTGAGCTCCTTCAGCCCCGGCCAGTCCTTCACAGGTGGAGGAAGCACCCGCTCTCCAGGCCTGGTTCCACGGTTTCCGTCCCTGTGACACCTGAGGCAGACCCTCGCCCCAGCCAGGCCGACCTCAGCGGGGGCTCCAGCCTGCACCCAGGCTGGGACTGGGCTGTGCTGGTGGCCCAAGGGCCCCAGGCCGTTCCTCCCGATGTGCCTGCCCTGCCCTTCCCCAGGGAGAAGCGTCCGTCCTGCTGGAGGAGCCCCGGGGCTGTATGGCTGTTCCGAATGCTCGCGGACGGGGTCTGTCTCCTTTCTGTGGCCTCCCACCGACCCTGCTGTGCCTCCCTGTTCTGGGAAAGCCGGTACCTTGTTTGAAAAAACGGATTTTAACAACATTATTTCTCACAGCCTGCTTCCCAGAGATCTCGCCAGGATTTCTGGTCACTCCTTGGGTTCAGAGAGCCTTGCAACAACGCCGGGAGTGGGTTTGGGAGCGGATTTGGGAGTGGATTTGGGAGCCCCTCTGCCCGCTGGGGAGGAATGCCTCACCTCGGGGCTGGGTACCCACCACCACAGGCCGGCTGAATTCGCCCACATGCGCCCCTCTGGTCCCATGGTGACACGGAGCTTCGGGGAAAAGTCAGCAGACAGGAATAGGAAGCAAGGATCCTGCCCCATCTGGGACACACAGCGTGGGGACCTGGGAAGCGTCACCACCTGGCTGAGCCTGGGTTTCTCTGTCTATGTGAAGGTGTCAACGAGGCCTCTCACCCAGGCCCCTCCTATGAACGCAGCCAGAGGCTCCTCTCATCCCATCATCGTGAACCCGAGACCACACCTGTGAAGGGGGCCCCAGCCCAACACTGAAGGACTCCAGAACCCCCAGAGAGCAGAGACTTCACCAGAAGCTCCTTTCTTTAAAAAAAAAAAAAAAAAATCCCTTTTAAAACATTTTCAGCCACGTGATCAAAAGTAAAATTTGCCCATCTAATTTATTAAACTTCCACCCAAACTTAGACATCAAATGTTTTATTAATATTTTCTATCATCCCTACAAGTTAAACCAGCCATGAAAATTACCTTCAACAGAAAAAAAAATATGGAAAATGTATTCATTTATAGGAGTCACACAGCGGCCCTCCTTTGGCAATTTAATCAGAAATGACTGAGGTGTGCCCGAATACGTTTTCTCTGATACAAATATTAAAATATTTAATTAATGTCAATCAGGCCCAGAAGAAGGAACTGTTCACAGCAGCCATTTACCCAGAGCAGCTGCCAGGCCGAGCCTCAGGCCCAGGCTCAGTGCCCCCTCCCCGGAGCTCCCAGGCAGAAAAGGAGGAACCACCCTGAGGCCACCTGCAGGCCCCTGGCAGCCCATGAACATGCCCGGATGTGATGTGTCCTCTGTGGGTGACAGAGCTAAGGAGGTACCTGGGCACGCCGTCCACACCTCCTCCCTTCCATCCTTCCTCTCTCTATTTCTCTCTCTCCCTTCCTAATTCCTTCCTTCCTAATTCCCTCCCTCCCTCCCTTCCTTCCTTCCTTCCTTCCTCCCTCCCTCCCTTCCATCCTTCCTCTCTATTTCTCTCTCTTGCTTCCTAATTCCCTCCCTCCCTCCCTCCCTCCCTCCCTTCCTTCCTTCCTCCCTCCCTCCATTCCATCCTTCCTCTCTATTTCTCTCTCTTGCTTCCTAATTCCCTCCCTCCCTCCCTCCCTCCCTCCCTTCCTTCCTTCCTCCCTCCCTCCATTCCATCCTTCCTCTCTATTTCTCTCTCTTGCTTCCTAATTCCCTCCCTCCCTCCCTTCCATCCTTCCTCTATTTCTCTCTCTCCCTTCCTAATTCCTTCCTTCCTAATTCCCTCCCTCCCTCCCTTCCTTCCTTCCTTCCTCCCTCCCTTCCATCCTTCCTCTATTTCTCTCTCTTGCTTCCTAATTCCCTCCCTCCCTCCCTCCCTTCCTTCCTTCCTCCCTCCCTCCCTCCCTTCCATCCTTCCTCTCTATTTCTCTCTCTTGCTTCCTAATTCCCTCCCTCCCTCCCTCCCTCCCTTCCATCCTTCCTCTCTATTTCTCTCTCTCCCTTCCTAATTCCTTCCTTCCTAATTCCCTCCCTCCCTCCCTTCCTTCCTTCCTTCCTCCCTCCCTCCCTTCCATCCTTCCTCTCTATTTCTCTCTCTTGCTTCCTAATTCCCTCCCTCCCTCCCTCCCTCCCTCCCTCCCTCCCTTCCTCTTTTTAAATTCTTGTTGACTTTTCTTCCAGGAGACCTCATGTTGTAGACTCTGGGAACCCAAATACTAAGGGTGTGGATATTTTCAACAAAAATAAAAATGCTCTCCTGGGGCTGAATTGAGCTTCGTGGGTTGCTATGACTCAAACACCCCTGCGTCTGTGAGCTCATGCTGTGGGAGCCGCTGCCTGCGGGCTCCAAGTGACAGGTGGGTGTGCCCAGGAGGGCCTCTGACCGGCTCACAGGTGTCTCCAGGCAGGGTGCTGGGGGTGGGGGGTGGGGGTGCCCAACACGAAGTGCATGTGGGTGCCACAGCCCATCTGGTCCTCAGAGCGGGGCCGGCCCATCTGGTCCTCAGAGCGAGGCCGGCACCGGGCTGTGTGCAGTGGTCTGCGTGAAAAAGGCAACAGACACAAGCAGGGGCTTCTAGAAACTGTAACACCCCTGCCCGGGCCTGTGGGCGGCCCTGCACGGATGCTGTTAGTGTGAAGTTGTCCTTGGTGTGCAGTGAGGCCGGGGGGTGTCCACAGAGTCAGCTCTCCAGGCCTCTGCTCCTCCATCCAGGACACCAGGGCCAGGCCTGCAGCCACAGCGGGTCTGGGAGGTTCTGAGGAGGCCGCTGAAGGGGAGCCTCTGACGCCCTGGGCTGAGTTTAATGTGCATGGAATTTGGCACGGTCTCCAGGCGTGGGGACCGGTGGGGGCCTGTCTACTTCTCCAGCAAAGCTGGGCCCTCGAGGACCCTGGATCTCCATCTCCAGAAGCACCCAGAATCTTCTCCCGCAGGGCACCTGGGTGACAAGGCAGGTGGGAGGGACACGACATTTGTACAGGACTTTGAGGGAGGAATTATTTTCTTCTGGAGTAATTCCCGTTATGTTCCCGTCTCTCAGCCTTCTGCTTGGTATATGACCTGATGTCTTCTCTGCCTGAAATGCAATAAAAAGGCAGTTTCCCACAAGTCCTGTCATTTCGTGATTGCCGTCATGGAGGAATGGCAGCCTCCGTGCCGGGGCTAATCCTCAGTGGAAATAAAGCATGGGCTCCTTGGCACCCCTCAGCCCTTGGAGTAGCCCCTGGGAACTGAGGAACAGGCAGATCGGCACCTGCCTCGCCCCTCCCCAAGCAGCCGATACCCCCACCCAGGCGTCACCCCAGAGACCAGGCTCGGACAGACTCCTCATGCAGCTGATATCTCCACCCCGGGCGTCACCCTAGAGAGCAGGCTCAGACAGACTTGGAATTATCTCTCACTCACATTAACAAATGCCCAGAGGTGGAGCACGCGGGTGACAGTACACGCTCCTCCACTTCCCATGAAGCCTCCTAGCAATTAAACTCACAGAGGTGGGGAGGAAGCTCTTGCTGATGGCTGTGGGCGGGAAGAGGGGAAGGTCAGAGGATGCTGAAACCCAGCCTACGTTGGGGTCGCAGCTACCCACAACCCAGAGTGGGCTGGATCCACACAAAACTCCCAACAGCCTGGGGGCTCCTGGGTGCCAGGTGTGGTGCCCACAGCCTTTAACACAGGTGGTCTCCACCCCTTTTACAGGCCAGAAAACTAAGGCTCAGTGAGGTCAGGTGCCTCACCAGGTCCCACCGAGATCTAGCTTTACACCTCACTCAGACTCAGCCTTGTCCAGCCCCAGTAACCTATGAGTTCGCCACCACTCAACATATTCGTCACTGGACTCAGGGCCCCCGCGGCCTGGCCGACCTCCTGGCCTTCCTGGCACACCACAGAGCCTCAGGAGCCTCGCCTCGCTGGGCCTTCTGCCCACCCCTCCACCCCCACGTCACCAGGTCCCCAGCTTCCCAAGCGCCTCCTCACTCACTGCCTGTGCGAGCCTCCAGGACTCCAGGAAATTCCACAAACTGGGGACCTAAAGCAACAGAGATGCCTGCTGCCACAGTTCCAAAGGCCAGGAGCCTGACACGGAGGTGTCCCAGGGCCACGCCCCATCCCCAGGTCTGGGGAAGGACCCTTCCTGCCTCTTCCAGCTTCTGGTGGCCCCAGGAGTCTCTGGGCTGCCCAACTCCACCCTCTGCTCTGGTGTGGCAATTTCTGTTTTTTTTTTTTTTTTTTTTTTTTTGAGACAGAATCTCGCTGCTGCTCTGGGCACATTGCTTATGGGGGGCCCTGCTCTGCAAGGAACACATCTCTGCAGCCGCTTGAATAAAGTTGTCTAACACCACCAGCTTGCTCTGGAATTCTTTTCTGGGTGAAGCCAAGAACCCTCCCTGACTAAACCCCAATTTGGGGGCTCATCTGCCCTGCATCAAGGTAGTCAACGAACGCACACATGCGCTGATATGGCTCAGCATTGATCTGCACCAGTGAGTGTGAGTCCTGGGGACCACCTCACCAGGCCAGCATCCGGGTGGCGGGGGCTGCGGCCCTGCGAGGCATCGTCCGAGTGGACAGAGGGAAGCAGCACTCCCTGCGTGGTCCCTCTAGGTGCATGTGAATCTGCAGTTACCTCAATAAAGCCCCCAATTCGGAAACACCAGAAACACGCCCCTGGCATCCCTTTTGGGGCCCAGCATGACACGCCAGGTGCTCAGGCCACGCCCCACGAGGTGGCGGCCAGCACTAGGCATGGGGGCCCTGGGACCTGCTGCACTCAGGCAGCCACTGCCTTTGCCTCCTGGGCTACGGTCATCAGGGTTAACAAATATGAACAGAGGGTCCCCAGGTGAATGTGGGCTTCAGATGAACAATGGACAGGTTTCTAGACAAGTATAGCCCAGACAATAATTGCAATGCCTGGGACATACTTACGCCGACAACGATGGGTTGTTTATCTGAAATTCCAGGGTTCTATATTTTATTTGGGGATCCTTCTCTTGTTTCCTGGGGCACATGTTCCAGTTGGAGATCTGGACAATAGCAAATCAATGAGCAAATAAACACAATTGCAAGCAGTGGGGATTCTGCAGGAAGGACTTCACCTGGGCAATGAGAGATAGAGAGAGAGAGAGAGAGACAGAGAGAGAGAGAGAGACAGAGAGAGAGAGAGAGAATGTGTGCATGCATCCGAGCTTGTGTGTGTGGTGTGTATATGAGTGGAGGGGGGAGCGCAGGCCGCCTGCACCTGTCTGCTGGGCAGCACCAGGGCAGACCCCTTTCCTCCGTTCCCAGTGTCACCTGCAGATGCTGGACAGGCCCGGCTCAGCAGATGTTCCGTGAATGAATAAAGTGGTGATTAAAGAGCCTTTTGGACCGGCCGTGGTTCCAGCAGAAGCCACCCTGATGAGCTGGGCTCTGCCAGGCTGGAGGACGCCAAGGTGACAACCACATCAGGGGAGACAGCTACAGCAGTGGGAGCTGCAAAGAAAGGTGCTGGTGACCGCCGGGTGCCCTGAGCCCCAGCACCCCAGGCTGGTCTGCTCTCGGGCACCCCAGCCTCACTCTGCAGCACCTCATGCAGCCAGCCTCATTCTGCAGCACCTTCATCCCCAGCCTCACTCCGCAGCACTTCATCCCCAGCCTCACTCTGCAGCACCTTCATGCAGAGATGCCCAGTGCCCAGTGGACTTGGCCACCTTAGTAAAGACGGCAGCTCTGCTGCGTCCAGGTCCAGCCCAGGGTCCTGATAGGGGCTTCCAAGGGAAATGCTAATGGCCCCATCCCACCAAATAGCACTTTCTACGCTGCACTCCACACTGAAAATCGCACTGCTGGAGATGGACCTGGGAGCAGCCTGCTCTGTCCTGGGGCTACGGCCGTGTCCTGTGCAGCAGCCCACACTGGATGCAGGAGCTGGAGCGGTTGTGCCAGTGTGGACACTTTCACGATGGCTGCAAAGAAGATCAGGGTAGGACACTGGCTGCAGCTCCATCCTCATGGTGGGACAGGGGCTGGGCTTCCAGGGAGCACAGCTGCCAGCTGGAGTCCTGTGAGCGCTGTCTCCCTGCGGCATGTACAGAATTAAGGCTGCCCACCCTGGGGGCTTCAGCCCGGCATTTGGACTCCGACCCCTTCCTGGCTCAGCTCCTGCCCCCCGGATCTGCCTGAGTTCCAACCCCAGCAGTCTCTCATGTTCCCTCTCTTCAAGTTCTATGTGCAACTTTCCCATGTGAAACCTGCCCCTCCAAGCCCCTGCTCTCTGCTGAGTTTTAGGCCAGTCTTGGGCACCAAATGATTTGCTCTGTGGGTATAGCTGGGGACTTCTGAATTGTCCTTATTCTCGTCAGCACCTCCTGCGTGCCAGCCGCCTCCACATTTGTATCGGATTCTCTCGGCCACCTGGTAGAGTTGCTGTCACCCCATCCCCAATTTTCAGAGGGCGAAACTGAGGAGCAGTCACTGTAAGTGGCTTACCAGGGTCTCAGCTGACAAGCAAGAAAAGCAAAACTCTATATGCAGTGCTCTCTTCCCGCCCTCCAGACGGCAGATAGGGCCCGACGCCTCACACCGGCAGCAATTCTGCCCCCGACTGAAAACGCACCCCAGCGGAGGGGCGGGCCAGCCCTCCTGACAACCGACTGACAGGAGGGGAAGACCTGTGGTTAGCAACCTGGGGGTGCCGCGCAGGGAGGCTCCGAGCAAGCCCAGGTCCCAGGCTGCACCTGAGCCAGGCCAGACGTGATGCGGCCCAGGGAGGCCCCTTCACAGCAGCATGGTGGTCACAGACGGCTGTGCTGGGCCCACCCTGGGGGAGTCCAGGGCCTGGGCAGAGGCACAGGGGCTCTCCTTGCACAGACAGGTGGGGTCGAGGGTGTGGAGGCCTTGGTGCCAGACCCAGGAGTGTGACATCATAGGAGCCTCTGCTGGGGCAGACCCTGGAGTGGACGGAGTGATGATGGGGATGGCAGTGTGTGATGGTCACTGAGGGGCAGCACTGATGGTCACCGAGGGTCAGCCTGGCCGTGGGGACAGCAGTGTGTGGTGGTCACCGAGGGGCAGCCTGGCCGTGGGGACAGCAGTGTGTGATGGTCATCAAGGGGCACCAGTGATGGTCACCAAGGGCCAGCCTGGCCGTGAGGACCAGGAGGGGAGAGTTCACTGCCACTGTTCCTGCAGGTGCCCAGCACCTCTGCCCTCAGGGTGGAGAGGAAAAGCGAGAAGTCTATGGCACAGGTGCCACGGGGCAGAGGGGATTTGAGATGGGAACCAGACGTGACCTGGCCACGCTGCCCCTGCCGCAGGCTCACGTGCTCACTTTCCAAAATGACACGTTCCTTAACCTGCTGGGCCTGGCTCTCCTCGCCTCTCCTCCTGCTCTGCTGAGCAAATTCCAACCTCTCATATGGGTGTGACCCCCTGTTGAAACGCTGCTGTGTCCATGGAGCACATGATGATTTTAATTAAGAACACGTCGTGGAATGAGGCCGCTGAGGCCCACACACTGTGCCTCCCAGCACTCACCTCCCCTGCCCCCAAGCAGGTGGGTCTCCCGGTGGCACTGCCCAACCCCCTGCCCTGTCACACACAGAGCACATGAGGGAGGGCATGCCTCACGCCCTGCCAGGAGCCCGCCTCAGTTTCCCCCCTCTCATTTGCAGGGCTGCCCGTGTGCAGCCAGCCTGAGCCCCAGCACTCAGCTCCAGATTGGAGCCTGCAGCAGCTGCCATCCATCATGCTTGGACTGCGGCCCGTGGGCTGGTGATGGCCGTCCACTCTCGGGGCCCAGCCCGGCTGGAGACCCAGTGAGAGCAGTGATTGATTAACAAGCACACGCCGAATTACTCTCTGTAATGGTGATGAATATGGCTTGGACCTCGCTGGCATTCACGGTTGTTTATCCATTTTTAGATCCAGGGAACAGCAATCAAGCTCTTCTGCTGGCTGCTGGCCCCTGCGCCAGCCCTAGGGTTGGGGGCGATGCCGGCTTCCTTTCCAGGGCTCCCATCTGTCTTTGGGAAGCAGAGGAGGGCAGGGCAGTGCTCTGTTTCTTCCTGGAAAGGAATCCTTCCAGCGCAAGCTGCCCAATGTCAAATGGGTCCATGTGGAGGATTCTGCGGTCACACACACAAGCCTGCTGCAGGGAGAACCAGCCGCCCCGGGCCCTGCGTGAGGGTGAGCTCGCTGTGCCCACCGACCTGGCCCTCCTGGGATGGGTGCTGCAAGGCCCCTTTGCACTGTCCTGGTGGTCCTCCAGGATGAGATGATGTCCCCATGCTGGCCTGGGCCATCCCCTCTGAACCTTCAGGCTTCCCAGGCTCATAGCAACAGGCTCCTCATGGCATCGTGGATAGAGCATAAGCAGATATGACCACACTGAGGCAGAGCCTGGGGCTCCTTACCCGGGGTGAGTCTGGCTCTAAGGTCCAGGAGGGTCTCCCCGGCTGGGTAGGTGTGTGACCTGAGATTCAGGGGACTTTGCCTCTGCCCCCCTCACCTCAGTGTATGTGGATTCTTGCACCTACTCAGAAATGAGTCCCCAGCCCTGAAGCTCTGTGCTGGAAACTAGTGTAATCCAGGTCATGGAACAGAGCGAAGTAAATGCTTCATGGGGGCCTGGAATACGGCCAGGGGTTGTGGAAGTAAATAGGATTTTCAGACACTAGGAACAAGATACGCAGGCCTGGAGTGGAAATGATTAGTGTAGGGGAAGCAATTAGAGGGGCGTGTCCTCATAAGACAAGCACGCAGGCAGCCAGCCCTGATCCAAGACTGAGGGCCAGGCGTGTGTGTGTGCATGTGCGTGCATGTGCATGTGTGTGGATGCCTGCCTGTGTGTGTGTGCATCTGTGAGCATTTGGTCACGTGTGTGCATGTGTGCATTGTGTGCATGTGTGAGCGTGTGCTAGTGTGCGTGTGTGTGTGCATGTGGTCATGTGTAAGCGTGTGCTCTTGTGTGTATGTGCATGTGCTGGTGTGTGTGTGTGTGCCTGTGTGGTTTGTGGGGTGGGGGGACAATGGTGTCTGGCCTGAGAGTAGACTCACCATTGCTGAGGACCTAGGGATGGCAAAAAACATCACAAACCGTAGCAAAGACACTCATCTTCAGTCACCATTGAGGAGAAATCTTCCCCTCTCCCCAAACGGACGAAGGCATCAGGCTTACCATGCAGCCCTGGAACTTCCCCTCTCCCCAGACTGACGAAGGCATCAGGCTTACCACACAACCCTGGAGCGGGGTGTATCAGGCTTACCACAAAGCCCTGGAGTGGGGTGGGAAGCCAGTTCTCACAGTGTGAGGACAGTGCACTGTGTTGGCCTTTCCTGACCGACACAGCAGTCTCCTGACTGGCTCACACATGTGCGGTTCCACACAGCACCGGCCTCTCCCCGACGGCCTCCTGGGGCTGGAGCATCCTCACGGGAACAGCCACAAACATCTCCAGCTCCCATTTCTGCCCCGGAACTGCCCTGGACAGGCCCAAGTCCACTTCCCGGTGTGAGCCCTTTCTGTGGTCAGCAGCCCAGAGATCAGGCCCCACATCCCGCCCCCACTTCCTCACCCAGACTCTCTGGTCCAGGGGTGCACAGCTCCTAGAACCTCCGCCCTGATATCTAAGCTTGCCCTGTCCTGGACGCCTCAGGGAGGTCCTGTGGTATCCAGGGAATCAGCACTCTCTAGAGGTGTGATTGTAAAAGAACCTTAAAATCACAGGACTCCCAAGATGAGAAAACATCCGAGAGGGCACCTGGACGCGCTGGTTTCAAAGGTGGCCAAGGTCCTGGGCGGGGCCTTTGAAAGGACAGGTGGCCCTTCTCCGTATTAGTCCCTTCTCACATTGCTATAAAGAACTGCCTTTCTTTAGTTGAGACTGCGTAGTTTATAAAGAAAAGAGGTTTAATTGGCTCGAAGGTTCACAGGCTTTGCAGGAGGCACGGCTGGGGAGGCCTCAGGAAACTTACAATCATGACGCAGGTGAAGGGGGAGTGGGCAAGGCCCTCACACGGTCGAGCGGGAGAGAGACAGAGAAAGGAGGGGAAGCGCTACACAACTTTTAAACCACCAGATCTCACGAGAACGCACTCCCTATCATGAGAACAGCAAGGGGAAAATCCTTCCCCATGATCCCATCACCTCCCACCAGGTCCCTCCCTTCACGCTGGGAATTACAATTTGTCATGAGATTCGGCTGGGGACACAGACCAGACCCTGTCTCCCTGGAACCCAGCACAGTCACACTTTCTGTGCACAGTGTTAGAGTTCTGCTTAAGATCCCATTTACAGAAAGTGGCTGGCTTTTACTTCCTATGGAATTGTGACAGGCAGGATATAGCTCAGGTATAGAAGACGAGCATCCACGAATCTGTGAACGTACCACACACCATGAAATTGTTCACTTTAAAGTGGTTCACTTTGTGTTACGTGGATTTCACCCCTTTTAAAAAAAAAGAAAGAAAGAAAGAACAGCATTCAAGCTGGAGCCCAACTGCCTGCGTTACAGCCCCAGGCCTTGTGCTGGAGGCATGAGCTTGATGCCTGGGGAGGTGTTTAGGGTATTTCTTCACCTAGGTCCTCCAGGGAACCATGGGGTTCATTCAGAGGTGAGCAGAGTGAAGACAGGATGCAGAAACGAAAGCTTGGGACGCAGAAGTGGCTCGGGGGCCCCTGTGGACTGTTATGCTCAGGACTATCGTTCATCTCGTTGAAGCTCTGTTTTACAGGTAGGGAAACTGAGTCACAGGTCCAGACACGCTCACCCACTCTCAGGGTTTAACCTGGACCTTGGACATTGCAGGGTGGGTTCAACCACCTCCTCCTATGTCTCTTTGCTGCCAGCTGCACCTGAGACCAGTGCAGCCTCAAGATGCTCCCCTGAGCAGAGGGATGCCCAGCAGAAGCAGGGAGGCTGAGGGTCTGGTCTCCAGCACGTGGCAGTTGGGGGACATTGTGGGGCCTCTCCATGTGTCTGTTGAATGAGGTGACAGGTTGAATGAGGCGACAAGTGTTTTGCTTGGCAGGGTTACCTATGAGGCATAGCCTTTAAAAAATAAAGCAGATGTGAATAACTATTGTGCTTGCTATTAAATGTCCCTTGCACTCCAGAGCAGGGATCCCGACTGAGGCCACTGTGTCCTCAGTAAGACCCTCTTTCTCAGCCCATGTCTAGGTCATAAGAGGATGAGGCACTGAAGTCCTCGTCCAACTGGTTATAAATTATTCCTCTTCTTCCAAAGATGTATTTCCTTCTGAGAACATTATCTTCAAGGAGGAATAAGGAACACTACTTATCTTAAAGCCATACAGGAAAACATGATATATGAAAATCTGGATCAACAAAGCAGATACATGTAGGGGACATTATTCAACTTGTAAAGAAGCAAGAAAATCTGTATCTTCAAGAGGGCACTCATAGATTTCCTTCAAAGGCAGCTGTCCTGTGCATGCAAATATTTATTTAAAATTTATATATTCCTTGAAGATGAAGCTGTGGTGGGGGAGTGCAGGGTGTGGTGGTGATACTGGATACTGATCCAGTATCAGAAAATAATGGACCTATCAATAGAAGGATAGAAATTGCTTTGCATAAAACTTTTCAATGTGTCTCTAGCACTTGAAGAAAGGCAGAGCTGGCATGACTGAAGCCATGCCGTTGGGGCAGACAGGCACCACCAAGGAGGATCCAGTAGGAGCAGAGAGCCACTACCAAGGATGACTCAGCAGGTGCAGAGCGCCACCGCCAAGGAGGGCCCAGCAGGTGCAGAGAGCCACCACCAAGGAGGGCCCAGCAGGTGTGAGCAGCACGGAACCAGCTGTCTATACTGCAGAGAGGAGGCAAGCCCGATAGCCGCAGGACAGGCCTGGAGGGAAGAATTCGGCTAGGGAGAGCCTGGCTCTGGAATTCTCATTTGGTTTCCATGTCCATACAAAGCTCTTTGTAAATGGTCTTCCAGGAGAGCTGGGCTCTGCATACTGAGTCCAGAAAGACATCCTGCCTGGGGGATGGAGAAGAGGCTGCCCCTGTCGGGGGCTGCCTTTGTCCCTGCTCAGTTCAGAGGTTCCTGGGCCGCCCAGCTGCCTGCTCTCTGAGCTGCTAAGGGGTATGCTAAGGAAGGGTCTAGGCCTTCCAGCAAATCAGAGAGGGAGTGGTCTTGGTAACCCTCAGGGTCTGAGATGTCATGAGGTGATAAAGGGCAGGAAGTCCTCCCAGAGCATGGAGGAAATCCAGTGACAGGCATTGTTCCTTCCTTCATTCATTCGCTCAGCTATTTATTAAACAACTCAACAGCGATGTCAGGAGAGGGGAGAGCACAAAGTGAGATGGCACGTGCAGCTGCTGGTCCTTCCCTCAGAGCCCCCAGCACCTCCTGCATCCAGGGAAGGCGCTGTGATGCCTGGGATCCCCGGTCCATCTGAAGGATTCCCTGCTTCTCTCTCCATCAGCACCCATGGCATCTTTATCACGACACCCCAAATCCACACCGAGGGTCCTCTCCCGATCATCCAGGGGACTCCTCACAGTCCTGGAGCACTGCCACTGACTCCTCTTCTCCACACTCTCTCCTCTGTCTTGGGATCTGCTCATTGGAACCTTGGCCTTTTCCAAAGCCGGTCTCAGGTCATCCTTCACATTCCCACACTGCACGAGACTTGCTTGATAGGATCTTTCATCTTCACACACACACAACACACACACACACACACACATACAGGCCGATGCACACTCCCTTCCTCTTCAATTAACTGATCAGGACAACTCTCCTCTGGGCTCTGCCATGGGCTCTTTAGGACTCAGGAATGTCATTAGGGGTCTCCTTCCATCACAAGAAATCTCTCCCTCTCTTTATTTTCAACATGAGCCCGGAAATCCCTAGCAAGAATGTATAATAATTTAGCGTCTTCTTGCTGGTAGGCATTAAGATTTGTGTCCGGCCGGGTGCGGTGACTCACACCTGTAATCCCAGCACTTTGGGAGGCCGAGGTGGGTGGATCATGAGGTCAGGAGATCGAGACCATCCTGGCTAACACAGTGAAACCCCGTCTCTACTAAAAATACGAAAAATTAGCCAGGCGTGGTGGTGGGCGCCTATAGTCCCAGCTACTCGGGAGACTGAGGCAGGAGAATGGTGTGAACCCGGGAAGTGGAGCTTGCAGTGAGCCGAGATCGCGCCACTGCACTCCAGCGTAGGTGACAGAGCGAGACTCCATCTCAAAAAAAAAAAAAAAAAAAAAAAAGATTTGCATCCTAAGCATTATTGTGCTGAGCGTTGCTTCCCAGACATTTCTATGCACCTGCCCAGGTAGCTTGGTGCGGCGGGTTTGCAGCCCACGTTCTGTCTCTTCATCTCCATTTCTCAAAGTAGAATCGCTCAGCTCATGCGCTGTCACTTTTTATATCAACAAGCAATTGTTTCCAAAATGACTTCACCAATCTAGCCTCATACCAAATGTCTCCTGGTGCTCCTGTTCCCCTGGAAACTCCCCTGAAATTAAATTATCCCTGGTTAGAAATGACTGCCAATGTGCGACAGCGTAATGACAGAGCCTTGTTGCATTTTGAGCTGCCGATTCTCCGGAAGACACGTATCCTTCAGATGCTCACGGCCACATGTGTGCAGCTTCTTCTGTAAATCAGCCGTGCACATCGCCTATTTGTCTCTCTTCTCTCATTGATTTATAGGAGTTCTTTATTTATTCTGAGTGTTAATCTCGTTCCTGTTTTATATGCTGCAATATTTTCTCCTGCATGTAACCTGTCATCTGCTTCGTTTACGGAGGCTTTTTTTATAACACTGTTGAAACTTTTTACATAACCGAATGTTGCTTGTGACATCCAGGTTTAAAGTTTTGATTTAGAAAACCTAACGCACGCCACACTTATGAGAGAGTCTCCTCAACATCTTCCAATGACTGTTCGCTTTGTTCATGTTCCTTTTAGAGCGTTCATGTCTCTGAGCTCCATTTGGGTGATGTCTGACTTTATCTCAGGCAGCCTTGGGTGGGAGGTAGGGAGGGTCTTCCCCCTGTATGGATGAGGAGACAGTGGCTCACAAAACCCTTTTTTTTTGGCTGGGCGCGGTGGCTCATGCCTATAATCTCAGCACTTTGGGAGGCCGAGGCGCAGGGATCACCTGAGGTCAGGAGTTCAAGATCATCCTGGCCAACATACAGTGAAACCTCATCTCTACTAAAAAATACAAAATTTAGCTGCGTGTGGTGGTGTGTGCCTGTAGTGCCAGCTACTTGGGAAACTGAGGGAGGAGAATTACTTGAATCTGGGAGGTGGAGGTTTCAGTGAGCCGAGATCGCACCATTGTACTCCAGCCTGGGCGACAGAGTAAGACTCCATCTCTCAAAAACTAAACAAAACAGAACAAACCCCCCTTTTTTCTTATTTTCCCAAACCATTTAGATGGACTCATCAGAAGCAAATGGAAAGCCTAGAGCAGAGAAGTCTGTGTCACTGACTTCTGCAAACGGAGGTGGGGCTGAGGGCATGGAGGCTGCACCTCCCGGATCCCCTGAGCACAGGGACATCCATCCACGGCAGCCCTGGCTCCGGAAGGGGACCTCTCACTGGTCCAGAGCATTGAGGTCACCCTGCCCCCCACACAGTCCCAGCCCCTGAGACCGGCTCTGGCTCTCCCCTTCTTTGTGTGGCCTGAGATGGTCTCAGCAGAGCTGCTGTCCCACCACCATCATCCACACCCGCAGCTCCACGGCTGACGGCCTCGCTGTGTCCAGTTCCTTCACATCCACCCGGGCACCCACCCCTTCATGCGTGGCTGGATCCCGCAACTCTCCTAGGCGTGCTTGGCCAGAGGGAGGTTCTGGCCCCCACTTACAGGGCAGATGGGATGCCTCCAGGGTGTGAGTCCCAGCCCTGCCTGGTCACGGCTCCATCCCTCCTGGCTCTGTCTCCTAGCCAGGGCTGGGGCCACAGCCACAGAGGGCCTGTCTCCAGTGTCCACTGGGGGAGGAGGTAGCAGAGAAAAGCAGGTTCCCCAGGCTGTGCCGTCTCCTCCCTGCCATCCTTTCAGTTCAGGAAGGTGCCAGGGCTCATCCTTGGTGCACAGACTCGACACAGATGGCCCAGCCCTGGCATGCGGGCACACGAGGCCCAAGGGAGACCCCCTCCTGCAGCATCCCAGCCATAGTGCATCTGTCCATG
The DNA here is from genome assembly GCF_028858775.2 of Pan troglodytes. Taxonomy (NCBI): domain Eukaryota; kingdom Metazoa; phylum Chordata; class Mammalia; order Primates; family Hominidae; genus Pan; species Pan troglodytes. The sequence continues at coordinate 51,224,546 of NC_086016.1, read as the reverse complement.
AACACAGGTTTTGGCTTCAGTTTCCCCTTCTCAGAGAAATACTGAGCAGAGGTGGTCATGTCTGCTGCTGGGGAAATGGAGGCCCGCGGCATGATCAGGCAGTCGAACTGTTCTGCATCGGTTGTCCGGGTTTTGCTGCCTGAGGACGGAGCACAGGGAGCCACGTGTGGATCTGAGCCAGGCGTGGACCTGAGCTGGGTGTGGGCCTGAGCCAGGCAGTGTCCCGGTGAGTCCCACGGGTAGTTTGGACACTTGGTGATGTTCGGCCACAGCGGACCCTGTTCTTAGACTGCCAGGCTTCCCACTGGAAGACAGAGGCAGTGTTCCTGCAGCTGGGGTGGCCGTGGGGCTCCCTTGGCTCTTGGGGAGCAGCAGCCAGGCTGGGCTTAGTAGGTGCCTCCTGAGCACAGTGAGCTGGGGGTTCCAGCTTCTGCCTCTGAGTCCGTTTGACGTCTGCTTGCAGCTTTACACTCAGGGCACTTGGCAGAAGGAAGGATGGAAGGGGGTCTCCCTCATCTCATGGAGCAGCCACAGGCCCAGGGGGCTGGAGACTCTGAACCCACAAGCACCAACAGGAGCCTAACCTGCCATTCTGATGGCCCCTGCTTCAGGGCACACACTCCTGTCCGCAGAGCACACGGCTGAAATGCAAGGGGCTGTGGGATGTGAGGAGGCCTCCCCACAGGCACTAGGCCAGGGCAGGCTTCCTGGGAGGCGACCAGGGACGAGAGCAGCTGGAACTCAGCCCCTCCCTATCTGGGGCCTGGGCGGGCACACAGGGCGGGCACTGCTCAGTGGATCTTCTCATTCCTGGGGGAGCTGGAGGGAGCCCTGCCAGCCCTTCTCCTGCCCGTGAACCTCGGGATGGCCTGGGGCTGGGGAGGGACCATGAATGGAAGGCCCCCTTGCACCATGACCCTTTGCTGGAGGGGAACACTGAGGTCCACAGAGGTCTCTGTGACCAGGGCCAGCCCCTCAGTGATGGCCAGGTCTGCAGCGTGGTATAACCCTGAGCTTCTGGCCTGTCCGGGTTTCTGCCCCCACGTGCTGCAGGTCCGAGGTCTGGGGGGAGCCCTCCATGCATCTGACAGATGTCCCCTCCTCCCCTCCCCAACCCAGCCTCCCGAGAAGCCAGGGAGACCTTGGTTGGAAGCCGGGCCCAGGTGCACGCCGGCACCACTCAGCTGAGGCGAGGGGCTAATGCGGACAGATTTCAGGGCAAGAAGAGAAGCAAATCCATCTGCCTCCTAACCTGGCCATGTCAATCAAAATCTGCAAAAATCACAGCGGGGGGCTTCCTCTTGGAGCCTGCCTAGGGGAGCCTCTGGCCGGCCCCTAATGGTCATGAACCAGCCTCACCGGCCTTCATTACAGCCTGCTTCAGCCCACCCCCTGCCTGGAGGCCCCGCCAGGCAAGTCCCCACCACAGCCTGGCCCACCTCAGCTCAGGGGCGGGGTGGGGGGTGCCTGGGCCACAGCCAAGAAGGACGCTGCCTGGAGGTGAAGCCTGGAGGGGCAGGGACATCCCTGTGGCCCCTGGCAGTGCCAGCATCACCGCACATCTGGGTCTGAGCCCCCATGTAATATCCACCACGCTGGAACCAGAGGTGAGCAGTCCAGGGCAGCCTCGTCCTGCAGAGCCCTGAGTGGGACCGTGAGTGCCAAGAGTGAAGCCTACACATCTGCGGAGGACAGGATGGAAAGAACCCTGGTGCCCACCTCCTGCCCCACCCCATCAGCACTCGCACAGCCGGCTGCCAGGTACAGAGTGGACCGCCCTCCACGCAGCGGCTTTAGGCTGCAGGTTACATTTGTATCCAGGTATGGTGAGGCCGACAGGTCAGGAGATGGCTGTCACTGAAAAGATCATTTATTACTCACAGATCCAGAGAATGAGGCACCCACACCAGGCAGGGCCACGTCGGGAGGCTCTGGGGTGGCCACGGCAGAGGGAGCTGGGGGAGCTGCGGCAGAACCTTTCCTGTGGCTTCCTGGGAAGAAGCACCAGGCCGGGCAGCAGGCTGAATGGGTTCAGAGCTGGGGAGTTTGAATGATTCCAGCTGGCTCCAGAGCATGGGGGCTGCCACTAGTTGGTACCTGGCCCTGGTGATGAGGGCAGGGACCTGGTGTAGGCTCTGCTACAGGAGGCAGGTGGACTGTGGGCTCTGGGTTGGGGGGTTTGCGTAACAGGAGGGTCCTTTGCCAGCTCTGGGACAGGCTAACCTGGGCTGGAGTGCCCAGTCCCTCCCTGATCAGCAGCCCCCATCCCCTGGGTCCATGCATCATACACAGAAACAAGGAAACATGGTTAATACCTCGCCAGGGGAGGGCCTCTCCTCTGGTCTCCTTCCGCAGCCCTAACGGCGATCACCTTGCTTCCCTGCTAAGGCCAAGGGGCTGTGTCTCCCCCTCCCGCCACCCAGGCATGGGTCTGAACCTGGCGCACAGCTGAGCACATTGTCCTCTGAAATAGATGTAGGGAGGACAGTGTCGGCGGGGGCCGGGCCGTGCACCTCCCCTTCATCCCGTGCATCTGCAGAGGCCGAGCTGCTCAAGTCACAGACAAGCCCGAGGTCAGGATGCCAAGGCGTGCAGCTGCGGTGGTGACCTCAGAGAGCCTGCTGGCCGGGAAGGCAAGAGAGACGCCTGCTAACATGTGCGCCCATCAGAGAAGACACCATTCTAGACCCTTCCACAGACAACCGCGGGCTGGAAATCCTAAAGGCAGGAACGTGGGCGCCGTCCTCTTTCTGGCACCCTCCCTGCTGTGAGGTGGATGTGCGGGTGATGGACGGCAAGGTCCACTCGCCCACTCAGGACCTCCTGGGCAAGGAGACCCCTGATGCCCTCCAGGCCCTGCCCACGCCGCCTGTGATAACGACGGGTTGCTTTTCAGTTGTCCAAAAAAACAAATTTTTTTGCAAATCCCAATCCCAGCAGGCTCTCTCTCATGTGGCCCAGTTAGTGAGTCCTTCCTGTTTATAGAATAAAAACCCCCATTCATGGATGGAATGCCTCTTTGGAGTCTGTGATTTCTGGGTATGGCAATTGCGGTCCCAGCCTTAGGAGGGTGCAGACCTAGGGCCTCCAAACGTGGCCGCCCTGTTCCAGTAAAGTCCAGGCTGGCCTGAGGCTGGGGACCGTGTGTGCTTGTGGGTGCCCCCACCCCAGGGGGCTTGTCCCTGCCGTCTGTCAGGGCCTGGTTCTGAAGCAGATGGAGACTCCCATATGCTGTCTGGTGTCTGCAGGTGATGGTGGCGGTGAGCTGGCCCCTCAGGAACACAGCCTGCCCAGCGTGGTGGCCCTGCCTGAGACAGCTGGACCAGCTGCCCCCCAGCCCACCCGAGTGACATGGCCTTCCCACCAACCTGCATGCCACCAGGCAGAGACCACCCACCCACGCCCTGTCTTCTGCCTCTTCAGTCACCAACCACAGGCCTGTGGCCATGAAGCAGGCTGCCCTGTGCCGCAGGGAAGGCAGGAGAGAAGAATTGAAGTCCCAGCCCCTCGCGGACTCCATGGGGAAGAAGCAGGGCCAAGATCAGAACGTGGTTTGGGGACACAAGTCTGTCTACATGCGGGCAGGGGTTTTCCAGAACCCCTGTCCACAGAAGGTCCAAAGGCCCCGTCTGCCTCGCGTGAAAAACACTAGAATCGTCCAGTGCCCAAGAAGCAGCAGGAAGGTCTCTGGAAGACCCTGAGGTCACTGCTTTGTCTGGCCACTTCTCTGCAACCTGGCCTCTTCCTCATGGCCATGAGGGGACAAGGGGGGACCCCCAGCACTGTGGACAGCTGGCAGCCCCCACCTTCCACCCAGCCAGTGGCCTCAGCTCCTGGGGAACCACAGCCAGTCTCTTCCTGGAGAGGCCTCGGTCAGCCAAGGGACCACTCCTCATCTGCACATCCCCGTGTGGGCTCACACGCCAGCCTTGAGCAGCCTAGACCAGAGGGCGCTCACTGTGTAACTTTCTCCAGAGGAGTGTTGATGGAGTTAAAATTGGATTTCTGCTCTGATTGATTATCTAATATGATAGAAAAATATACAGTCTGGGAGCAAATTTAGATTTCAGTGAAAAATTAAACTGTTATACCAAGTTGCCCACTGAAGCATTAAATGCATTCTCTATGTAATTATATCAGCAGATCGCAGCGGCGATACGGCTGTCACTCCAGCTGCCTCTCCAGAGGTGCTCAGGACAACAGCCGCAGATGGCCAGCACCACCTCCCAAGGCTTCCGGAAGACAGGGGCCCTAACTGATTTCATTGGCGTCTTTTCCATGGAAAGCCTGCTGTCTTTCTCTGGGCTTGGGAGAAGAGGCCAGCAAATACCCTTCCTCAGAAGGAGAACCTCTGGAATCAACTGGCTCCAACATCTACGGGTGGAAATGAAGAAAACCAGTGCTGTAGGAATCATGCGTGGGCTTTCAGGTGCCCAGAGGCATTTGGTGTGTGCTGAGTGACCCGCAAAGCCAGGAGAGAAGCCCTCCTTAAGTGACAGAGCCCAGGGCACCCTCCCCCACAGAGACTCAGAGCCTTAAATTCTTATCATCAGCAGCCTGGAGGCTCCTCGATTTGTCATCTCAGTCATTAGCGGTACAGTAATTAGGTTTTGGGGTTTTTTCCCAGGCCTGGAATGTAGGATCAATGGCAGAGATGAGTTAACATAATTGGATTCTGGATGGGTCTTTTCCTTCTCCCTTCGTCATCTCTAAGTGAAAGGCTCCTGGTGCCTCCCCCTCTGCCTCCCACGCTTACCATCTCCAGCCACTCTAACCTGGAGCACCTGGCCCCACCTTCCCTCACCACCTCCTGCGGGGCATCATGCCTATTTCCCAGACTGGGTTGGGTTCCGTGTGCTCCTTTGTAAAACTGTGAATACATGGAGAGATGAATGTAAAAAATAACAAGGTATGGCTGGGGATGGGTGAAGACATGAGGGAAGGCGGCCGTCACAGCCGTTCTCAGAGACCCATCTCTGGTTTGACGTGGAAGGCGGCCCCTTCGTGATGCTGCTGCGGCCACAGCTGGGACATAACACCTGCCCACTCCCTGCAGTGACTGGAGCCACTCCTTGTTTCAACCACACAATGGCTTCTGCTGCCTCTAGCACTACCTGAATGGGCTGTGACATGAAAACAATTAGGGAGGATTAGAAGAAATAAGATACGCCACAGCTGTCTGTGTGCCTCACACATGCACACAGACATGCTCTCACCATCTGAGAGGGCACCTTTTCATGCCAACCAACACCAATGAGTGGCTAGAACATTTTAACATTGCTGGAAACACACTTGGAGCCCTGGGGTTCACACCTGCCTCTCTGGGAAGGAGCCCCGTTTCTCAGGGGACACAACAGGGAATGTGCTGGATTGTCTTGGAAAGGTGAGAGGCAATTAACCATGAGAAGACAGGTCCTTCTCTTACATCTTTTATTAATCATCTGCTATTGTTTGCTCAACAAATCGCTCTGATTGAGGGTCACAGGGAGTTCAGAATTGCTAGGCAGCTCTCAGAAATGTGGTTGCCTCCTTCTTACAACTTTCCCCAGGAGAAACTCCTGAGTCTGTAGGAACCTAGGGCTCACGTGGACTTGGTGCCTTTGGACTTGCTCACCTTTGTGAGCAAAATACCAGGATGGGTAAGGCTCACTGGATTCTAGCCTAGCGCCAGAAAGGAGCATAGAGTCGGGGAGAAGCAGCCAGTACGATGCTTGACTCCCGGCCTCCCCACTGGCTCGTGGCTGGACTGGGGCTGAAGCCTGAGACCCTTGACCACAGCCTGGTGTTTTCCCAGGACCCTGATTCTGCTCAGTGGGTTTAGCCAAAGTGTGCCTCAGTCACTGTATTAGGGTTCTTCAGGGAAACCGAACCAATAGGATGTACATATAGAAGGAGATTTTTTTTTTTTTTTGAGATGGAGTCTCACTCTGTCACCCAGGCTAGAGTGCAGTGGTGCAATCTCGGCTCACTGCAAGCTCCGCCTCCCGGGTTCACACCATTCTCCCACCTCAGCCTCCCAAGTAGCTGGGATTACAGGCACCTGCCACCATGCCTGGCTAATTTTTTGTAGTTTTTTTAGTAGAGACAGGGTTGCACCGTGTTAGCCAGGATGGTCTCAATCTCCTAACCTCGTGATCCCCTCGCCTCAGCCTCCCAAAGTGCTGGAATTACAGGTGTGAGCCACTTGCACCTGACCAGAAGGAAATTTTTTACAAGGAATTGGCTTATACAATTATGAAGGCTTAGCAGGCTCACCACCTGCTGTCCACAAGCTGAAGACCCAGGAAAGCCCTGGCGTAATTCAGGGTGAGACTGAAAGCTTGAGAACAAGGGGAGTTGGTGGTGTGAGTTCTAGTCTGAGGGCAGGAAGAGACTGATGTCCCAGGTCAAGCAGTCAGGCAGAGGAGCAAAATCTCTCCTCCTATGCTTTGTATTCTATTCAGGCCCCCAAAGTATTAGGCGATGCCTCCCCACACTGGGGACAGCCATTGCTTTACTAAGTCCATCCAATCAAACATTAATCTCATCAGAAACCCGCTCACAGACACACCCAGAAATGATGTTTTACCAGTCATCTGAGCACTCCAGGGCCCAGTCAAGTTGACACATAAAATTAATGGTCACTGCTACCTAGTTGAAAGACAATAATGATGTTGTTGGTGTAGATGGTGATGGTGATGATGGTGGTGGTGACAGTGATAAAGGTGATGGTGATGGTAATGATGACGGTGATTATAGTGATAATGATGGTGATCATGGTGAAGATGGTGCTGCTGCTGATGGTGGTAATGATGATGGTGATAGTGATAGTGATCATGGTGATGGTGGTGATGGTGATGGTTGTGATGGTGATGATGATGGTGATCATGGTGATGATGGTGGTGATCATGGTGATGATGGTGATGATCACGGTAAGGATGATGATGGTGATGATAATGGTGATGGTAATGGTAATCATGGTGATGATGGTGGTGGTGATAGTAATCATGGTGACGGTAATGATGATAGTGGTGGTGATGATGATGATGATGGTGATGATGATGGAGATAATGGTGATGTTGATGTTGATAGTGATAACGGTGATGATGGTGGTGATGATAATGGTGATCACGGTGTTGATGGTGGTGTTGATGGTGATAATGGTGATGGTAATGATGGCAATGGTGATGATGGTGATGGTAATGATGATGGTGATAATGGTGATGGTAATGATGGCAATGATAATGGTAATCATGGTGATGATGGTGGTGATTATGGTAGGGATGGTGATGATAATGGTGATGGTGATGGTGAGCATGGTGATGATGGTGGTGGTGTTAGTAATCACGGTGATGGTAATGACGGTGGTGGTAATGATGATGATGATGGTGATGATAGTATAGCAGTAATAGTACTGAGCCAGCCTTTAATAGCCATAGACAGCTCAATCTTCATCAAGTCCTTCTTACACCACATCCAATCCCTCCCCGTAGCATGCCCCAGGTGGACACATTCTCCCACATAAGACCACAAGGCACAGACTGGGCCCTCTTCCCCTCGGCAGCTCTTCTGAGGTTCACAGTGGTGATCTTCACCCACCTGAAGCTCCCCTGGTCCCCACATCCCTGTGTCCCACTGTCCCCACTAGCCCTGGGTGGCCTGGTCCTGCCACTACATTGGTCGCCCTCCTCAGAGCAATCTTCACTCCAAGCTCCTTCTCACATTCATTCATTCATTCATTTATTCAGTTGGTCAGAGGAGATCGGGTAGAACAGGCGAGGCCCCAGGGCAGGTGTGGGCAGGCCAGGGCTTAGGCACATGTGGCCTCCCTGGCCCAGCTGTGATGGTCCTAATCACGGCAAGACCACTGTGGAGTGACCACGTGGCATGGGTAACGGTTTGGACTTTGAGGCCAGCCTTCGCTCAAGGCTCCCCTAGAGCTGAACAGCAGCAGAGCCATGACATCCCCATGTTACGGGGCTGGCCAGCTGCTTAGGGCCCTCTGCAGACCCCCCAAAGGTAACAGCTTGCAGAGCTTGAGGCCTCAATGCTCTTCCCCTCTGAACAAAAAGGGATCCATATTGAAGTCTACCCACAAACACACACCTTCCATATGCTCAGGGACACTGCTGAGGAAGCCCAATGCCTGTAAAGCTGACCTGACACTCCAGCAGATCCAGGGCTGTTCGCCCAGCACAGGTGGTAGGTAACTATTTGCCTGCCCTGCTTCACCATAAGGAACCCCCACCCCCGAGCCCGCCAAGCCTCCCAGAAACCATGGCAGAAACGCCTTCTTAGGAGCTGCCACACACCCGTAAAGCCGGAATGAACAGATTTCCCATTCAGTTTCCTAGGAGAACCCACATTTTACAGGAGACCCATGGTGTTAGCCCCCCGATAAAATGTCCTCCATGGCTCCCCAGGAAAACGTGTCTATAATTGTCAGTAAAATAAACAGACTGACAATAGCGGGTGGTGGAGACAATGAACGTTCCCAGGGTCTCTGATTTTATTGGTAGAATCATAAACTGGCACAAAGCTTTGGGAAACTCTTAAGCATCATTCCTCAAAGGTGAGCATTCCCTGCCACATGACTGCCAATTGCATTTCTAAGCAAAGTAGACTCTTGAACGTGAACTAGGGGATGTATACAAGAACTTTCCCCTGTCCTTCTTTTTTCTTTTTTCTTTCTTTTCTTCTTCTTCTTCTTCTTTTTTTTTTTTTGAGGCGGAGTCTCATTCTGTCACCCAGGCTGGAATGCAGCGGTGTGATCTTGGCTCACAGCAACTTCTGCCTCCCAGATTCCAGCAATTCTCCTGCCTCATCCTCCCGAGTAGCTGAGATTACAGGCACTCACCACCATGCCCAACTGACTTTTGTATTATTAGTAGAGACGGCATTTCACCATGTTGGCCAGGTTGGTCTCGAATTCCTGACCTCAAGAGATCCACCCGCCGCAGCCTCCCAAAGTGCTGGGATTATAGGCCTCAGCCACTGCTCCCGGCCCCCTGTTCTTCATAGTAGCAAAAACAGAATCAACCACTCAGGCACCTGCAAACATTTTCTAAAAAGGATCAGATTGAAAATATTTCTGGTTTTGTTGGCCGTGTTGGCTCTGTCACAACCTGTCAACTCTGCTCTGCAATGCACAAGCAGCCAGAGATAGTGCATGCAAGACTGTGCTCCAAGACAACTGTGTTTACAAAGACAGGAGGCAGCCAGGTTTATCCCTCAAGCTGTCACATGTCGACCTGTGATGTATGGAACACAATGGTCAGAACAAATGAAAAACAGCCATGTAATGAATGTTAGCCATCAAATATTTAGTGAAAAAGTGCAATTGCTCACTACATGTTACTCTTTCCTAAAGTTAAAAACTGCACCAATCCAACAGTATAACACATGAATACATATTTAGAAATACACATAAATGGAATAAAAGTACATACAAGGGAAGAATGAACACTGCACTCAGGCAGAGTTTGCCCTTGGGGGAATGGAGAAATCAGGGGGTGGGTTAGACAGGACCATGTTCTTAGACAGATGTCATGATCAAGACCCTAGCAGGGACTTAGGGAAGTGTGTTTATGGGCTCTTCTTAGATTACTGCAGAGTGATGGATCCTGTTCTTTGTACTTGAGATGCACCAAAAAGAGAAAGAAAGGCAGGAAAGAAGAAAAGAGGGAGGGAGGGAGGGACAGAGGGAGGAAGGAAGGAAAGAAGGAAGGATGGAAGGGAGGTGGGAAGAGTGAGGGAGAGAAGAGGGAGAAAGGGAAGAAAGAAAAAAGCAAAATAAGAGAGCAAGAGAGAAAGAGAGGGAGAAAGAATGAAGAAAGGAAGGAAGAAGTGAAGGAAGGAAAGAAGGAAGGAAGGAAGGAAGGAAAGGAAGGAAGGAAGGAAGGAAGGAAAGGGAAGGGAAGGGAGGGAGAGAGGAAGGAAGGAAGGAAAGGGAAGGGAAGGGAGGGAGAGAGGAAGGAAGGAAGGAAGGAAAGGGAAGGGAAGGGAGGGAGGGATGAAGGAAGGAAGGGAAGGAAGGAAGGGAAGGAAGGAAGGAAGGGAAGGAAGGAATGAAAGGGAAGGGAAGGGAGGGAGAGAGGAAGGAAGGAAGGAAAGGAAGGAAGGAAGGAAAGGGAAGGGAAGGGAGGGAGAGAGGAAGGAAGGAAGGAAAGGAAGGAAGGAAGGAAAGGGAAGGGAAGGGAGGGAGGGATGAAGGAAGGAAGGGAAGGAAGGAAAGGAAGGAAGGAAGGGAAGGAAGGAATGAAAGGGAAGGGAAGGGAGGGAGAGAGGAAGGAAGGAAGGAAGGAAAGGGAAGGGAAGGGAGGGAGGGATGAAGGAAGGAAGGGAAGGAAGGAAAGGAAGGAAGGGAAGGAAGGAAAGGAAGGAAGGAAGGAAAGGGAAGGGAAGGGAGGGAGAGATGAAGGAAGGAAGGGAAGGAAGGAAGGGAAGGAAGGAAGGAAAGGGAAGGGAAGGGAGGGAGAGGGGAAGGAAGGAAGGAAAGGAAGGAAGGAAGGAAAGGGAAGGGAAGGGAGGGAGGGATGAAGGAAGGAAGGGAAGGAAGGAAGGGAAGGAAGGAAGGAAGGGAAGGAAGGAATGAAAGGGAAGGGAAGGGAGGGAGAGAGGAAGGAAGGAAGGAAAGGAAGGAAGGAAGGAAAGGGAAGGGAAGGGAGGGAGAGGGGAAGGAAGGAAGGAAAGGAAGGAAGGAAGGAAAGGGAAGGGAAGGGAGGGAGGGATGAAGGAAGGAAGGGAAGGAAGGAAAGGAAGGAAGGAAGGGAAGGAAGGAATGAAAGGGAAGGGAAGGGAGGGAGAGAGGAAGGAAGGAAGGAAGGAAAGGGAAGGGAAGGGAGGGAGGGATGAAGGAAGGAAGGGAAGGAAGGAAAGGAAGGAAGGGAAGGAAGGAAAGGAAGGAAGGAAGGAAAGGGAAGGGAAGGGAGGGAGAGATGAAGGAAGGAAGGGAAGGAAGGAAGGGAAGGAAGGAAGGAAGGGAAGGAAGGAAGGAAAGGGAAGGGAAGGGAGGGAGAGGGGAAGGAAGGAAGGAAAGGAAGGAAGGAAGGAAAGGGAAGGGAAGAGAGGGAGGGATGAAGGAAGGAAGGGAAGGAAGGAAGGGAAGGAAGGAAGGAAGGGAAGGAAGGAATGAAAGGGAAGGGAAGGGAGGGAGAGAGGAAGGAAGGAAGGAAAGGAAGGAAGGAAGGAAAGGGAAGGGAAGGGAGGGAGAGGGGAAGGAAGGAAGGAAAGGAAGGAAGGAAGGAAAGGGAAGGGAAGGGAGGGAGGGATGAAGGAAGGAAGGGAAGGAAGGAAAGGAAGGAAGGGAAGGAAGGAATGAAAGGGAAGGGAAGGGAGGGAGAGAGGAAGGAAGGAAGGAAGGAAAGGGAAGGGAAGGGAGGGAGGGATGAAGGAAGGGAAGGAAGGAAGGAAGGAAAGAAGGAAGGAAGGAACGAAGGAAGGGAAGGAAGGAAGGGAAGGAAGGAAAAACTCCAGATAAAATAATACAACAAGACAGAGACTGGCTGGAGCAGGGATAGGACTGCCCTCAACAGCAGGCAGTGTGAGGGTGGCCTCCGTTTATCAGGTTTTCAGCAGACCTTCTGTTTTGCCATGAATTCCTCTTTGGTCTCTCAATCAGAGCAAGAACAAGAGACAGAAGCTAAAGACCCACAGCCCCAGGGAAGTGGCCTGCAAGCAGGAGTGCTGAGCACAGTCCTCCTGACGGCCATCTGCCCAGGAACAAGACTCCTGGGGCTCTGAGCGAAAGGGCTCTCGCCTGTCACTGTCAAAATGGGCTGCGCAGCTGAAAAGAGCCTGTCTCTTCCTCATTAGGATGTGTTTTTATCAGCTAAGTGCTTTTCAAGGGCTTAAAATGCCCTGAGACTCTTCAAAGGCTGTGGGAGGGGAGCCCGTTTTGCCTTTCTTATTTATCAGCTGTTGGGATATCAGGGGGCAGGAGGGGGGCAGCTCACAGATTGCTCAAGGTGTCATCTCACTCTGTGGCTCCAGCCTCCTCTCCCCACCACAGTTCCACTCACAAGAAAGAGACCTTAATACAAACGCATTTCTTGGGCCTGCGTGTTGAGTCAAAAAACAGCCATAAATGATAATAGTGGTGTGTCCTCAGATTAGGAAAACACTTTAGACTTTTCAAAGCCTTGCCATGAAGATTGTCTTCTTAATCCGGACCACAGTCGGGGCAGGGAGAGACAGCACCATGCTGGAACTGGGTCACATGGACCATGAGAGCAATGGCAGAATTTCCAGGAATTCTGTGAGCTGATTGCTGAATTTAGCCCGTTAAATCACATAAACTTACAATGAAATAAATTATACTAAAAACAAGGCTAATGGAGTTTATAAAGAACTTCTACAACTCATCATCAACAAAAGCCAAACAACCCAATAACAAAACGGGCCAAGAACTTGAACAGACATTTCTCCAAAGCAGATCTACAGATAGAGGGTGGGTAAATGCAGGTGGGCATCACAGACCATGTTTCTGCCAACCACGGACTGAATAGACGGCAGTGATCCCACAAAATTAGAATACTGGGCCAGGCGCGGTGGCTCACGCCTGTAATCCCAGCACTTTGGGAGGCCGAGGCGGGTGGATCACGAGGTCAGGAGACTGAGACCATCCTGGCTAACATGGTGAAACCCCGACTGTACTAAAAATACAAAAAATTAGCCGGGCGTGGTGGCAGGCACCTGTAGTCCCAGCTACTCGGGAGGCTGAGGCAGGAGAACGGCGTAAACCCGGGAGGCGGAGCTTGCAGTGAGCCGAGATCCCACCACTGCACTCCAGCCTGGGCAACAGAGCGAGACTCCGTCTCAAAAAAAAAAAAAAAAATTAGAATACTGTTTTCACTGCACCTTTTCCAGGTTTAGAAAACAAATCCTTACCCTTGTGTCTGAATCGCCTGCAGCATTCAGTACAGTCCACGCTGCACAGGTGTGTACCCTGGGAGCACCAGGCTGTGCCACGTTGCTTAGGTATGGAGTAGGTTGTGCCATGCAGGTTTGTGTAAGTCCAGAGAAGGACTGTCATGTTCAGACGAGGACAAAATCCCCTGAGGATGCATTTGTCACAATGTGTCCCTTTCATTAAGTGACATGACTTACATGACTTTCATGACTATACTGAAAAGATGTTCTGCCTAAGTAGTTGTTATGCAAATCACAATCTCAAAGAAATACCACTTCGCACCTACCAGGATGATGTTCATCAGCAAAACAGACAATTGCACGCATTGGTGAGGACGGGGAGACATTGGAGCCATCGCGCTTTGCTGGTGAAGATGGAAAACGGCAGCCTCTGCAGAAGACAGGCAGAGTCATCTGTCGACCCGGCCATCCCACTCCTTCCTTGGCACATGTCCAAAAGAATCGAGCCCAGGGACTCAAAAAGGTATCCCCATGTTCACAGCAGCATTAGCCACGATAACCAAAAGGCGGAGACAGCCCGGGAGTCCACCAGTGGGTGAATGGATAAACAGCATGTGGTCAGCACACAACATGGAAGTATTCAGGCACGAGACAGCAGGTGACAGCAGGGATAAACCTTTTCCACTCCACATGTGGAGCAAAAAGGCCCAACGCATAAGGGCAGCTGTGGCAGGATTCCACCTGCATGAGACTCACAGGAAGGAGAGGCCAATTCACAGAGCCAGGACGGAGAGTGGTGGGTGCAGGGGCTGCCGCAGGGAATTCACAGAGGCAGGACGGAAGCACACACACACATTAGGAATGTATTGAATGCCACTGAATTATAAATTAAATGACAAAATTTGCATTATATATTATTGTATATTTTATTATATGTAATATTACTTTTAAAATTATATATTTATATGACTATATATCATATATAATGTGTTGTACTTAAGTAATTATACCAAAAAATTACTATATTTGCTTTTCTGTAACCTGCTGTTTTTCTCTTCCTAATATAGCATGACTGGATTTCCTCATTAAATATTTTTTGGCATTATGTAATACATTGAATGTGATATATATATACACACACATACAAGTATTTTGTATACCCACAAAGCTAGATAGAAAATATATGGTATACACACACACACATACACATATACACATATTAAGTTTAAATGCAATCATCCCATCCCACCAGTTCCTGCCTTTGCAGTGCATCTTACCATGACCTGCATCCTTGCGGTTGTTCACGTCTATGAGCTCTTGTGTATCTGTTGTATCTGGACTCCATCCTCCAGCAACCACCGACCCCACGGGCTCTGCACAGACGGGCCAGAGTTGGCCTCAGGGACACAACCTTCTTAGAACTCCAGTTCACCTGCCTCCTCCTTCCAGGAATATATGTTTTATAGGAATGTTGAAAAATCAGCCCGGGTTACCCAGAGGGCAGGGAGGTCCCCACCCAGACTCCCGAGCTGTGGAGGCCTCTGGGACTTCCAGGTGGTAGCCGTCTATGTTTCAGAGCCAGTGCCATTTATATGGAGGCTCCTAAGACTCACACAGGACTCACTGTGAAGAGCAAGATACTGAGTGATGAGCGTCTAGCTTAACTTGACCCACGCTTGTGTGCTGAGCCACACACAATTACTCCCGTTGAACCGTTGGCTGACCTGTGTGGATGGCATGTTCACACGATACATCCTCATACACAGAACTTTGCACTTTCATTTTAAAGAAATAGGTGGTGTCCTAATTGAAGGAAACATACGTATTCCAGGAAAGCTTGAAAGTGCAGAATTGTACACAAAATAGACATTACTCAGCAGTAATTCCGCAGTCTTTCTTAACAACTGGCATATATTCTTAGAGGCTTCTTTCCATAACAATATATCATGTCCCCCTAAAATTGGAATTGTGTTTTCTATCTTGTTTACAACCAGGTTTTATTAAATTTTCCTCTTTACAAAAAATAATATATATATATATATATATATATATATATATCTTATGGGAAACACAGAAAAGCTAAAGAAAAAACTAAATAAAAATGATTCTAAGGATTATTTGGGAGAATTTATGTGGAAGGATATTTTGGAGAAAAAGTGAGTAACAAAGCAAGACTGAAGATCCTTGGTAATTAAATGCCTTCATCGGCAGGCCGGAGCAAGTTCGGGGGCCTGGAATGGATTGGGAAGAGAGGCTTTTAGAATGTGCTTAGAACCTCCCAAACCATCAAACCCCAAATATAAAAGGAAAACAGAAACAAATACAGAAATCTACCCATAACTCACAAGGGCTGCCACAGGGCTTTCTACTCCAGGAGAAAAAGGAATTCAATACGTTGTCTTGAGCTAATTGGCAAATGATTTAGATCATCAACTCACAGCTTACCTCAATGCAAACTTCCTCTGGGTTAAAAAGAAAGGCCCAGAAGTCCTAGAAGTATGTGTAGGCAAAAATTTCTAGAATCTTGGGGGGCAGTGTGGAAGACTATTATAATAAACAGAACAAATAAATAGAAAAAATAAAAATACACATACAAAAAACAGACACATTTGGCCAAAAAAAAAACCAAAAAAAACAAAAACGTGATTTCAGCGTTCATCAAGAAGACCATCTGTTATTCATCACCTTATCGGTGTCCCAGTGCACATGTTTTTAGATCTCGAGACTTTTCTGTTACAAGAGAAAGCTTTATCTGGCCCCAGTGGAATATTCTTCACAAGACTGAGGTATATTTGGCAGTAGTAGAATGTTCTTAATGCAGCTGAATCTGATTTTCCATTACTTCATGTGAAATGTTCACGTCTGAGTTCGCAAACGAGGTGATCTGTTTCTTCTCAATTATTTTAATTTTATTCTCCTTGTCTGAATTTGGAATCACGGTTGTGTTGAGTTCATGAAAGCAAGTGGAAATTTTTTTGTTTGTTTGTTTTTGAGAAGGAGTCTCACTCTGTCACCCAGGCTGGAGTACAGTGGCACGACCTCGGCTCACTGCAACCTCCACCTCCTGGGTTCAAGTGATTCTCCTGCCTCAGCCTCCCGAGTAGCTGGGATTACAGGCATGCACCACCACCTCCGGCTAATTTTTTTTTTTTTTAGTAGAGATGGGGTTTTGTCATGTTTGCCCGGCTGGTCTTGAACTCCTGACCTCAGGTGATCCACCCTCCTTGGCCTCCCAAAGTGCTGGGATGACAGGCGTGAGCCACCGCGCCTGGCCAGTAAGTGGAAATTCTGTGCGCCTGTCCATTCTTCTGATCACTATGTATAACACAAGCTTGTTCAGCCCACAGCCTGTGGGCCCCATGTGGCCCAGGATGGCTTTGAATACAGCTCAATGCAAATGTGTAAACTTCCTTAAAACGTGATGAGAATTTTTTGAAAATTTTTATTTAGCTCATCAGCTATCATTAGTGTTAGAGTATTTTATGCGTGGCGCAAGACAATTCTTCTTCCAGTGTGGCCCAGGGAAGCCAGAAGGTTGGACACCCCTGATGTGTTTGCTCTTAAGTACATGAAAATAATTTGCAGCTTAATTTTTTGTAAAGACTCAATAGTGTCCTCGTGCTTTTAAGGGAAAAATGCCATGATTGCGTCCTCCATGTCCTCCTTGTGGTCACAATATTTAATCTGGGGTGATTTTCCATCTATCCTTGTATGCATGCTGGGGCCCACCGGCATGCAGAGAGAAAGAAAGAGAAAGGAGAAGGAAGGAAATAAAGAGACAGGAGACACCGAAGAAACCAGCCGTTTCACGGGAGACCCCACTGTAATCTTGGATGTGGGGAGTTTTCTCTCCTTGCTTGAAAATTTCTGTGTTATTCTCCCTCCCCAGTTCCTGGATTTTGCCTGAAAGGGACTTGGATTTGCAAGAAATTCATTTACTTATTTTCTTCCTCAAAAAATGAATTTATTCTAATCGCCTTAGAAATTAAGGTTTACTTTCATTTTCCAATTTCCTATGTTGGCTGTTTAGTTAGTTGTTTTTTGTTTTTTTTTTCCCTTTCTGTTACGTGAAAAAAGTAATTAACCTCTAGGTACAGCTTTGGCCACATCTGCTGGAGTTTCATCATGCTATTCATTTTCATTTTGTCCACATCTGCTATCACTGGTTATACACGGTTCACTTTCATTACTAAAAATTATTATTATTATTATAGGAGTGTTTCCTTCTAGCCCTAGCTCCAGTGTGTGATTGAAATTTTATTGTATCTTGGTGAATGTTGTTTGTGTGATTTCTATTTCTTGAATTAGCTGAAGTTTTCTTGGTGATTTTTTAAAAACATTTTTCAACACTGGGAAAAAATGCAGGAATTCATTCCTTTAACGAATATTTACCAAGCATTTACTGTGCACTTGTGGAAAAGTCCTCGTCAGTACCAAGCTTGATGCCATCTACTGCTTCTTTCCCTGGTTCCCCTCAGGGCAGATTTGACAAAGACTGGGAACGTTTGGACTGTCCCAGCCAGGAGGATGCTGTCTTACCCAGTGGGTGGAGGCCGAGGTGTTTCCAAAGAGAAACCGTGACAAGTAATTATTCCGGCCAGATGCCATGAGTCTTGCAGTCGACAAGTCCTGCCTCCACACCAGGAATCCTGCAGCCCTGGATAGCCTCACTCCATGTTGATCTACAGAATCTCACATAAACTGTTAGTCAAAAGAATCTTAGCACCTTCTCTGACCATGTCCATAAGGATTTGAAATGGAAGTTGAGGCTTTCTGTGGGATTCAAGGGAGTTGCCCCATGTGTGGATTTCAGCATCGGAAATGAATGCCTGGTGTCTCCCAACCGGTGAACTCTTCATTACCCAGGCCTAGTGATTTTGTTTCATACAAGATAATCACCCTGAATGTGCGAGTTATAACTGCCCATCTCTATGTTCAAACTGGGTCATTTGCTTAATGTTATCTTTTCTAAACTCTACTCCAAAAAGGCTTTCTTTAAAAAAATCTGTCAGCATCAATATTTCTCAGTGGGAGGGGTGTGGTTGGAGCATTATATTTTGGGCATAACTGCTGTCTTTCACACTCCTGCTGACAACTGCTCTTACGTTTTTATGGCTTTTGACTTTCTTCTTTTGTTTTCTCCATTTTATACATAAAAAAGTTTTATTTTAATCTACTGCAATGATTTTGATTATTTACAATCAATTTAAAATTTCTGTTTGGGGCCACATTTATGGTTCTGGAATCTGCAGGTAATGTTTCCCTTTGTAAATTCACAAATAAGGTGGTATTTATTGTAACATCCCTAGGTAAGTTAAGGAATTTTGAGTTTTGTATTACTCACACCCTTCTGTCATTATTAACTATACCTGGGATTGATTTATTTAATGTCAAGTCTCTCTTTTTTAAATGTTTTAGTTGCATTAAACTGTCCAAGCACACGGCACCGTTGTTGAGTCTTATGTCTCATAGATGTACACTCTGATTTATGATCAGACATCGCATTCCTTGGTGGTTTACCTGGGACAGAGGAGGTGCCTTGGCCTGGGAGCCCCTCTGGACAGAGTCCACCCTGTCTGCACCCCTCCTGGGCGTTATTATCAGAGACAAATAAATCCAACAGAAGAAAAGTTACAAATGAACACAGAAAAATATCAGCAATGCTCCCCCCTGGTTCTTTCCTCCACCTTTCCCTTCCTTGGTCCTGTGTCTCAGTGTTGGTCACGTTACGAGATGCAGGATTGCATCCCAGCTCTCCTCCCCAGGTGCCCGGCACACCCCTCCCTGAGAGCAGCTCCCTCCCCACGGGCTCTGCACACCCCTCCCTGAGAGCAGCTCCCTCCCCAGGGGCTCTGCACACCCCGCCCTGAGAGCAGCTCCCTCCCCAGGGGCTCTGCACACCCCGCCCTGAGAGCAGCTCCCTCCCCAGGGGCTCTGCACACCCTGCCCTGAGAGCAGCTCCCTCCCCAGGGGCTCTGTAGATCCCCCTCTGAGAGCAGCTCCCTCCCCAGGTGCTCTGAACTCCCCTCCCTGACAGCAGTTCCCCACCCCAGGGGCTCTGCACATCCTTCCCTGAGAGCAGCCTTTTCCGGTACCCTGGAAGGAGAAGTGTCCAGAGCCCAGAGTTTCCCCCCGGATTTCTTGGTAGTGCTTCCTCGCTGGAGCCTTAATGTTGGGCTGGGGAATCAGATCTGGCTGCATTTTATTATTTCCAGGAAGGATTCTCCCTCCACAGCTGGCTTGGATATGTTAATCTCCAATACTAACACCCAGGATGATTCTGTAGGCCGTCCCTGCAGGGTGAGTGGTGTAGTATCCAGCGTCGGGACTTCTACCCCAAGTGTGCTCCCCTGGGACACCAAGTTTACCCAAAGGTGCCCAACCTGGTGAGAAAGGAGACAGCATGGGGCCAAGACGCCCTCGTTTCCAGCTCTTCCTCTTCAGGCATCCCTGGGAAAGCACCTCCCCATGGTGTCTCCCTGTGGCCTTTTGGGTATGACAGAAGCCACCACCTGCTCTGGCCTCCTGGTGCCTGAGGCTTCTGAGCCCCCTGCAGAGCCGCCTCCCACCGGGAGCCCTGATGGGCCTCTCCTGTGTGCCTTCCGCCTGCTAGTGTGGAGCCCATGCACGTGGTTGATCCCATTTCCTCTACTGCTCTGTCTCCCGGACTCAACAGGAACCTGCATCTGGTCATTCCCTTTCCCCCAGGGCCAGGCCCCACATCTGCACACAGTGTTTTCTGATTCATATTTAAATAACTTTTGTTTTGTTTTCTGAGTCTGTTTTCTGCTCTCATGACTCTGCTTCACCATGAGAAGAATGTGTGCCCATGTTGTGGGAGCTGTTTCCTCTCATGTCTGCTGGAGACCAAGGGAAGGGTCTTGCCAGGCCCTGGCCTCCTCCCACCAGCGTCCATCAGAAGGTGGCACTTCCAGGACCTTCCACGGTGGCTCCGCCTCTCCCGTCTATACCTGGGTGCTGGAGAACCACAGCTGCCATCTGCACCTGGGGCCAGGTGGAAGGGGGATCCGCCTCTCCCATTTATACCTGGGCGCTGGAGAACCACAGCTGCCATCTGCACCTGGGGCCAGGTGGAAGGTGGAGCCCTTTTCCCACTTCCCATTGCCAGCAGAGGTCACTGAAAGACAAGCTCCCATGAGCCGGGTCTCCATGGCCCTCACCCCATCACCATCTGTGTTGCGGAATTCTGCGGTCACTCTGCACCTGCCGCTGTTTACGGCACCGTCAGCTCCACAGAACCTGCATTTCTATGTAGGAACTCTGCAAGGGGGCCTTGGGCCCCGGTCTCTCTGCCTGTACCACCCTCCCTGAGATGTGGGCTCCAGGCAATGGGCCTCATGGAAGAGGGAGGCCACCTCGGCAGAGACAGGGGAGGAGGGGAAGGTGGGCTTCTCCACCCATCTGGTCCCCTGAGGGGCTGCCTCATGGCTCAAAATGACCTCATCACGGTTCTATTTCTTCCCCAGTTGCCAGCTGGGGCGGCCGCGGAGCACACACACGTCTGCTCCCATCCCTGGTGTCCAGACCCATGTAGGCATTGGGACTCAGGAGCGCAGGGGTTTTCTGTTCACAAATTTAAAGGAATTAATGATAAAATTCCTAATTGCTTTTTAAAAATACCGTTTGTAAGTCAACTTTTCTTCAGTGCACACACTGAGCATATAAAGTTTTAGAGTCTTTAAAGCATAAAGAGCATATAAAGTTTTCAAGTCATTTAGAGTATTAAAGGACTTTAAATACAAGTTAAAGAAGGCAATGCACCACATCCACCTCCTTTTAATTTTGCTGCTATTTGGATGTCTGTGATCAATTTCGGGGGGGGGGGAGTACCCCCAAAGTAAAATGTAGTAAAGATTTTCTTTTTCCTGGAGTAATTTATTTGAAATCATTAAAATCACCAAGTTCACAGTCGTTACCTCCTAATGGTTATCGAGCCTGATTCTGCCTCTTAGCCATTGTCATTTGGAGGGAAATCGGTCCTCCTGTCCCTTCAACTTTACTGAAATTCAAGGTCAATGCACGTTGGCTTTATCTGAGGATAGGAGGCATTTCCAAATTGCCCCAGAGCTTAGGTTCAGAAAATTTATAGCTTAATTAATAGAAATCATTGTTAAACCACACAGTTAACATCTTAGCCCACAACTAAGCCTGTAGTGAAACTCCTAGCTGTGCTAATGGATAGACTTAGTAAACCTTCGTTGAGTCTCTACTATGTGCCAGATACACATTATTATTACTATAATGTCTATTGTTGCCAGATGCAAGTGTTAAGGACAAACTGCCTTTGCTCTCACAAAGGGCTACCAAGAATATCCTTAAATAAAATAAATCGGCATTTACCAAATAAGAAATAAAAGTGAAAACAAGCACATCAATTATGTCCTTGTGTCAGGGCAGCATACAAAAGACTTCTGGCCACTTATGTGAGGTTGTCAAAGATTACAAAGCATCCATGGCTCCCACCCAACCCATGTGTGCAGGAATCCAGCCTCCCTAGTTCCCACAGGTGCTGGCTGGGATGCAAACTGGGCAGGCAGATTGCAGGTACCACTGGCATTGCAGACACAGTGCTTACAAGTGAGAGGCCACTCAACCGATTCCACCCCCATGGACTTGCCCCAAGGAAGTGGTCAGAAAAGTATGAAGGGGTGTGTTTGCAGTGCTTTCTCATTGAAAAGTTAGCAAGCAAGGGCCACGCTCACTCCTGTCATCCCAGCACTTTGGGAGGCCGAGGCAGGTGGATCACCTGAGATCAGGAGTTCGAGATCAGCCTGGCCAACATGGGGAAACCCTGTCTCTACTGAAAAAACAAAAATTAGCCGGGCATGGTAGTGGGCGCCTATAATCCCAGCTACTCAGGAGGCTGAGGCAGGAGAATGGCTTGAACCCGGGAGGTGGAGTTTGCAGTGAGCCAAGATCGCGCCACTGCACTCCAGCCTGGGCGACAAGAGCAAAACCCCATCCCCGCCCCCCACCCACACACAAAAAAGTTAGCAAGCAAGCATGTGTCCAGCAACAGTGCAGCGGTCACACAGATGATGGTGCACCCACATAATCCAGTGCCATGTGGCTCTTGGCAATGGCGGAGCACCCATTCATTGACATCGGAACATGTGTCTCATACAGCAAGTAAAAAGGAAAATGATCTATGAGATTGTGCCCAAAATATAATCGACATTTTTATGTGAAACTATCTATGTATCTACCCACGCAAACACACACAAACCAAACATCTGAAATTTTATCCACGTGAACTATGACAGTCTTGGCTTACTTCAGAGCAGGGAAGAGGGCTCACCTGGACAGAGGGCAAACTGTGCCGCTGTCCTCTGGGGCAGGAGGGCTGGAGGGTAGAAGGAGAAAAGCCCGACTATGGAGTGAGAGGAGAGAAACGGAGGTCATTTACAGGTAGGCGCCTTCATGGTTCCCCACTGCAGAAGACAGACCAAGTCCAGAGGAAACCCTCTGAAAATACCAACTGTGCCCTTCTGGGTGCTCCTCTGCCAACCACGCTGTCCTCAGAAATGAAGAAGGGTTGGGTGTCATCTGTCTCTGAGGGAGATAAACTCAGTGCCCTGTGCTCTGTTCCCATCCCATGCTGCTGGAATTAAAATCACTATGAAGCATTAGACGCTTGGCAGGTGACAGCATCATATCACCAGCCAAGTCCCCTGCAAAGGAAATCTCCTCCCTTCTCCGCCACGCCCCATGAAGCCAGGATCCTTTACGCCCAAGTGGAACGAGAGGACAGACTTGATGCATATTCTTTTCCTCTTGGACATCTCTTGGAAATTCTCTTATCAGCACCTTTTGCAAAACATATGATGGGGGACAACCCAAAAAAATGGAGGAAGTGAACTGAGACATGAGCCCCAGCAGGAGGATGTTGGCTGAGTCCACAGTGCCTCACAGAGGGATTTTACCTGCTACACGAGGTGTAAAATGACTCTGTAAGTGGTCTCTGTCCTCGTGAACTCTGCAAAGCATTGGGAAGCAGAGAGCTGTCCACTCAAGTGGACACTCTGTAGCCAAAGCTGAAAACGTGTTCCCTTCTCTCTTTCCGTCCTTACCGTGTCAATCTCTGGAGTCCCTGCAACCCAGCAGAGGATTTGCAATGGGATTAAATGACAGCATCAGTGTGAATGCATAAAGCCATCAAATAAGAAAATGCTAACTCTGTACCAGGGTCCACGTTAATAAGCCCACTCCCATTATGAAAGTCTTGTGGATTTTTTTGTTTGTTTGTTTTGGTTTTTTTGATGGAGTCTTGCTCTGTCTCTCAAGCTGGAGTGCAGTGGTACGATCTCAGCTCAGTGCAACCTCTGCTGCCCGGGTTCAAGCGATTCTCCTGCCTCAACCTTCTGAGTAGCTGGGATTACAGGTGTGCACCACCACACCTGGCTAATTTTTGTATTTTTAGTAGAAACAGGGTTTCACCGTGTTGGCCAGGCTGGTCTCGAACCTCTGACCTGAAGTAATCCACCCGCCTTGGTCTCCCAAAGTGCTGGGATTATAGGTGTGAGTTACAGTGCCCGGCCCCATTATCAAAGTCTTGGGGAGAAACTAAAACCTTTTCAAGTTAAGCTCTCAATACCAAAAGAAAAAGGTCCAAGAATAAATTCTATTATTAGTTATATATATGTTGATTAAAACCCTTTCTGAGTCCTCATTCTCTGCAGACTTCCCTGGGAGGCCCCAGGTCGAGGTGGTGGGATTCCCTGGGAGGCCCCAGGTCTGGGTGGTGGGATTCCCGGGCAGCCCCTGGGGATGGGAGTGGGTCCCTCAGGACCTCAGAGGCTGGGTTTGTACCATTCTTTAGAGCTTTGTCTCATTTTCCAAGGTGTTCTGATCTTGGCCAGGGAAGAGGGATGTCAGTTATGGAATCCCATCAGAGGCTCCAGCACTGGAAACTTATGCCGACTTTACAGATGTGGAGACTGAGTCTTGACGAGCTTTGCAGCATGGCGTCTCAGTAGCTGACCAAAGCCAGGCTCGAACTCCTGCCTTCCTGACCCCAAGGACTGGTTCTTCCAGTCCTGCAGCAGCTCATGGATGGGGTGCATAGGGTCAGAGGGGCCCACATCGGCACTCAAGGGAGACAGAGGAATATTCAAGTCCAGGCTCTAACAGAAACCATCTTGAACCCTTGCACAGATGTACATAAGCAGGAGTCCTCGGTAACTTCCCCTATGTGCAGGATTGTGACGTTGGCGACTTTACCCAAAGAAGGACTTATTCCCATATCACTCATTCGACCAATGTGGCATTTCCCTGTTTTCCACTCACTGCCCTTGGCCAGGTCCTGAGAAATATGGAGTGGAAAGAAACGGCCGTCCTCAGATGACTCACAGGACGGTGGCTGGCTCCCAGGACGGCCACCCTGCTTCCTCTGCAAGGGAGCCCACCACCCTGTAAGCATGCATTTTTTGTTAATGTTAAGGTTTTTTCATATTCATTTCTCATGTTTCTTATGCCAAGTTAGATAACCCCGTCTTCAAAATCTTTCAAAAATACCTGGTGCTTGAGCCACAGGCATTTCCAGTGGCCTGAATGAGAGCAAGCCCAGGCGAGAAGCACCGGCCGTGGGCCAGGCGGGGTGAAGACCAGGGGGAGACATCCATAGAGGATGATGTTGATGAAAGATTTGACTCGAAGAACACACATTGGTCCCAAACACAGGAGCTGCGAACCATCCGGGGCTTATTTCTTTGAGATACAGGAAGGGGAAGCAGGCTCAGAGCTCCACATTTAAACCCCAGCTTCAGTCCATTCCAAGTGTTTTATATGCTCAACAAATGCTCTTTGGTAATGAGAAAATTCTCCTTTAAAACAGGAGGTAAGGATTCAGAAATCATTTAACATTCAATCCAATTCAACTCAACAACGAGGAAGTGAATTTCCCCTGGCAGCTGCAATCACCATCCCTAGTGCAGAGAGGAAGCCTTTCCCCTGGTCCCCTGAAAGGCACCAAGTGGCCTCCTGCTGGTGGAGGCTTCAGAAGAGCAGCATCTGCTCGCGAGACCTGTGTTGGATCTCTCGTATTTATAGGTTGTTGTTGTTTTGTTTGTTTGTTTGTTTGAGACAGAGTCTTGCTCTGTTGCCCAGGCTGCAGTGCAATGGTGCGATATCCGCTCACTGCAACCTCCGCCTCCAGGGTTCAAGTGATTCTCCTACCTCAGCCTCCCAAGTAGCTGGGATTATAGGCACACACCACCATACCTGGCTAATTTTTGTATTTTTAGTAGAGATGGGGTTTCACCATGTTGGCCAGGCTGGTCTTGAACTCCTGACCTCATGATCCACCCGCCTCGGCCTCCCAAAGTGCTGGGATTACAGGCGTGAGCCACAGTACCCGGCCTATAGGTTGCTGTTTTAAAACTTCCAAAGAGCTTCTATGTGATCTAAAGAAATGTTGAACGTCTCTGCGTAAAGACTGCATGTGCCAGGGCAGAGTAAGAAGAGCAAGGCTCTTGGGAAGAGAGGAATACAGGCAGCTTCAGGAACAGCTGGATCCAGACACAAAGCCACCTTCAGCCTTGGCTTCCTGCAGCACCCTGCTTTCTTCACCGCACAGGGCAGCATCATCCTCACACACAGCAGGGTGGGGCTGACACTTCCTGCATTTGCACCTTCAGTTTTGGCTGCTGGAGGAACAACATTCACCACCAAGGCTAAACCAGCTTGGAAGAAAAACTCGTTGTCCAAGATTGAGTGAAAGGCTGATCCTAGGGCCATGATGCCATAGGCAGGGGCATAGTCTATTCTGGAGCGTTGACGAGGAGCACTCACCCAATCCTAGGGCCATGATGCCATGGTCAGGGCCAGGAGCACCCTGCTCCGGAGTATTTAGGAGGGGCACTCACCCGGCTTCTGCAGAGTGTGAGCTGTGGAGGAACTGCCCACAGCAGCCCCCCTGGAGGCTGCCTCCTGGAGCATCACGCTGACCACCCTGTGTTTCTAACCTGCTGCGTCCTTGGGTTCCCCAGGAAAAAGTATGCAAGAATAGGGAGCTAAGAAAGTGTATTTTATTTTATTAAGGATCAAAAAAGTAAAGCAGTCTAGAGACATTTTCCATGAGAGGATGGCCCTGCAACCTCTGTGAGCCCTGCCCGCAGGGTCCAGGCTCCCAGTGTGACAGCAGACAACACCAAGGGTGCCCCAGCCCAGCACATGCAGCTGGATGACACTTCATGTCTGCAGTGTACGAAGACAACACCAAGGGTGCCCCAGCCCAGCACACGCTGCTGGATGACACTTCATGTCTGCAGTGTACGAAGACAACACCAAGGGTGCCCCAGCCCAGCACACGCTGCTGGATGACACTTCATGTCTGCAGTGTACGAAGACAACACCAAGGGTGCCCCAGCCCAGCACACGCAGCTGGATGACACTTCATGTCTGCAGTGTACGAAGGCAACACCAAGGGTGCCCCAGTCCAGCACATGCCGCTGGATGACACTTCATGTCTGCACTGTACGAAGACCAGGAAGTGTCCAGTGTCACATCCAAAATGAAGGAAGTTTTATCCAAACTATCGCTATGGTCATGTCAAGGCGAAGGGTGTCTTAGTTTGAGCTGCAATCCCTAATTACCATAGACTGGGGGCTGAAACACTAGGCATTTATTTCTCTCAGGTGTGGTGTCTGGGAAGCCCAGGATCATCACGGTGCTGACTCGGTGTCTGCTGAGGGCCCCCTTCCTGGCTTGGAGATAGCGCCTTCTCGTTGTGTCCTCAGTGGCAGAAGGGAATCATTTATCTTGTGTCTCTTATTCCAAGGTCACTAATCCTATTCGTGAGGGTTCATGACCTCATCACCTTCCAAAGGCCCCATCCACAAATAGCGTTACACTGCGATTAGGGCTTCAACAGACGGATCTGGGGATTCACAATCATTCATTCCATAATAGATGGAGAGAAAGAAAGGGAGGGAGGGAGGGTAGGGTGGAGGGGGCAGAGGAAGGGAGGAAGGAAGAGGGAGGAAGAGAGAGAGAGAGGGAGGAAGAGAGAGAGAGAGGAAGGAAGAGAGGGAGGGTGGGAAGGAGAGAGAAGGGAGGGATGGAGGGAGTGAGATGAATTTCCCTTTGAGAGTGATGCAGATGCCGTCCCTGGTCCTCATCACAGAGGCTCCTGTAGAGGGGTCAGCCTGGGTGCTAAGGAGACCAGAACCCCGTGTCCCTATGCTCAGTAGAGGGGCAGGGCACCGCTGGCCTGTAGTTGGGAGGTCCCCATCAACCCCAGCTTCCAGGAGACAGGGCCGGGGCACTCTCATTCACCATTGTGTCCTGAGTGCCCAGACATGATAGCACTTACTCAACATGGATGAAACGGAGAAGGAATTTCAGAGAAGCAGGAGACTCCTCTCCTGTCCCTGACCCTGTCTCACTTTACGTGTCCCACACCTTTTCTGAAAGCCACCAGCCCACCCAGCTCCAGTCCTTCAACCTTTTCAAAACGTGTCACAAGTTCTCCAGGAATTACCTTCAAGCTTTCTTTTAATAAGCATTAATTTTGTCTTATTTTTAAATTGGCTCAGCTTGAGCACGGGTCAGAATGGAGTTTTTCATTGGCCCTCTATACAGAGAAACCTTGTAAAATGGGAAGGAGATTGTTGGAGTTAACATGTTGTGTAGGTTCTGTATAGTTGTAGAGGCAGTTAAAGTTACTAGGTACATTTAGATGTTGATAGTTTTAGTGTAGATATTATGAAATTTAGGTGTAATTGCTTAAAGAATAGAAATGATGTATACTACCTAAACCAGTAAAAAGCTCAAGAGAGCGACGTCTTAGAAGTACAGGTAGTACAAAGCCCTAAGTAAGGTTGCATAACTGAATTTAATACATTGTTAACTAAAAGAAATGCAAGTAAAGAAATTTATTAGAGAAAACATAGGAAATCTACCTCCCCAGGTGTCTACACATATGTAAAACATGCATTGTTGACAAGAGACATATCAAAAAGAACATAACATGGAAAGAATGAAAGCAAGATACAGAAAGTATGAGAAAAACACTAACCCAAGCAAGGCTGGAATCGCCCAATTATACCAGACAAATAGATATTAAATCAAACCACATTATCAAGAATAAAGAGAGCCACTACATCACGAGAAACGAAATTATTTATCAGGGTCATAGCATAATTGTGAAACTTAGTATATTAACATAATTTCAAATGGATGCAATGGAGAAAATCTCAAGGAGAAAAACACGAATACAAAATCATGATGAGAGTGTTCGACACAACTCTCAATCCTAAAGTGGCTACACAGACCCAAAATTAGTAGAGAAGGATTCTTGTCCAGATAATTAATAAGTTTTCTATAATAGCTGCTTCAAATCTGTGAACCTAAGAATCAAGCATTCATGAGACATTTAGAAAAATTCCAACAATTACTAAAAAATAAGTATTTATGGACTACATTCTCTGAACTCCACATATCGAAATTAGAAATAATTAGAAAAACAGCCCCATAAATATGGAACCATAAAAACCTATTTCTGAAGGAATCGTAAATCAAGGAAGATTACAATCAAAATTTGAAAATATTTGAAACACAATGACCACATAAATGCTGCATATTGAGACTTCTGGAGTGAGTGCAGAGAATGCTTCACCTAGGAAGGGTCAGCAAACTGTCTCTGTGGAGGGGCAGGTAGTAGCGTGCTTGAGGCCTATTGCAAAGCAGGTGACTAGCAAACTGTCTTGTGGAGGGGCAGGTAGTAGCATGCTTGAGACCTACGGCAAAGCAGGTGACTCTGGTTAACAATAACGTGTTGTATATTTCAAAATAACCAAGAGAATCAATGGATATATTAATTGGCTTTAATTAATCACTCCATGTTTTGCACATACATCCAAATACCACATGGCATTTCACAAGTGCAGATGATGATCATTTCCCATTTAAAAATATTATTACTAATATTTTTTACAAACAAAAATAAAAATATATTTGGCTTTGTGGGATAGTCGCTGTTGCATCTCCTCTTCTCTGCTGGGTTGGTCAGAAAGCAACCGTAGGCAGTATGAAAATGAAGTTCCCGTAAGCTAGGGTTAGCAGAAATCCCTCATTTACATGAAAATGTGTCACCTTTAACATATGTAGGAAGTAAGAAAAACTTTAAAGTAAAGCTTGACTTAAAACATCAGAGAATAACAAAATAAACCTAAAGAAGCTAATGAATAGAAAATATATAATTATGTCCTTAAATTCATAAAAACAGACACAAAGAAAGAACAGAGAGGACCACTGTCTTATTCTGTTTTCTGTTGCTGTAATGAAATGCCACCGGCTGGGTAATTTATAAAGAAATGACATTTATTTGGTTTGCAGTTCTGGAGACTACAAAGTCCAGGACAATGGTGCTGGCATCTGGCAAAGGTCATCCCATGGGAGAAGGATGGAGGGCAGGAGCCAGGGCCTGAGTCCGGGCAGGAGAGGCCAGGCTCACTTTAGAAACCCCACTCTTGAGGTAACAAACCCACTCTCTCGATAATGACATTAATCTGTTTATGAGGGTGGAAGCCTGATATGGTTTGGCCGTGTCCTCACCCAAATCTCATCTTGAATTGTAGCTCCCATAATCCCCATGTGTCATGGGAGGGACCCAGTGGGAGGTAACTAAATCATGGGGGTGGTTTTCCCCCAGGCTATTCTTCTGACAGTACGTTCTCACGAGATCTGATGGTGGTTTTTTTTTTTTTTTTTTTGAGATGGAGTCTCGCTCTGTTGCCCAGGCTGGAGTGCAGTGGCACGATCTCGGCTCACTGCAACCTCTGCCTCCCGGGTTCAAGCGATTCTCCTGCCTCAGCCTCCTGCCTGGACTGGTATAGACACAAATGTGCTAACATTGAGTCTGAAAACACTTCCTTGGATCTTGGATCTAAACTCTCACTGTTTCTCTTCTGATTATAAACCATTTCACAGCCCCCGGCAGTTCAGAAGGCCCTGAGCCCAGGCGGGAACTCAGACTGAATTGCGATGTCATTCAGGCATTAAAAACACGCATGGGCTCAGAGTGCTGCCTGCTTGAGGTTTCCCGTCTGTGAAGCAATTTTATTTAAATTCTACGCAAAATAGAACCCTTTGCTCTTCTTCCCAGAGTCCTGCTCGGTGGGAATTCGCTGGAGGCGCAGCAGGGAGCAGCCTGGCTTTTCCTACGGGGTCATTAGAAGCCTCGCTGGGAGAATTTCCCCAATATTTTGCTGTTTGCTCAAACACACTTTTATATTTTGAATCCAGGCATTTGAGAGAGAAATCTGTAGCGTCTGAAGCATGGGTCCGTGGTTTTCAGCGGCACACACTGTCCCAAAAGGCCCTTCCCAAGATGGCCGGGGCTTCCGCCTGCCGCCCTCCTTCCCGTGGTGCTGAGCGCAGGCTGGGCGCGGCCACATCACCCTAAGGGCGTGGGTGTTGGAGTCTTGCAGGCTGGGGTCCCAGGTGAGAGATGCCAGCAGGGAGCTCTAGATGGGGAACTGGGTGAGCCTGGCTCGGTAAGGGCGTGCTCAGAACACCCCATCCCCGAACACGGTCTTGTCTGATAAAATGTCACGCAAGAAGAATCTGAAACCGCGAGAAGAGGAGGACACGGCCAGACTGCACCAAGCCCCGGCACCTCTGTGGGGAAAAGCAGGTCAGGCTGAGCGGGGCCGGCGGGGACACGCGCTCCTGGGCTTCTCCAGAGTCTGCCGGGGCCAGACCCGGGACTGAGGCTGGGACGCACTGTGCAGTCCCACCCCTCACACCCCTGGAAACACCCTCAGGAGTAACACAAGCCGGGGTTGAGTTTCTTGAAGAGAAGCTGGCTGCTTCCTGGAGCCAGGGAAAGAGGAGCACAGGGGCCAAGCGGTCCAGGGCCACGGAGGAGCAGGACCCCTGGGGAAAGGCCCGGGTCTAGGCCGGGGCCAGGGGAACGTGGTGGAGACCTCAAAAATGGCAGAACACGGAAGCAGGGCGAGAAAAGCGAACGTAGTCCTTGCGGCAGTTTGAAATACACAGGGGTAAACGCTGTGACTCCGCCCGGATGCAGAGTGGGGGTCCGTGTCTCTCCCCACAGGCTGCAGGGACCGGGCTCTGGGTAACCAGCAGAAGGTAACAGAACGAGGCTGCTTTTCCTCCAGGCTGTTCTGGTGTCCATGCGTGGCTTGTTCGCTGACTCCTGACTTGGAGCGCCGCGTGGCCAGAGAAATGTGGGTGCCTCCAGGCCACCATGGTGAGAGGAGAGGCCACCGCACGAACGGAAGAAGCGATGGAGACGGTCTTTACGACCTTAGAACAGAAAGAGTTTCTTATACACAATCTGAAAAGTAAAAATTGATTGATTGATTGATTGAGATGGAATCCCACTCTGTCGTCCAGGCTAGAGTGCAATGGCTTGATCTCGGCTCATTGCAACCTCCGCCTCCCGGGTTCAAGCGATTCTCCTGCCTCAGTCTCCCGAGTAGCTGGGATTATAGGCGCCCGCCACCACGACTGGCTAATTTTTATATTTTTAGTAGAGACGCGGTTTCACCGTGTTGACCAGGCTGGTCTTGAACCCCTGCCCTCAGGTGATCCGCCTG
Source organism: Pan troglodytes (assembly GCF_028858775.2). Lineage (NCBI taxonomy): Eukaryota > Metazoa > Chordata > Mammalia > Primates > Hominidae > Pan > Pan troglodytes. The sequence continues at coordinate 51,193,113 of NC_086016.1, read as the reverse complement.
CCTCGGTCTCCCAAAGTGCTGGGATTATAGGCGTGAGCCACCGTGCTGGGCCAAAAATCAATTTTAAAACGACCACATGAAAACTAAATCTCCTGTATCACAGAGCATGTTCTGAGGAACATGAAAGCCACAGATCCAGAAGATATTTGTGACACATATGAAAAACAAAAACTCATATTCAAAACATACACAGCATTGCTATGAATCATTAAGAAAAATGATTTCGTCTCCTCTACAGAAGCCTGAGTGAAGGACAAGGACACATCATTATAAACCAGGGAGCTTGAAGAGCTAGTTAACAAGCACAGAAAATATGTTCCCCCACACTGTTAATCAAGAAAATTAAAACTGTAATGAGATGCCGCATTGTATCCATGGGATTACTAAAAGTACAAAGTTCCACAATACCCCTTGTTGACGGAGCAGGGGAACCGCAGGAGCCTGCAGGAGATGAGATTGTAAACGTGCAAGGACATTTTGGAGAAGAGTTGACAATATCTCACTCACGTGTATCAAGCCAAGTGCCGAAAGAAGAATTGGTTGTCATAAAGAAAACAGAAACCCAGACTGGATGTAGCTTATCCCTCCAATGGAAAGTTACAAAGAAGTTAAAATGAATGGGCTGCATCTCTGTGTAACAATTTGGATCAATATCAAAGACACATTTGTTAAAGCAAGGTGTACAATGAAACGTGCAACATGATTTGTCTGTTTAGTAAAACACAGAAAATCTAACTCCGCCTGGCTTACGAACACACACACGTGTTAGAATTTGGAAAAAGGAAAGGGAGGGAAGCCGGCTACACGTGAACTTCTGGAAAAATCTCAGACTCTGAGGGTCTGGGGCACCAGGTGGAGACCATGGCAGCCTTCAGGGATATGAGGTGAGTCCTTCAACTACATTTGCAAGGTTTTATTTCTTAGGAAAATATTTAAAGCAAATATTTCAAAAATGACTAAATCTGAGTGGTAGGGAGTCGCCGTTTTATAGAGTATTCACTTTTGCCTGGGCTTGGAATGGTTCGTTTTTTCAAAGGTCAAATGACATGCTGCCTTTCCACCAGATAAAGATTTACCTGGTGCCTCTGTTACTGCCCAGCAGCGCCTGAGGACGTGGGGGCTGCTGCCCAACATGGAGGCTGGGCTGGCCTGGTCCGTGGGCTCAGGTTCTCATCCTCTGCACGTGCATCTGCCTCGTGTGTGTCTCTGTGCACACGCTTGTATCTGGATGCAGAGTCCTGTGCCCAGCGTACATGCACAGATGTGCGCATCTGGGTAGATGTGCTGGTTAGCTGTGTGAGCATGCACAGACACTTGTTCACCGTGTGTGAGCATCCGTGCAGTGTGTACATCTGGACAGGACCCCGTGCTCCCTGTCTATGCCGCTGAGATGTTTCCTAGCTGTGCACAGAATTCACTCTCCTACTGGAGGGCTCTGACTGAAAGCTCTGATGCGGCAGGCCTTCTCTTGACACTTGGTTAAGGTATGCCTCTCACATCTGTATGCCCACATCTGCTCTCCTCCCTCCCTCCTTCTCAGCACTTAGCCCTCTGATATGGTTTGCTGGCGTCCCCACCCAAATCTCATCTTGAATTGTAGTTCCCATAAATCCCCACGTATTGTTCGAGGTACCCCGTGGGAGATAATTGAATCATGGGGGTGGTTACCCAGATGCTGCGGTTCTCGTGATAGTGAGTTCTCGTGAGATCTGATGGTTTTATAAGGGGCTTTTCCCCTCTTTTCTCGGCATTTCTCCTCGCTGCCGCTATGTGAGGAAGGATGTGTTTGCTTCCCCTTCTGCCGTGATTGTAAGTTTCCTGAGACCCCTCCAGCCGTGCTGAACTGTGAGTCAATCAAACCTCTTTCCTCCATAAATTACCCAGTCTCGGGTATGTCTTTATTAGCAGTGTGAGAATGGACTCATACATTCTCCTAATGTAGTATACATGTGTTTGCTCATTTGTCACCATCTGTCCATCTCTAGTCTCTAGAATATGAGATCTGTAAGAACAGGGACACCTAGAATACGAGATCTGTAAGAATAGGGACATTGTCTGTATCAGGTGTTCATGGCTGAATCCCAGCACCTGGAACAGCATGAGGCACCTGGCAGGTGCTTGACAAACATTTGCAGGGAATATGTGTGCATGAAACTGCATGTGCAGGAACAGGTGCATAGGAACATGGATTGTGGACGTGCATGTATGTGCGTGCATATGTACACCACTATGTATACGTAGCTTATTGTGTCTTTGCAGTGAGGTTTTCAAACCTCTGTCTTGTTTCCAGGATTTCCTGAAGATACCATCCCAGTCAAGTGGTCTGCCTGGTACTGAGCCACCAGACCACCCAGCATGTCCTCACCCGAGTGGACAGATGACAGGGGGCTCTGAGCATGCCCCAGTGCACCTTACGCACCTGTGAAGGTTGGGAGCCTGAGTGCAGCTCCTGTGGCACTGCCCATGGCCAGGGAGATGCCTCCTCAGTGCTCCTGACCCTCGGTGGAGGACTGGCCAGTGTGTGTGCCGGCAGTGTGTCCACACAGGTGTGCTGCACCCAATGGGCAAGTCGGAAACAAAGGAAAATGCTCTCTGAAGGAAAAGGCAAAGCAATTTGGATTTCTGCGAGAAAATGAGACTGCATGTGGCACTGTAAATACCCTTGCTGTTGAACTTCTCGCTCCCCCCAAATACACCCTTCATATTGACATGTCTAGAACCTTAAACTGAACCAAGTTGAAAAGTGAGATTAATTAGGGCTGAGTTAACAGTTAACACATACAATGAAATATTGAATAAGGCTTACTGAGCAAACAAGAATATACAGAAGTGGAGGAGACAAAGAGGATATTAAAAATGCAGACAGTGATGAGGCAGATAGCTGGGACAAATAATGAAAAATAGTAAAGGAGATAAGGCAGATATTGGAGGAGCAAAGAGTCTCTGAAATAGATATCGGTATTGAAAGATGCTAAACACGCTTCTAAAGAGACTTTCTAGCCGACACAGGGTGCTCACTGATGGATGAAGTAGAAACATTGTTAAATGGAATCAAACAGGGCAAAGCGGGAGAAGAAAAAGAAGTAGGTAAACCAGTAAATTAACTTTTCTCGTGTGTGCTGTGTACTATTTGTGAGTGAGCAATGAACGCTGTGGCTCCCTGGAGGGGCCGTGGTGGGAAGTTTCGCTGCAATCAAGTAGAGGTGGTGCCTTTGGACCTCTTCTCCTGAACCTGCAGGGAGAGGCGCAGAATATTCACCAGGTGAAGATGCAACAATTCAAATGAGTGTCCAGGTTTTCAGGGTGGTTGCTAAACCCCAAAAGACCGATAGCTTCGGGCAAAAGACTGCAGAAAGAACAGCTTTACATTTTTATGGAAGCAATGGGAAATGTACCCTGTAAGCCTTGAAAAATTCCCGAAGGGATTCCTGTTCATTCCTGTGGATCCTAATGGGCCAGCATAGACCTGTTAGTCAGAAGAGGATTTATCTACATTGCACACCCATTCAGGCAGGCAGGGAAGTCAACGCCACTTTCAGATGTTTGTAGAGCATGAACCCTGTCCGTTCCCACGCCCTCCAAAGGCTGTTACACAGGGATGCCCGCTTCTGGACAGAAGTGATTCATGCAGGATGAGAACCATGACCACAGAAGATTTTGTGCATGTGGTTATTTCAATATTTAATTTAAGTGTATGCATGAGTGTTCAGGATAAAAATGCTTGGAGTGTACTTTAATTCCATTAAAAATGTATACATTATTCATGTCCTATGGACTGTCCACTATGTAACTCAGAGAGCTGAGGGGGTAGAAATATATTCATTCATTCACTGTCTCCTTAAATATTTACTGAGCACTTGTTGCCCGTTGAATAAGTTGTTGTTTTAGGTTCCTCATGGTAGCTGTGCAGGAAGGGTGCAGAGTGGCCTGAGGGGCTATTGGGAAAGTCCACCTTGGGTTGAGGGATCTGGGAGGGCTCCCTGGAGGAGGTGGTGTTGGACTACAGCGATGGGAACATAAAGGAGCTGGAGAGAGATTTGGGTGCCAGTCAGCACAAGAAAGGCCCACACAGAGAAAGTCAGGCTGGGGCGAGAGTGAGCCCCCCAAGCTGAGAGCTCAGCCTGAGAGCATGGGAAGCCATCCAGGAGCTGAGAAGCCAGGCTGGGTCTGACCCCACTGATTCAGATCCCTCTGTGGGCTTGGGAAAGGCCAGAGACAGGGCCGCAGGTGGGGGCTTTGGTGAAGGGAGCGAGAGTGTGAGCCAGTGCCACGTAGAGAGGACAGACGCAGGGATGCCAGCCAGGGTGCCGTCGGCCAAGAAAGGAAGGTCCAGCAGGCACAGTGTCAGAGGAGGGTCCCAGAGGAAGGCACCGGGGACAGTCCTGGCTTCTTACCTCGGCCACTAGGCAGATGGTGATGCTCTGAGGGTGCTGAGGCCACAGGGTGGGAGGGAGGAGGAGGAGCCTCCCCCTGCAAGCTCTGTTACAGGGGGTATGCATCAGTGGCTCCCCACCGCCCTCTGGAGGAAGCCCAGAGCACACAGCACTTGAGGCTCCTGGGTGTCCCTGGTCCCTGCTCCACTAAGTAGCTCCCCTGTTCCCCACCTAATCTCCATGGCTGGGCGTTCTGAATCCACGCTTCCAGCTCCCAAACGGTTCACAGGCTCCCAGCCCAGGCCATGTGTGCGTGCTGGCTCCCTGTGGGAGCAGGCTCCTGTCCTAGCCCCACACACCTGCTCATAGCTCTGCCCTTAGGTCAAAGGCCCCTTCCAGGGTCAGGGTCCCAACGGGGAACCCCAATTCTGGGCTCTGCAAATGCCTCCCAGCGTTACCCCTCAAAATGTCACTGTCCGAGGGCCTTGACTTCTGGCTTGTGAGCTCACAGAGGGCAGCGCCCTTGCACTCACCTTCCTGTTGACCTGCAGGGCCAAGCATTGTGCCGGACATAGGGGTGAACAGGCACATGCTTCCCACCTGTCGGGGAGATTCTTGCTCTCCTGGCTCTGCCCCACCCCTGGGGGCTCTGCCAGCTCCTCAGAACCCTGAGTCCAGGGCAGGGCACGGTCTCAGGTCTTAGCCTGATGACGTTGTGCAGGCTCTAGGCCCCAGGAGGGACATGGCACTTCCTGCATCAACTCTGTCACTGGTCTCCCCAGGGCTTCCCTCCCCAAGCCTCAGGGGTTGTGGGGTACCCCATCCTCTCCACAGAACACGTGCACGGGCCTCCAGGAGATGGTTAATAGAACGGAGAGGTTTTAGGGAAGTTTATTTCTATAGCTCTTACATTTATTTATATTTATCAAATATGTTCCCATTGTTATGCCCAGACCGTTAGTTCCCCAAAGAAGACCACCGGAGTCCAGAGTCAAAGCCAAGCGGCAAGGATCTTTACTACAAGTTCGAACCTGGTCCCTCCATTCCACAGCATACAAGAGGGCCCTGAACAATGCAAGTGTTTGCTTTTTATACCCTGAAAGTTACAGGGGAACAAAGGAATTCTTTTGGTTCCCGCTCTTTCAGTAAAACTTTGAATGGCTGTCCCCTTATCGGAGACTTTCCTGGTGGTGTTTGTACTGGGCTCAGGAAGTTTGAGAGATATATGGCGATATGTGGTGGGATGGGAGGATGGGATGTGTTTGTACTGGGCTTGTTTGTTTTGAGCCCGGGGCTGAGGAATGTGCCCGGCTCCTTTCATTCCCCCCCTTTCTTTTCAGGTATTTTTTAGAGCCAATCTTGGGTCTTATAAATCTGATTCTGTTTCAGCATTTACAGGTTGGTATTGGGCTCTGAGGACCATGAGTTGTACAGTGTTAAACCTTTCTTTAACGAACCACAAAATTCTGTTAACAACACAAGGTCCTACGGTAAGCAGAAATAGTAGACTCAGCAGGGGTCCAAGGAAGGGGGCTAACAGAGAAAACATAGATGAGTTCCACCATTGGTCTGCAGCTGAAGCAAACTGCCATGTTCTTACTTCTGTGCTTAACTTGCGTAACTGTTGGACCCGGTCTTCCACGAGCCCTGATTCATTTATGTAGAAACAACAGTCTTCCTTCAGAAACATACACGTTCCCCCTTTTTTAGCAGTGAGTAGGTCTAAGGCCCTCCAGTTCTGCAAGGTTACCTGTGCTAGGGACGTGAGCTGCCGCTGGAGGGAGGCAAGGGACTCAGCTGACTCCTCCATAGCAACGGCAAATTGTTGGTACAGCTTGTTACTTTCTATGAGGGTGTGACCTAGGGCTCCCCCAGCCAGTCCGGCCGCCATGAAGGATGCGGTGAGGGAGATTCGTGCAATGAGTGGGAGAAATATGGCTCGTGCAGGTCTCGGTCTAGGGTCTGGGTGAATAACAGCACTAGTCCAGTTACCGGTATACCCTAGGAACTCGCCGGCAGTAAGTAGAGTTAACCGGGGAACTAATGTGACAGGAAGACACAGTAGGTTGGTAACAGAGGGGCTTGATAAGTTTTTAGATAATGTTCTATTACACCAGAAGAATATGCCTGACGGAGCCTTTAAGGTGATGTTAGGGGGCGTTGCAGTGATGTTGCAGAGGCTGGAATTAGTTCCTGAGAAACAGTAGGGAAACTTTTCTTGACTGGGGTTTAGGTATGGTGGCACGTTAGGGATAGGGGCATATGAGAGGTTTCGGTGGTTGTTAGCTTGGGCAGAGGTGGAGGATCCCCATGGCAGGGGGACAGCGGTTAGCGGTGGACGCCCTAGAGTGGCACACAGAAAGCAGCCAGACAGGCTGTGAAGTCCTGTAAGGTTAGCAAGTTCTAATCCTTCTTGCAATAATTTTAACCAGGAAAAAGGACGTAAATCTTGTGTCAGGCGGTTTTCTTCTCGCTGGATATTTCCATGGACCAGGGGCCGTACCTGCACTAGACCCCGCCACAGATAGAGGTGACTGCTAGGCCATGTGGAGGCGGAGGAGTAGTATACAGCCCCGTGTTGAGGCATGGTCCAGCGGGAGTTCCAGGGGTCTCTAACTATCCATGTATATGAAAGGTCTCTATCTCGTCTGCGATGGAAGGGCCATCTGGGATCTATCTGTTCTTTTCCACCCCACCATTGGTATTTGTGGATGTTACAATAGTTATAAGGGCAGCCGGCGCTTTGGTGCCACCAATAGTGCTTACAATTGTATTTAGTCTGATCATACTCGAAGCATATTATTGGTGCCACTGGTTTGGCTACTGGGAAATCGGTAAAATTTAGTAAAATTGGGCTATTGCACCCTGAGGAGGGGCAATCTGCACTGGCCACTAATTTCCTGGGCTTATGAGGTTGCCCAGGGTGGGTTTGGTTTTCATAAAGCCAGAATCTCCAGACAAAGGGATTAGGAGCTGGCTTTATGTTTTCCTCAGCGGCCACTAGGGCGACTAATGTTAGAGTTAGACTACCTAACTGCATGTTTGCAGTGAGCTATGCTGCCGGCGCAGGGTGAGTTTTAAGGGGTTGTTCTTAGCTCTGTCCACAGTCCACATGTCCGGTGCTTCAGCCGCTGCCGTGATTGGCCCCAGAAGGTCGGAGGTTGGGTCCACTGGCTTGACGTGGGTGTAGTGGATCCACGACGCAATGCCTTCTACCTTCAGGGCGGTGGGTGTGGTCAGGAGTACTTGGAGTGGTCCTTTCCACCTGGGCTCTAGGGTCTCTTGTCGGTGTCGCTTAACCAGGACCCAGTCTCCTGGCTGGTACGGATGGGGTGTCGGTGGGGGACTGGTCTCATATAGCTCTTTCAGCTTGGGCCAGATTTCTTGGTGAATTTTCTGTAAGGCTTGTAGGGAAAATAAGAATTCAGAGACATTTTCTGTTTCAGACTTAAGCAGGTCATCTTTTAAGCTAGGAACCAGGGGTGGAGGTCTGCCATACATGATTTCGTAAGGGGTGAGGCCCAGTTTGTAAGGGGTATTACGGGCCCGGAACAGAGCATAGGGGAGAAGGACTACCCAATTAGCGCCAGTCTCTATAGTCAATTTAGTTAAGGTCTCTTTTAAGGTCCGATTCATCCTTTCTACCTGTCCTGAACTCTGGGGCCTGTAAGCACAATGTAGTTTCCAATTTGCCCCAAGGATGGAAGCCAAGTCCTGACTTACCTTAGCGACGAAAGCGGGCCCATTATCTGACCCTATCTGGATGGGGAAGCCATACCTGGGAAGGATATCTTCCAGAATTTTCTTTGCTACGACCTGAGCAGTTTCTCTTTTGGTTGGGAATGCTTCAGTCCACCCTGAAAAAGTATCTACAAAGACAAGTAAGTACCGGTACCCGTACTTTCCTGGCTTTACTTCAGTAAAATCTACTTCCCAGTAGATACCGGGCCTGGTTCCCCTGAGTCTTGTTCCTGTTGCAGCTTGAGATTGGGGGTATGCGTTGTTAAGCTGGCAGACTTTGCAACTTGTCACGATACTGCTGGCCGTCTCAGCTATATGTCTGATTTTGAGCTTGGAGCGTCTGATCAGGTCTATCATCCGCCGGGCCTCCAGGTGGGTGGTTCGGTGGATGTGTTCTAACACCTGTTGTCCTAATTTTTCTGGTAGGATGGTTTGGTCATTAGTATCAGTCCACCACCCATTCTGGATTTGTTTCAGGGGAAGTTTGTCAATCCACTGGAGATCTTGTTCTGAATATTCAGGGAAATATGGCAAGTCCCGGGGGCCCGGGTCAGGGAGCTGGAGTGCAAGGAGTTGGCTGGGAGCCTTCGCCACATTCCTTGCAGTTTGGTCTGCCAGAAAGTTGCCTTGAGCAGTTGGAGTAGTTAGTTTCTGATGCCCTGGGCAATGTACAATGGCTAATTTTTCTGGCCTCCATAGGGCTGTTAGCAGGGCTAGGATCTCTTGCTTGTTTTTTATCTCTTTTCCTTCAGCCGTCAGTAACCCTCGCTCCCTGTAAATGGCCCCATGTATATGCGCCGTTGCAAAAGCATATCGGCTGTCTGTATATACTGTCAGCTTTTTCCCCGCCCCTAAGGTAAGAGCTTGGGTGAGCGCTATCAGTTCGGCCTTCTGGGCCGATGTCCCCGGGGGCAGGGGTTCCGCCCAGATTACCTCAGTCTCTGAGGTTACTGCCGCTCCAGTGTACCTCTGGCCTTGATGCATGAAGCTGCTCCCATCAGTGAACCAGACGAGGTCGGCGTCGGGAAGTGGGTGGTCCTGCAGGTCTTCTCGAACTCCGTGCACCTGAGCTAGTATCTTGGTGCAGTCATGGAGTGGGGCATCCAGGTCCGGGTTGGGCAGCAGCGAGGCAGGGTTTAAGGTCGTTGGGGGCAGGAAAATTATCCTGTGAGGATTTAGTAGTAGTCCTTGGTAGTGGGTGAACCAGGCGTTACTCATCCATCGATAAGGTGGCTGTTTGAGTACACCTTCGATGGCATGTGGAGTAACGACCCGCAATTCTTGCCCCATGACAAGTTTATCAGCATCTTGCACCATCAGAGCTGTGGCCGCAATCATTCGGAGACAAGGGGGCAGTCTCTTACCCAGTGGCCAGCCCCCTTACAGTAAGCACATTGGTCTTTGCTCAGGTTATCATGCCGGGGGGGGCCGCCTAGGTTGGGTGTACTCTGGCTGTAGATGCTGTTTCTGTACCACTGCTGCCAGGACCTTGGTCATTTTTTCAGTGGCCTTAAATTGCTTTTCCTCTGGAGTATCTCTGTTATTGTAAACCCGCTGGGCTATCTGAAGGAGGTTCTGAATCCGCTTTCCCTCCAAGTCTTCTAATTTCTGGAGTTTTCTCTTAATATCTGGGGCTGCCTGATTTACAAAAGACATTACAACAGCTGCCTGACTTCCTGGAGCCTCTGGATCTATGGGGGTGTACTGTCTAAAAGCTTCCATTAATCTTTCTAAGTAGGTAGCTGGGCTCTCTGTCTTTCCCTGCAGAATAGAATATACTTTAGCCAAATTAGTGGGCTTGTGAGCAGCTGCCCGGAGACCTGCCATTAGAGTCTGGCGATAAAGGTGTAGCCGTCCCCTACCTTCTGCCGTGTTGTAGTCCCACGCCGGCCTGGTCAGAGGAAAGGTTGCGTTTATGAGGTCGGGGTTGGCAGTCGGTTGACCGTCGTCCCCCGGGACCAGCTTTCTAGCTTCTATCTGTATTCTCTCTCGCTCTTCCGTGGTGAACAAGATTCAGAGGAGCTGCTGACAATCATCCCAAGTGGGCTGGTGGGTGAACATGACACTATCCAGTAAAGCCAGTAAATCTTTGGGGTTGTCTGAAAACCGAGCACTCTGAGTCTTCCAGTTATACAGATCACTGGTGGAGAATGGCCAGTACTGGAGCCTGGGGATTCCTGTGTCATCTGGGGATCCTATTTCCCGAAGGGGTAAAGCCACCGTGGAGTCAGGCGGCTGAGGGGGGCTAGTCCGTGAAGTGCGCCCTCGCATCCGCCCCGCCGGCCCTTCAAAGTTACTTTCCCTTTCAGCGGGCCCGTGTGTGCCGGCCGCCTCCCGTCCGCCTGCTCCCTCCCGCAGCTCAGCCAGGGGGGCTGGGGCCTGGGGCCTGGAGGGGTACGGAGGGGGTTCTGTGAACAGTGGGTCCCCGCTGTCAGGTAGAACAGGATGGGGGGGGGCAGTTGGTTGCTTGGATTTTAGTGGTGGAGCAACCAGTGCCTTACAGGGTTCAGTAGCTAATTGGAAAGGGGACAGCCAAGGAGGTGGGTTCTCAACAAGGTCCTGCCGTATGAGGATATATGAGATTTGATCTAAGTGGCCCGCACGCCCAGGTAGGAAAATCTTGGACTTTACCCTAGTGATGACAGCAAGTCGGAAGGTCCCTTCGGGCGGCCACCCCACATCAAAGACAGGCCATTCGGAGCGACACAGTGTAATTAGCTTTCCTTTCCTGATTTCTATACCAAGATCATGGCCCCTTGCTCTAACTTCTTTGAAATTACTCGTAAGGAGAGATAGAGGAGTGCTCTGGGTATTACCCATCCTGTAATAATTTGTAGTCTCTTCCTGTAAAGGAATGTGGATTAGAATCCTGTAAAGGAAATCTGATCTGACTTATTAATGATATCTAATCGCAGGCGCACTTTGGCAGCCCTGGTCAGAGTTAGCTGCCTGGATTGCGATCGCACTGGGGCAGCCCAGATCAGAGACAGCTGCTGCCCGCCAAACCGGGGCAGTTCAGATTGCAAGCACGCACCGGAAGCCCGGGTCAGAGTTAGCTGCCTGGATCGCGATCGCACTGGGGCAGCCCAGATCAGAGATAGCTGCTGCCCGCCAAACCGGGGCAGTTCAGATTGCAAGCGCGCACCGGAAGCCCGGGTCAGAGTTAGCTGCCTGGATCGCGATCGCACTGGGGCAGCCCAGATCAGAGACAGCTGCTGCCCGCCAAACCGGGGCAGTTCAGATTGCAAGCGTGCACCGGAAGCCCGGGTCAGAGTTAGCTGCCTGGATCGCGATCGCGCTGGGGCAGCCCAGGTCAGAGATAGCTGCTGCCCGCCAAACCGGGGCAGTTCAGATTGCAAGCGCGCACCGGAAGCCCGGGTCAGAGTTAGCTGCCTGGATCGCGATCGCACTGGGGCAGCCCAGGTCAGAGATAGCTGCTGCCCGCCAAACCGAGGCAGTTCAGATTGCAAGCGCGCACCGGAAGCCCGGGTCAGAGTTAGCTGCCTGGATCGCGATCGCGCTGGGGCAGCCCAGATCGGAGATAGCTGCTGCCCGCCAAACCGGGGCAGTTCAGATTGCAATTTAGATCAGATGAGAGCCAGGGGACGTCTCCCACTGGTCTCCGCTGGCCGTCCTATAGCGCGTCCGCCAGGACTGTGCCAGCTCCAGTTTCAGACCTCGTGAGTCACAGATTCAGATTCAGAACAGACACAGACAGACAAACGGAGACGAGCCAGCTCACCTATCAGTAGATCGATCCTAGCAGATCCGTTGACCAGGGGTCTGGTGGGCTTGGGGAATCCCGGGATGAGCCCCCAGATGTTATGCCCAGACCGTTAGTTCCCCAAAGAAGACCACCAGAGTCCAGAGTCAAAGCCAAGCGGCAAGGATCTTTAGTACAAGTTCGAACCTGGTCCCTCCATTCCACAGCATACAAGAGGGCCCTGAACAATGCGAGTGTTTGCTTTTTATACCCTGAAAGTTACAGGGGAACAAAGGAATTCTTTTGGTTCCCGCTCTTTCAGTAAAACTTTGAATGGCTGTCCCCTTATCGGAGACTTTCCTGGTGGTGTTTGTACTGGGCTCAGGAAGTTTGAGAGATATATGGCGATATGTGGTGGGATGGGAGGATGGGATGTGTTTGTACTGGGCTTGTTTGTTTTGAGCCCGGGGCTGAGGAATGTGCCCGGCTCCTTTCACCATCACTAAAATCTCTTTGGAGCATTTTCAAAAATTAAAGAATTGTGTCTAAAAATACTGACCTTGATGTTCAGTGTGCATGGGTAACTCCCCAGGCCCAGCAACTTCAAGAGGCAGATGTGACAGCAGCCGTGGCTGCTCAGGGGGCCGGGAATGTGGGAAAGGGGTGGCTCTCAAATAGTCTTGACAAGCGGCTGAATGTGATTGTGTCAGATTTCGAAAGTGCAGCCTGAGAATTTGAAATCCATTCACTCCCCACCCCCCAACCGTTTTTTCATGTATTCATTCATTCAGCACACCCTGAATGAACACTCTTTTATTTGCTACCTATTCAGGGACACTACACAGGCCCGTGACCATCACATGCCCAGCCTGGCCCCATGGTGTGCCTAAGCAGAGGACTGTTGGCAGATGGTTCACTTCCACCCTCCATGATAAATGCTGAGAAAAGAAAGATCAAGGGCTTCAGAGCCCATTGGAGGGAATTCATACAGCCGGGGGCCCAGGAAGCTGCTAAGGAAACTGCCTGGACGGCAGGGTGGCCGTGACCATGGGGAGGGGGAGAAGGACCCAGGGGAGCTGAGAAATCCTTGCTGTGGAAGGCACCATATGAGCTGCGTGAAGTCAGAGTCAAAAGCAAACCCGTCTCTTCTTGACAGTGGGACCCAGGAGGCAGGACAACCTGCCAGAGAGGCTGAAGGAGGTTCTCTCAGGCTGGATCCTCGACAAGAAAAAGGAAGAGGGTCTCCCTGATTCCCTCGCCAACAACAGCTGGTCTTCCAGAAGTCAGCAATCTCTTGTCCCTTGTCTTCAAAAGCCCATGGAGCTGGAGGCAGGCAGCTGAGGTCAGGAAGAGTAGGTGCGACCCAGTCCAGGAAGGCTGAGTCCTCGTGAACCCTCAGGGCTGGGGTGAGGGGCCAGTGCCCGGCCCAGACACCAGCACAGCCCTGCAGTGGGAGTTGATCTCAGCAGATAGACGGGCACTGCCCGGATGATGAACTGGTCTGCACTGCCCAGAGGATGAACTGGTCAGCACCGCCCGGAGGATGAACTGGTCAGCACCGCCCGGATGTTGAACTGGTCAGCACCGCCCGGAGGATGAACTGGTCAGCACCGCCCGGAGGATGGACTGGTCAGCACCGCCCGGAGGATGGACTGGTCAGCACTGCCTGGAGGATGGACTGGTCAGCACCGCCCGGAGGATGAACTGGTCAGCACCGCCCGGAGGATGAACTGGTCAGCACCGCAGTGGCAGCTTGGCCTAATTTGCCACCTGAAGAGCTGCCAGGTCTCCAGTGACTCTAGCACCATGGCCAGGAGAGGAGCAGGGTGACCTGAGGGTACAGAGAAGGTTCTGCTGTAATCAAGTTCCCCTGTCTGGTCAGAGGGCTCAGAGGTTTGAGAGGGGAGGGATTTCCTTTTAAAGCTGCAGGATCCCTGTGGGTCCAGAAGGAAACACAGCCATGGCGGGCATCCCATGGAGGGTAGTAACCAGGAGCAGGACAAATGTGGAAGGTGGGCGGAGCCCCCACATGGGCCTCAGGTCACATTGGACATTTCCTCAGCAAGTGTCACCTGGCTGGTGATGAATGGGGGAGGAGAACAGATGGAATGCGGAGAGTAGCAGTGTGAAGCTGCACCACCTGGTCACCACTCGAGATACACAGGGTTTGCTCTGCCTGAGGAGCCCACGCTGGCTGCAGTCACGGGGCAACCACGTGAGAAAGGTCAGACCCAGGCCCGCTCGCCTTCCATATGCATCTTAGGGACGGGGATGCCTGCGCCAGCAGCAGCCTTGCTGCCCTTGCGTCCCCCAGTGCACCTGCCAGGGCAAAGCCAACAGGCAGTGCCAAGGACCTGAGGGAGGAGGTGGGCTTGACTTCGAGGCAGGGCACAGACACCAGACCACGTGGAGGAGCAGCTGAAACAGGGCCGGTGGCAGCAGCCGCCTGTGAGACGTGCTAGCCAGTGAGCCTTGTTAGTTTACCATTGCCATGGCAAGACCCAGAAGTTACTGCCACTTCCCACGGTAAAATCCCAATGACCCTGAGGTTTCTGCTCCTTTTCTAGAAATTTCTGCATAAACCAACCCCTAATTAGCATGTAGTTAAAAGTGGGTGTAATTATGATGTGGAGCTGCCTCTGAGCTGCTGTTCTGCGCACTCTGCTCTCCTGGGGCAGCCCCTCTGCTGCCGCTGCAATAAAAGCTGCTAACAGCACCTGCTCACCTTTGAATTCTTTCCTGGGCAAAACCAGTAACAGACCTGGGCTAAGTCCCCATTTTCGGGTCTGCCTGCCCCACATCAGACCTGCCCAGGGTTGCCCCACCATTCCTAAAGGAAGACAGGAAGGGGAGGGGGCAGCCGCCCAGCCGACCCTTCAGATTGCCCAGCCCCAGCTCCTCTGCATCCTGGAACCCTTGCTCACACGGAGTGGCAGGGCAAGCCCCAGCGCCTGGGTGCCCACAGGAACCTGGGGGAGGGCTCCTGAGAGGTGGCCAGGCAGATCTGGTGGCCGCCGGCAGATGCTTGGGTTTGGGCCCCTCACCCCACTGCCTGGTCAGGCCCCTGCTCACCTGAAAGCACAGGAATGGACGTCAGGCTTTGAGTGTGGAAGCCACGTGTGCGGGGACCTGGAGTGGGAAGGAGCTCCCAGGCCTGGCGTGAGGCCCCTGGCATCTCCCATAGAGGGGAGCAGAGGGAGCCTCTTCTGGGATGCCACTAGCTTTGCTTCTGGGCCCTGTGTTCTTGTGTGAGTCTGTGTGATTCTGCCAGATTCCGCCTTGCTCTGCTTTGGTCTCCCTGTTGCCTCAGCCACGCTGGCCTCTGGAATCCAGCCCTCCAGCAGCCGCCCTTCCGCCTGACATCTTTCTTATCCTACCTTTTATTTCCACCCAATGACTGTTCTTTCCCTCCTGGAAGTTACCACCAGGACACCTCCAAGCCCAGCCCCTCTCTGGACATCACTCCGCTTTCCATCATTCCTGCTGTGGTCTGAAGGTTTCTGTCCCCTCAAAATGTGTCTGTCGAATCCTCGCCCCCAAGGTGATGGTATTAGGAGGTGGGGCCTCTGGGGGGTGATGAGGCCAGGGGACAGAGCCCTCATGAAAAGGATTAGTGCCCTTAAGGAAGAGGCCCAGAGAGCTCCCTTGCCCCTTTCTCTGCAGGAGGACACGCGCAGCACCAGCTTCTATGGGGCACTGGCCTCAGCCAATGCTGACTTTGCTGGCACCTTGACTTCCTGGCCTCCAGGACCGTGAGAAATGAATTTCCATGGTTTATGTGATATGAATTTCCATGGTATTTTGTTACAGCAGCCCAGGCAGACTGAAACCATTCCCGTGCTAGCTGGAGAATCAGAAGGTGCGTTTGCTCCTTAAAAACACCCTCAGTGGCACCAGCTTCACCCCCATGGCACCGGTTCTCATCACTCTCTCAGAGGCCACCCTCACTTCCGCAGGCCTTGAATCGTTAAGAGAATTTAGCCACAAACCAGGCAAGAATCTTTCCTACTTTTCAGCAGCCAGAAGGCTTTGTAGTCAATATTCTTCTTTAAAATTCAGTAATTATGTATCTAGTTGCTACCAACCACAGAGAAAAATATGCATATTAAAAAGTCCATAATTACATAATAAGCACTTCCTGTCAATGGCATTCTGCTGCCATGCACTCTCTACCCCCTTTATCTTAAAAAAATTCAAAAACAATTACCACAAACACTAACATAAATCAAGCACCACGTGTCAGGTTAATGCAAAATTACACGTTTGCTTTGAGCACATAGATAAGTTCTAATTCAGACACCATCAGTCCTAACCACAACCACATGGGATCTGTGGCCCTACCGGGATGGCTGGGGAGCTGGAAGCACCTCGGAAAGGCTGAATGGCAAAGGACTCAGGAGGACACCTGAGGAATCACCTGCTTGGATTCGAAGCTGCCGGAGTGTCGGGTAATTTGGGGAAGGTCTGTAGCCTCCCTGAGCCTCAGTGTCTTCACAGGGAAGATACAGTATTTACTTCATAGAGGTTGCTGTGGAAACTATACGCCCAGATTTCACCACAAAAACAAGCAAAATAAAAGAAATGGGGTGAAAAACGGTGCCTCGTCCCAGTTCTCTTATCGCTGCGTGGTCACATGACCCAGTCCTTGCCAGGGGGTGCCAATGAAAGTGCCTCTGTGAACCCTAAGAAAGGACCTTTCACGGGAGCACGTTTGGCCGGCCCTTACCTTTGCCCTTTTCTGTCCTCTGTGGAGAATGAAGATGCAATGCTGGAGGTGCAGCTGTTGTCTTGTGTCTTTGAGGCAGCCTAGGAATGACTGAGCAGAAAGATTTGAGGAGGCCATGTCCCTGATGGCATCCTAGAGCCAATGGGCCACCCTGGACTGCTTCCCCCTTGACCATCTTAGTAGTTGAGAAAAACAACCTGACACTGTGCTTCTCTTTCGGGAATTGCTCTTACTTGCATGTTAATGGAAGGTTGGTAGCCAGTGGGTGTGCAATGTAGAAGCTGTTGTTATTTTGAGGTAGGAATAATGTCATCTTGAGTCTTTAACATCCTAAGCCTGTGACCTAGGCATGGGGAGAAAATCAAGTCAGGCTGGGCGTTCTGGGCTTCTCTCTGCTGAAAAGCCCTAGGGAGTCACCCCGCTTCCACTGACTGTGGACAGAAACCCCACTGCTGGCTCCAGAGATGTCTCCTGATTCTTAGCTCAGAGCGTATTCCTTCTCCCTGACCAAACCTTCCGAGGAGCCCACTGGCTCTGGGGTGAGATTTGCGTCTGGTTTTCAAGACGCTGAGCATCAGCTCCTTTGCACGCCTTGCCTGCGTGTTTCCCTGCACAGGTGGGCTGGCCGCTCCTCCCGCCCATCCTCGCCAGGGCTGATCTGCCCGGAGTCGGGGGTAGTGCTCAGATGGCGGCTCTTTCTGTCTTCTGCGTGTGTCCTCCCCTGGGTGTTCCTCCAGTGTCATGTTGTCTCTCAGAGTCCTGCTCAGGACACCAAGTGCCTCCCTGCAGCCCTCTGGGCAGCAGAACTGGGCCAGGGCTCGGCTCTGGGTACTGGAAGTTTCCACCTGTCCACCATTCCTCCCAGCATGCAACACAAGCATGACCGTGTTTCACGTCTGCCATGGCATAGGAATGGTGGAGGATCCCCTAGTCGGACTTGATCCAGGGAGCACCCTGGGGAAGGGACCTAGGAGCACAGAGGGCAGAACAACCTCCACCGGCCTTCAGCCTCCGCTCCTCCAGGTGCCCAGTGAGCAGGCTTAGGCAGCAGAGCACCTGCGAGGGCTTCTCCATCTGCCCCCAGCCCTCCCCTGACACCCACAACTTTCACTGTTGATTGGACCTCAATCCAATGCCCCACTCAAAGGTCCTCCCCCAGGACCCTTTCTCCCACAGCACCTCGTGCATCCTCTTTCTGGACTTGGCTCTATTTTTTTAATGACCATCGGTCACCCGACTTGCGTTTATTGGCTCCATTTGTTCAATAGCTCAGTCCACTACCAGAACAGGAGCCACTCAGGCAGGCATTTGGTCTGTCCCTGAGCTTGGAAGGTCACATGGCTCTCAGTTGTTTCCCAAAGAATATTTGTGCATAAGTGGAGAAATGAATGAACGTGTGAACAAATGAATGAATGTATAAGAAGTACTTCCTCCAACTTGCTGGTCTATCTCTACTGTCTTTCCCTGGCCCTTGCTCCCCAGCTGTCCTGGGTCCACAGCTCCCCTTCAGCTCCCCGTGCCTCTGTAGAATATTCCACTGCCCAGGGCTCCGCTGTCTCCACCTGCCAAGGCGTGCGTGAGGCTTTCCAGTGGCGCTGGGGATGCTGGCTCTGTACCCACTCCCAGCACACTGTCTCTCTCTCTCCCTCTGCACCGGGTGACTTTAAACTCCAAGTCCCTCACCGTGACTAGCACTTGGCCAGGATTCCTGTCGAATGGATTGATGAGTCAATGATAAACAGATGAAAAAAATTACAATAGAATTTCAATAATGGCTTAAAATCCAAGAATAGAATATGATTTTGTAAAGAATCCCACAGCCAAGTTCTGTGTATGGGAATTGAAGCCAGGGCCAGAAAAGTAATAAATAAACAAACAAATCTGTCTTTTGATTCCTCTGCCCTGGAGGCAGCTTGCTAAGTCCCTGGACCCTGCAGTCTTCTGCTAATTTGCTTCCCTAAAGCTGCCAAGCATGGCCTGGCTGCAGTGACATGGCCGGGTCTGCTGTCACCTGGGTACCAGAGACGCAGGCTCCAGAAGCTGTTTCCCTCCCCGAAGCAAATGTGGCCCATGCCACTCTAACTGTGCCAGCACCAGGAGCAGAGGTTGCTTCCAGCTATGGACTTCGGCCTCTCACTAAGGCGAAGACTGGCTCCTGGAATGCAGTGCCTGCCAGAATAGTCTACATGGTTTTGCACTGGAGTGGCTGTGACAATGGTGGGTTTGGGAGAGAAACCTTGTACCGCCCTGTACAGCTCTTGCCCTCAACACACCAAGAGCAGCTATCTTCTAGCCTGGAGACTTTTCAAAGATTCATTGTGTGTGTGCGTGTGTGTGCGTGCACACATGCACCACTGAATAAAAATGAATCTTTATGGAATTCAGATTAAGAAGCTCTCCTAGGCGACAACTGCCCTTTTGTCTGGTCTGTAGAGCTGAGGGTTGGTATCCTGAGGATGCCAGGACCGCAAGTGAAGATGATAAAGGAAGCAGGAGAGGAGGAGGAGCTGGGTGTGAGAAAGTGGAGACCCGTGGGAGGGACAATGGAGAGTCCCAAATGGGACCAGGGTCTGGAGAGCAGCGGGGAGCCCCCATGGCCACCATCAGTAGAGAAATACAGAGAGCAACCAGCACCTCTGTAGCTGGGATGAATAGGTCTTAAATTCCACAGGGGCCTCCAATCAAAGCCCCAGGTCCACTGGCTAGATGAGCGAGATCACAGCGTGAGGCTGAGCTCCCCCAGGGGCAAAGCGTGCAGGTGACACCTCCATTGCTGGCCTGGTGACTACAGAGGGGCCTCTGCGACACGGCGCTGGGCTGAGGAGTCCAGGTGGCTGCAGGGCTCGGGGGTGGGACCACACACCTCAGCTCTCTCATCTCCTTCCAAACTTAGTCTCAGGTTTGGGGTCCTCCACACCCTCACCAGGTATCAAATGCTTGTTAACATCGCAGCCACCATACGGCGATCACGGCGTGCGTTTTCATCCTGCCGATCGCCTATGAGTCCAGCAACGGCCCATTTTATTTTTCAGTCAGAAACCTGAGAGGCGAGCGCGGAGTCACTTTTCCAAAGTCATCGAGTGGCTCAGTTGCAGGGCCAGAACTAAAACCAGGGCTCTAGCCAGTCCCTCCAGCTCCGCCTTCCAGCCAGTGTCCAGGGAAAGCAAGAGCAACATGTGGAGAAATTGCAGTGACACACACGTAAAGCAAAACATGATCAGATTAAAGAAATGCAATTCCCAAATAAAGATTCTCTGCAAAGTGAAGCAAGGAGAGAAAACCAAACCGCATGGTCTCACTCCTAAGTGGGAGTCGAACAATGAGAACACATGGACACAGGGAGGGGAACGTCACACACCGGCGCCTGTCCGGAGGCGGGGGGCTGGGGAAGGGAGAGCATTAGGACAAATATCTAATGTAAATGACGGGTTGATGGGTGCAGCAAACCAACGTGGCACATGTATACCTATGTAACAAACCTGCACGTTCTGTACGTGTACCTCAGAACTTAAAGTATAATAATAAAAAATAAAAATAAAAAAGAAAGTGAAATTAAATAAGAAAAAAAAAGAAACTCCGGTACATTATAAGAAAATACCTTAAAACATCCTCCAGACAGTCCAGTGCCCTTGCTTTCTCTCGTGTCCGACCTCACATGCTAATTTTGGTGCCTTACATGTCACAGAAGTAGTCATAATCACCCTCATCACTGTGGGGCCTGGTGGGGCAGAGACAGAGGGCCCTTCTCATCTTTGGGAGATGCTGAAAGGCCAGTGCCCACCGGCCCTAACATTTCATGTCCACCCCCGTTTTCCTGTAGAAAGACAGAGGAAACGGGACAGCAGCCTTCAGGGTCAGCATTTGGGAGCTGCCTGGCGGCAGGCGAGGACCTGAGGCATTAGCGGCGTCCTCAGCTCCTGGGCCTGCTGAGCTCTGACCCACCCTTGGGTGGCTCAGAGGTGGCCAGTTCACTTCGAGAAGCCCAGAGAACAGATTCTTCCTGAATGAGTCTCAGAGAACAACCTGCATCCTGGCAGCTTCCCTGCAGCTGGAAGTGGAGGCGGGAGGAGACCTGGGGCCAGGAGTCTCTGCAAACTGTTTGCCTTCTTCACTCCTGATAGAGAAAAGTTCAGATGTGATTGTGGTTGGAGGAGGTCCTGTCACACCACACGTGTTGGCTCTGGGCTCTCCTGGCCATTCCGGAGACATCCAGGGTACTTCTGGGCTCGCCCTTTGGCCTTCAGAGAGCTGCCTGGGAAGTGCTCACCTTGCGCACAGCTGCGGCCTCTCCCGCTGCAGGATTCCCCTCCTCCCGCTCCCCAATCCTTCCCACCCAGAACCCCTCTTCTCCCTCTCCCCTCCCCTTCCCACCCCCTGGCCCCTCCCACTCCCAGCATCCTCTCTCCCACCCTCTGGCCCCTCCCACTCCCAGCATCCTCTCTCCCACCCTCTGGCCCCTCCCACTCCCAGCATCCTCTCTCCCACCCTCTGGCCCCTCCCACTCCCAGCATCCTCTCTCCCACCCTCTGGCCCCTCCCACTCCCAGCATCCTCTCTCCCACCCCATCCTTCCTTGCTCCAGTCTTGCAAACCTTTTTTTGCATCATTTCTTTTGTGATGACTCAAGTTTGTGTTGTGTTGATACTTTTTATTTCTTGTCTTTAATATTATTTCTTATTTTCCTGTTACGTATTTATTTTTTATACTATTCCAGTTTTCTTTGGGTCTTTTCTTGGTATAACGGTTGTACCTCCCACGGCTGATCTCCTCTGGATACTCACGTTCTGTGTCTATAGCTCATACACACACACACACACACACACACACACACACACACACACACGTATTTGACCTTTATTTTTTGGTATTGATTTCCGTGACGAAACAATGTCTGTGGAGTCCGTGTTGGGTCCGAGGAGAGACGGAGCGTGCCTTTATCTCCCACTTCTGCTTCGCTTCTTGCTTTTGTCAAAATAGCCTGGGATTGTGGAGGCATTGTTTACTTTTCAAAAGGGCCATTCTCTAGACTGTGGAAAATCAGTCCCTTCCAGCCAGGGCCGATAGCTTTATACACAAACAGCTACGCCTCTTGCAAGAACCCGAGGGCATTTATTTAGCTTGATTGCATACAGGTGTCTGGCAGGAGGAAGATGTATTGAATTTTTAACTGTCAGTTAAAATAGAGAGTATTGAACATTCTATTTTGGTAGCCTTTCTGAGCAAGGTCAATACCATGTTATTTCAGTCTGGAGCTGAAGGTTGGTGACGTCTGTCACCTGTCACCCCCGAGCTGATATTCATAATCCAGGCAATTCTCTGTCTGGCAGGAGAGCACAGGAAACGCGTCCCCTTGGCCTCCCTGATAGTGGGAGCCATAGGAGAGAGGCCCTGGGCGGGCGGGGAAATCAGAGAGACTCCGGACCATATCGATGGGGTCTGTGCCCTGGTCCCAGAGCCTGCCAGACAAAGCTCTCCAACCCTGGGGCCTTGCTGGCAGCAGGGGCCTCCGCCTGGTTACTGTCCAGCAGGGGCACCATGGCCAGCAGGCCTGTGAGGCAGGCAGGACTGCAGGGGAGGGCTGGAATTCAGGCCATCAGGAAACTCCACGCGTCTCAGTTCCCTTGTTTGTGACGTGACAACCTTGATGGGACACCCCGTACATCAAAGGTCTGGCCTTTGCCACTCAGCCTGCACACGCCGGGTCTGGCTGCAGCTCCAGGAAGGCTTCAAGGAGGAGGTGGGTCTGAGCCTGAGCCTGGCCCTGTGTGAGGACTGGGACGGAGCCCCCCAGAGTGCAGAGACCCTGAGCCCAGGAAGGCTGGCGGCCTGAGGGGGCTCCATGCTGGCCCGTGGGGATGCGTGTGAAGGTCACACTTATGTGGGGCAGCCGAGGGGAGGGGACAGAATTTGCATAGACTAAAACCCAGGAAGGACAGGCAGGAATGTCACACATGGAGGTGGCATTTTAGCCTGGAGACAAGGGCTGCCCCTAAAGGTCTCTGAGCTGCAGACCGAGCGATGACAGTGGCCCTGTGCCTACAGCGAGACTCTCCCAGGATCCCACAAGAAAGCGTCCTCTCTGTGAGATCACTGCCTCCCACCTGCACCCAGGAGCCAGGCCCCCAAGCAGCAGTCCCCAAAGAGTGGCCTCTATGTCACTGTTGCTCCCCAGGAAGCCAGGAGGAGGCCTTCGAGGGAGCTGGGCGGACAGACCGCCAGGACTGTTGGCTTCATCCTCTCTGCAGGCGGCCTTCGCAATGTCTGACATTAGAAGTCACTGTCCAGGTAGAACCACCTAGGAGAGGGTGTGGCATCCACTCAGGAGCAGGGAAAGGCCATGGGGCAGCGGGCTGCTGAGGAGGGCGGGCGTGGGGAGGAGAAGACCCTGATCTGGCCACCCCAGGCCCCCTGTGACTAAGAAGGAGTTGAACTAGGGTCCTGCCTGCTGGGACACAGCCCCTGTGCCTGCCAGAAGGTGAGTCCCATAGCTGGGTCCATACCAGGAGCCTCCCAGGGGCCAGGACTTCTTCCGGAAGATTGGGAGAAGTGAGCCTTTTGATTAATCATGGAGGTGTGGGGGGCCGAGTGGGGTGCTGATCTCGGCACCCCAGCGTCTGTCTGCACCATTTCCATCCAAGTTGCCCGCTGCCTCTAAACCCGACGTCTTCAAGCCTGACTCAGGGCCCTGCCGCCTGCCACTCCTAATCCTCCTGGTTCTTCCACAGCAGGTGAACATCACCCACATCCCCCAACCCCGAAGTCCGAGTCACAAATCCTGGGACATCAACTCCTCCCCTCCTGAGCTTGCTCTGGATCTGGAGGGGATGGCCCTGAACTGGAGAAGGGCCTGCCACACTCTCCCCGTCCTGTTCCTCTATGCACAGAGCGTTTTCACTCTTCAGGTGCCTTGGCCAAAAGCAAGGCCTATCCCAGGACTGTCCAGCAACCCCTGAGGTCTGCAGGTCCCACACTCCTCTGAGCTGCCAGCGTCTGCCTGGGGCCAGGTCACCATGGCCTGCCTGAGAGGGACCCAGGAGGGAGAGCTTGGCCGGGTCCCCTGCTCACCCCGTGGGCCTCAGAAACTCCAGAGCCCCAAGTCAGACAGTCTCCTGTGAGCACGCTGAATTGGGGCTTGTAATTGTTTGTTTTTTTTTTTTTTTTTTGAGACTCGCTCTATTGCCCAGGCTGGAGTGCAGTGGCACAATCTTGGCTCACTACAACCTCTGCCTCCCAGGTTCAAGTGATGCTTCTGCCTCAGCCTCCTGAGTAGCTGGGACTACAGGTGCATGTCACCATGCACAGCTGAGTTTTGTATTTTTAGTAGAGATGGGGTTTCACCATGTTGGCCAGGAGGGTCTCGATCTCTTGACCTCGCAATCTGCCTTCCGCTGCCTCCCAAAGTGCTAGGATTACAGGCATGAGCCACCGCACCAGGCCGTAATTGTTTTCATTGTGATTTAAATTAAACTTCAAGCTCTTAATCCCATAGTCCTGTAACAGGATACCTGCGGTGAGGATGCTGCTGTCTGCCCCCTGCAAACTCTAGAACAGCGTGAGGCCCCCACCTGCTTCCTTGTGAGAGGAGCTGGCGGTGGAGGAGGTCAAGTGAGAAACGTCCCATTTTAGGATTTTATGCACCTTTTGAAGTTAAGTACAGAATTGAGCTGAATGACGGCCAGACAGGGAAGCCACTCCTGGGCAGAAGGAAGCTGCAGACTGGAAATGGAGAACATTCCAGAAACTGGCAAGGCTGCCCTGGAGCAGGGCTGGGGGCATCTCACTCATGAATCTCACACCCACGGCAGAAAGAAGTACCTCATGGAGCCACCAGCACTCAGGGCCCCAGGGCAAGGGTTGGGGACGGAAGGACTCCACCTGGCATGGTGGGCTCAGAACAACGGCGTCTCAAGTAGGGTGTGTGCAGCTTGGAGCTGGAGCTCTTCCATGCCACCACTGACCTGGAGCTGGGCAGCTGCTGTCACGTGCAGCCTCACGATGCCTGTGTGACGGGGAGGCAGGAAGCATCACTCCCATCTTTAGGAGCAAAGGAAGGAGCTCAGGGTGGGCACACGACCCACCCAGCATCGCAGAGCCCATGAGTGTCCTCTGAGACTGAAGATTTCAAAACTGGCCACGATGTCTCTGGGTCGGTGGTGGGCTCCTGTCTGTGAGATCCGGCGTCTTACACTTCACGCCCCAAGTTTCAGGGGAGAAGGGCGGAAAGAGATGCCTCTCTTAGGGAAACCAGGGAGAGAGGGGTGAAGACGGCCACCATCACCAAGTGTACTGCGTGTCCACCTATCCACATACGTCGACTCTACCCCCAACTAAATATGGATTATTGCTTCTGTTCCACAGAAGATAAAACTAAGGACCAAAGAGGCTCCCCAAAGTCCCACAGCCGCCCAGAGGGTGCGGGCCGGGTGGGAATTTAAACTGGTCTTTCTGTCTCCTGGGCTGGAGCCAGGCTCTGAAGCTGCCTTGCCCCCTCCAACCTTGTTCCTTCTGGGAGTTGGTCTCCCTCCAAGCACGCTGATCTCTCTCCTCCTTTCAGGAGGCCAATCCTACCAGCCCCCCGCACACAGGGGACTCGGTCCCGCCAGCCCCCCGCACACAGCGGACTCGGTCCCGCCAGCCCCCCGCACACAGCGGACTCGGTCCGGCCAGACCCCCGCACACAGCGGACTCGGTCCCGCCAGACCCCCGCACACAGCGGACTCGGTCCCGCCAGCCCCCCGCACACAGCGGACTCGGTCCCGCCAGACCCCCGCACACAGCGGACTCGGTCCCGCCAGACCCCCGCACACAGACTCCCCAGAAATGTCTTTCCCAGGCCCAGATGCTTGATTTCACCACGTGGCCCTCAGCGGAGGCCGCGTTCCTGCTCAGCGCTCTGCCTTTTGGCTGCAGGGCAACCTGGCAAGCGTGGTCTCCACCAAGCACTTCCCTGCACCTCAGCAGCCGACAGTGGCATTTGGGGACCTTGTTTCTGGGGAGCCTGTGGCAATGCGTCTCTCCTGTCTCAGGGACACACCAGCCATCTTCCTCTGAGGCCCCTGGGGCAGGTCACACCGCTCAGCGGGTCTGCCCGGCAATGGCAAGTCTGTGTCCTCTGCCGGCCCGGGGTGTCTGATGTCCGGGAGAGGACTTGGGAGAGAGTCTTTTGTTAGCAAAAGGTCACAGGGACGCTCACCTTTGCAGTGCACCAAGAAGACAAAGGCTGTCCTCGGCATCCAGAGCATCCGTTTAATTCATGCCCACAGCAGGGATTGAGCCTTCTGAAAAATGCAAACTCACGGCTCCAAACTGCTGGCTGAAGATCATGGGATGAGGAGGCCAGGAGAGTTTACTGAGATTCCGGGCATTTTCTAAACTCCCTGCTCTGCAGTGCTGGGGGGCGATGCAGGATTCTCCTGCTCTGCTGGCAGGAGTGGCCCGGCTGCGCGTACCAGGAGCCCGGCAGCCTGCTCCGTCTGCCTGCTCACTTGCTACGGGGCGTCCCCGGCCTCCCTGCCCCTGCTAACACGCTGCTGGTGGTCACAGCACCCTCCGGCCTGGGCTCACTTCCCTCCATGCCTGGCTCCTACGCACCCTCCCTGGCTCAGGTCCAGGGCAGAGACCCCAGTGAAGTCTCCAAGGTGGCCCTGCTTTCCCTCCTCCTTCAGAACTGCTCCCACCCGCCTGCAGGCCCCAGGCATCTTCTCCCATGGAGGCTACTGCTCTGCTCCACACCCACCCCGGCTCCCATATGCAAGCCCAGGGAAGCATCTGCCTAGGGATCAAGCTGAATCCACTGCCTATGTGTGGCATGGAGGCCCATGTGCCCACCCCTCTGATGGGCACTGCCAAGGGGTCCACGGAGAAGGGGCAGAGTCCCTGTCCAGGGCCCCAAGCCTTCATTGAGGGAAGATGCCCCCGAGGCATCAGGCATCAAGGCAGCAGGCAGACCTACCCCCTCGGATGGGTGCATGGACACCAGGGCAGGGGGTGACTGGGGCCTCGAGGGCTGGAGCAGGGAAGGCTTCATGGAGGAGGGGGTGTTTGGATACACCTTGGTGAACGGGGAAGAGTTGATGGGGAGAAGGGTAGAGGGAAGACAGAGAGGAAGGAAAAGTGGAGGGCATGACAGTGGGAAGGGCTGGGCATCCATGCTGACAGCTGGAGGGGGAAGGAGAAACATGGCTTTAGAATTGGGCGAGGGGCACCCTGACCCCACTCATCCCCCAGATGGCCACCCCTCTGGGGCTTCTGAGTTCAAGGGAATGCGTCTGTTTAATATTAATAGACATTTTCCATTTATTTCCAAAGAAAGGCTGCAAATCTAATTGTCACCATCAATGTCAGGAGCTCTTGTTGCCTTGTATTTCCCCTGACAATTATTTTAAGCATTGCCAATCAAATATGTGAAAGACAGCAAGTCCATCAGACACATAATTATTCATAAAAATGAGTTTGAACTTCTATCAAGAGTTCCTCTTCTTTAAATTGCCTATTTACACCCTTCATTAATTTTGCATTTTGCTGTTAGAACGTGTCCTGTTTGTTTCTGTGCATGCCTTGCCCATGGTGGACATTTGACTTCGGGGTTTCTGAACTTGCTCCCAGGCCCTTCCTTCAGCAAGAGCCAGACCAGCCTCACTTTGAACACCTGTGAAGTTGTGGGGTGCTCGGACCTTGATTGCCTGTCTACTTCCTGTGATGACTGTATTCCCTGGGGTGTGTGTGACATTCATACACACCCACGTGCACACACATACATGTATGTGCACACACCAAAGGCATTGAATGCCTTGATGTCTATGATGCGAATTTCAGAGAGCCTGGGCCAGCATTTCCGGGAAGAGTTGGCATCTGTGAAGATCACAGTTACAAACACACTTGAGAGGTCTCTTCTCAGCTGGCTTCTGAATTTTCATCTTCTCATGCCTTTAGTAATGGCACAGAGTAAGCATATTACACTAGCAAAATGTGACTCTTAGGATGACTGGATATAAAATGACCAAAAAGAAACCTTTTTTTTTCTACATTAGCAGCAAACAGTTAGACATGGAACTGGATAATAATCTCCTATTCAAAAATGGCAGCATAAGCCATACACACTGCAGGGAACTAAATGAAAAAGGCACAGATCTCATAAGAAGAAAAATATGAAATGGTGCTGATAGCCTAAGAGAAAGGCCTGAATGAATAGAAAGAAACTTGGGATTACTAGGAAAACTATAAAAATATGATTTCTCTTCAGTATTTTATTACTTAATCTAACTATGAAAAGAAAGCAATCCCAAATAGAATCGGAGCGGAGTTTTCTTTGATATGGTACAGATAATGTTAAAATTCACCTAAAGGAACAGCCAGCTCTTTATCTGAAAATATTTTTTTAAAGAGCTAACAGTGAGGGGGCACTCACCTTATTAGATAAAAAGCTCAATACAGAGCAGCTTTGGCCCAGGGATCAATGACTAGATGACTAGAACAAGTCACAGAAATATCTAGCTGGGTGTGGTGGCTCACACCTCTAGCACTTTGGGAGGCCAAGGCAGGAGGATCACTTGAGCCCAGGAGTTTCAGACCAGCCTGGGCAACATGGAGAAACCCTGTCTCCACAAAAAATTAAATTATCCGGGTGTGGTGGTGTGTACCTGTAGTCCCAGCTACTCAGGAGGCTGAGGTGAGAGGATCTCTTGAGCCTGGGAGGTTGAGGCTACAGTGAGCCATCACTGCACCACACTGCTCCAGCCTGAGAGACAAAGCAAGACCCCGTCTAAGAGAAAATCTAGGTCCATTTTGTTATGGAAACTCAGCTAATTGTGGTTTCTTAATCTTATGGAGAAAGGATAATTTATTTTATTGGTATTAACCTAACTGACCACTTGGAATTAAAAAAACGTTTCTTCCTCATGCCTAATTATAATGAGTTCAACGCTGATCAACTCTCTATGAAAGTAAAACATTAAAAAGTCTTAGAAGAAAATGTAGATGGAGCTCAGCCTTGGCAATTTGGTGAAATCCTGTCTCCACGAAGAAACAAAAGAGAAGAATTAGCTGGGTGCATTAGTGCATGCCTATGTTCCCAGCTACACAGAAGGCTGAGGCAGGAAGATCCCTTGAACCTAGGAGTTCCAGGCTAAATTGAGTATGATCACACCACTGCTCCCCAGCCTGGGTGATAGAGCAAGACTCACAGGACTCTGTCTCAAAAAAAAAAAAAAAGAAAGAAAGAAAAGAAACAAAATTTAGAATAACATTTGTCTAGCTTTTGAGCAAGGAGTTTTCTTATAACAGAAAATCAAGAAGCCATATTTGAGAATATAGATACATTTGACTACACAAAGCTTTAAAAAAGAGTGGGTGTCAAAAATTCTATAAACATTCTAAAAATTCTAAAACATAACATACACCTGTAATGTATCTTTTTATTTTATATATTTATATATAATTTATATATATTTTTCTCTTTTAACCACGAAAAGTTAGTCTTCATAATGCACAAGGCATTTCTACCATTGAACACGAAACATCCTAACACCAAAATATACAATTAATAAAGGGTTTGAACAGGTAATTTAAAGAAGAGGACATGTTAATATATATTCAAACTCATGTTTCTTTTATTAACAATTATATTACAGATGGCCTTACTATCTTTCATCTGTTTGGCTGGTAACACAAAGAACTGTCGGAAGGCAACTGCAGGGTGACAGGCGCTCCTGACTTGGTGAAATTTAGAATTGCAACAGCTTTCTTTGGAAGTCATCTGGCAATCCCTATTTAAAATACACTTTAGTCATAATTCTTGCATTTCAAAGTTGCTCCTTCCTCCACAAGAGCCCGCGGTGAGGATGTCTGCAGGCGTCTCTGGACAGTCTCTGCCTTGTCCAGCTCAGGAGCCATGAGCCACGTGTGGTTACTGAACACCTGATGTGTAGCTGGTGCAGAGTTTTTATTTCACTTCATTTCAATGATTTTAAACAGCCACATGTCATGTGTGGCCACTGCATAGGATAGTGCAGCTCTGAGCAGTCGTGAAACCGATGACCTGGATCTCAGCTAATGCTGCAGGAGGAGAAGAAGAAAGAGAAAGAAAAAGAAAAGAAAGAAAACAAGTTCCTCCACAGCTGCCAGTTGGCTGAGCTTCAATCTTAATGGACCAAGTGTGCACTGAGTAACATGTCTGAAAACATAAAGCCTGTGCCCTCAGGGAGCTTACATTCTAGCAGGGGGGACTCAGGCATGAAAATGGAAGGTCTTAGAAACAGGAAGCAGCGAGCCAGGTGCCTGCCCCCCAGACAGCCCGGGTCACACAGGGTTTTGCGAGGAGACCCCACACCGCACAGGCTTGAGGCTTCCCTTCTGACCCCTGCTCTGTCCTCTGTGAAGTTCCAGATCTGCACCTTCCAGGGCGGAGGATGGTGCCTCCCACTGAGCACATAAGAACTGTTTTGACCACCACAAGCCCTGCCTCGATGGGTCCCAACGCAGACAGTGCTGGGACACAGAGTCCATCCAGCCAGGAGCAGACCCAGCACTGACCGGGGGAGCTGCTGCCGCTTTCCAGAAATTTGCTTCCCTGACAGCACGGCCTTGTCCACTCTGGCTCTGCCAACTCTGCCCCTCTGGACTCCTCCAGGCAGGGTGAGGACATGAGAGGTGGGCGGCAGGGTGGGGATATGTGAGGTAGGGCGAGGGTGGGCAGCAGGGTGAGGACACCTGAGGTAGGGCGAGTGTAGACACACCCCTCCTGCTCCTTCTCCTGCTCAGCTGGTGTGCAGAGCACAAAGGCCTCCATACCTTCCCTCCCCTTCCTCCCTCCTTCCTTCTGTACCTCCATGAATTGAGGAGAAGGAGACCGTGGCACAGCACTGGGTTCGACTCTGGGCTCCATGACCCATCAAGGGTTCCAGCAACTGGGGCAATAGGAAAGTTATTGATTCATTTCTGCTTCTGTAAAACAGTAGAGGACCTGTCTTATAGGGTGACCAGGAGGTTTAAATAGTAGAAGTGGAAACCACGTGAACAGGGCCAGCGGCAGCAGGTGCTCAGTCACTATCAGTGGCTGTCAGGATGACATCTCTGCGTCTCTGGTTCTTCATCTAGAACACGGGATCGGTGATAACCCTCTTACGTGGGATTGCTCTGCATGTTAGAGGAGGGTGTGCACTGGTGGCTGCGGCAGGACCGTGGTCAATACGCATGCTCTCGTCACCCTTGGAGCCATCTTGCCTTTGTGGTCTGTGTCTTCCACCAAACACACAGTGCAGAGGAGGCGAGGGGAGCCCTGGTTGGATGGGGGAGGCGCAGATGTGCGGCCACTGTTCCAGGACAT
This sequence comes from Pan troglodytes, assembly GCF_028858775.2. Taxonomy (NCBI): domain Eukaryota; kingdom Metazoa; phylum Chordata; class Mammalia; order Primates; family Hominidae; genus Pan; species Pan troglodytes. The sequence goes on along the minus strand of NC_086016.1, from coordinate 51,162,248 downwards.
TGGCCACTGGAGTGCCAGGGCAGAGGAAGAGGAGACACCCGGCAGGACAGTGAAGGGGCAGTGAGGAGGGAGGAGCAGTCCTGAGGAAGCAAGGGGGCAAGAGTGCAGTGAGACGACGAGATGGTGTCCAGCAGCCAGTGAGGTCAGGGTATGCAGGGGATGGGAGACGGGGCCCGGAGCTTGGCTCTCTGTCGCCCGGGATGGCCAGTGGCTGGAGAGTTTTACTGGCAAGGTGGATGCAGAGACCAGGCTGTGAGGGCTGCCGAGGAGTGGAAGCAAGCAGCACAGGGTGGCTTTCCAGGCCCTGGGGAAGTGGGGAAGGGAGGAGGAGAGAGGGAGGCAGATGGCAGAGTGTCTGTCGCCTAAAGAGCAGTGCAGAGAATGAGAGCAGTGCTGTCTTACTCTGATTTGGTTTTGAAGTGTTTGTGTGTTACATTTCATATTGTTTGATGTCTCTCAAAATGGGGAGAGCTTTGAGGCAGGACATTTGATTGACATTCACAGGCAGAGCCCATAGAGCCTGGGGGCTCAGACCCAAATGTCTGCAACTCATGTCTGTGTGCAGGAGACGTCTGGGCTGGTGCCCAGAACCATCTGCCCTTGTCTCCAGCCCCGCAAGCCACTGGCAAGCCAGGTCGACCTCTAGGGGGTGGAAGCACGCCACTGCTGGGGCACTCAGCAGACGTTTGCCCTGGAGATGAGGTGGGTGCATGAGGTGCCCTGTGGACCTCACAGAGTCCTCCCCTTCAGGCAGGCTGAGCTGCTCCTGCAAGAGGCAAACCTGCAGTCAGGAGGATGTGCCCCATGGGGTGGCTTCCCAGGAAACTTCAGTGACATGAGAGTCTTCTTAGCTGTGAAAACAGATACAGGGCGTCCAGTGTGCTTCCCAAGAACCACCACCAGAAATCACCACCCAGGAGAAGAGCTGCCCCAGTCCTTGCTGCCCTCAGAGAACCCCCAACCGAGCTGCAGTTGGCTCCTCAGTCAGATGGGAGGGGGCAGCAGCTGCCTGGCTGGTCTTCAGTTCACAGCTCAAGCAGGGGCAGCAGGGAAGCTGCAGTCTCGCTATCTGGGGTTGCTTCTCCCCTGGACTTGCCTGAGCCTTCTACTGCTGAGCACTTTGCAGCCTGTAAACCAGCAGCCAACGGGTGCTGGGAATTTAAAAGGTAAATAAAATGTGTATTTCTTACACTTGCTGGGGAAAAAAAATCAATATCACACATGTACTGATGCTAGACAGGCAGCGAGATGCTGAGGAGTGCCGCGGGCCCGCGTGCCAGGCGCAGGCATTCCGAATACATTAGAGAAAGAAGCTTCGCTTCCTTTATGGTCATATTTTTATTGAAGACTTCCTTCTGTGCCAGAGCAACACCATCCTCGCTTAGCAACACAGATCAAGTCCTCATCCTTCACAACATATGTAAATAACAGTGAAAGTAGCATTAAGGGAACCCTTTCCAGTCAGGAGGAAGAGGGCGGGCACCTGCTGCTAATGCCAGGGTGGGGGAACATAGCCCCTGCCAGAGACTTCCCTGTCGTGGGCCCCGCCCAGGTGACCCCCCAGGGACCCCACCCAGCTGACCCCATCCAGGGGCTCCACTCAGGTGTCCCTGCATGTGTGCCGTCCCAGGCACCCCCCTCAGGTGTCCTCCCCAGGTATTCCCACCTGCCCCAGGTACCCCCCAAGGTGTTCCGCCCCAGGTATCCCCACTCAGGTGTCCCTGCCCAGGTGTCCGACCCACCCCAGGCAGGTATCCCCTAGAGGTGTCCCCACCCAAGTATCCCCTCCCAGCTCCCCCGCACCATGGCCCTGCCCCCAGTGGCCCCACTCAGGTAGGTGTCCTTATCCCATGGGTCACCCCCCAAGATGAGCTCCACTGTTTTCCACGGTGGAGCTTTATCCCAGAAGGATGGGAGTGGGGGGCGTTCCCGCCTCAGCCCCATCAGGCTCCCCACACATCCATCCCCCAGGGGAAGGGCTGGCCTGTGTCTTTGTGACGATGTTGCTTATCTTTGCCAAGAGGTCTGTCCTGCTCTGCAGTTCCAGCCTCAGAAAGGCAGGCCCCCTTTTCCTGTGTGGCTCCAACCCCTCACCTGTGCCAAACGTGGGACCCTTGTTTCGTGTGACTTCAGAGTGTCTCCATCAGACGGTGAGGGGACTGCAACCGTGTGTCTGACCATCATTTTCCTTTTGCCCTGTCCTGGGCCTGGGCTCTTGGAGGATGAGAGACACTCAGCACTGAGGTGAAACCAGTTGGCCTCAGGGTTTGGGGGAGACGGGCCCAGACAGGATGCGAAGAGCAGCCTTGCTTACCCCACTGCCCCCATTGGCTGCCCAACCCTCCCCACTCCCGGGCTGCCCCCCAGTTGCCCAGCGGTGCACGTGTTCTGCTGTGGGCTGCTGAGCTCCCAGCTTGTCTGTCACCCACATCACAGCAACAGCAGGGAGGCACCCCACCGGCACTACCTCTGGGGAACCCCTGAGCTCCTCCTTCCTGCTGAGTAGGGCTGAATTCCAGCGAGGTGCAACCTGATGCCTTCCCCTGTGGAAGAGCCAGGGCTCAGCCAGGGAGGGAGCGGTCTCTTGGGGAGTGGGGCCTCCCTGAACTCTGCACAGGGTGACTCACTGCCCCGCTTGCCAGGACTAAAGCGTCCCCAGGATGTCGGGAAGGCCCCAGGCACACCTGGATGTGGTGGTCACCTGAGCCCAGGACGCAGGAGCTTCAGCTCCTCTGCTCCATGTGGGTCCCCCTGGGGTCTGGGCTCATGCTCTGGCGCCGTGGAAAGTTTCCTAAAGTGCCTGGGCCTCAGCCACAGAGTAGGCTCCACACATCCCTGCTCTGCCCCAACCTGGGGCGCCGCCCATAACAGCAGGTTTCTCTCATCCACCAGCTGCGACGCTGCACCACGGGCATGCACCCTGGTGCTCTCCCTGGAAAGCACCTTGGCCACCGGAAGGAGCCTGCACTGCAGGCAAGAGCCATGGGACCTCAGGGGCTGATCCAACTGGCCGCAAGGGTCTGGCCAGGAGATGCTGGCATGGAGCCCACCCCAGGGCACCCGAGGGCACCGCTTCTGCCCGGGCTCCCCTTTGCTCTTGCCTTTCGGGGAAGGAGAAGTGGAAAGTCCCCTGCCCTGACCACAGAGCAACTGCACACCATGGTGGACGTGGCCAGGGCACCTTCCAGCTGTCCCGGTGTAAAAGCCCCAACAGGCGCCTCTGACCCACGGTCTGAGCACAGGGCAGAACGCAGGTCCCGCAGGGCGTCTGAAACCGTCACGAAACCCGTTACCTGGTTCACATGCATAAAGAGTCAAGATTCGTGGTGGCGTGGTGACGGTGCAGCCACGCTTTCTGCTTCCTGCGAGCTTCCTGAGCCCCACCAGAGCAATGCGCCGGGAGTCTGTTTCAATTGTGCTATTTCAAGTAATTTGAACTCCGATATCACTAACGGGCAGGAACAGACTCCCAAATTTACCTGCATGCATTGAAGCCTGGAGTGTGTGGCCGGCCACAGATGCAGGCCCCACGCAGGTGATCTGTTGGCCAGAAAGATCCACCCGGCTGCCTGAGCCCCACGACAGGGCTGCCTGCCGGGACCCACGTGTCTAGGAAGCTGGCTGTAACCAGCACCAGTGGGATTCTTTAACTAGGACTTGAGGAGACAATCAAAGGACATCTAGGTCCACACTCGGAAACGCGCTCAGACACTGCTCGTCAGTTAAGGCCGGCCCTGCGGGTGGTGACCAGCCGAGATTCACACATGCCAGCTGGGGTGCTGGGTCCAGCTTTGAGCTCATTTGGAATCAGGCAGAGGAGCAACTTCCGGCTCAGACCCGGGATCCAGGATTCCTCTCCCTGGCTGTCGCCCAGGTGGTGCCTGGACTCTCCTTGCTCGTTCCGGTTCCATTTCCACCCCGTGTTTCCCAGCGCCACAGCCCTTCCCACCAGCACGTCGCCTCCAGGCTCCTGCAAAAGGATTTGGTGGGATTTTCAGTGAGAACCTGAGGTGAGCTCTGGGAGGCTGCTCACCTGCTGTCCTCTCCTGGGTGCTGCCTCCTGTCCCTTGAGAGGGCTCCACTCGGGTCGGCTGCCTGTGCTTCTGGCACATGGCACATGGCACATGGCAAACCCAACCCATGGCAGAGGGGGCTGTGGCCACAGGTGGAGCTGGAGGGTGCTCCCCTAACAACTGGGGGCATAAAATCCTTACACAGCAGAGACTCACAAGGAGAGCTGGCAGGCGGCCGGGCCCCTTTCCTTCCAAACCTCTCCCCTCATGTCTACCCTGTCCTCACACTTCTCCGCAGCACCCGCCCTCGGAGCAGGAGAGCTGCACACACCTGGAGACTTCCACAGTGATTCAGAGGCTGCTTCAGCCCTCACAGCCGGCTCTCCTCACCTGCCGTTCCACACTGACGGGTGGGGAGGGTAGGAAACAAGGGCTGCCCGGGCTTGGGGTGCAGTGGGGTCTGTGTGTGAGCCTGTGGAAACAGCAGTCCTCAGGGGCCGCCTCCCCACTCATCAGTAACATTAGAGGGTCCCATCACCTACTGATGAGGAGAGGCTGACCTGCAGGTGGAACCGTGAGAGAAGCACCCAAAGGTGGACACGGCCCAGGAGAGCAATTCTGTCCTCTTCTCTTCCTCTTGGAGAGTCCAACAAGGGCTTGTGGCAGCCACCACCGCAGCCACCCCAGGACCCTTTCACCTGGGACCTAGCTCAGCTCTTCCCTGGCCACCCTGCAGCGGATCCCTTACCAGAACAGAGCCCATGGTGGTCACTCTGCCCGGTGCAGGCTCTGGCCCTCAGGGGCTCCTCTCCTCCCCCTCCTCTTTCTCCACACCAAGGCGGTGGCTGGGGGGAACCAGGCCAAGGCCCTCCCCTGTGTTTCCCTCTATGCCTTGCCCCATCCAGAGGCCACACTCAGGAGGGTTTGCCAGATCTGTTACACAGGAACAGAGAGCGGCAAAGCCAGGGCCTGGCCGAGAGCAGCAGATCCTGGCTCCCTGCAAGGATTCCAGGAGCACCTGCACAGCCTTCCCACTCCAGGCTGGGTCATGTCAATGTGTTTGAACCCTTCTCAGCTGTGCAGCACGAATGTGGAGTAGGGCAGGGCCTCTGCCACTGTGCCATGGGGGTCGGGAGCAGGGGCCTCTTCCTCTGGCCTGAATGTTCTGCCAACCCCATGGTGCCAACCCCAGGTGCCTCTTCCTCTGGCCTGAATGTTCTGCCAACCCCGTGCATGGCACTGCTGGCAGAGACAGAGAATCCCTGGGGGTGAGGTCTTTGGGAGGCCCCTCCTGGCTTCCACTCTCTGCACTCCCCACAGCCTGGACAGGCTCAGAGCCTGGGAGAACACAGGCTGCCAAGCGAGGTGCCAAGCGGGGCATCTGTTCTCCCGAGTCGTCTGCCCGCCCGGCCTTCTTGCTGTTTGCACACACAGAAAGAAGAGGATGTCTCCATTTTGCGCCTCCGGGGAGGTGTCAGTCACTCGGAGGGAGCTGGTGTAGGTCTCTTCAAGCACAGGCCGCGGTAAATATTTGGTTGGCGCCACAGCTTCCACCATGCGGCACTGAGGAAGGACCTCGGAGGCAGGATGCCCTGTGAGTCTTCCTTGCTCACAGCTGCCCTGACGGGGCCCAGCCGACCTCCCCAAGGGGTTGATGATTCTCTAAGGATCCAAGGAACTGGAGCCCCCACTGCATCCACCAACAGGAGGACACACCGAGCCCCAGGCAGGGGCTGTCACCAGGCGGCCAGAGCCAGGAGGACCAAGACACCGCGTGTACCCCAGGTCTTCTCCCCGACACTCTGGCAGTCAGGCCAGCACGCCTGGCTGCACCTGTCCCCTGCTGTGGGAGGTCATACTCCTGGTTGCCCTGGAAACGGGTCCACAGAGCAGAGGGACTCCCTTCCCTGGGTGGAGATTACAGCCAGTGGATTAGTGGGCAAGCCCAGGGCTACCGGCGGAGGCAACTGAGTGATGGAGTTCTCTGGAGACCCCAGGAAGATGAGCCTGTCTCTTCAGATGCGTTTGCTCTGCCGCTGACCGCAGGGCACAGTCCAGAGTAGCAAAACCCCTTTCTCACCAGCGTGACCTGCCTCATCACCTAGCGCTGTGCCCAGTCTCACTTCCCGAAGGGCCAGTGGCAACTCCTGGGGTGGAGGGCTCTTCAGGCCACACCATGCAGACAGCAGAGGCCATGGGGGTGCTCCCAGCAGGAGAAGGTCAACTGGCAGCCATGGGGACAGAGTTTCCATTTCTAGCAGGAGAGGCCCCGCCATCCTCACGTCCAGGCTCCAGCCAATGTTCGTTGTGTGGCTGCCGGGGACCTGCAATGCAGGGACCAGCTTCACAGAGACCTCGCCTCCATGGTGGCCCTGCAGAGGGGGCAGAGAGCAGCAGGCTGTGGGGGGCCCTGTGCTCCATGCTAGCAGTGGGAAGTGGGAAGGAGAAGGTTCCTCACGGCTGCCGCTGTGCACAAGGCCTGTGCTTGTTCTGTGCCCCTGGCCAGGCAGAGCAGGGAGGTTGGAGTAGAGAGAGCCTTACAATGATAAAAATGACAAAACAATGACAAGCATTTAAAGTGATGGCTATGTTAATTAGCTTGATTTAATTATTCCACATTGTATTCATAAATCATAACATCATTTTATAACCCACAAATGCAGACAACTACTATTTGTCAATTTACAGTTATATATATATATATATATATTTTTTTTTTTCTTTTTTTCTTTTTTTGAGATGGAATCTCGCCGGAGTCTTGCTGCAACCTTCACCTTCCGGATTCAAGTGAGTCTCATGCCTCAGCCTCCAAGTAGCTGGGATTACAGGTGCACACGCAGATAATTTTTATTTATTTTATTTTATTTTATTTTATTTTTTCTTTTAGGGGAGACAGGGTTTCGCTATGTCCACCAGGCTGGTCTTGAACTCCTGACCTCAAGTGATCCACCCACCTCGGCCCCCCAAAGTGCTGGGATTACAGGCGGGAGCCATCGCACCGGGCCAATTTACAGTACTTTTTTAAAGCACCTAGGGTACATGCGTGTTGTAGTGAACACCGAACCAGCCATTGCAGTGCAAAGTGCTGAGGGTATGAGACCCGTGCTTGTGCTGCGCAACATTGTAACAAACACTAAACATGGGAAGCAAAAGGAAACACAGGGATCACAATATGCCTGATTCTGGTAGTTTAACTTCATACAGAGGAACTATTTTAGGTGAATTTTAAACAGTAACTTGTGCATGCTCACTCTGAAAAGAGGCTGCTTTCCCTTAACTGCTGGGTGTAAGAATCTCAGTATTGTCTGGGACGTGTCAGGCAGCTCTTGTTTAATGGGTGTGAGCTGTACATCCTGCCTGGAAGGGACATCTGTTGGGTTTTGTTCCATGAACACCTCGAGGCCCAGAACCACATGCAGAGCCTGGTGTCCTCTGTGAAGGGAGGGTGGTCCCAGGGGCATGTGTGTGGGTGAGGAAGAAGGGTGAGGGTGCTGCACCCCTGTTCCTAACCTCAGGGTTTGCTTCCAGGAAGGGGACCTAAGAGGAGGCCACACAATTGGGTAACAATACATAGCTGATGCATTTTAGCCATGAAGAAAAAGAGGACAATTAGTGAAGCCAAAGAGAGGCCCAGCATGGGGCCCGAAAGGCCCTGGTACTGGACCCAGCCCTGTCCCTGCTCCACATCTGTGGCTTGGGGTTCCCGTCTGTCCCCAGGGACCTGCTGTCCGAGGGGGTGGGTGGATGAGGGGCCCGCTTTATGGTCAAGAATGCTTCCTAGGCCGGGCTTTCCTCCTGAACCACAGCATGACAGGAAAGCAGAATGCTTTAGTGATAAGACCGATCAGTGACCTCAATTTCAAAACTTTCTGTAAAGCAATGGGAGTTAGGGCAACCCAGTAATGGTTTAAACTCAGATAAATAGTTAGCATTATTTTCAAGTTTATAGAATATATAAATATATTAACACTATATATTATTATCTTATTATATATGCATATGCACATTTCATAATGCATATGTAAGGAATATAAATAAAGACGTTGGTCAGCGGCTCACCAGATTCTTCTATCTAAAGCGCCCTCTTAGCTGTTGTTGGTCACAGCCTGAGTCATTTGCTTTTTCATTAGGGATTGGAAATGCTGACATTCTGGTTCTGCCATCTTTTCTTGATTCCTTAGCTATCATATCCTATGAAGAAGACATTCCCTCCACCAGCCATCTGGGTGCCCTGGTGCGTTCTGCACAGGAAATGCTGATACCTGTGCGATCCTTTCCTCTTACTAGTTTTCTGAAGAATCCGTTGATTCTTTAGTTTTTCTTAAACTGACCTATGTTTTTGGAAGGTCATTATGAACTCCCATTCTTAACATATCTAATGTGCTTTAATTAATTGTAGTTATTCTCTTTGATGCTGAAATTGCCACATCTTTACGTGTATGCACATAAATACCAATACATCTCTGTACACATGCAGCCCAAATGGCCATGCAAAGCGTGTTACTATCGACACAGGCACATTTAGTGACACCTCTCAGCCTCTCCCCGTGCAGCAGACACTGGCTCATTTAATCCTCAAGGCCAAACCATGGAGCAGGTTCCAGGATTATCACATAGGGGAAATTGAGGCACCGGGAGTTTCAGCTTGCTCAGGGCAGTGGGCCTTTGGGGTCTGTGCTCTCACCCTGGGTGCTGCTTTCGTGCATAACAGCCTGGGTGTCATCAGGGAAGGGAGCGGCGTGGCTGTGCACGTCCACCACGGAACATCACTCTATGCCTGACACCACCGTGAGGCTCAGGGATAAAGCCAACCCCACTGAGGACGGCTCAGAGTCCATCAGCACAGGGAGGGGGACTCGTTCATGCCCCAACACACACGTCCGCAGGGCAGCCCTGGGCCGGCGTTTTCCCATCCTGATAAAAGTCACTACCTCTAACCCCACTGACAGCCTCCCTCAGAACCCCGCACACAAATCAGCTCCTAAATTGCAGCTGTTGCTGCCTCTCAGGCCTCTGGGCCTTGAATGAGAGCTACACCTTGAGCCTGTGGACACCAAGGATTCCGGTCGGTGGTCAGTGTGTCCCTCTGCTGCCCTGCGACCCCCACCCTAGTGCTCCAGAAAGGTGACCCTCGACAGCTCCTCCTTCCACGGACCTCCTCCCCTGATAGATTTTTCAGCAGCTCTGGCTTTTTTACCCACAAAATGCAAAGGATTTTATGCAATTGACAGATTATAAAAATAGGTCTATCAAAGTAATTTTTCTTCTCAAGGGGAAAGACCTTCCCACCATCAACAGGTGCACAGCTGTGCTCACCATGCACGGGACCGGGGTTGCTTTATCCTCTTCCAGGACAGAGTGAACGTGCCCTCTCCCCCAAAGCCAGCCTCCAAATCCAGGAACTCAAGTTGTAGTTAGTTGTCCCAAGGCAGCTGGGGGCAGGACCCCAACCAAGGCTATCCAGGGGGTGGAGGGAGGCCTGGGGCATGGGGGTGGGGCATGGTCTCCTTGCAGACACTGACCTCTCCCTGCCCCGACACCCTCCTCTGGTGGGGCTTGGGCCGGCCCAGGGCCTGCACTTCCCATGGGGAGCTAGAGGGCTGTCCCAGAGCACTGCAGCTGGGCACAGCTGAGCACACATTCAGGGTCCAGGCTCAGGGACTCAGAGACCCAAGGGGTCTCCTTCCAGGATGACACTGGGACAATTCTGAGGCCCTTGCACACCCTGCTTTCTCTCTGAAGATCCTGTAGCTCTGGACAGCACGTCCTCATTAAAAACAAATGCATCCCAGAGCCTGTGGACGTGATGTCGCTGGGAGGAGGGACTGGGTGAGCCGAGGACATCGTGAGACAGAAGTGCTGGGAAGGGAACGGCGCGGTCCCTTTGAATACTATGGAAGGGGGAAGGGCGCGGTCCCTTTGAATACTATGGAAGGGGGAAGGGCGCGGTCCCTTTGAATACTATGGAAGGGGGAAGGGCGCGGTCCCTTTGAATAATATGGACGGGGGAAGGACGCGGTCCCTTTGAATACTATGGAAGGGGGAAGGGCGCGGTCCCTTTGAATAATATGGACGGGGGAAGGGCGCGGTCCCTTTGAATAATATGGAAGGGGGGAAGGGCGCGGTCCCTTTGAATAATATGGAAGGGGGGAAGGGCGCGGTCCCTTTGAATAATATGGAAGGGGGAAGGGTGCGGTCCCTTTGAATAATATGGAAGGGGGGAAGGGCGCGGTCCCTTTGAATAATATGGAAGGGGGGAAGGGCGCGGTCCCTTTGAATAATATGGAAGGGCGGAAGGGCACGGTCCCTTTGAATAATATGGAAGGGGGAAGGGCGCGGTCCCTTTGAATAATATGGAAGGGGGGAAGGGCGCGGTCCCTTTGAATAATATGGAAGGGGGAAGGGCGCGGTCCCTTTGAATAATATGGAAGGGGGGAAGGGCGTGGTCCCTTTGAATAATATGGAAGGGGGGAAGGGCGCGGTCCCTTTGAATAATATGGAAGGGGGAAGGGTGCGGTCCCTTTGAATAATATGGAAGGGGGGAAGGGCGCGGTCCCTTTGAATAATATGGAAGGGGGGAAGGGCGCGGTCCCTTTGAATAATATGGAAGGGGGAAGGGCGCGGTCCCTTTGAATAATATGGAAGGGGGAAGGGCGCGGTCCCTTTGAATAATATGGAAGGGGGGAAGGGCGCGGTCCCTTTGAATAATATGGAAGGGGGGAAGGGCGCGGTCCCTTTGAATAATATGGAAGGGGGAAGGGTGCGGTCCCTTTGAATAATATGGAAGGGGGGAAGGGCGCGGTCCCTTTGAATAATATGGAAGGGGGAAGGGCGCGGTCCCTTTGAATAATATGGAAGGGGGAAGGGCGCGGTCCCTTTGAATAATATGGAAGGGGGAAGGGCGTGGTCCCTTTGAATAATATGGAAGGGGGAAGGGCGTGGTCCCTGGCTAGGGCTCCACCCCAGGGCCTGTGCCCAGGGACCTAGATGAGTACACACATTTTTGTTTTCCTGCCCAAATATTGCATTTCCCAAGACCACCCTGGCCTGCTACGCCCCCATCCTGAGCCTATAAAAACCTTGAGACCCTAGCAGGCGGACACGCAGGTGGCCAGACATCAAGAGGAACACGACAGGCACCAGGAGGCCACCAACTGGCGGAATGAGGCAGAGTTTGGCCAGGGCTGTCAGAAGAGAGCCCGGGGTGCTGAGCAGCCCGACTCCAGGGGAAAGCCTTCCCGCTCCATCCCCTTCTGGCTCCCCCATCTGTTGAGAGCTCCTTCCACTCAATCAAACCTTGCACCCATTCTCCAAGCCCAGGTGTGATCCGATTCTTCCGGTACACCAAGGCAAGAACCGGGGATACAGAAAGCCCTCTGTCCTTGTGACATGGTGGAGGGGTTAACACAAGCCTATAGACGGCAAAACTAACAGAGCACCCTGGAACACACACGCACTGGGGCTTCAGGAGCTGGAAACATCCACCCCTAGACACGGCAGTGGAGTCAGGAGCCCCACAGCCTGCTCGTCTGTCTGCTCCCCTAGAAGTTTGAGCAGCGGGGCATGAAGAATCGAGCCACTCCCCCATCACACGTCCTGCGAAGGGGACAAGGGGACTTTCCCCATTTCAATAGGGTGACCGTGCTTTGACCCAGAGCCCACAGCAGCACTCCATTAACCAGGGGCTTTTTCCAGGATATGGGCTCCTATCCTTGCTGCTCCTGCCCTGGAGATGTGGGCCCGAGCCCAGGGTTTCCCCCTGATGTCAGCAGGCAACAGTGGGGGTGTCCGGAAAGAGGCCAAGCAGGGCTGGCATGAAGGGCTTTGGGAGAACCCCTCTTGTGTGAAAATGGGGCCCGGGGAGGTCATTTGCCCAGAGTGCACCTCCAGGCTTCGGTGGAAGCAGGAATGGTCTCACTGAGGCCCACCCGGCCCTCTTGGCCACAGAAACTTCCTGAAGCAATCTGCCAAGAAAAGTGTGCCAAGGGCGGCTTCGTTTCCTGGATCCTCGGACACATTCTAGATAGAAATCTCTCCCTGTGAACACCGCGCCTGGAGCAAAGTTGCCTTCATGATTAGATAAATTATAAACCATTCCATTTATCGGTTCATCTCTCTAATTAGACTTCCGTGAGACCTGGTATCTGCCACGACACACGGATCCCGCACCTTTAATAAATGGGAAGGGAATGATGCTGCCTTAATCTCCCCCAGCCTGAGATAAAAGAATTACTCTGTTTACTTTGGATTAGAGAAGAGCTTTGACCTTGAGTTGGGAGTCATTGTTTTCTGAGTCAACTTTCAATTGGAAACATTGTTGTCTTTCAAAGAAAGCCAGAGCCCTGAAAATGTAGCAAAGTGCAAACAATGCCTGGCCCACTGCAGACCTGGGGGAACCAGAGGCCGCTTTATTAAAAGAAAATAACTGATTTCAAAATGTTATTGCAGCCGGAGACTGAGGCCAGAGGCAACGTGTTTGCTCATCTCCCGCAGCTGCCTGGGGCTGATCTCCGTAATGCATGCCTTAGCAATAATTAGATCCTTAGTAGGCTAATTATTTTGTGAATAAAATCAAACAAAATCAAGTAATTAAACAACAGAGATGTCTAAGTCCCGTCCTGAATGTTCCTGAAAGTCCAGTTCAAAGAGGGGTTTAAAAATAAATAAGGGTGTGGCAGAATTCGCTGCCCCAGGCCAAAGCTCAAGGCTCCTGGTGGCAGATGGAGACCAAGTGTCGGCCCTGTCACTGAGAGACTTGCTGGGTGCATGCGAGGCCCGCACAGGCAACCTGGGAGTGCCGGTCATTTTCCGCTTTGAACCTGAGTCCCAGCTGGCAGAGCAGGGCCCCAGGCCCACCTATCAGCAGCAAAGCCAGGTTGGTGGTGAGGGATGGCCAGGGCCTGGAGACAGATGGTCCCTGTGCTGGGCTGGCACCTTGGCAGTGAACCTAGGGTCCTCGGGGGCCTCTTTGGTGAAGTCTCACCTCTGTGCAGTGCCCGGGGTAGCTACCGGGTGCTGAGCCCACTGCCGGCACTGTCCAGGTGGTCTCCCTCTCTCTGCCGGCCTCTGATTTGCTTTTGTGGTTTTTGTTTGTTTGTTTGTTTTGTTTTGTTTTGAGAGATGGAGTCTCACTCTGTCACCATGGCTGGAGTGCAATGGCGCGATCTTGGCTCACTGCAACCTCTGCCTCCCAGGTTCAAGCGATTCTCCTGCCTCAGCTTCCCAAGTAGCTGGGACTACAGGCGTGCACCACCACACCCAGCTAATTTTTGCATTTTTTAGTACAGACGGGGTTTCACTATATGTTGGCCAGACTGGTCTCGAACTCCTGACCTCAGGTGATCTGCCAGCCTCGGCCTCTCAAAGTGCTGGGATTAAAAGCATGAGCCACTGCGCCCAGCCCAGGCTCTGATTTGTGTGACCACCTGCTCCCAGGCGAGGCTCCTCAGTGGGTGGACCTGTGTTCACCGAGGCCCCACATTCCTTCACTCCGCAGACTTGGGACGGGCGTTCAGCGCCAGCTCTTTACTTCAGCAGTGGGAAAGTGCATGCCGTGATGGCAGCAGATGGTGGAAACTGGGCCAACAGTCCGTGAGGAGAGGACGGCTGGGGCTGGCCTCAGATGGTGACCCTGGCACTGGCCCAGGCACCGGAGTTGGCTCTGGAGGTGCCGAACCAGACAGGGCTCCCTCCTTCTGGCTGCCTGGCCGGGTGTCTTCCAAACACACTCCCTGGGCAGCCCCTGCACCTTCTGTGCTGGGAGCTCTGGGAGGAGCATGGAGGGCTGGGGAGGTGCCAGAGGACAGCCGCCCCTCAGAGGGGGCCAGACGGGCCTTCCTGGCAGGCTCATAAGTCAGGCTCTGTGCTTATCTTGGCTCAACGCGGGGGAGCACCCTGCCCTACGCCTGCTGGGGTCAGCAGCATTGCCTGGGGCCCGACAGAACCTTCTGGAAGTATATTCTTGCTTCCAGTGCAAGGGAAACAGGCCGTTTCCCACATAAAAATGTGTTCTACTCTTTCGTTCCTTAACTCATGTGTTCATCTTGACTTCCACTCAATGACTGCTGGCCAGGGGCGGCCTCCGTAGCTGAGGACCCAAGACAGGCCAATGTGGAATTCCTGGAGTTGCCGTGGAGACCAGGAGTCAGTGAGCTTGTTTTACAGTGGGGTAAATGGTAGGGGATAGTAACGGATATTCTGTGAAGGTCAGATCTGTCTATAACCGGGAACAGATTGGAAATAATTTAGGCGTTAGGGACACGTGGCCTGTTACTCCTCAGCTGCTGCTGTGCTGGGTGCAAAGCCCCAAACAATCATTAAACACATGCGCGTGGGTATGTTCCAACAAAACTGTATTTCTTACGTCTGAAGGAGACTCAGATTTAGCATTAGGGCCACTGCTGGAGGTGATACCTCCCATCAGGGTCCATGTTCATACTCAGCTTTCTCTGTGGCAGACATGGCTCTGGCCTCCTAAGCACAGTCACCGTCTGCTACTAGCACCGCGGGTCTGTCCTTTCTGAGCGCCCTGGGCAGCCTGTGCAGTGGAGCCGATGCTGTCACCTGCACATGGCTGTTCTCTCCTGCAAACCACCCCCGGCTCTTCACAGCAGCGATGGAGAAGGGAACCCTCAGGGTGGCTGACAACCTGACATCCTGTGCATCAATTAATAATTTATTATTGGTCAAGGGCGGTGGCTCACACCTTGACCAAGCACTTTGGGAGGCCGAGGCAGATGGATCACTGGGTCAAGAGATGAGACCATCCCGGCCAACATGGTGAAACCCTATCTCTACTAAAAATACAAAAATTAGCTGGGCGTGGTTGTGCACACCTGTAGTCCCAGCTACTTGGGAGACTGAGGCAGGGGAATTGCTTGACCTGGGAGGCGGAGGTTGCAGTGAGCCGAGATTGCACCACTGCACTCCAGCCTGGGTGACAGAGTGAGACTCCATCTCAAAATAATAATAATAATAATAATTTATTTTCATATTCAGAAGTAAGCAAGCAAGGCATCACTTAAACAGAATTGCAAACCAAACGTTCAGTATAGAGCCCACATCTGCTTCTCGGAGACAACGTAGTTAAATGGGTGAGACTTGAGTCCTGGGGAAACAGAGGAGGCAGACTGAAATTCTCTTTGACAGCCATTTCCATGTGGGCCATTTGCTTCACTGAAATTGCAGTTTTCACATCTGTTTTTTAAAAAGTTACTTCTCAAGTTTCTGGCATTAGTGAGTCAACGAGTACAAATATTCATTCCAGGCCTCCTGAAACGATAGCGCTCCTCTGCGGGGCCACAGTTCCCAGCAACCAATCCCACCTAGAAAATATGTCATATGATGTCTGGCACATGGGGCAGGTTCCCAACCCAGCCCGGCAGCATTTTTAAGCATCCTTTTCTCCAAAGAAATCAAGCTTTAAATAATAGCATCATAGGAGAGAGGCAAGTACTAACTATAGAATTAGCTGCATGCAGAAAGATTTGGCACATGGGGTTTGGGGAAGGAAGAAAAGTCTGGCCAGGCACCCTCAAAATAGTCTATTTATGTTCGATCCCTACCCAAAATACAGACGCCACATTGGCACAGGTACAAGCTGTCTGTTTTCATACAGTCTAGCAAGTCTGGAAAGTAAACACACCACCCTGGATTGCCTGCCTGGGAGGAACAGAGGAATCCGATTAAGGCATTTCCATGGAGTAGAGCTGTTCAAACCAGAATAAAACGGATTTGGAAGGTGCAGTGTCAGTGGCTGTTAAAATGCGTGGCGGGGAGGGGGCGGGGGTGAACATTCATCGACATCAAATTGTTTTTCAATGTTGTCTGTTCTTTAATAAGATTCAGCTCCTTGAAGTCACTCTGGGTGTCCAGGGACTGCTCCCTGTGCTGCCCCCTCCCAGGCTCTGGGCTGAGAGAGATGCTTGGGTCTCTGCGTGTGTCCACGGTGGGCCAGGCTGGGCTTTGTGTCAGGGAAAGCCAAGGCCAAGGCTGCAGACCCAGAGGCACTGGTACCAAGCACCCACGCTGTCAACAGGCAGCCAGCCTCTGGGGCACCCACGCTGTCAACAGGCAGCCAGCCTCTGGGGCACCCATGCTGTCAACAGGCAGCCAGCCTCTGGGGCACCCACGCTGTCAACAGGCAGCCAGCCTCTGGGGCACCCATGCTGTCAACAGGCAGCCAGCCTCTGGGGCACTGGCGTCTGAGCACCAGGACATCCAGTCCTCTTGTTCCCTCCCTCCTTCCAAGGCAGACACCAGACCATCCTGATGGTGGCTGCCTCCTGGGAATGCAGCACGGAACAAAGAGAGACACGAGCCCTGCCCCCAGGGGCTTGCATTGGACGGACATAAACAAGCTTCACCTCAAAATGAGCGTCATGATGAGTGGGTAAGGGAAGGAGAGAAGCAAAAAACCAGGCCAGGCGGGGCGGGAAGTAAGGAAGGAGTGAGGTTGAACTGTGGATAGCAGCATTCCATAAGACATGGGGAAGAAGGAGGGAGCCCTAGAGCCAAGCGGAGAAGGATCCCCGGAAAGAACAGCAAGCTCAAAGGCCAGAAGGCACATTGAGGACCAGAGATGCCTGGGACTGCAGGAGGATGGGAGGCACGGGGAGAGGAGGCTGCCTGGTTGGAGATGCCTGGGGCTGCGGGAGGATGGGAGGGATGGGAGAGGAGCCTGCCTGGGTGGAGAGATGCCTGGGGCTGCAGGAAGACGGGAGGGATGGGGGGAGGAGGCTGCCTGGGTGGGAACGGGTAGGTTTCTCTTGGGAGGAAGGTGCTAGGCCTTGAGTAGCAGGAAGATAATGGGTCTGGCTTCTTTGTTCCAGGATCACTCACTAAGTTGCTGGGGACTCCAGGGTCAAGTGTGGAAGGGACGCACCCAGGCCTAAGGTCCACATTAACCCAGGTGAGGTCAAGGAGAAGCCAGCAGAGGCCAGCATGCTGGCCAGTTCACCCTCCTCCCCAGCTGCATGCTCTGCTGAGCCACAGGCTCCCCGGGGCCGGCACCCGCCCTCTCTTAGGCAGTTAGGGCCCAGCATGTGTGGGGCTGCATGTTTGCTCTTCCGTGAACATCCGCCCGCATTCTGGACAACCTGCTTTGGACCCTTTCCCTCTTGACTCGTGTGTAAGTGTCCGTGTGCACGTTTGTGTGCACACCCTACATGCTCTGGATCTGCAGTGTGTACAGCTAATAGGCTGGTGGTTCCACAGCAAAGGGCTTTTCTGTGACTGTCCAGCGAGAGGCAGTGGGAGCACCTGCCTGTGCTCCAGCGTGGCAGGCCCCAGAGGGGACACATTGCACCCCAGGTTGGAGGAAGGGCACCCTGGGAAAGCCAATGTCCCCAGCTGTGTCTCGGTCTCTGAGCCCCGTGTACTTCCCCATCCTCTGTGGAGCTCAGAGAAAGACACAAGTAAAAGCCTCAGCGACCTGGCAGGACACAGCCGAGCTGGTGCCGACAGTCGGCCGGGATTGGCACAACACGTCCCCCCTGTGCCGAGTCCCTGTGGAGCACCCTCACCATCGTAGAAAATCTCCTTTGTTCAGCCCTCAGGGCAAGGTGGAAAACAGCAGCAGCCCCACTGGCCTCTCCCTGTCTGGGCAACTCCAGCACCCCCAATCTGGGAGGGCTCAGCTCTTCCCTGCACATCGCCTGCACCCCACCGTCTGCCAGCAGACGCCCTCGTGCTGAAGGCTGCCCTTTGGAGCCTGCAGAATTCCCTGGGAGATTCTAAAAAGCCTCCCTAACAATTTCTAAGCTCAGTCACAGAAGCAGCCACAGGAAGATGGCATTCGCCAAAGCCTTCGGAATCCGGAAGCCCCTCCGCAAGGGTAAATGACTCCCAAAGTCTGGGAAAAGCAGCCCAGCCTCAGGGTCCCGGGACCCCAGGTGAGTGAGTAGCCCCCATCCGGTCAACTCCCACTGCCTCCTGCCCTGGTGGCAGGCCCAGACTCCCGACTCCGGATGGGGTCGCGCCAAGACGGTTATGCCAGGGTGTGCACCCAGGTGAGTACGGTCTCCTTTGTGTCTTTGAGGAGAGACTGAAAATGATCTCCCATTCCCCTGACTTCATGCTAACCCAGTTTATGAGATGCTGGTCTGAGCATTCAGGGAGGGAGAGTCTTTCTAAGTCCACAATCCAACAAGGAGGTCCCTGTGCACAGTGCACTGAGGCCTATGCCAGGCAGGGATCTTGAGCTCTGGTCCCCTCTCTACCCTGAGCCACTAGATCCTCCTCAGCCTGGGCTGGGAGCTCTCAAACCTCCAGACCACCCCGGTCAGAAAAGAGCGATAAGCTTACCGGTGCAGAAACGACATTCTTGGTACATAATGCAATTGTAGGAATCCCAGGACAGCTGCGAGCGCAAGAAGCAATAAAACATTCTGGGGCCAGAGCCGGCGGGCTGCGCTCGCGACGCTTTCAGACAGTAAATTAGAGACGCGCTTGAAATCATTCTTTGAAAACAAGATTGTAAAATATGCAAAGCATCTTATGCTAATGTGGCATCCTTAGTTTGAGTAATTTCTTCCTTACTTCTTTCCAATCTAACCCATAGCGTGGACGGGCAGTGGACAGGGGTCACGGGGGTGACTATTCTTTCAGGAATGGCCTGAAAGGGCCTCACTCTGAGTCCTGGGAGGGAGAAGCCAATTCGGTACCTCAACTTAGGCATGTCTCGGGGCACACACACTTGTTCAAAGTCCCCCTTCCAGATGCCAGGCCCAGCTGACTCTCTGTGGCGGGGAGCAAGGCGGCCCAGCTGGCAGAGCTCCCCTTCTTATGCCCAGGATCCTGAGGAACCAGCACCACTCCTAGCACAAATGTCCCTCCTAACCGAACCCCAAATCTTGCTGGGGACAAGGGACATTCCAAGCAGGATGGGGTACACAGGATGGAGTGCAAAAGCCTCTGGGAATGACCCACAGTTCAAGAATTCACCAGTCGCTTGCCGGGGGCTGCTGGCAACCAGACGCGAATCCACCCACCCTCCCTGCAAGCCTACCAGCCGGCTCGGCACACAATTCATGCCCATTTCCAGAGAAGGAAGCAGGGGAGACTGGGAAGGTGGGCCTGATTCACTCTTAGCACAGCCCACAAGCTGTGTAATGGGCTGAATGGGGGCCCCCAGAACAGGCTCACTGTGAACCTGGGACTGTGCCTTTCTTGGAACAAGGGTCTTTGCCGATGTAATCAAGTTACGGATCCTGAGGTGGGGTCATCCTGGATTAATCAGATGTGCCCTAAGTCCAATGACTGGTGTCTTTAGAAGACGTGTGGACACAGAGAAGAAGGCAGGGGAGGGACAGTGAAGATGGAGGTAGAGAGGTTGGCACCAAGGGTCACGGCCACCGCTAGAAGAGTGAGGGGGCAGGAAGGGTCCTCCCTAGAGCCCCTGCAGGGAGTGCAGCCCACCTTGGTCTCAGGCTTCAGGCCCCAGGACAGGGAGAGAATGGATTTCACTCCTGCCTGTGCCCACCCCAGTTTGTTGTACTTGGTCGTGGCATCCCCGGGAAACTCATGGGCACAGCATAACCTGGGTCCTGTCCAAGGTCATCCATCTTCTCTGCCAGGTGCATCCTACAGACCAGAAGGGGCTGACTGCTGCAGACACTGGGCCTGGCAGCCTGTCCCCCAACCCAGGTTCCAGGTCATCCGCCCATGGCTGAAGCTTCCTTCTCCTGGGAGCCTCCCTTCTCCTGGATCCTACAAACCGGGGGTTCCCAATCCCTGGGCCACGGTCGGTACCAGCCGTACTGTGGGAGGTGAGTGGCAGGCAAATATTACTGCCTGAGCTCCGCCTCCTATCAGATCAGCCGCGGCACTAGATTCTCATAGGAGCACAAACCCTATTGTGACCTGCACATGCAAAGGATCCGGCCGGGTGCGGTGGCTCACGCCTGTAATCCCAGCACTTTGGGAGGCTGAAGTGGGTGGATCAGCCGGGTTTGAGACCAGCCTGGCTGACATGGTGACACCTCATCTCTACTAAAAATACAAAAGTTAGCCAGGCATGGTGGCGCATGCCTGTAATCCCAGCTACTCAGGGGACTGAGGCAAAAGAAACGCTTGAACCTGGGAGGCAGAGTTTGCAGCGGGCCGAGACTGCACCTTTGCACTCCAGCCTGGACCACAAAAGCAAAACTCCGTCTCAAAAAGAATGAATAAAATGAAAAGGATCTAAGTTGTGCGCTCCTTTTGCGTATCTGACGTTCTGAGTCCGAGGTGGAACAGCTTCATCCCAGAACCATCATCCCCCCTACTTCCGTCCATGGAAAAATCGTCTTCCAGGAAACCGATCCCTGGAGCCAAAATGGTTGGGGACTCTGCCGTAAAAGCACCAGAGAGGACCACAGCCCCAGAAGGAGGAGGCATTTCCAGACAGCAGGAGGCATTTATTTAAACTTGCAGCTGCCATTTGCGGGGTTTATGCTACGCACAGGTCAAGTGGCACCTGCTGGCAGAAAAGGGATCTTGATCCAGGCCCCAAGAGAGGGTCTTGGATCTGAAGAAATTCAAGGCAAGTTGCAGAGTGCAGTGAGAGGAGAGGGTTTACTGAAAGCTGCTCCACTTCGGAGGAGGGCGTGCTAAGACAGCCAGTGGAAGAATGCCCCATCTCTGTTTTAAGGTTTATTTTTTATTTATTTATTTTACCTAGGGGTCTTGTCAATGTAAAGACTAAACTAAGCTGTGTGTATGTGCACAAGGGGAGACAGCATGACAAAATGTATTATTCTATTGATTTAAAGAAAACTTTCGTTGACATTCTAGTGTGTAAGTACATCAAAGCATAACTATATCTTGAAAGCATATATTGTTATGGGTATTAGACATCTGGACTTTCTGTTGTTGGAGTAGTTTGTCCTTACCACTGTCAGCAAGCTGCTTCCTTCGCTGTAAACATCTTAGGACCATGGGTAGTGACTGGCAAGGAATGTGCCCTGCTAGTTTTAAGGTGCAGCTGATTTTAAAATGGTGCCGCTCTGGCTCTCCTGGGCTCCTGCTTCCCTAGCACATCTGCCGGCTTCTCACATCCAGGAATGTGGGAGCTCTGCGGAAATCCTGACCCTGAATATAGTTGCTGAGACCACCGAGAGCAGCAGAGAGGACGCTCCGTCCTGAGGCTGAGGCTGAGGCTGGCCGGGCCACAGAGGCCCCGAGGAAGGAGCAGCTGTCCTCTGGGCTGCAAGGCCTCTCTACCCCTGCGGGGGCTGCTGGCTCCCCTCCCAGCCCTCCTTACTGAGAGGGAGGAGTCAGAGGGGATGTGTTGGCCAGAGGTCCTCCGTGGTTTTGCTGGGAAACTCCTAAGAGAAGGATGAGAGCTGCCCACAGCCCATCTGCTCTATCTAGGGTTCTAGGATTTGAGGACATTCACGCTGCACTCACAGTCCCCTCATGGTTGATGTACAGGGGTCATCCCTGCCCCACGGCTGTCTGCTTTGCAGATGACAGAGGTGGACAGGAAAGGCCTGCCTGGCTCCCCACGCTGCCCAGTGGCCAAGCTGCACTTGACCCCAGTGTGGCCTCCTGGGCTGCTGGACTCCTGGAACCCTGCCTGCCTGGCCTGACTTCTCCACTGCAGGGATGGTGCTGAACAACTTCCTGCAGCATGAGCCATAGCCATGTCCCTTCCAACCACGACAGAAAGAGCCAGGACCCTGCAGGTGGCCATGGGCCATTTTCACAGAAAGGCAGCTCTCTGTCCCTCCAGCACAACTGGGAACTAGAACAGAGGCCAGCGAGTGTCTGGAGGGCATGGCGGCTGGGGCTGGTTGTGTTTGCACTCAGATCTTCTCCCAGCAAGAGAATAGCCTCCCAGAGGGGCAGGCACCATGCAGCCAGTGCCGGCCCCCAGCCCTGGAGCAGGGTTGACATGGGCACAGGGGTCACGGGCCCTTCTCTGTTATAACTCAGGTGGGTGAGCACAGCCCCCAGCTCAGGCAGCGCAGAGGACACCTGCCTGTGGAACTTCAAATCCAACTGGTGGGTCTGCACAGGATTCATAGGCCAGGATCTGCACCTCGCTGAGGCAAAAGGAAAACACAGCAAGCCCCTCTCTGTCTCTCTCTCCCGCACACACACTCACTCACACAAAATCACGTATGCACACACACACTCACACACAATCACATGCATACACTCACACATGCACACACGCACACACAATCACACACTCACACCCACGCACACACATGCACATAATCACATGCACACATGCACACATTCATGCAAACACACACACACACACACACACACACACTTGCCTCCAGCTAGGAAACCACTACGTCTGCTGGAAGTTGTTCCAGGACAGGCGTCTGCTGCTCTCCTCTCACCTGCACTTCTGATCTGGCATTTCTAGTTGCAGACGTGTTCTGCTATTAGCTGCAGCCAGGATATCCTGGGACCTGGAGATGCAGCTACACTCAGCAAATGACCCTCACTTCTTCCCATTTCTTTCCAAAGAGCTCCAGATTCCATTATGCCCATTAAAGATGCTGTTGGCCCATCCTCCCCAGAGTATTCCATAGGCTGGAGAGCTTCTTCTGAGCTG
Organism: Pan troglodytes; assembly: GCF_028858775.2. Taxonomy (NCBI): domain Eukaryota; kingdom Metazoa; phylum Chordata; class Mammalia; order Primates; family Hominidae; genus Pan; species Pan troglodytes. The sequence continues at coordinate 51,139,682 of NC_086016.1, read as the reverse complement.
ATCTTCATTTCCCAACAATGAGAAGTGACATTTCTGAGTTTTGACATCAGGTAAAGTGCCTGACGAGGCCATGTCAGAACCGCAGCAGACGCCCAGGAGGCCTGATGTATGCACGTGGGCTGAGTGGGCTCCTGGGGCCGAGGGAGAGCCAGGTCTCAAATCCCATCACCTCTGAGCTTAAAGACATCAAAAGAATATTCTGCCTGCCCCCACCCACCCAGCACCGTAACTACACACACATGCACAAGCGAGCACATGTGTACAGGCACACACAGACACACACTTGCAACACACATGCATGAGCACACACACATGCAGGCATGAACACATATGCACACTGCCCATGCACGCAAGCGCGCGCACACACACGCATGAACATACATGCACACATGCAGGTACGAACACACATGCACACATGCAGGCATGAACACACACGCATACTGCCCATTTACACGAGCACACACACACACATGCAGGCACGAACATACATGCACACTGCCCATTCACACACACCTCACAGCCTTCTTCAGTCTCAAGCGTCAGAGTTCCCTGATGGTGTCAAACAGAGCTGGAGGCTGGTTGATTGACAGCTTTCAACAGAGCCGGCGGTGGTGTCTTTAAGGACGTCTCCTCTGCAAGTGTTCTGCTCTTCTCATATCTGTTCACTGGATTTTCAGAACTCAAGGACCTGGGCTATGATTGACCTTTGGCCTTTTTCTTAACTAGGACATGGGCTGTGAGGTCTGGTCATTTGCAGGAAAGGAGTGGAGCTGGCACCCAACCCCAGGCCCACCGGGTGGCAGAGCCACTGCCTTCCCCGAGGCCACAATGCCCTCCGTGATGGATATGAGAGCAGAAGAGCTGCTGCGGTGGCAGGTGTTTGTGCTCACGTGCCCAAGGCGCACCTCCCTGATGCGAGTCCAAATGTATCTCTCCATATTTGGGCTGAAATGTTGATGAAGCATCCTTGTTTCAAAGCAATTATTATATCTCCAATGTTTATGCATATGTAACTATTCACAGAACGGATCAAAGAGCTTTCATGGAGAGAAGCTGGGAGTTCATCTCAGCTGGATGCTCTGCCAGACATCAAAGGCCAGGAGGCGCAAAGCCGGAGGGGCCAAGGTTCCCCTGTCTGCCACCCTGTTCACCCATCTGCCAGAGCGTCCTGCCTCTGCCGAGCTCCTGCAGATCAACACCTGACGGCGTGGCCCTTGTCCCTTGTCATCAAGTGCATGGGGTACTGGTGTCCTGCCCTTCCTCAGGTCTGTATGAGGACTGGGACAAGGTACCCCCTGTAGATGTTTGTCGGCGATGAGTTAATAGATGCAGAAGACGGATCAAGCGCAGCCTAGCAGAGCTGGCCCTGAGGCCCGCATGTCAGCTGTTTAATGAGGCCCTCCTCAGGCTCACAGACTCGCTTCACCTCGCCCGCTCCCCCAGGCGAGCCCCACAGAGCCCTCAGCATGGCGTTATCATCTCTGCTCACAGATCTGCTGTGAACGCCTGCGAAGGTGACCGTCTTAAAAACAGCCGACTCTGAATGCTGGGCACAGGCGCCCTGGCTAGGATGGCCTCCCACAGATGTGTGCAGCTAACAAATGACACGATGAAAGAATAGGAAGTGAATGATTGAAAAAAATAACAGGCAGACGAGTGACCCGGCCACGTGGTTATGAAACAGCTCCGTCTTAATCACCAAAATGTGAGCATCCGGAGGCCAGCAAGAAGACTTTGCGCTCACTTTAAGACAAGGACCCCCTCCCCAGCACCTAGCCCAGGAATATATGCCATGTTGGTGATTGATAAATACTCACTGGATGAAAATGTAAAGGGTTTTCCATTAAGTTATCGTTAATGAAAATATTTTAATAGTATTCTAAATAAAGCCCAGAATTATTTCGGTAGTTTTCCATCCTGAACTGCACGTAGGGGAACCATCTGGGAATGAACGGATGGAAATGACAGGAGAAATAGGTTGTAATATCTTTCTGGGCCATACTTTGGTGAAGTCATTACTGGAAATACTGGGAAAGGAAAGTGGTTTATTAATGGTAAGCAAACCTCAAAAGTTTTGGAAGGTTCCTTTTCCTCCAGATAAGAATCCAATTATGTAAATGCATGCACTTTCTCCTTCAGAAATAAGCCTCTAAATAATAGAACATCAAATTCCAACTTAAAATTGTGTCTATTCTTTCTAACTTTTGGTGTGGAGGTAGAATAAATTTTGTGCTGTGAAGGAAAAGAACTCTACCTCTTGACTGTTCTTCCCAAAATGTGTATCTGCTTTGAAAATGGAACTTTAAAAGGCTCACGACTGGAGCATGACAATGAAAACGACTAGAGAGAGCTTAGATCCTGCGACTCACCCAGTGAGGAAAACCAGCTGGGAAGAGGATGAGGCATATGAGCCCCACTCTCTAGATGAGAGCCTCGGGGCACAGAGAGCTTAAGAAACTTGCCCAGCGCAGCACAGCTGGGGGGCAGCAAACCAGAGATTCAAAGAAGGTCTGTGTGACACCAGGGTCTGTGGGTTTTGCCACTTCTCTGCTAAGAGCAAGAAGTATCTCACCAGGGGCTGGGCTATCTTGTTTCTCCAGCCACTACCACTGTAAGCTAGACTAAATCAGTTAATTTAACATGAATCATACTTTTTAAATAATTTAAAAATCCCCAAAATAAACTAAAAAAGATATATTACCTTGGGATTAAAAAAAATCTCAATTACATATATTTTTTTCTTAAGTTCCCATAAAATTATATCTGCTTTTGTCTTTCGTATTCTTGTTGTTGTTATTTATAGAGGCAGGCAAACTGATTACAAAGTTCGGCAGAAAAACAAGCAAAGGTAGCCAGAGAAAAGCTTTAAATAAAAGTGCAATGAGTGGAAGGTTAACTTGTCAGATATTTAAAAATCACATAAGTCCTCTATAATTATAACAGTAAGGTGTCAGTGCATGAAAAGAGAGACTAATGGCAGAAAATAGAAAATCCAGAAATAGACACAATTACATGTGAAAGTTTAGTATGCAGTAAAGGACAACATTTCTAACAGCAGAAGAAATATTTGATGAGCAGTACTCAGTAACTTGGTAATGATATGAAAAGATAATATCGGGGCCACTTCCCACACCATATATAAGGATAAATTCCAATTTGATAAATGTAAGAAAACCCCAAACACTAAGTACTGGAAAAATATGATGAGTTTGGCTGAAACCTGGAGGATTATCTTGACTATACATAAAATGAAAACACCTTTGCAGGGCAAAAATACCATAAGTAAAGTAAAATGATGCATAACAAACTGGGCGTATGTATGGCTTATTATAGATTATGATTAATTATCCTTAATATGCAGAAATTATTTTTAAATAATGAAGAAAAAGATTGAATACCCTCAGATAAATGAGCTGGAGCTATGAACACAGAAGATAAATGCAAATAACCACTAATAATGAGAAATAATGTTCAACCATTCTCGTGAGAACAGAAATGGAAATTCAACCTGTACCTCTCTGGACGTGGTTCCAGGCAAGATGGAGAGAACATGCTGCACCCTGTGCGTCTCACACAACTGCACATCTTGAGTGCTCAGAGTAGCATCAGAGGGTCTGAAAAGTAGACAGTAGCATGTGGACTGGTGAAAAAGGCCAGAATTAAATGTTCTACCAGACTGCTAGAGAGTTTATCATTTTTTTTTCTTCTAGTATCACCTGGCCTCAAGGCAAAGGGGGCCCATGACTGTAAATGCACACTGATAACAAAGAGAAGAAACTCCAAAAGGAGCTGTCACGTTCTGCTCTGAGGAGTGGGAAAGGGGACATCTGAGTATCAGACTGTGTGGGAGGAAACCCCACTCTTTGTCTTTCTTCCTTATCTTAATGCTCAGCCGTTGGGCCATACAGCAGAGGAGACCATGGCAGCATGGGGATGGAAGGCATGGTGGTGATGGTGATGTTGGTGGTGATGGTGATCATGGTGACGGGGATGAGGATGGGGATGATGGTGATGACAATGAGGGTGATGATGATGTTGATAGTGATAGTGATGATGGTGATGGCAATGATGATGTTGATGGTGATGGTGATGGCTATGATGATGGTGGTGATGGTGATGGTAATGGTAATGGTGGTGATGGTGATGTTGGTGGTGATGATGGTCTTGGTGATGGTGATAGAGATGAGGATGGGAATGACGGTTATCACAATGAGGGTGATGAAGATCTTGATAGTGATGGCAATGGTGATGGTGGTGTTGGTGATGATGATAGTGATAGTAATGCTGATGGTGGTGATGGTGATGATAGTGATGGTGATGATGATGTTGATAGTGATGGTGATGGTGATGGTGATGTTGGTAGTGATGGTGATCATGGTGATGGGGATGGGGATGAGGATGGGGATGATGGTGATGACAATGAGGGTGATGATGATGTTGATAGTGATGGTAATGGTAGTGATGGTGATGATGGTGATGATGTTGATGGTGATGGTGATGGTGATGGCTATAATGATGGTGGTGATGGTGATGGTAATGGTGGTGATGGTGACCATGGTGATGGGGATAAGAATGGGAATAAGGATGGGGATTGTATTAGTCAGAGTTCTCTAGAGGGACAGAACTAATAGGATAGATGTATATATGAAGGGGAGTTTATTAAGGAGTATTGACTCACACACAATCACAAAGTGAAGTGCCACAATAGGCCATCTGCAAGCTGAGGAGCAAGGAAGTCAGTCTGAGTTCCAAAACCCCAAAAGTAGGGAAGCCAACTGTGCAGCCTTCAGTCTGTGGCCAAAGTCCCAAGAGCCCCTGGCAAACCACTGGTTTAAGTCCAAGAGACCAAAAGCTGAAGAACTTGGAGTCTGATGTTTGAGGGCAGGAAGCATCCAGCATGGGAGAAAGATGAAGGCTGGAAGACTCAGCAAGTCTGCTCTTTCTATCTTCTGCCTGCTTTATTCTAGCCTCTCTGGCAGCTGATTAGATGGTGGCCACCCAGATTAAGGGTGGGTCCATCTCTCTTAGTCCACTGACTCAAATGTTAATCTCCTTTGGCAACACCCTCACAGACACACCCAGGAACAATACTTTGCATTCTTCAATCCAATCAAGTTAACACTCAATATTAACCATCACAGGGATGACCGTGATGATGATGACAGTGATGATGATGATGATGATGTTGATAATGATGGCAATGGTGATGGTGGTGATGATGGTGATGATAATGTTGATGGTGATGATAATGTTGATAGTGATGGTGATGGTGATGGCAATGACAATGGTGGTGATGGCAACGATAGTGGTGATGATGGTGATGGTGATGTCAATGATGATGGTGGTGATGGTGATGGTGATGAGGGTGATGATGATGTTGATAGTGAGAGTAATGGTGATGGTGGTGATGACGGTGATGATAATGTTGATAATGATGGTGATGGTGATGACAGTGGTGGTGATGGTGATGGTGACGGTGGTGATCGTGATGATGGTGGTGAAAATGGTGATGGTGATGGCAATGATGGTGGTGATGGTGATGGTGATTAAGGTGATGATGATGCTGATAGTGATATTAATGTTGATGGTGGTGATAGTGATGATGATCATGGTGATGATGATGATGGTAATGATAACATTTCCTGAGAACTGGTTTTGGGTTTTATATTCTTTACCTCCTTTAACTCTCACAGATCCCTTATTAAGAGTTGCTTGGTGGAACAACAATAGTACCCCACAAACAACATTGGTGCAGCTCTCTACTGAATATATACATGCTCAATCAACCTCCTCAGACACATGGGACTATTTGGGGCATTTGTCATGGCACAGAATTACAAGTTCAGAGACGGTACGTGTCTCAGGCAGGTTCACCTAGTCCTGGAATCAGGATGATCAGCTGCAGCCTTTTGGCTGAGTGCTGGGTGCTGCAGGTCTGTGTCTGCAGAGTGAGAACACATCAGAGGACAGGGAAAGCAGAGAGCCATGTGGATGTTCTGGGACTGGGCACATGCATCCCTGGGCACCTCACAGGCATGGGCACTGCCACTCTGTGTCTCCCCGCCTTGTCTCAGGTGATGCCTGTGATCCCCCACCCCAGCGCACAGGGCACATTTTATGGTGGAGATCCCAAATGAGACATGGCTACAGAGAAGCCTGTGAGGCACAGCCAGGTCCAGGCTGTACAGAGCAACAGCACAGCTCCTGTGACTCCCTGAAGATGGAACAGATGCAGCCGGTCTCAGGCCAGGGGCAGGAACTGGGGGGGCCTTCCTGGGCTTGGACCCAGCAGTTAATCATGGACCAATGGTCAGGAGGACTTTCCAAGTCATGCACCATCCTGCTCTCAGTGCCCTGGACATCCATCCCAGTGCCATCCCTGTGCTCCCACTCAGCCCTCAGTGACGTGCCCTGGCCTTGCCCTCCTCTGCCTGCTGTCCTGCCCCAATCTGCACACCCACATCACTGCCAGAGCCTGAGATGGCTTGAAACCTCTGCAGAGAGTAAGCACATTGTCATCGGGTGCAGCTGGGGAAGAAAGAAGAGAGCTGGCAAAAGGGGACATTGTCACAGCCCGCCCACTCAACCAGGCCTTGTTTCTCTCCTTTAAAAATGGGGATGACTTCCAAAACATGTAAAACAAAAAGCCTCCTAAGGATACTGGAAAAGATCAATGGTTTTTGCAAGGTAAAGAACAGGGACATCCCGGCATTTTACTCACTGGACCTCATTTGGGGGAGACCCTAAAAGGTGACGGGACTGGGCAGGCTCACAGCTCCTCTGGTGTCTGTAGGAGGCCAGATTTGACCCGGGTCAGCTCCAACTCCCACCACAGCCACTCCAGCTTCCAGACGCTCTGAAAGCAAACACTGGTATCCCAGATGGGAGGCAGGAAGTGGGGTGTCAGGTCCGTGTGCCTCCCCCAGCACCCGGACCCCAACTTCGTCATGCCACGCCGAGAGCTCTGCAAATCGGACGGCTGGAAATGCGCCACCTCGCCCTGCATCCCCAGGGTCCTTGGGAGGTGTTCTCGGCTCCTGACCTGGGCCGGGGTTTACTCTGGCTCCTGACCTCCCAGCAGCCTGGGGACTTGTAATTGTCCTGGCTTCCGGAAGCCTCCCCTTTGCCACCTATGCACTGGGGTGTGAAGTGTGTGCAGGAGGATTTAGACGGGGTCAGGCACACTCAGAGAGGATGAGGATGAGGGCAGCGGACGGGCTGGTGTCCAAGAGTGTTCAGGCTAGGGAGTCACCGAAACTAGAGCAGGCCCAGCCCTGGCTCTTTTCCAGTATCTTTCCGTTGATTTTTTCCAGTATCCCTAGGAGGCTTCTTGTTTTACATGTTTTAGGAAAGTCATCCCCATTTTTAAAGGAGGGAAACAAGGCCGGGTTGAGTGGGTGGGCTGTGACAATGTCCCCCTTTGCCACCTTCCTCCACATGACCATACCAGGGAGCAACGGCTGTGGGCACGGCATTCTGCCCTCGGCCCACTCAGGGCACTGGGAATGTCCATGCTCAGGTCCCTCCAACCCAATCCTTCACCCTCTGCTGAATCAGCCCAAGACTATGGCCACTTCCAGGCCATCTCTGAGCCTCCCTCCCCCTGCCTTTCCACCTGAGTGCAGGCCCCACACACAGCAGGAGTCCTTGTGCTGTGGACTCAAGACCCAGTTGGGAGGCCCAGCCCAGTAAGATGGTCCAGGATGGCAAGGGGCACAGCCAGGGGCACAGAGGGAGGAACGGAGGGAAGGGCAGACGGTGCCAGGAGTAACACCCCCAGCTGGACGCAGCCTGCACCTGGGTGAGCATGGTGTGGTACACATTCTCACAAACACACCACACACACCACACACACCCAACATCACACACAAAATACAACACACTCAGCACACACATCACCACACACACAGTACATCACACACAAAATACAAAGCACGCAACACACACCCCACATCACACACCACACACACACACCACACCATATCGCACACAAAATACACACCACACCACAAACAAAATGCACACATCACATCACACACACAACACACGCACCACACATAACATATACATCACACACACCACACACAAAACACACACCACACACCACACAGAAAATACAGCACACACACACCCCATATCACACACAAAATACACCACACACAACACACCACAGAAAAAAAACCCACATCACACACACACACCACCCATCATATACACATCACACACCACACCACATATCACATACAAAATACACTCCACATGCACTATACACAACACCACACACACCACACATCACACACATATCACACATGCCACACCACGCACACATCACACACACCACACACAAAATACACCACACAGATCACAAACAAAACACGCCCCACATCACACACGACACACACCACAAATAACACATAAAACTCACACACCGTATATTGCACACAAACTGCACCCCGCACACCACACCACACACAAAATACACCACACACATACACCACACAGCACACACATACACCACACAGCACACACAAAACACATACACCACACATCACACACAAAATATACTACACACACCACACCACACACAAAACACACAAACCACACATCACATACACATCACACACATCACACTACCCCCAAAACACACACACACCGCACATCACACACACATCACACACAAAATACACCATACACACACACCACACCATACATACACACACACACCCCACATCACACACACACACCACAAACATACACCATCACATACACCACAGACACGCACTGAATGGGATAATATCCCACAGCCTAGACTTTATTGTGCATAATTGTGCAATGTTTTCGCTGTAAGTACATACTATGGTTTGGGTCTGTTTATAATTGTGTAATAAAGTTAGAGTCCTGTGTGCACTTTTCTGAGTCTCTCTCTTCCTACCCAACAGACAGTGTAACCCCGCTTGCTCCCAGGTGGCCGCAAGGGCCCTGACATCCTCTCTCCATGGCTGGGGGACGGTCTGGGCCGGGGACGTTTCCTGCCTCTGCGAACTGTGCCTCCACAATGGTCCTCCTGCCCCTGGCCTCCTGCAGGGCTGCGCTGATTTCTGAGGGATGGAGACTCAGGATGGGAAGGCGGGGCCAGTGTGCTGGGTACTGTTCACCCTCTGAGTCTCTGGCTTCTACGTCCATGATTCAACCAACCTCGGACAAAAAATATTCAGGAAAAAAATCAATAAAAATTAATAATACGGCAAAAAAAGTAACACAAGTTTTAACAATAACGTCTAACAACAATTTCCATAGCATTTATGTCCTATCAGGTCCTGTGAGTAAGCTGGAGATGACTTGAAGCTCACAGGAGGATGTGGCTGGGTGACATGCAAATACCACACCATTCTATAACGGCCACTTGGGCATCCTTGGATTTTGGCAACAGCAGGGGTCCTAAAACCAGGGCCCCCATGGATACCAAAGGATGACTGCATTTTAATTCAAATCTCTCTTTCCAAATGGCTTTCCAAAAAGCAGTTATAATTCACATTTCCAGCAATAATAAAAGAATGTTCTTTCCTTCGTATCTCTGGGAAAAGGTGTTACCTTTATATTTCTCTGTCTGAGAGGTGAAAATTGGTATCTCCTTATTAAAATAATTTGCATTTTCTGTCTACATGTAAATTTTATACAATTTTTGGCCATTTGGTAATTTTCTAGTAAGTGCCTATCCATATGTTTTGCCTAATTTTCAAGTTATTTGTCTCTCTAAAAAGTCAATTTGTATAAGCTCCTTGTACAGTGTGGCTGTTAACCCTGTAATTGCACCCTACATTGTGAAATGCTTTCCTATCATTTTTACTTTTGATTCTGCTTCTGGCCTTTTTTGCTGGATGTTAGTTTAAAAGTAGTTACATATGCTTCTCTGTGTATGTATTTTTAATTAATAGCTTCCTAGTAGCTAATATTGATTTAAAACATTTGTGCAAACCACAGGCTATATGCATATTGATTTTCTGCTAAGATTTTGTTCTTTTCCTACCTTGTGATAATTAACATTTGATGTATCTATTTATTCTGAGTATGACATGACCAGAAATCCCATTTTCTCTTTCTTTCTTTCTTTCTTTCTTTCTTTCTTTCTTTCTTTCTTTCTTTCTTTCTTTCTTTTCTTTCTTTCTCTCTCTCTCTCTCTCTCCTTCCTCCCTCCCTCCCTCCCTTCCTTCCTTCCTTTCTTTCTTCTTTTTTTTTTGAGACAGAGTCTTGCTCTGTCACCTGGGCTGGAGTGCAATGGCGCGATCTCGGCTCACTGCAACCTCCACCTCCCGGGTTCCAGTGGTTCTCCTGCCTCAGCCTCCTGAGCAGCTGGGATTACAGGCACCTGCCACTACACCCAGCTAATTTTTTGTATTTTTAGTAGAGATGGGGTTTCACTATGTTGGCTGGGCTGGTCTTGAACACCTGACCTTGTGATTCGCCCGCCTCGGCCTCCCAAAGTGCTGGGATTATAGGCATGAGCCACCGCGTCCGGCCCAGAAGTCCCATTTTCTTTGCTTCTACCTGGCTAGGTGCTACGGTCAGCAGAGATGACTATGAAAAGCATGTTTTTTCCCACAGAGTCAAAGCACCTTGGTTTTCATATACTCAGTTTCCATGCCTGCTGGGTCTCTTCTGGCCTCTCTGTTTAGGGCAGTTCCATCCATTCCTCTGCAATCGTTTTGATTACAACAGCTGGAATTTCTCTAGGGCAAGATCCATCTCAATTTTCTTTTTCATAGATTTCTTGATTACTTTAGACATATATTTTGTTACAGGAATTTAAGATAATTTTAGCTAAATCAAACACACATACATGCATAGACGTTGGAATTCCATTTGGAATTACTTCAGAGTTTGCTGTTAATTTGTGGAGAATTGATATGTTTTCATAGGTTGTGCAAAAGTAACTGTAGTGTTGCTGTTACTTTTATTATGTCTTTCCATCCAAGATCCAAATATTCCTTTGCAAACATTCAGATCTTGATTTCCACCTTCCAGCATTTCATGACTCTTCAATGGATTTTTTGCAGGCTCAGTCCCCAGGCCTGCATCCAGCTCCCAGGCCCTCTTCTCTCCAGTGAGGGCTCATTCCTGTGCCGTGTTTACAGGGCAAGGCAGGTGCCACGGTGCCCCTTGGCCTGGCATCTGTCTTGGCACAGGTCAGCCTTTCCCTTGGGGTGACCCTTATTCCTGGCAGAGCCTGCCCATGGGAGACTTGGCTCGTTTGCCCAAGCAGCCCTCAGCCCTCTCTTTCAAGCCCCCATGGAACCGTGAGGCTGGGCTGGGCCTGTGCCCAGTGCTGGGGGCAAAGAGGTGGTAGACAGGTCCTTTCCTTCAAATAGTTGAACATTCAGGCAGGGACAAAGATGAAGAAATGGATGCTTCCACTGCATTTAATGCACATTCATGAAGTCACTTCTACAGGTCGGGCCTCGCCGGGGCACTGGGGACAGAAGTGAGCGAAAGAGACGTTGTTCTACTGAGCACGGTGAGCTGTGTCTGGGCACAGCCACGCGGTCAGTGATCTCAGCCTGGAGGCAAAGACAAGGAAACAGACCAGGAGGGCTGTGAGTCAGAGGCAGCTATAGGTGGTCCCAAGAGCATGGAGAGGAGGGTTCCAGAAGCCTCCCTGTGAGAACATCAGGGGAAAGAGGGTTTGGAAGGGTTAATCAGGTGGGGGATACTGCTCCTGCAGGGTACAGCCTGGTGTAGTCCACCTGTGGGGGCATTTGCATCCCCACAGGGAAAGAAGAAACCAGCCTCAGAAGACATCTGGAAAAGGAATTAGACCACCAGCTTGATCCCAAATCATATCTGAGGACAGAGTTCTGGAATCTCAACTCAGGGGTCCTCTCTGCCAGCTGACCTGCCGGCTTTTCCTGTGAAGGGAAATCGGACACCCGCTGAGAGTGAGCAGGTGCACGTGGACCTGGGACCTCGTCTGTCCATCTCTGTGGAGGCCTCGACCGACCTCAGCACCAGGCCAAGGGAAGGGAGGCCCAACTGGGAGACAGCACATCCGCCTTCAGGCAGCACATGCGGTTCAGAGGGGCGGAGAAAAATGAGACGCAGAGAGCTCAGTCCACGTCCCCCACTGCCCTGTGCACAGACGGAGAGGCTGTCAGCCGGGATTGATAATTAAGCCGTGCATCTGCCTCCTGAAAGATAAATTCCAGCATCACTGGGGTTTTCTATTTCACTTAACTAAAGCTGAGAACGAAGAAGGAACAATTAAATGCAACCCGAGGCAACCCAAAATATTATCCATCAAATGCATCACGTCCAATCCTCTCAGCACATTCATCAAATTGTCAGTTATCCCAAATACGGTTTCATCTTATTAATGCTAATTTCTTTCATGGAAAGACTGGCGATTTTACCTTTCAGTGGTTATCAGGGAGCTGGGAGAAATGCTTTGCATTTTAATTCGGCAGGTCGCCTTGTTTATCATCAGCTTATTTACAGCCAGCTGCTGATTTCCTAAATTCTCGGCTGTGGGATCCCTTTCCTGAGACTAGGCCAGGATGACAAGCCGTGAAGTGGCAGTCAGGGACAGTCAGCTCAAGATTGTTCTGCCCTCCCCTTCCCTGCCTTAGTGCAGAAACCTTGGGAACGGTTGGTTCTTTTTTGCATAGCACTCACGGCCCCAGGGAGGCACCTCCACTCCTGCAAAGGGTACCAGGTACGTGGGGCGATGGGGCAGAGTTGGGGCCACAGTGCACGTAGCTTGGCTACCAGCCTCCCAGATGGCATGGGTGGGAGTCAGGACCAGTCGGGGCCACCCCCACACCCTCCCTCTGCCCGAAATAAACTCCTTCTTGCAGACGCTCAGGCTTCAGGCAGTTGGTTTTCGGTAACACATTTGGAAATGATTTGAAGAGTCAGAAATCAAGAGCCTCTTTGGCAGAAATGTACAATGAACGGCCAGTCAGCAGATCTGGAGGAAATATGGTCGATAAAGAGACAAATAATGGATGAACTGTGAGAGATGAAATAGATGCGGGTACCGGGAGGTAGGGCAGGACGAGGAGCGGAGGCGTGTTTATGTTTTCGTGCCACTAAATAGTTTCCAGTGATCATCACATCAAAACATTAACACGTTTAGCATGGGTTGATTGTCTCTTCCTCACTCTACAAGCTCCGTGGAGACACGCTCCTTACATTCCCGTGATTTATGCTACACCCGTGTCATACTCTCTCCAGCGGAGACATGTGCTCCAGCGTGAGCCTCAGGTCTTAACCAAGTCTGACGAGGACCCGCTCCGTGATTGGCCTGGGTTGGACTGGTGTGGGAAGGGCAAACAATGCTTGTGACCAGAGATGACTGCAGCTTAAAGGGCAAGGGTGCCAGGTCCCAGGTGCTCAGGTGGACCCCTGGCAGCAGGGACATAAAAGCTAGTCCTGCTGTTTAGTGGTTAGCAGGTGCCAAGCAGGCACAGCTGCAAAGAGCCAGTGAGCCTGTATCTAGAGGTCCGTGGACAACCTGAGATTGAAGGTTATATTGTCTGATGAACAGGACAGGAGAAAGTCACTTTCCATTGGAAAAAGCACAAGAAAAGAGTTGTAAGAAACCAGGAGAAAGAAGGAAAGACACATTGGGCTGAGAATGAAGCTAAACAAATTGTTCAACACATTGTAGAGCTGGGAGGGTTTCCATCTTTTCAGAAAAAGAAGTCTTGATTTTTTTCCAGGGTGAGTGAATTTTAACATTTATTTGGTATTTTCTATTGTTATAAATTGATGGATCATTGCATATCATTAATAAAAGCAATGTATATGCATTTTCTATTTCATTCTTCTTTCTTCTTGTAAACTATTTCAAACATAAAAAATAGAGAACAGTGTACACTCTTCACTTACTATTTTTTAATAAAATTTCAAAATTGTCCATACTTGTTTCTGATTTCTTTTTGAAAAATAAACTTCCATACAAGTGAAAACCCTCCCGCCCCTCCAGCATTTCAGATGCTCCCCTCCCCAGAGGTAACCATGGGGCAGGGCCTGGCTTCTGCCCAAGCCATTACCCCTTCCTCTTCAGCAACAAAACCTGGAGTTTACTCTGAGCAAAAGCACTCTCCACTCACAGAGCATTGGCTCAGTCACCCTTGCAGCCAGGTTTGGCCTTGAGAGATGGAGATGTAAGCCGCCCTGTGGGGATTTTGGGGAATGCTCCTCAAAGCGAAAGGAGCATCCTTTCATCCTCTTTCACTTCCTTCAGCTATTGGCCTGGAATAGAGATGAGATTGCAGGAATGCCCGCAGCCACCCTGGAACATGAGGTAACCGTGAGAACAGCAGTTGTTCAGAAAGGATGCAGCATGGGAAAGCAGCAGAAAGGGGGGAAGCTCACAGTTCTCACATCGCCACAGAGCCACACACCAGCCCAGGTTTAGACCTCATTTTTTTTTTTTTTTTGAGACTGATTTTTACTCTTGTTGCCCACACTGGAGTGCAGCGATCTCAGCTCGCTGCAACTTCCACCTCCTGGGTTCAAGCAATTCTCCATGCTGCAGCCTCCCCAGTAGCTGGGATTACAGGCAAGTGCCACCATGCCTGGCTAATTTTTGTATTTTTAGTAGAGACAGGGTTTTTGCCACATTGGCCAGGCTGGTCTCAAACTCCTGACCTCAGGTGATCCACCCACCTCAGCCTCCCAAAGTGCTAGGATTACAGGCATGAGCCACCACACCCGGCCTAGACCTCATAATTTTAAGAGAACAAAGTCATTTCCCATTTTGTTCTACTTGCTTTTACATAAGCTTCTTCTGTGCCATGCCATTGAGGCTACTCCTAATGGCAGTGGCCACTCTCCCAAATCAGGTTCCCATCAAACTTTCCCACCTTTCATATCAGCCTTCCATGTGGGCATATGTCCCTGCACAGCACTTAATACCATCCTTCACATTTTACACTTTATAAAGTCGTGTTTTGTAGAACAAATCATTCTGTGCCTTCTCATTCAACATGGCTTTCGAAACTTACCCGTGTTAATAGACTCAGCTCTTCCTAATTCATTTTCACTAGTAATATTCTCAACTCATACTGATGAACATTTAGGCCATTTCAAAACCTTCTGTGTCATTAAAAGCCATGCTCCATTTGACATTCCTTCCTGCTTTTTCTTTCTGTGCCTGGCCAAAACCTTCGTTTAAGGCTAGGAGAAAGATTCCTGGGTCACAGGACACATGCCTTTATTTGCAGGAGCTCTTGTGAATGGCTGACTTCCTGGTCCCTGTCCCCCAGCAGTGATCACCATGGTGATCCCCTGTGTCCCTTGTGTCCCGACGGTGTCCATCCTCAGCAGCCTTGCTGTGCTCAGCTGTTTAAGATTTTGATAACTGGATGCATGTGATTGTATATGATATTGCCTGAATGTTTATTTTTCCTGATTACTATTATGTTCAGAATTGTTAACCTGTCATTGGTCATGACTTTTGCCCCTTTCTGTGAAATGTTTGTTCATATGTTTTGTGCAGAGTTTTGTTAAGTTGCTTGTCTTTATTATACTTCCTTGTAGGGGTTTTAAAATATACCCGGAATATCACAGCATTATCCATCCATGCATTGCAAGATCTTCTGCAGGTCTTCAGCTTGTCTTTTCAGCTTTTATGATGGCTTTTATTTCACAGAAATTTAAAATTTAACGTGGTTGAATTAATCAATCATTTTCTTTATGACCTGGGCTTTTGGGTCTTGTTGAAGACATCTTTTCTAACTCAAGGTCATAAAGATATAATCCCATATTTTATTCAAAGTGCCTTAAAATTTTACTTTTAAAAAACTAGTCTTCAACTCACTTGGGATTTACCTTCCTATTTGGTGTAAGTTAGAGATCAATCTGAGTGTTTTTCTATTTGAAAAACCAATGGTCCCAGCACCGTTTACTGCAGCCCGGCCCGTTCTTCCCCTGGGCTCTGGGATGTGCCCCTCTCCTGCTTGATTATTTTATGTGTCATGGCTTCACTTTCATGCTTCCTGTCCTTAAGGCTTCTCGTCATCCTTCAGTGGTGGTTTGTACTTTCTTTTTCCCAAAAAGGATGTCGCGTATCTTCTTTCATATCTTGCATGGGGAGCTAACAGATCCTTGCCACAGGAAAGGGGGTTTCTCTGTTGCATTTTCCCATTGGGCATCACGGGTGTCGAGAGCTATTAAAATGGATTAAAATGGGGACCAGGCCTGAGGAAGCCTGAGTGGACAAAGCCAGGCAGACCTCATGAGTGACCTCAGCCTTGCTTGATTTGAAAACGTGAGTGAAACTTCACTAAGCTCTTCCTTGTAAATGTCTGCATTAAAGAAAAACAGGAGGGAACAGATGCCGGTGTCCATGGTGGAAGGGCAGGGGCTGCCTCCCACCTCCCTGACTTTCCCTTTCTCTGAGTCCTGGGTCTGCATCCCATGTTGGACGAGGTCTCTCCAGCACCAGAACACATTCTCAGCGCACCCACTTCCAGTGCTGAAGCAGAGGCTTGGACAGCTGGCTGTGACCTGCGCCCACCTTCAAGGGTCCCTGGGGGCTGCCCGGTGCTCTGGCAGGCGCCACAGTGTCCCACTCGTAGATGTGATTTAGCAGAGGGTGAACATTGCTGCACCAAGAGAGGATGGCCTGTGGCTGGAGAGGAAGACTCCATCACCACACAGGGGAGGCAGCTCCGGAGCATGTGGGAGGCTCCCGGGCTGCCACTGTGACAACACTCCCTGCTGGAGGGAACAGGGCACACGGATCATGGAGCAGAGAAACACACCTGACCTGCTGCCTGAAAGAAGGCCTTGTCACAGGCTGGAGTGCCAGCTTCTTCCCTGCCCTGGGTGTATGTGCTTGAACAAGGCCACTTAGCCCTCACAGGCCAGGGTTTCAGCATCTGTAGGACACAGTGACGCCTGCCCCTGGCAGGAGGTGAAACGAAGGGGCTGGATGAGGCCACCCACCAGAGACGCTGGCCCTGTCCAGTGCCATCCGAGCCACCTGACAGTCGGGATCCCCAGCAATAGACCTCCAATGCCCCACCAGACTCCAGGGTCCCACTTTACTGCCTTGGATTTCCCCTTCAGCTCTGCCTCCTCCAGATCTCCCTCAGCCATCTTCCCACGGACTCCCCTGACCCATCGGACCCAGGAGAGGACCTCACTGCCGCTGGGATTCTCACTTCCAGAGCCTCGTCCCAGGCATCTGTGCTGGATCTCCCAGCTAAACTCCTGCCACCTGCTCTGGTTGGGACTTTTCTGGAGAAGCCTGATGTGGGGTGAGCAGGGAAACGGGGGCTTCTCCCCTAGCCTCTCCCAGAGCTGCCCCTCTCCCCAGGAACAAGCGGCTGTAACCCCAACATATACGGTCTCCCTGCAGCAGCTTCTAACTCATCATGTTGTGTACTCTTTTTTCCAAATTGTCCTAATTATTTTCCTAATTATAAAAACCAGCATTTGGGAGGTTCCCAAGAGAGTTTACAAGTGTGCCTGGTTTTCCTGGGTTGAGGCACGTGGAGGCCCTCAGCTCTCAAGGTTGCGGCCTGAATGTGAATTCTCAGAGGGGTTAAGAATGAAATTGCAGTCTTGCTAAAATGGCAGGAAATCCAGTCTTTTCCTGTTTCTCTTTCTTCTTCTTTTTTTAATGTTTAGGGAGGGAAAATATCCATGTGCTTTGAGCATATGTTCTTCCTACTGTCCCCGTGGAAGGGCAGGGGAAAGTACTTAAAATAATAGTCCTCACTCTTTTCTAATCATGGGAAATTAACCTACTGGGGAAAATGAAATTTGAATTTCCTGAAGAAGCATCTCAAATGCTGACAATCTGCCAATTTTGTGAGCGTGAGGACCTCTGGGGATGACAGGAAGATTTGACGGAGCCCCTCAGTGCTGTGTCTTCATAAAGGGGTCTGACTTGTTCTAATTGGTTTGCTCAATAAAATAAGCAATTTTATGCTTTCTCTCAAAATATGTTTCAGACATTTAGTCTGAACGCTAAGATGTAATAGGCCTGGCTATCAATGTGTACATATGGGCTCTTGTAAAGACAATAATGAGATTTAGCTGGTAGGATATTAAGGGTAAATTACTTGCCATCAAGTTCACTGAGCAGCTTGGGAGGAAAAGCTACCACAGCCCAGGTCCCAAGGCCTTAGATGCTCCCCACCTGGGGGCTCAGCTCGTGGGGGCCACGCCTTGCTGGAGGCGGAGGGAACGTTCAAAAGAGGAGTCCGGGCCTGGACCCAGGCTGGGTACACAGACTCGCACAGCCTCTGTGGGGATCCGGGGCAGGCTCTGATGTTGCCCAGAGAGAGAGACGGATGGTCTGAGTGGGGCAGAGGAAGAAGTTTCTCAGTTGAAGATGAGAAGAAGGAAGTGAGTGCTGCAGGCTGCCTGCAGGGCCGGGGGTGCATTCCAGGAGGGGCAGTGTTGCCTTGGCAATAGGGCTATCCCTGTGAGCGTGGCTTGGGCAAGATGGACTGAGGAGCTGACCTTGGCACAGACATGGAGCCTGGAAGCTGGGGGGACACGTGGCGAGGGGGTGGGACCCAGATCACGGAGGCTGCCTGGCATTATCGCTCGCAGCCTTCCACCCGGGGGGCTCCTCAGACCATAGGTCTGCAGAGGGTGACCAGCCTCTGCACCAGCCACCAGCGACAGAGCAAGGGGGTTCCAGCAGCTTCTGCACAGCCCCTGGCTGGACCAAGGCGCCAGGGCCTCTCTTGGTAGGCTCCTCATGGGCTGCAGGTGGCCTGGGACATTTTCTGTTCAGGGCGTGAAAGGCCGTGAACCCTTATCTTGAGCCTTTGTCACCAACCACTGGCCACGCATTCAGGATGCTTGCCTGGGGCTTAGAATATGCCTGAAAGCAAGTGCCACACCCAGGGGACCCTTTGTCTCTGGGCAGCCGCAAGAGGGGGTGTTTCCTGAGCAGGGAAGCTGGAAGGGGGCCGCTCAGCCACTGGAGCCTTGGGCTGTGAGGCCCTGCTGGGGTGGGGCCCCTGCAGGAGGAATTATGCAAAAAGACAAAAAGTGGCCCTGGCCCTGTGTATACAATGAGGATCATTCTGAGACCCACCACTCTGTGACGGAGCTGTTGGGAGGAGCGGAGCCCTGGGCAGGGGCCTCAGCCAGAAGGCTCAGGAGGGACCCAGAGAGCGCTGGGTCAGGGGTCAAGGTGATGGGGGTGAAGCCGACTCAGGGTCAGGCTCCCAGCCCTGGACGAGTGGAATGAGGGCAGGCCCTGGGTTCTGGGCAGGAGGCCTGCAATGTGGGGTCTGCACCCTGACTTGGACAGTGTCCCCTCACCTGCCCCTCCCCTCCCCGAGTCCTCTCACCTGTCTGTCCTCTTCTCCCTGAGCCCCCTCACCTGTCTGTCCTCCCTTCCCTGGGATGCACTCTCCGGGTGGCTGTCATTTGCCCACAGCTGGCTCCCCACTTGTCCTCCCTGGCTTCCAGAGCTAGAGCACGAGCTGCCTCAGAGACACTTCTATTGGTTTCAAGAAGGAGTTAGTGAAGGAGCAGAGGCACCTGGATCGTCAGGTAACACTGTTATCCCCAGCAAATCAACAACCTCCACAGCATGCGGTGAACAGTAAAATAAAACTGTGGAGCCCAAAACAGCTCAAAGGAATTCCTGCGTTCAGAGGCAGGTCACCCAAGCCTCCCTGTGAACTTGGTCGAAGCAACTCCCCTGAAACCGCGTCTTCCCCCCAGCCAGGTGGGCAGCTCACCCGTGTGCTCCTCGGGGTGGTTTTTTTCCCTTGAGATGAGAATTATATGACTGTCAAGTTTTAATTTACTTTTCTGTGGGGGAGAATCCCGTGGTTGTTTGTGTGCAATGAGGACATGATTTTCCTTGCAGCACATTTTCAGCTGCAAATGTCTTCCAAATGTTTTAGGCAGAAAGGAGCATCCCAGCTCGGGAGCTGCAGGGCCGGGGTGGAGGGCAGGAGAGTGGAGGCACAGCGGGATCCACAAGATTGCTGGAGGCTGGAGATGTGGAGCTGCTCCGGCACCCACGTGCCAATTGCTGGAAGAGCAGCAGGAGGGAGGGTGAGGAAGAGCAGGGAAGGTCTCCCACTCCTTTTGGTAAAGCCGTCCCCACTCTGCTCCTGCTGGGCACGACTCAGCTCCTGGGGAGGCCCTGGTGCTGGGAGCCCCCTCAGCATGTCTGCCCCGGGGGTGCAAGTCGATGGGACGGCCAAGAGAGGCTGCAGAGGTCTGTCCACAGAGGCTTCCAATACACCAGCTGCCAACTGTGGATAGGACCCTGCACAGCTAGAGAGGGCCTCTGTGAGCCACTGAACACCTTTTAGCTAAGAACAGAGAGAGAAACTTGCATCTGAATAGAATCTCCTGCCACGCAAAGATGGGTTCAGCAATGAGACCATCAGCCCAGGAGGTAGCAAGACCCCAGAGTGTCGGAAAGTGAGTTGAAACCAAGCGCCAGCCCTCGGGCAGGTGCTGCGAAGGTCATAAGTCCTGTGAGATGTTCTGTTCCTGGGGCTTGTCCTGGCCGCACAGCCCCCGGGCAGGTGCTTCAAAGGTCGTAAGTCCTGTGAGATGTTCTGTTCCCTGGGCACAATTGTCCTGTGGCATCCCACTGCCTCCCTTGCCCAGGTACCCAACTCCCTGGCCAGCCCCATGAGATCCAGGTTTGAGTCAGGCACCTGGGGCAGGGACAGGGGAGGCTCACCAGGCCAGGAATCCCACACCCACCTGCTCAGTGGCTACTGGTCTCACAAGGCTTTCAGGGGTGGTAGGTCCTGTCCGGGCTTTCCCCACAAAGACAGACAAACTGGAGGAGATGCCATGGCCTGTGAGGGGGCAGGTGATACTGCTGGTTTAATCAAAACAAGAATCTTCTCGGTTATCAGTAAAAATACGCATACATTTAACTTTAACGTTCTTGCTTTGGTGAACACCGGATATTCACAGGCTATAAAAATGGTTAACAGGAAAACAACTTGGAATGATGGTTGGCTTTGCCTATTGCCATCTTGTTATGAGTAATCTAGATAAACTGCAACAAATGAATAAATTGAGTAAACATAAGTGAAACAAATGTTTGTAGGTAAAACGGCTGTGTAGCTTAAAATATTTTTTGCTGATTCTTTAAAATTTATTTTTATTTTGATAGGTTTTAGGGGGGAACAAGTGGTGTTTGGTTACTTGGATGTGTTCTTTAGTGGTGGTTTCTGAGATTCTGATCCACGTATCACCCAGGCAGTGGACGCTGTACTCAATGTGTAGTGTTTTATCCCTCACCCCGCTCCCACCCTGTCCGTCGAGTCCCCAAAGTCCGTTGTATCATTCTTAAGCCTTTGTGTCCTAATAGCTTACCCTCCCACTTATGAGTGAGAATATATGACGTTTGATTTTCCATTCTTGAGTTACTTCACTTAGAATAATAGTCTCCAATTCCCTGCAGGTTGCTGAGAATGCCGTTAATTCATTCCTTTTTATGGCTGAGTAGCATGTCATGGTATGTGTATATACACCATGGTGTGAGTGTGTGTGTATATATAATATATATATTATGTATTATATGTATTATGTATACTGTATTATATGTATTATGTGTACTGTATTATATGTATTTGTACTGTATTATATGTATTTGTACTATATAACATGTATTATGTGTACTATATAACATGTATTATGTGTACTATATAACATGTATTATGTGTACTATATAACATGTATTATGTGTACTATATAACATGTATTATGTGTACTATATAACATGTATTATGTGTACTATATAACATGTATTATGTGTACTATCTCTTGTATCTCATGTGTACTATCTCTTGTATCTCATGTGTACTATCTCTTGTATCTCATGTGTACTATCTCTTGTATCTCATGTGTACTATCTCTTGTATCTCATGTGTACTATCTCTTGTATCTCATGTGTACTATCTCTTGTATCTGTCGTATCTCATGTGTACTATCTCTTGTATCTCATGTGTACTATCTCTTGTATCTCATGTGTACTATCTCTTGTATCTCATGTGTACTATCTCTTGTATCTCATGTGTACTATCTCTTGTATCTCATGTGTACTATCTCTTGTATCTCATGTGTACTATCTCTTGTATCTCATGTGTACTATCTCTTGTATCTCATGTGTACTATCTCTTGTATCTCATGTGTACTATCTCTTGTATCTGTCGTATCTCATGTGTACTATCTCTTGTATCTCATGTGTACTATCTCTTGTATCTCATGTGTACTATCTCTTGTATCTCATGTGTACTATCTCTTGTATCTCATGTGTACTATCTCTTGTATCTCATGTGTACTATCTCTTGTATCTCATGTGTACTATCTCTTGTATCTCATGTGTACTATCTCTTGTATCTCATGTGTACTATCTCTTGTATCTCATGTGTACTATCTCTTGTATCTCATGTGTACTATCTCTTGTATCTCATGTGTACTATCTCTTGTATCTCATGTGTACTATCTCTTGTATCTCATGTGTACTATCTCTTGTATCTCATGTGTACTATCTCTTGTATCTCATGTGTACTATCTCTTGTATCTGTCGTATCTCATGTGTACTATCTCTTGTATCTGTCGTATCTCATGTGTACTATCTCTTGTATCTGTCGTATCTCGTGCACCATCTGTTGCATATCTGGAATCTTATGTGTAGTGCCTCCTGCGTCTCTCGTATCTCCTGTGTAGTGTCTCTTGCCTCTCTCGTATCTCCTGTGTAGTGCCTCCTGCGTCTCTCATATCTCCTGTGTAGTGTCTCTGGCGTCTCTCATATCTCCTGTGTAGTGTCTCTGGCGTCTCTCGTATCTCCTGTGTAGTGTCTCTGGCGTCTCTCGTATCTCCTGTGTAGTGTCTCTGGCGTCTCTCGTATCTCCTGTGTAGTGTCTCTGGCGTCCCTCGTATCTCCTGTGTAGTGTCTCTGGCGTCTCTCGTATCTCGTGTGTAGTGTCTCTGGCGTCTCTCGTATCTCGTGTGTAGTGACTCTTGCCTCTCTCGTATCTCCTGTGTAGTGTCTCCTGCCTCCCTCGTATCTCGTGTGTAGTGTCTCTTGCCTCCCTCGTATCTCGTGTGTAGTGTCTCTTGCGTCTCTCGTATCTCGTGTGTAGTGTCTCTTGCCTCTCTCGTATCTCGTGTGTAGTGACTCTTGCCTCTCTCGTATCTCCTGTGTAGTGTCTCCTGCCTCTGTGGTATCTCGTGTGTAGTGTCTCTTGCCTCTCTCGTATCTCGTGTGTAGTGACTCTTGCCTCTCTCGTATCTCCTGTGTAGTGTCTCCTGCCTCTGTGGTATCTCGTGTGTAGTGTCTCTTGCCTCTCTCGTATCTCGTGTGTAGTGTCTCTTGCCTCTCTCGTATCTCCTGTGTAGTGTCTCTGGCGTCTCTCGTATCTCCTGTGCAGTGTCTCTGGCGTCTCTCGTATCTCCTGTGTAGTGTCTCTGGCGTCTCTCGTATCTCTGTGTAGTGTCTCTGGCGTCCCTCGTGTCAGCTTTGTAGTGTCTCTTGCCTCACTCATATCTCGTGTGTAGTGTCTCCTGCCTCTCTCGTATCTCGTGTGTAGTGTCTCTTGCCTCTCTCGTATCTCCTTTGTAGTGTCTCTTGCCTATCTCGTATCTCCTGTGTAGTGTCTCTGGCGTCTCTCGTGTCAGCTGTGTAGTGTCTCTTGCCTCTCTCGTATCTCGTGTGTAGTGTCTCCTCCCTCTGCGGTATCTCGTGTGTAGTGTCTGTTGCCTCTCTCGTATCTCGTGTGCAGTGTCTCCTTCCTCTGTCGTATCTCGTGTGTAGTGTCTCTTGCGTCTCTCGTATCTGGTTTGCAGTGTCTCTTGCGTCTCTTGTATCTCGTGTGTAGTGTCTCCTGCCTCTGTGGTATCTCGTGTGTAGTGTCTCTTGCCTCTCTCGAATCTCGTGTGTAGTGTCTCTTGCCTCTCTCGTATCTCGTGTGCAGTGTCTCCTGCCTCTGTGGTATCTCGTGTGTAGTGTCTCTTGCCTGTCTCGTATCTCGTGTGTAGTGTCTCTTGCCTCTCTCGTATCTCGTGTGTAGTGTCTCTTGCCTCTCTCGAATCTCGTGTGTAGTGTCTCTTGCCTCTCTCGTATCTTGTGTGTAGTGTCTCTTGCCTCTCTTTTAAGTCGTGTGTAGTGTCTTTTGCCTCTGTGGTATCTCGTGTGTAGTGTCTCTTGCCTCTCTCGTATCTGGTGTCTCTTGCCTCTCTTGTATCTCGTGTGTAGTGCCTCTTGCCCCTCTCGTATCTCGTGTGTAGTGTCTCTTGCGTCTCTCTTGTGCGGTGTCTATTGCCTCTCTCGTATCTCGTGTGTAGTGTCTGTTGCCTCTCTCGTATCTCGTGTGTAGTGTCTCCTGCCTCTGTGGTATCTTGTGTGTAGTGTCTCTTGCCTCTCTCGTATCTCGTGTGTAGTGGCTCTTGCCTCTCTTGTATCTCCTGTGTAGTGTCTCTTGCCTCTCTCTTATCTCGTGTGCAGTGTCTCTTGCCTCTGTTGTATCTCGTGTGTAGTGGGTCTTGCCTCTCTCGTATCTCGTGTGTAGTGTCTCTGGCGTCTCTCGTGTCTCCTGTGTAATGTCTCTTGCGTCTCTCGTATCTCGTGTGTAGTGTCTCTTGCGTCTCTCGCATCTACTGTGTAGTGTGTCTTGCATCTCCTGTGTAGTGTTTCTTGCGTCTCTCACATCTGCTGTGTAGTGTCTCTTGCGTCTCTCGCATCTCCTGTGTAGTGTCTATTGCGTCTCTCGCATCTCCTGTGTAGTGTCTCTTACGTCTCTCGTATCTCCTGTGTAGTGTCTCTTGCGTCTCTCGTATCTTGTCTGTAGTGTCTCTTGGGTCTGTCGTATCTCCTGTGTAGTGTCTCTTGCGTCGGTGGTATCTCGTGTGTAGTGTTTCTTGCGTTTCTTGTATCTCGTGTGTAGTGTCTCTTGCCTCTCTCGTATCTCGTGTGCAGTGTGTCTTGCCTCTCTGGTATCTCGTGTGTAGTGTCTCTTGCCTCTGTGGTATCTCGTGTGCAGTGTCTCTGGCGTCTCTCGTATCTCGTGTGTAGTGTCTCTTGCCTCCCACGTATCTCCTGTGTAGTGTGTCTTGCCTCCCACGTATCTCGTGTGTAGTGTCTCTTGCCTCTCTCGTATCTCGTGTGTAGTGTCTCTTGCCTCTCTCGTATCTCGTGTGTGGTGTCTCTTGCCTCTCTCGTATCTCGTGTGTAGTGTCCCTGGCATCTCCCGTATCTCGTGTGTAGTGTCTCTTGCCTCTCTCGTATCTCGTGTGTAGTGTCTCTTGCCTCTCTCGTATCTCGTGTGTGGTGTCTCTTGCCTGTCTCGTATCTCGTGTGTAGTGTCTCTGGCATCTCCCGTATCTCGTGTGTAGTGTCTCTTGCCTCTCTCGTATCTCGTGTGTAGCGTCTCTTGCCTCTCTGGTATCTCCTGTGTAGTGTCTCTGGCGTCTCTCGTATCTCCTGTGTAGTGTCTCTGGCGTCTCTCGTATCTCCTGTGTAGTGTCTCTGGCGTCTCTCGTATCTCCTGTGTAGTGTCTCTGGCGTCTCTCGTGTCACCTGTGTAGTGTCTCTGGCGTCCCTCGTATGTCCTGTGTAGTGTCTCTTGCCTCTCTCGTATCTCGTGTGTAGTGTCTCTTGCCTCTCTCGTATCTCGTGTATAGTGTCTCTTGCCTCTCTCGTATCTCGTGTGTAGTGTCTCTAGCCTCTCTCGTATCTCGTGTGTAGTGTCTCTTGCCTCCCACGTATCTCGTGTGTAGTGTCTCTTGCCTCTCTCGTATCTCGTGTGTAGTGACTCTTGCCTCTCTCGTATCTCCTGTGTAGTGTCTCCTGCCTCTGTGGTATCTCGTGTGTAGTGTCTCTTGCCTCTCTCGTATCTCGTGTGTAGTGTCTCTTGCCTCTCTCGTATCTCCTGTGTAGTGTCTCTGGCGTCTCTCGTATCTCCTGTGCAGTGTCTCTGGCGTCTCTCGTATCTCCTGTGTAGTGTCTCTGGCGTCTCTCGTATCTCTGTGTAGTGACTCTGGCGTCTCTCGTAACTCCTGTGTAGTGTCTCTGGCGTCTCTCGTATCTCCTGTGTAGTGTCTCTGGCGTCTCTCGTATCTCTGTGTAGTGTCTCTGGCGTCTCTCGTATCTCCTGTGTAGTGTCTCTGGCGTCTCTCGTATCTCTGTGTAGTGTCTCTGGCGTCCCTCGTGTCAGCTTTGTAGTGTCTCTTGCCTCACTCATATCTCGTGTGTAGTGTTTCCTGCCTCTGTGGTATCTCGTGTGTAGTGTCTCCTGCCTCTCTCGTATCTCGTGTGTAGTGTCTCTTGCCTCTCTCGTATCTCCTTTGTAGTGTCTCTTGCCTATCTCGTATCTCCTGTGTAGTGTCTCTGGCGTCTCTCGTAACTCCTGTGTAGTGTCTCTGGCGTCTCTCGTGTCAGCTGTGTAGTGTCTCTTGCCTCTCTCGTATCTCGTGTGTAGTGTCTCCTCCCTCTGCGGTATCTCGTGTGTAGTGTCTGTTGCCTCTCTCGTATCTCGTGTGCAGTGTCTCCTTCCTCTGTCGTATCTCGTGTGTAGTGTCTCTTGCGTCTCTCGTATCTGGTTTGCAGTGTCTCTTGCGTCTCTTGTATCTCGTGTGTAGTGTCTCCTGCCTCTGTGGTATCTCGTGTGTAGTGTCTCTTGCCTGTCTCGTATCTCGTGTGTAGTGTCTCTTGCCTCTCTCGAATCTCGTGTGTAGTGTCTCTTGCCTCTCTCGTATCTCGTGTGCAGTGTCTCCTGCCTCTGTGGTATCTCGTGTGTAGTGTCTCTTGCCTGTCTCGTATCTCGTGTGTAGTGTCTCTTGCCTCTCTCGTATCTCGTGTGTAGTGTCTCTTGCCTCTCTCGAATCTCGTGTGTAGTGTCTCTTGCCTCTCTCGTATCTCGTGTGTAGTGTCTCTTGCCTCTCTTTTAAGTCGTGTGTAGTGTCTTTTGCCTCTGTGGTATCTCGTGTGTAGTGTCTCTTGCCTCTCTCGTATCTGGTGTCTCTTGCCTCTCTTGTATCTCGTGTGTAGTGCCTCTTGCCCCTCTCGTATCTCGTGTGTAGTGCCTCTTGCGTCTCTCTTGTGCGGTGTCTATTGCCTCTCTCGTATCTCGTGTGTAGTGTCTGTTGCCTCTCTCGTATCTCGTGTGTAGTGTCTCCTGCCTCTGTGGTATCTTGTGTGTAGTGTCTCTTGCCTCTCTCGTATCTCGTGTGTAGTGGCTCTTGCCTCTCTTGTATCTCCTGTGTAGTGTCTCTTGCCTCTCTCTTATCTCGTGTGCAGTGTCTCTTGCCTCTGTTGTATCTCGTGTGTAGTGGGTCTTGCCTCTCTCGTATCTCGTGTGTAGTGTCTCTGGCGTCTCTCGTGTCTCCTGTGTAATGTCTCTTGCGTCTCTCGTATCTCGTGTGTAGTGTCTCTTGCGTCTCTCGCATCTACTGTGTAGTGTGTCTTGCATCTCCTGTGTAGTGTTTCTTGCGTCTCTCACATCTGCTGTGTAGTGTCTCTTGCGTCTCTCGCATCTCCTGTGTAGTGTCTATTGCGTCTCTCGCATCTCCTGTGTAGTGTCTCTTACGTCTCTCGTATCTCCTGTGTAGTGTCTCTTGCGTCTCTCGTATCTTGTCTGTAGTGTCTCTTGGGTCTGTCGTATCTCCTGTGTAGTGTCTCTTGCGTCGGTGGTATCTCGTGTGTAGTGTTTCTTGCGTTTCTTGTATCTCGTGTGTAGTGTCTCTTGCCTCTCTCGTATCTCGTGTGCAGTGTGTCTTGCCTCTCTGGTATCTCGTGTGTAGTGTCTCTTGCCTCTGTGGTATCTCGTGTGCAGTGTCTCTGGCGTCTCTCGTATCTCGTGTGTAGTGTCTCTTGCCTCCCACGTATCTCCTGTGTAGTGTGTCTTGCCTCCCACGTATCTCGTGTGTAGTGTCTCTTGCCTCTCTCGTATCTCGTGTGTAGTGTCTCTTGCCTCTCTCGTATCTCGTGTGTGGTGTCTCTTGCCTCTCTCGTATCTCGTGTGTGGTGTCTCTTGCCTCTCTCGTATCTCGTGTGTAGTGTCTCTGGCATCTCCCGTATCTCGTGTGTAGTGTCTCTTGCCTCTCTCGTATCTCGTGTGTAGCGTCTCTTGCCTCTCTGGTATCTCCTGTGTAGTGTCTCTGGCGTCTCTCGTATCTCCTGTGTAGTGTCTCTGGCGTCTCTCGTATCTCCTGTGTAGTGTCTCTGGCGTCTCTCGTATCTCCTGTGTAGTGTCTCTGGCGTCTCTCGTGTCACCTGTGTAGTGTCTCTGGCGTCCCTCGTATCTCCTGTGTAGTGTCTCTTGCCTCTCTCGTATCTCGTGTGTAGTGTCTCTTGCCTCTCTCGTATCTCGTGTATAGTGTCTCTTGCCTCTCTCGTATCTCGTGTGTAGTGTCTCTAGCCTCTCTCGTATCTCGTGTGTAGTGTCTCTTGCCTCCCACGTATCTCGTGTGTAGGGTCTCTTGCCTCTGTCGTATCTCGTGTGTAGTGTCTCTGGCATCTCCCGTATCTCGTGTGTAGTGTCTCTTGCCTCTCTCGTATCTCGTGTGTAGTGTCTCTTGCCTCTCTCGTATCTCCTGTGTAGTGTCGCTGGCGTCTCTCGTATCTCCTGTGTAGTGTCTCTGGCGTCTCTCGTAACTCCTGTGTAGTGTCTCTGGCATCTCTCATATCTCTGTGTAGTGACTCTGGCGTCTCTCGTAACTCCTGTGTAGTGTCTCTGGCGTCCCTCGTGTCAGCTTTGTAGTGTCTCTTGCCTCACTCGTATCTCGTGTGTAGTGTCTCCTGCCTCTGTGGTATCTCGTGTGTAGTGTCTCTTGCCTCTCTCGGGTCTCGTGGGTAGTGTCTCCTGCCTCTGTGGTATCTAGTGTGTAGTGTCTCTTGCCTCTCTCCTATCTCCTGTGTAGTGTCTCTTGCCTCTCTCGTATCTCCTGTGTAGTGTCTCTTGCCTCCCTCGTATCTCCTGTGTAGTGTCTCTTGCCTCTCTCGTATCTCGTGTGTAGTGTCTCTTGCCTCTCTCGTACCTCCTGTGTAGTGTCTCTGGTGTCTCCCGTATCTCCTGTGTAGTGTGTCTGGCGTCTCCCGTATCTCGTGTGTAGTGTCTCTTGCCTCTCTGGTATATCGTTTGTAGTGTCTCTTGCCTCTCTCGTATCTCCTGTGTAGTGTCTCTGGTGGATCTCGTATCTCGTGTGTAGTGTCTCTGGCATCTCCCGTATCTCGTGTATAGTGTCTCTTGCCTCTCTCGTATCTCGTGTTTAGCGTCTCTTGCCTCTCTGGTATCTCCTGTGTAGTGTCTCTGGCGTCTCTCGTATCTCCTGTGTAGTGTCTCTGGCGTCTCTCGTATCTCCTGTGTAGTGTCTCTGGCGTCTCTCGTATCTCCTGTGTAGTGTACCTGGCGTCTCTCGTGTCACCTGTGTAGTGTCTCTGGCGTCTCCCGTATCTCCTGTGTAGTGTGTCTGGCGTCTCCCGTATCTCGTGTGTAGTGTCACTTGCCTCTCTCGTATCTCGTGTGTAGTGTCTCTTGCCTCCCACGTATCTCGTGTGTAGTGTCTCTTGCCTCTCTTGTATTTCGTGTGTAGTGTCTCTTTCCTCTCTCATATCTCGTGTGTAGTGTCTCTTGCCTCTCTTGTATCTCGTGTGTAGTGTCTCTGGCATCTCCCGTATCTCGTGTGTAGTGTCTCTTGCCTCTCTCGTATGTCCGTTGTAGTGTCTCTGGCGTCTCTCGTATCTCGTGTGTAGTGTCTCTGGCATCTCCCATATCTCGTGTGTAGTGTCTCTTGCCTCTCTTGTATCTCGTGTGTAGTGTCTCTTGCCTCTCTCGTATCTCCTGTGTAGTGTCTCTGGCGTCTCTCATATATCCTGTGTAGTGTCTCTAGCATCTCTCGTATCTCCTGTGTAGTGTCTCTGGCGTCTCTCATATCTCCTGTGTAGTGTCTCTTCCCTCTCTCGTATCTCGTGTGTAGTGTCTCTTGCCTCCCACGTATCTCGTGTGTAGTGTCTCTTGCCTCTCTGGTATCTCGTGTGTAGTGTCTCTTGCCTCTCTCGCATCTCGTGTGTAGTGTCTCTGGCATCTCCCATATCTCGTGTGTAGTGTCTCTTGCCTCTCTCGTATCTCCTGTGTAGTGTCTCTGGCGTCTCTCGTATCTCCTGTGTAGTGTCTCTGGCGTCTCTCGTATCTCGTGTGTAGTGTCTCTGGCATCTCCCGTGTGTCGTGTGTAGTGTCTCTGGCATCTCCCGTGTCTCGTGTGTAGTGTCTCTGGCATCTCCCGTATCTCGTGTGTAGTGTCTCTTGCCTCTCTCGTATCTCGTGTGTAGTGTCTCTTGCCTCTCTCGTATCTCCTGTGTAGTGTCTCTGGCGTCTCTCGTATATCCTGTGTAGTGTCTCTGGCGTCTCTCGTATCTCCTGTGTAGTGTCTCTGGCATCTCTCGTATCTCCTGTGTAGTGTCTCTGGCGTCTCTCGTATCTCCTGTGTAGTGTCTCTGGCGTCTCTCGTATCTCCTGTGTAGCGTCCCTGGCGTGTCTCGTGTCAGCTGTGTAGTTTCTCTTGCCTCTCTCGTATCTCGTGTGTAGTGTCTCCTGCCTCTGTGGTATCTCGTGTGTAGTGTCTCTTGCCTCTCTCCTATCTCGTGTGTAGTGTCTCCTGCCTCTGTGGTATCTCGTGTGTAGAGTCTCCTGCCTCTGTGGTATCTCGTGTGTAGTGTCTCTTGCCTCTCTCCTATCTCCTGTGTAGTGTCTCTTACCTCTCTCCTATCTCGTGTGTTGTGTCTCTTGCCTTTGTGTTATCTCGTTTGTAGTGTCTCTTGCCTCTCTCGTATCTCGTATCTCTTGCCTCTCTCGTATCTCGTGTGCAGTGTCTCTTGCCTCTCTCGTATCGCGTGTGTAGTGTCTCTTGCGTCTCTCGTATCTGGTTTGCAGTGTCTCTTGCCTCTCTCGTATCTCGTGTGTAGTGTCTCTTGCCTCTCTCTTATCTCGTGTGTAGTGTCTCCTGCCTCTGTGGTATCTCGTGTGTAGTGTCTCCTGCCTCTGTGGTATCTCATGTGTAGTGTCTCTTGCCTCTCTCGTATCTCGTGTGTAGTGTCTCTTGCCTCTCTCGTATCTCGTGTGTAGTGTCTCTTGCCTCTCTTGTATCTCGTGTGTAGTGTCTCCTTCCTCTGTGGTATCTCGTGTGTAGTGTGTATTGCCTCTCTCGTATCTCGTGTGTAGTGTCTCTTGCCTCTCTCTTATCTCGTGTGTAGCGTCTCTTTCCTCTGTGGTATCTCGTGTGTAGTGTCTGTTTCCTCTCTCGTATCTCGTGTCCCTTGCCTCTCTTGTATCTCGTGTGTAGTGCCTCTTGCCCCTCTCCTATCTCGTGTGTAGTGTCTCTTGCGTCACTCGTGTGCGGTGTCTCTTGCCTCTCTCGTATCTCGTGTGTAGTGTCTGTTGCCTCTCTCGTATCTCGTGTGTAGTGTCTCCTGCCTCTGTGGTATCTCGTTTGTAGTGTCTCTTGCCTCTCTCGGGTCTCGTGGATAGTGTCTCCTGCCTCTGTGGTATCTCGTGTGTAGTGTCACTTGCCTCTCTCGTATCTCGTGTGTAGTGTCTCTTGCCTCTCTTGTATTTCGTGTGTAGTGTCTCTTTCCTCTCTCGTATCTCGTGTGTAGTGTCTCTTGCCTCTCTTGTATCTCGTGTGTAGTGTCTCTGGCATCTCCCGTATCTCGTGTGTAGTGTCTCTTGCCTCTCTCGTATGTCCGTTGTAGTGTCTCTGGCGTCTCTTGTATCTCCTGTGTAGTGTCTCTGGCGTCTCTCGTATCTCGTGTGTAGTGTCTCTGGCATCTCCCGTATCTCGTGTGTAGTGTCTCTTGCCTCTCTTGTATCTCGTGTGTAGTGTCTCCTTCCTCTGTGGTATCTCGTGTGTAGTGTGTATTGCCTCTGTCGTATCTCGTGTGTAGTGTCTCTTGCCTCTCTCTTATCTCGTGTGTAGCGTCTCTTGCCTCTGTGGTATCTCGTGTGTAGTGTCTATTTCCTCTCTCGTATCTCGTGTCCCTTGCCTCTCTTGTATCTCATGTGTAGTGCCTCTTGCCCCTCTCCTATCTCGTGTGTAGTGTCTCTTGCGTCACTCGTGTGCGGTGTCTCTTGCCTCTCTCGTATCTCGTGTGTAGTGTCTGTTGCCTCTCTCGTATCTCGTGTGTAGTGTCTCCTGCCTCTGTGGTATCTTGTGTGTAGTGTCTCTTGCCTCTCTCGTATCTCGTGTGTAGTGTCTCCTGCCTCTGTGGTATCTCGTGTGTAGTGTCTCTTGCCTCCCTCGTATGTCGTGTGTAGAGTCTCCTGCCTCTGTGGTATCTCGTGTGTAGTGTCTCTTGACTCTCTCCTATCTCCTGTGTAGTGTCTCTTGCCTCTCTCGTATCTCGTGTGTAGTGTCTCTTGTCTCTCTCGTATCTCGTGTGTAGTGTCTCTTGCCTCTCTCGTATCTCGTGTGTAGTGTCTCTTGCCTCTCTCGTATCTCCTGTGTAGTGTCTCTTGCCTATCTCGTATCTCGTGTGCAGTGTCTCTTGCCTATCTCGTATCTCGTGTGCAGTGTCTCTTGCCTCTCTCGTATCTCGTGTGCAGTGTCTCTTGCCTCTCTCGTATCTCGTGTGTAGTGTCTCTTGCCTCTCTCGTATCTCGTGTGTAGTGTCTCTTGCCTATCTCCTATCTCCTGTGTAGTGTCTCTTGCCTCTCTCGTATCTCCTGTGTAGTGTCTCTTGCCTCTCTCGTATCTCGTGTGCAGTGTCTCTTGCCTCTCGCGTATC
This sequence comes from Pan troglodytes, assembly GCF_028858775.2. NCBI lineage: Eukaryota > Metazoa > Chordata > Mammalia > Primates > Hominidae > Pan > Pan troglodytes. The sequence goes on along the minus strand of NC_086016.1, from coordinate 51,106,948 downwards.
TCGTGTGTAGTGACTCTTGCCTCTCTCGTATCTCGTGGGCAGTGTCTCCTGCCTCTGTGGTATCTCGTTTGTAGTGTGTCTTGCCTCTCTCGTATCTCGTGTGTATGTCTCTTGCCTCTCTCGTATCTCGTGTGTAGTGTCTCTTGCCTCTCTCGTATCTCCTGTGTAGTGTCTCTTGCCTCTCTCGTATCTCGTGTAGTGTCTCTTGCGTCCCTCGCATCTCCTGTGTAGTGTCTCTTGCCTCTCTCGTATCTCCTGTGTAGTGTCTCTTGGGTCTCTCCTATCTCGTCTGTAGTGTCTCTTGCGTCTCTCGTATCTCCTGTGTAGTGTCTCTTGCGTCTCTCCTATCTCCTGTGTAGTGTCTCTTGCGTCTCTCGCATCTCCTGTGTAGTGTCTCTTGCCTCTCTGGTATCTCGTGTGTAGTGTCTCTTGCCTCTCTCGTATCTCCTGTGTAGTGTCTCTTGGGTCTCTCCTATCTCGTCTGTAGTGTCTCTTGCGTCTCTCGTATCTCCTGTGTAGTGTCTCTTGCGTCTCTCCTATCTCCTGTGTAGTGTCTCTTGCGTCTCTCGCATCTCCTGTGTAGTGTCTCTTGCCTCTCTGGTATCTCGTGTGTAGTGTCTCTTGCCTCTCTCGTATCTCGTGTGTAGTGTCTCTTGCGTCCCACGTATCTTGTTTGTAGTGTCTCTTGCCTCTCTCGTATCTCGTTTGTAGTGTCTCTTGCCTCTCTCATATCTCGTGTGTAGTGTCTCTTGCCTCTCTCGTATCTCGTGTGTAGTGTCTCTTGCCTCTCTCGTATCTCCTGTGTAGTGTCTCTGGCGTCTCCCGTATCTCCTGTGTAGTGTGTCTGGCGTCTCCCGTATCTCGTGTGTAGTGTCTCTTGCCTCTCTCGTATCTCGTTTGTAGTGTCTCTTGCCTCTCTCGTATCTCCTGTGTAGTGTCTCTGGTGGATCTCGTATCTCGTGTGTAGTGTCTCTGGCATCTCCCGTATCTCGTGTATAGTGTCTCTTGCCTCTCTCGTATCTCGTGTGTAGCGTCTCTTGCCTCTCTGGTATCTCCTGTGTAGTGTCTCTGGCGTCTCTCGTATCTCCTGTGTAGTGTCTCTGGCGTCTCACGTATCTCCTGTGTCGTGTCTCTGGCGTCTGTCGTATCTCCTGTGTAGTGTCTCTGGCGTCTCTCGTGTCACCTGTCTAGTGTCTCTGGCGTCCCTCATATCTCCTGTGTAGTGTCTCTTGCCTCTCTGGTATCTCGTGTGTAGTGTCTCTTGCCTCTCTCGTATCTCGTGTAGTGTCTCTTGCCTCTCTCGTATCTCGTGTGTAGTGTCTCTGGCATCTCCCGTATCTCGTGTGTAGTGTCTCTTGCCTCTCTTGTATCTCGTGTGTAGTGTCTCTGGCATCTCCCCTGTCTCGTGTGTAGTGTCTCTTGCCTCTCTCGTATCTCGTGGGCTGTGTCTCCTGCCTCTGTGGTATCTCGTGTGTAGTGTGTCTTGCCTCTCTCGTATCTCGTGTGTATGTCTCTTGCCTCTCTCGTGTCTCGTGTAGTGTCTCTTGCCTCTCTCGTATCTCGTGTGTAGTGTCTCTTGCCTCTCTCGTATCTCGTGTAGTGTCTCCTGCGTCCCTCGCATCTCCTGTGTAGTGTCTCTTGCCTCTCTCTCGTAACTCCTGTGTAGTGTCTCTTGCGTCTTTCATATCTCGTGTAGTGTCTCTTGGCTCTCTCGTATCTCGTGTGTAGTGTCTCTTGCCTCTCTCTCGTATCCCGTGCGTAGTGTCTCTTGCATCTCTTGTATCTCGTGCGTAGTGTCTCTTGCCTCTCTCGTATCTCGTGTGTAGTGTCTCTTGTGCCTCTCGCATCTCCTGTGTAGTGTCTCTTGCGTCTCTCGCATCTGCTGTATAGTGTTTCTTGCGTCTCTCGCATCTCCTGTGTAGTGTCTCTTGCGTCTCTCGTATCTCCTGTGTAGTGTTTCTTTCCTCTCTCGTATCTCGTGTGTAGTGTCTCTTGCGTCTCCGGTATCTCGTACGTAGTGTCTCTTGCCTCTCTCGTATCTCGTGTGTAGTGTCTCTTGCGTCTCTCTTGTCTCCTGTGTAGTGTCTCTTGCGTCTCTCATATCTCCTGTGTAGTGTCTCTTGCGTCTCCCGCATCTCCTGTGTAGTGTCTCTTGCGTCTCTCGCATCTCCTGTGTAGTGTCTCTTGCGCCTCTCGTATCTCCAGTGTAGTGTCTCTTGCGTCTCTCGTATCTTGTCTGTAGTGACTCTTGCGTCTCTCGTATCTCCTGTGTAGTGTCTCTTTCCTCTCTCGTATCTCCTGTGTAGTGTCTCTTGCCTCTCTGGTATCTCCTGTTTAATGTCTCTTGCCTCTCTTGTATCTCGTGTGTAGTGTCTCTTGCCTCTCTCGTATCTCGTGTGCAGTGTCTCTTGCCTCTCTCGTATCTCCTTTGTAGTGTCTCTTGCCTATCTCGTATCTCCTGTGTAGTGTCTCTGGCGTTTCTCGTATCTCCTGTGTAGTGTCTCTGGCGTCTCTCGTATCTCCTGTGTAGTGTCTCTGGCGTCTCTCGTATCTCCTGTGTAGTGTCTCTGGCGTCTCTCGTATCTCCTGTGTAGTGTCTCTGGCGTCTCTCGTATCTCCTGTGTAGTGTCTCTGGCGTCTCTCGTATCTCCTGTGTAGTGTCTCTTGCCTCTCTCGTATCTCGTGTGTAGTGTCTCTTGCCTCCCACGTATCTCGTGTGTGGTGTCTCTTGCCTGTCTCGTATCTCGTGTGTAGTGTCTCTTGCCTCTCTCGTATCTCCTGTGTAGTGTCTCTGGCATCTCTCATATCTCCTGTGTAGTGTCTCTGGCGTCTCTCGCATCTACTGTGTAGTGTCTGTGGCGTCTCTCGTGTCACCGGTGTAGTGTCTCTGGCGTCTCTTGTATCTCCTGTGTAGTGTCTCTTGCCTCTCTCGTATCTTGTGTGTAGTGTCTCTTGCCTCTCTCGTATCTCGTGTGTAGTGTCTCTTGCCTCTCTCGTATCTCGTGTGTAGTGTCTCTTGCCTCTCTCGTATCTCGTGTGTACTGTCTCTGGCGTCTCTCGTATCTCGTGTGTAGTGTCTCTGGCATCTCCCGTATCTCGTGTGTAGTGTCTCTTGCCTCTCTCGTATCTCGTGTGTAGTGTCTCTTGCCTCTCTCGTATCTCGTGTGTAGTGTCTCCTACCTCTGTGGTATCTCGTGTGTAGTGTCTGTTGCCTCTCTCGTATCTCGTGTGCAGTGTCTCCTTCCTCTGTCGTATCTCGTGTGTAGTGTCTCTTGCGTCTCTCGTATCTGGTTTGCAGTGTCTCTTGCGTCTCTTGTATCTCGTGTGTAGTGTCTCCTGCCTCTGTGGTATCTCGTGTGTAGTGTCTCTTGCCTGTCTCGTATCTCGTGTGTAGTGTCTCTTGCCTGTCTCGTATCTCGTGTGTAGTGTCTCTTGCCTCTCTCGAATCTCGTGTGTAGTGTCTCTTGCCTCTCTCGTATCTCGTGTGCAGTGTCTCCTGCCTCTGTGGTATCTCGTGTGTAGTGTCTTTTGCCTCTGTGGTATCTCGTGTGTAGTGTCTCTTGCCTCTCTCGTATCTGGTGTCTCTTGCCTCTCTTGTATCTCGTGTGTAGTGCCTCTTGCCCCTCTCGTATCTTGTGTGTAGTGCCTCTTGCGTCTCTCTTGTGCGGTGTCTATTGCCTCTCTCGTATCTCGTGTGTAGTGTCTGTTGCCTCTCTCGTATCTCGTGTGTAGTGTCTCCTGCCTCTGTGGTATCTTGTGTGTAGTGTCTCTTGCCTCTCTCGTATCTCGTGTGTAGTGGCTCTTGCCTCTCTTGTATCTCCTGTGTAGTGTCTCTTGCCTCTCTCTTATCTCGTGTGCAGTGTCTCTTGCCTCTGTTGTATCTCGTGTGTAGTGGGTCTTGCCTCTCTCGTATCTCGTGTGTAGTGTCTCTGGCGTCTCTCGTGTCTCCTGTGTAATGTCTCTTGCGTCTCTCGTATCTCGTGTGTAGTGTCTCTTGCGTCTCTCGCATCTACTGTGTAGTGTGTCTTGCATCTCCTGTGTAGTGTTTCTTGCGTCTCTCACATCTGCTGTGTAGTGTCTCTTGCGTCTCTCGCATCTCCTGTGTAGTGTCTATTGCGTCTCTCGCATCTCCTGTGTAGTGTCTCTTACGTCTCTCGTATCTCCTGTGTAGTGTCTCTTGCGTCTCTCGTATCTTGTCTGTAGTGTCTCTTGGGTCTGTCGTATCTCCTGTGTAGTGTCTCTTGCGTCGGTGGTATCTCGTGTGTAGTGTTTCTTGCGTTTCTTGTATCTCGTGTGTAGTGTCTCTTGCCTCTCTCGTATCTCGTGTGCAGTGTGTCTTGCCTCTCTGGTATCTCGTGTGTAGTGTCTCTTGCCTCTGTGGTATCTCGTGTGCAGTGTCTCTGGCGTCTCTCGTATCTCGTGTGTAGTGTCTCTTGCCTCCCACGTATCTCCTGTGTAGTGTGTCTTGCCTCCCACGTATCTCGTGTGTAGTGTCTCTTGCCTCTCTCGTATCTCGTGTGTAGTGTCTCTTGCCCCTCTCGTATCTCGTGTGTGGTGTCTCTTGCCTCTCTCGTATCTCGTGTGTAGTGTCTCTGGCATCTCCCGTATCTCGTGTGTAGTGTCTCTTGCCTCTCTCGTATCTCGTGTGTAGCGTCTCTTGCCTCTCTGGTATCTCCTGTGTAGTGTCTCTGGCGTCTCTCGTATCTCCTGTGTAGTGTCTCTGGCGTCTCTCGTATCTCCTGTGTAGTGTCTCTGGCGTCTCTCGTATCTCCTGTGTAGTGTCTCTGGCGTCTCTCGTGTCACCTGTGTAGTGTCTCTGGCGTCCCTCGTATCTCCTGTGTAGTGTCTCTTGCCTCTCTCGTATCTCGTGTGTAGTGTCTCTTGCCTCTCTCGTATCTCGTGTATAGTGTCTCTTGCCTCTCTCGTATCTCGTGTGTAGTGTCTCTAGCCTCTCTCGTATCTCGTGTGTAGTGTCTCTTGCCTCCCACGTATCTCGTGTGTAGGGTCTCTTGCCTCTGTCGTATCTCGTGTGTAGTGTCTCTGGCATCTCCCGTATCTCGTGTGTAGTGTCTCTTGCCTCTCTCGTATCTCGTGTGTAGTGTCTCTTGCCTCTCTCGTATCTCCTGTGTAGTGTCGCTGGCGTCTCTCGTATCTCCTGTGTAGTGTCTCTGGCGTCTCTCGTAACTCCTGTGTAGTGTCTCTGGCATCTCTCATATCTCTGTGTAGTGACTCTGGCGTCTCTCGTAACTCCTGTGTAGTGTCTCTGGCGTCCCACGTGTCAGCTTTGTAGTGTCTCTTGCCTCACTCGTATCTCGTGTGTAGTGTCTCCTGCCTCTGTGGTATCTCGTGTGTAGTGTCTCTTGCCTCTCTCGGGTCTCGTGGGTAGTGTCTCCTGCCTCTGTGGTATCTAGTGTGTAGTGTCTCTTGCCTCTCTCCTATCTCCTGTGTAGTGTCTCTTGCCTCTCTCGTATCTCCTGTGTAGTGTCTCTTGCCTCTCTCGTATCTCCTGTGTAGTGTCTCTTGCCTCTCTCGTATCTCGTGTGTAGTGTCTCTTGCCTCTCTCGTATCTCGTGTGTAGTGTCTCTTGCCTCTCTCGTACCTCCTGTGTAGTGTCTCTGGCGTCTCCCGTATCTCCTGTGTAGTGTGTCTGGCGTCTCCCGTATCTCGTGTGTAGTGTCTCTTGCCTCTCTCGTATATCGTTTGTAGTGTCTCTTGCCTCTCTCGTATCTCCTGTGTAGTGTCTCTGGTGGATCTCGTATCTCGTGTGTAGTGTCTCTGGCATCTCCCGTATCTCGTGTATAGTGTCTCTTGCCTCTCTCGTATCTCGTGTTTAGCGTCTCTTGCCTCTCTGGTATCTCCTGTGTAGTGTCTCTGGCGTCTCTCGTATCTCCTGTGTAGTGTCTCTGGCGTCTCTCGTATCTCCTGTGTAGTGTCTCTGGCGTCTCTCGTATCTCCTGTGTAGTGTACCTGGCGTCTCTCGTGTCACCTGTGTAGTGTCTCTGGCGTCTCCCGTATCTCCTGTGTAGTGTGTCTGGCGTCTCCCGTATCTCGTGTGTAGTGTCACTTGCCTCTCTCGTACCTCGTGTGTAGTGTCTCTTGCCTCCCACGTATCTCGTGTGTAGTGTCTCTTGCCTCTCTTGTATTTCGTGTGTAGTGTCTCTTTCCTCTCTCGTATCTCGTGTGTAGTGTCTCTTGCCTCTCTTGTATCTCGTGTGTAGTGTCTCTGGCATCTCCCGTATCTCGTGTGTAGTGTCTCTTGCCTCTCTCGTATGTCCGTTGTAGTGTCTCTGGCGTCTCTTGTATCTCCTGTGTAGTGTCTCTGGCGTCTCTCGTATCTCGTGTGTAGTGTCTCTGGCATCTCCCGTATCTCGTGTGTAGTGTCTCTTGCCTCTCTTGTATCTCGTGTGTAGTGTCTCTTGCCTCTCTCGTATCTCCTGTGTAGTGTCTCTGGCGTCTCTCATATCTCCTGTGTAGTGTCTCTAGCATCTCTCGTATCTCCTGTGTAGTGTCTCTGGCGTCTCTCATATCTCCTGTGTAGTGTCTCTTGCCTCTCTCGTATCTCGTGTGTAGTGTCTCTTGCCTCCCACGTATCTCGTGTGTAGTGTCTCTTGCCTCTCTGGTATCTCGTGTGTAGTGTCTCTTGCCTCTCTCGCATCTCGTGTGTAATGTCTCTGGCATCTCCCATATCTCGTGTGTAGTGTCTCTTGCCTCTCTCGTATCTCCTGTGTAGTGTCTCTGGCGTCTCTCGTATCTCCTGTGTAGTGTCTCTGGCGTCTCTCGTATCTCGTGTGTAGTGTCTCTGGCATCTCCCGTGTCTCGTGTGTAGTGTCTCTGGCATCTCCCGTGTCTCGTGTGTAGTGTCTCTGGCATCTCCTGTATCTCGTGTGTAGTGTCTCTTGCCTCTCTCGTATCTCCTGTGTAGTGTCTCTGGCGTCTCTCGTATCTCCTGTGTAGTGTCTCTGGCGTCTCTCATATCTCCTGTGTAGTGTCTCTTGCGTCTCTCGTATCTCCTGTGTAGTGTCTCTGGCGTCTCTCGTGTCACCTGTGTAGTGTCTCTGGCGTCTCTCGTATCTCCTGTGTAGTGTCTCTTGCCTCTCTCGTATCTCGTGTGTAGTGTCTCTTGCCTCTCCTGTATCTCGTGTGTAGTGTCTCTTTCCTCCCACATATCTCGTGTGTAGTGTCTCTTGCGTCTGTCGTATCTCGTGTGTAGTGTCTCTTGCCTCTCTCGTATCTCGTGTGTAGTGTCTCTTGCCTCTCTCGTATCTTGTGTGTAGTGTCTCTGGCATCTCCCGTATCTCGTGTGTAGTGTCTCTTGCCTCTCTCGTATCTCCTGTGTAGTGTCTCTGGCGTCTCTCGTATCTCCTGTGTAGTGTCTCTGGCGTCTGTCGTATCTCCTGTGTAGTGTCTCTGGCATCTCCCGTATCTCCTGTGTAGTGTCTCTTGCCTCTCTCGTATCTCGTGTGTAGTGTCTCTGGCATCTCTCGTATCTCCTGTGTAGTGTCTCTGGCGTCTCTCGTATCTCCTGTGTAGTGTCTCTGGCGTCTCTCGTATCTCCTGTGTAGCGTCCCTGGCGTGTCTCGTGTCAGCTGTGTAGTGTCTCTTGCCTCTCTCGTATCTCGTGTGTAGTGTCTCCTGCCTCTGTGGTATCTCGTGTGTAGTGTCTCTTGCCTCTCTCCTATCTCGTTTGTAGTGTCTCCTGCCTCTGTGGTATCTCGTGTGTAGAGTCTCCTGCCTCTGTGGTATCTCGTGTGTAGTGTCTCTTGCCTCTCTCCTATCTCCTGTGTAGTGTCTCTTACCTCTCTCCTATCTCGTGTGTTGTGTCTCTTGCCTTTGTGTTATCTCGTTTGTAGTCTCTCTTGCCTCTCTCGTATCTCGTATCTCTTGCCTCTCTCGTATCTCGTGTGCAGTGTCTCTTGCCTCTCTCGTATCGCGTGTGTAGTGTCTCTTGCGTCTCTCGTATCTGGTTTGCAGTGTCTCTTGCCTCTCTCGTATCTCGTGTGTAGTGTCTCTTGCCTCTCTCTTATCTCGTGTGTAGTGTCTCCTGCCTCTGTGGTATCTCGTGTGTAGTGTCTCCTGCCTCTGTGGTATCTCATGTGTAGTGTCTCTTGCCTCTCTCGTATCTCGTGTGTAGTGTCTCTTGCCTCTCTCGTATCTCGTGTGTAGTGTCTCTTGCCTCTCTTGTATCTCGTGTGTAGTGTCTCCTTCCTCTGTGGTATCTCGTGTGTAGTGTGTATTGCCTCTCTCGTATCTCGTGTGTAGTGTCTCTTGCCTCTCTCTTATCTCGTGTGTAGCGTCTCTTTCCTCTGTGGTATCTCGTGTGTAGTGTCTGTTTCCTCTCTCGTATCTCGTGTCCCTTGCCTCTCTTGTATCTCGTGTGTAGTGCCTCTTGCCCCTCTCCTATCTCGTGTGTAGTGTCTCTTGCGTCACTCGTGTGCGGTGTCTCTTGCCTCTCTCGTATCTCGTGTGTATTGTCTGTTGCCTCTCTCGTATCTCGTGTGTAGTGTCTCCTGCCTCTGTGGTATCTCGTTTGTAGTGTCTCTTGCCTCTCTCGGGTCTCGTGGATAGTGTCTCCTGCCTCTGTGGTATCTCGTGTGTAGTGTCACTTGCCTCTCTCGTATCTCGTGTGTAGTGTCTCTTGCCTCCCACGTATCTCGTGTGTAGTGTCTCTTGCCTCTCTTGTATTTCGTGTGTAGTGTCTCTTTCCTCTCTCGTATCTCGTGTGTAGTGTCTCTTGCCTCTCTTGTATCTCGTGTGTAGTGTCTCTGGCATCTCCCGTATCTCGTGTGTAGTGTCTCTTGCCTCTCTCGTATGTCCGTTGTAGTGTCTCTGGCGTCTCTTGTATCTCCTGTGTAGTGTCTCTGGCGTCTCTCGTATCTCGTGTGTAGTGTCTCTGGCATCTCCCGTATCTCGTGTGTAGTGTCTCTTGCCTCTCTTGTATCTCGTGTGTAGTGTCTCCTTCCTCTGTGGTATCTCGTGTGTAGTGTGTATTGCCTCTCTCGTATCTCGTGTGTAGTGTCTCTTGCCTCTCTCTTATCTCGTGTGTAGCGTCTCTTGCCTCTGTGGTATCTCGTGTGTAGTGTCTATTTCCTCTCTCGTATCTCGTGTCCCTTGCCTCTCTTGTATCTCATGTGTAGTGCCTCTTGCCCCTCTCCTATCTCGTGTGTAGTGTCTCTTGCGTCACTCGTGTGCGGTGTCTCTTGCCTCTCTCGTATCTCGTGTGTAGTGTCTGTTGCCTCTCTCGTATCTCGTGTGTAGTGTCTCCTGCCTCTGTGGTATCTTGTGTGTAGTGTCTCTTGCCTCTCTCGTATCTCGTGTGTAGTGTCTCCTGCCTCTGTGGTATCTCGTGTGTAGTGTCTCTTGCCTCCCTCGTATGTCGTGTGTAGAGTCTCCTGCCTCTGTGGTATCTCGTGTGTAGTGTCTCTTGACTCTCTCCTATCTCCTGTGTAGTGTCTCTTGCCTCTCTCGTATCTCGTGTGTAGTGTCTCTTGTCTCTCTCGTATCTCGTGTGTAGTGTCTCTTGCCTCTCTCGTATCTCGTGTGTAGTGTCTCTTGCCTCTCTCGTATCTCCTGTGTAGTGTCTCTTGCCTATCTCGTATCTCGTGTGCAGTGTCTCTTGCCTATCTCGTATCTCGTGTGCAGTGTCTCTTGCCTCTCTCGTATCTCGTGTGTAGTGTCTCTTGCCTCTCTCGTATCTCGTGTGTAGTGTCTCTTGCCTATCTCCTATCTCCTGTGTAGTGTCTCTTGCCTCTCTCGTATCTCCTGTGTAGTGTCTCTTGCCTCTCTCCTATCTCGTGTGCAGTGTCTCTTGCCTCTCGCGTATCTCGTGTGTAGTGACTCTTGCCTCTCTCGTATCTCGTGGGCAGTGTCTCCTGCCTCTGTGGTATCTCGTTTGTAGTGTGTCTTGCCTCTCTCGTATCTCGTGTGTATGTCTCTTGCCTCTCTCGTATCTCGTGTGTAGTGTCTCTTGCCTCTCTCGTATCTCCTGTGTAGTGTCTCTTGCCTCTCTCGTATCTCGTGTAGTGTCTCTTGCGTCCCTCGCATCTCCTGTGTAGTGTCTCTTGCCTCTCTCGTATCTCCTGTGTAGTGTCTCTTGGGTCTCTCCTATCTCGTCTGTAGTGTCTCTTGCGTCTCTCGTATCTCCTGTGTAGTGTCTCTTGCGTCTCTCCTATCTCCTGTGTAGTGTCTCTTGCGTCTCTCGCATCTCCTGTGTAGTGTCTCTTGCCTCTCTGGTATCTCGTGTGTAGTGTCTCTTGCCTCTCTCGTATCTCGTGTGTAGTGTCTCTTGCGTCCCACGTATCTCGTTTGTAGTGTCTCTTGCCTCTCTCGTATCTCGTTTGTAGTGTCTCTTGCCTCTCTCATATCTCGTGTGTAGTGTCTCTTGCCTCTCTCGTATCTCGTGTGTAGTGTCTCTTGCCTCTCTTGTATCTCCTGTGTAGTGTCTCTGGCGTCTCCCGTATCTCCTGTGTAGTGTGTCTGGCGTCTCCCGTATCTCGTGTGTAGTGTCTCTTGCCTCTCTCGTATCTCGTTTGTAGTGTCTCTTGCCTCTCTCGTATCTCCTGTGTAGTGTCTCTGGTGGATCTCGTATCTCGTGTGTAGTGTCTCTGGCATCTCCCGTATCTCGTGTATAGTGTCTCTTGCCTCTCTCGTATCTCGTGTGTAGCGTCTCTTGCCTCTCTGGTATCTCCTGTGTAGTGTCTCTGGCGTCTCTCGTATCTCCTGTGTAGTGTCTCTGGCGTCTCACGTATCTCCTGTGTCGTGTCTCTGGCGTCTGTCGTATCTCCTGTGTAGTGTCTCTGGCGTCTCTCGTGTCACCTGTGTAGTGTCTCTGGCGTCCCTCATATCTCCTGTGTAGTGTCTCTTGCCTCTCTGGTATCTCGTGTGTAGTGTCTCTTGCCTCTCTCGTATCTCGTGTAGTGTCTCTTGCCTCTCTCGTATCTCGTGTGTAGTGTCTCTAGCCTCTCTCGTATCTCGTGTGTAGTGTCTCTTGCCTCCCACGTATTTCGTGTGTAGGGTCTCTTGCCTCTCTCGTATCTCGTGTGTAGTGTCTCTTGCCTCTCTCGTATCTCCTGTGTAGTGTCTCTGGCGTCTCTCGTATCTCCTGTGTAGTGTCTCTGGAGTCTCTCGTATCTCGTGTGTAGTGTCTCTGGCATCTCCCCTGTCTCGTGTGTAGTGTCTGTTGCCTCTCTCGTATCTCGTGTGTAGTGTCTCTTGCCTCTCTCGTATCTCCTGTGTAGTGTCTCTGGTGTCTCTCGTATCTCCTGTGTAGTGTCTCTGGCGTCTCTCGTATCTCCTGTGTAGTGTCTCTGGCGTCTCTCGTAACTCCTGTGTAGTGTCTCTGGCGTCTCTCGTATCTCTGTGTAGTGACTCTGGCGTCTCTCGTAACTCCTGTGTAGTGTCTCTGGCGTCCCTCCTGTCAGCTTTGTAGTGTCTCTTGCCTCACTCATATCTCGTGTGTAGTGTCTCCTGCCTCTGTGGTATCTCGTGTGTAGTGTCTCTTGCCTCCCACGTATCTCGTGTGTAGTGTCTCTTGCCTCTCTTGTATCTCGTGTGTAGTGTCTCTTGCCTCTCTCGTATCTCGTGTGTAGTGTCTCTGGCATCTCCCATATCTCGTGTGTAGTGTCTCTTGCCTCTCTCGTATCTCCTGTGTCGTGTCTCTGGTGTCTCTAGTATCTCCTGTGTAGTGTCTCTGGCGTCTCTCGTGTCAGCTGTGTAGTGTCTCTTGCCTCTCTCGTATTTCGTGTGTAGTGTCTCCTCCCTCTGCGGTATCTCGTGAGTAGTGTCTCTTGCCTCTCTCGTGTCTCGTGGGTAGTGTCTCCTGCCTCTCTCGTATCTCCTGTGTAGTGTCTCTGGCGTCTCTCGTATCTCCTGTGTAGTGTCTCTGGCATCTCTCGTAACTCCTGTGTAGTGTCTCTGGCGTCTCTCGTATCTCTGTGTAGTGACTCTGGCGTCTCTCGTAACTCCTGTGTAGTGTCTCTGGCGTCCGTCGTGTCAGCTTTGTAGTGTCTCTTGCCTCACTCATATCTCGTGTGTAGTGTCTACTGCCTCTGTGGTATCTCGTGTGTAGTGTCTGTTGCCTCTCTCTTATCTCGTGTGCAGTGTCTCCTGCCTCTGTCGTATCTCGTGTGTAGTGTCTCTTGCGTCTCTCGTATCTCGTTGGCAGTGTCTCTTGCGTCTCTCCTATCTCGTGTGTATTGTCTCCTGCCTCTGTGGTATCTCGTGTGTAGTGTCTCCTGCCTCTGTGGTATCTCGTGTGTAGTGTCTCTTGCCTCTCTCGTATCTCGTGTGTAGTGTCTCTTGCCTCTCTCGAATCTCGTGTGTAGTGTCTCTTGCCTCTCTCGTATCTCGTGTGCAGTGTCTCCTGCCTCTGTGGTATCTCGTGTGTGGGGAGTATTGCCTCTCTCGTATCTCGTGTGTAGTGTCTCTTGCCTCTCTTTTAAGTCGTGTGTAGTGTCTTTTGCCTCTGTGGTATCTCGTGTGTAGTGTCTCTTGCCTCTCTCGTATCTGGTGTCTCTAGCCTCTCTTGTATCTCGTGTGTAGTGCCTCTTGCCCCTCTCGTATCTCGTGTGTAGTGTCTCTTGCGTCTCTCGTGTGCGGTGTCTATTGCCTCTCTCGTATCTCGTGTGTAGTGTCTGTTGCCTCTCTCGTATCTCGTGTGTAGTGTCTCCTGCCTCTGTGGTATCTCGTGTGTAGTGTCTCTTGCCTCTCTCGTATCTCCTGTGTAGTGTCTCTTGCCTCTCTCTTATCTCGTGTGCAGTGTCTCTTGCCTCTCTGGTATCTCGTGTGTAGTGTCTCTTGCCTCTGTGGTATCTTGTGTGTAGTGTCTCTTGCCTCTCTCGTATCTCGTGTGTAGTGTCTCTTGCCTCTCTCGTATCTCCTGTGTAGTGTCTCTTGCCTCTCTCGTATCTCGTGTGCAGTGTCTCTTGCCTCTCTGGTATCTCGTGTGTAGTGTCTCTTGCCTCTGTGGTATCTCGTGTGCAGTGTCTCTGGCGTCTCTCGTATCGCGTGTGTAGTGTCTCTGGCGTCTCTCGTATCTCGGGCGTAGTGTCTCTGGCGTCTCTCGTACATCGTGTGTAGTGTCTCTTGCCTCTCTCTTATCTCGTGTGTAGTGTCTTTCCTCTCTCGTATCTCGTGTGCAGTGTCTCTTGCCTCTCTCGTATCTCGTGTGTAGTGTCTCTTGTGTCTCTCGTATCTCCTGTGTAGTGTCTCTTGCGTCTCTCGCATCTCCTGTGTGGTGTCTCTTGCCTCTCTCTCGTATCTCGTGTGTAGTGTCTCTTGCATCTCTCGTATCTTGTGTGTAGTGTCTCTTGCCTCTCTCGTATCTCCCGTGTAGTGTCTCTTGCCTCTCTCGCATCTCCTGTGTAGTGTCTCTTGCGTCTCTCTCGTATCTCGTGCGTAGTGTCTCTTGCGTCTCTCATATCTGCTGTGTAGTGTCTCTTGCCTCTCGCGCATCTCCTGTGTAGTGTCTCTTGCCTCTCTCGCATCTCATGTGTAGTGTCTCTTGCCTCTCTCTGGTATCTCGTGTGTAGTGTCTCTTGCGTCTCTCGTATCTCTTGTGCAGTGCCTCTTGCCTCTATGGTATCTCCTGTGTAGTGTCTCTTGTGTCTCTCATATCTCCTGTGTAGTGTCTCTTGCGTCTCTCGCATCTCCTGTGTAGTGTCTGTTGCGTCTCTCGTATCTCCTGGGTGGTGTCTCTTGCGTCTCTCGTATATCGTCTGTAGTGACTCTTGCTTCTCTCGTATCTCCTGTGTTGTGTCTCTTGCGTCTCTCGCATCTCCTGTGTTGTGTCTCTTGCGTCTCTCACATCTCCTGTGTAGTGTCTCTTGCGTCTCTCGCATCTCCTGTGTAGTGTCTCTTGCGTCTCTCGTATCTCTTGTGTAGTGTCTCTTACGTCTCTCGTATCTTGTCTGTAGTGTCTCTTGCATCTCTCGTATCTCCTGTGTATTGTCTCTGGCGTCTCTCGTATCTCCTGTGTAGTGTCTCTTGGGTCTCTCTCATCTCCTGTGTAGTGTATCTTGCCTCTCTCGTATCTCGTGTGTAGTGTCTCTTGCCTCTCTCGTATCTCGCGGGTAGTGTCTGTTGCCTCTCTCGTATCTCTTGTGTAGTGTCTCTTGCCTCTCTCGTATCTCGTGTGTAGTGTCTCTTGCCTCTCTCGTATCTCGTGCGTAGTGTCTCTTGCCTCTCTCGCATCTCCTGTGTAGTGTCTCTTGCGTCTCTCGCATCTCCTGTGTAGTGTCTCTTGCGTCTCTCGTATCTCGTCTGTAGTGTCTCTTGCGTCTCTCGTATCTCCTGTGTATTGTCTCTGGCGTCTCTCGTATCTCTTGTGTAGTGTCTCTTGCCTCTCTCGTATCTCGTGTGTAGTGTCTCTTGCCTCTCTCGTATATCGTGCGTAGTGTCTCTTGCCTCTCTTGTATCTCTTGTGTAGTGTCTCTTGCCTCTCTCGTATCTCGTGTGTAGTGTCTCTTACCTCTGTCGTATGTCGTGTGTAGTGTCTCTTGCCTCTGTGGTATCTCGTGTGTAGTGTCTCTTGCCTCTCTCGTATCTCATGTGTAGTGTCTCTTGCCTCTCTCGCATCTCCTGTGTAGTGTCTCTTGCGTCTCTCGCATCTCCTGTGTAGTGTCTCTTGCGTCTCTCGCATCTCCTGTGTAGTGTCTCTTGCGTCTCTCATATCTCGTCTGTAGTGTCTCTTGCGTCTCTCGTATCTCCTGTGTAGTGTCTCTTGCGTCTCTCGTATCTCCTGTGTAGTGTCTCTGGCGTCTCTCGTATCTCCTGTGTAGTGTCTCTGGCGTCTCTCGTATCTCCTGTGTAGTGTCTCTTGCCTCTCTCGTATCTCCTGTGTAGTGTCTCTTGCCTCTCTCGTATCTCGTGTGTCTTGCGTCTCTCTTATCTCGTGCATAGTGTCTCTGGCGTCTGTCGAATCTCGTGCGTAGTGTCTCTTGCCTCTCTCGTGTCTGGTGTGTAGTGTCTCTTGCCTCTCTCGTATCTCGTGTGTAGTGTCTCTTGCCTCTCTCGTATCTCGTGTAATGTCTCTTGCGTCTCTCGCATCTCCTGTGCAGTGTCTCTTGCCTCTCTCGTATCTCGTGTGTAATGTCCCTTGCCTCTTTCGTATCTCGTGTGTAGTCTCTTGCCTCTCTAGTATCCCGTGTTTAGTGTCTCTTGCCTCTCTCGTATCTCGTGTGAAGTGTCTCTTGCCTCTCTCCTATCTCTTGTTTAGTGTCTTTTGCCTCTCTAGTATCTCGTGTGAAGTGTCCCTTGCCTGTCTCGTATCTCGTGTGTAGTGTCTCTTTCCTCTGTGGTATCTCGTGTGTAGTGTCTCTTGCCTCTGTGGTATCTCGTGTGTAGTGTCTCTTGCCTCTCTCGCATCTCCTGTGTAGTGTCTCTTGCCTCTCTCGCATCTCCTGTGTAGTGTCTCTTGCGTCTCTCGCATCTCCTGTGTAGTGTCTCTTGCGTCTCTCGCATCTCCTGTGTAGTGTCTCTTGCGTCTCTCGCATCTCCTGTGTAGTGGCTCTTGCGTCTCTCGTCTCTCCTGTGTAGTGTCTCTTGCGTCTCTCGTATCTGCTGTGTAGTGTCTCTTGCGTCTCTCGTATCTCCTGTGTAGTGTCTCTGGCGTCTCTCGTATCTCCTGTGTAGTGTCTCTGGCGTCTCGTATCTCCTGTGTAGTGTCTCTGGTGTCTCTCGTATCTCCTGTGTAGTGTCTCTGGCGTCTCTCGTATCCCCTGTGTAGTGTCTCTTGCCTCTCTCGTATCTCCTGTGTAGTGTCTCTTGCGTCTATCTCGTGTGTAGTGTCTCTTGCGTCTCTCGTATCTCGTGCGTAGTGTCTCTTGCCTCTGTGGTTTGTCGTGTGCAGTGTCTCTTGCGTCTCTCGTATCTCGTGCTTAGTGTCTCTGGCGTCTCTCGTATCTCATGTGTAGTGTCTCTGGCATCTCTCGTATCTCATGCGTAGTGTCTCTTGCCTCTCTCGTATCTTGTGTGTAGTGTCTCTTGCCTCTCTCGTATCTCGTGTGCAGTGTCTCTTGCCTCTCTCGTAGATCGTTTGTGGTGTCTCTTGTGTCTCTCATATCTCCTGTGTAGTGTCTCTTGCGTCTCTCGCGTCTGCTGTGTAGTCTCTCTTGCCTCTCTCTCGTATCTTGTGTGTAGTGTCTCTTGCGTCTCTCGTATCTCGTGTGTAGTGTCTCTTGCCTCACTCGTATCTCCTCTGTAGTGTCTCTTGCCTCTCTCTCGTATCTCGTGCGTAGTGTCTCTTGCATCTCTCGTATCTCCTGTGTAGTGTCTCTTGCCTCTCTCGCATCTCCTGTGTAGTGTCTCTTTCCTCTCTCTCGTATCTCGTGTGTAGTGTCTCTTGCGTCCCTCGTATCTCGTGTGTAGTGTCTCTTGCCTCTCTCGCATCTCCTGTGTAGTGTCTCTTATCTCTCTCTCGTATCTCGTGTGTAGTGTCTCTTGCGTCTCTCATATCTCCTGTGTAGTGTCTCTTGCCTCTCTTGCATCTCCTGTGTAGAGTCTCTTGCCATTCTCTCGTATCTCGTGCGTAGTGTCTCTTGCCTCTCTCGTATCTCCTGTGTAGTGCCTCTTGCCTCTCTCCTATCTCCTGTGTTTTGTCTCTTGCGTCTCTCGTATCTCCTGTGTAGTGTCTCTTGTGTCCCTCGTATCTCGTCTGTAGTGACTCTTGCGTCTCTCGTATCTCCTGTGTAGTGCCTCTTGCGTCTCTCGTATCTCCTGTGTAGTGTCTCTGGCGTCTCTCGTATCTCCTGTGTAGTGCCTCTTGCGTCTCTCGTATCTCCTGTGTAGTGTCTCTTGCCTCTCTCGCATCTCCTGTGTAGTGTCTCTTGCGTCTCTCGCATATCCTCTGTAGTGTCTCTTGCGTCTCTCGCATCTCCTGTGTAGTGTCTCTTGCATCTCTCTTATCTCCTGTGTAGTCTCTTGCGTCTCTCGTATCTCCTGTGTAGTGTCTGTTGCGTCTCTCGTATCTCGTCTGTAGTGTCTCTTGCGTCTCTCGTATCTCCTGTGTAGTGTCTCTGGCGTCTCTCGTGTCTCCTGTGTAGTGTCTCTGGCGTCTCTCGTATCTCGTGTGTAGTGTCTCTGGCGTCTCTTGTATCTCGTGTGTAGAGTCTCTTGCCTCCCTCCTATCTCCTTTGTAGTGTCTCTTGCCTCTCGTATCTGGTGTGTAGTGTCTCTTGCCTCTCTCGTATCTCGTGTGTAGTGTCCCTTGCCTCTCTAGTATCTCCTGTGTAGTGTCTCTTGCCTCTGTGGTATCTCGTGTGTAGTGTTTCTTGCCTCTCTCTTATCTCGTGTGTAGTGTCTCTTGCCTCTCTCGTATCTTGTGTGTAATGTCTCTTGCCTCTCTCATATCTCCTGTGTAGGGTCTCTTGCCTCTCTCGTATCTCCTGTGTAGTGTCTCTTTCGTCCCTCTTATCTCCTGTGTAGTGTCTCTTGCGTCTCTCGTATGTGCTGTGTAGTGTCTCTTGCGTCTCTCGTATCTCCTGTGTAGTGCCTCCTGCGTCTCTTGTATCTCGTGTGTAGTGCCTCTTGCGTCTCTCGTATCTCCTGTGTAGTGTCTCTTGCGTCTCATATCTCCTGTGTAGTGTCTCTTGTGTCTCTCGTATCTCCTGTGTTGTGTCTCTTGCGTCTCTCGTATCTCCTGTGTAGTGTCTCTGGCGTCTCTCGTATCTCCTGTGTAGTGTCTCTGGCGTCTCTCGTATCTCCTGTGTAGTGTCTCTGGCGTCTCCCGTATCTCCTGTGTTGTGTCTCTAGCGTCTCCCGTATCTCTTGTGAAGTGCCTCTGGTGTCTCTCGTATCTCCTGTGTAGTGTCTCTTGCGTCTCTCGTATCTCCTGTGTTGTGTCTCTAGCGTCTCCCGTATCTCCTGTGAAGTGCCTCTGGCGTCTCTCGTATTTCCTGTGTAGTGTCTCTGGCGTCTCTTGTATCTCCTGTGTAGTGTCTCTGGCGTCTGTTGTATCTCGAGTCTCTTGCGTCTCTCGTGTCTCGTCCGTAGTGTCTCTTGCTTCTCTCGTATCTCCTGTGTAGTGTCTCTTGCCTCTCGTATCTCGTGTGTAGTGTCTCTTGCCTCTCTAGTATCTCGTTTGTAGTGTCTCTTGCCTCCCTCGTATCTCGTGTGTAGTGTCTCTTGCCTCCCTCGTATCTCGTGTGTAGTGTCTCTTGCCTCCCTCGTATCTCGTGTGTAGTGTCTCTTGTCTCTCTCGTATCTCATGTATAGTGTCTTTTGCCTCTCTCGCATCTCGTGTGTAGTGTCTCTTGCCTCTCTTGTATCTCACGTAGTGTCTCTTGCCTCTCTCGTATCTCGTGTGTAGTGTCTCTTGCCTCTCTTGTATCTCGTGTGTAGTGTCTCTTGCCTCTCTCGTATCTCCTGTGTAGTGTCTCTTCCCTCTCTCGTATCTCCTGTGTAGTGTGTCTGGCATCCCTCGTATCTCCTGTGTAGTGTGTCTGGCGTCTCTCGTATCTCCTGTGTAGTGTCTCTGGCGTCTCTTGTATCTCCTATGTAGTGTCTCTGGCGTCTGTCGTATCTCGAGTCTCTTGCGTCTCTCGTATCTCGTGCGTAGTGTCTCTTGCTTCTCTCGTATCTCCTGTGTAGTGTCTCTTGCCTCTCGTATCTTGTGAGTAGTGTCTCTTGCCTCTCTAGTATCTGTTTTGTAGTGTCTCTTGCCTCCCTCGTATCTCGTGTGTAGTGTCTCTTGCCTCCCTCGTATCTCGTGTGTAGTGTCCCTTGCCTCTCTCGTATCTCGTGTGTAGTGTCTCTTGCCTCTCTCGTATCTCGTGTGTAGTGTCTCTTGCCTCTCTCATATCTCCTGTTTAGTGTCTCTGGCGTCTCTCGTATCTCCTGTGTAGGGTCTCTGGCGTCTCTCGTATCTCCTGTGTAGTGTCCCTGGCGTCTCTCGTATCTCCTGTGTCGTATCTCTGGCGTCTCTCGTATCTCCTGTGTAGTGTCTCTTGCGTCTCTCGCATCTCCTGTGTAGTGTCTCTTGCGCCTCTCGTATCTCCAGTGTAGTGTCTCTTGCGTCTCTCGTATCTTGTCTGTAGTGACTCTTGCGTCTCTCGTATCTCCTGTGTAGTGTCTCTTTCCTCTCTCGTATCTCCTGTGTAGTGTCTCTTGCCTCTCTGGTATCTCCTGTTTAATGTCTCTTGCCTCTCTTGTATCTCGTGTGTAGTGTCTCTTGCCTCTCTCGTATCTCGTGTGCAGTGTCTCTTGCCTCTCTCGTATCTCCTTTGTAGTGTCTCTTGCCTCTCTCGTATCTCCTTTGTAGTGTCTCTGGCGTTTCTCGTATCTCCTGTGTAGTGTCTCTGGCGTCTCTCGTATCTCCTGTGTAGTGTCTCTGGCGTCTCTCGTATCTCCTGTGTAGTGTCTCTGGCGTCTCTCGTATCTCCTGTGTAGTGTCTCTGGCGTCTCTCGTATCTCCTGTGTAGTGTCTCTGGCGTCTCTCGTATCTCCTGTGTAGTGTCTCTGGCGTCTCTCGTATCTCCTGTGTAGTGTCTCTTGCCTCTCTCGTATCTCGTGTGTAGTGTCTCTTGCCTCCCACGTATCTCGTGTGTGGTGTCTCTTGCCTGTCTCGTATCTCGTGTGTAGTGTCTCTTGCCTCTCTCGTATCTCCTGTGTAGTGTCTCTGGCATCTCTCATATCTCCTGTGTAGTGTCTCTGGCGTCTCTCGCATCTACTGTGTAGTGTCTGTGGCGTCTCTCGTGTCACCGGTGTAGTGTCTCTGGCGTCTCTTGTATCTCCTGTGTAGTGTCTCTTGCCTCTCTCGTATCTCGTGTGTAGTATCTCTTGCCTCTCTCGTATCTCGTGTGTAGTGTCTCTTGCCTCTCTCGTATCTCGTGTGTAGTGTCTCTTGCCTCTCTCGTATCTCGTGTGTACTGTCTCTGGCGTCTCTCGTATCTCGTGTGTAGTGTCTCTGGCATCTCCCGTATGTCGTGTGTAGTGTCTCTTGCCTCTCTCGTATCTCGTGTGTAGTGTCTCTTGCCTCTCTCGTATCTCGTGTGTAGTGTCTCTTGCCTCTCTCGTATCTCGTGTGTAGTGTCTCTGGCGTCTCTCGTATCTCCTGTGTAGTGTCTCTGGCGTCTCTCGTATCTCCTGTGTAGTGTCTCTGGCGTCTCTCGTATCTCCTGTGTAGTGTCTCTGGCGTCTCTAGTATCTCCTGTGTAGTGTCTCTGGCGTCTCTCGTAACTCCTGTGTAGTGTCTCTGGCGTCTCTCGTGTCAGCTGTGTAGTGTCTCTTGCCTCTCTCGTATCTCGTGTGTAGTGTCTCCTCCCTCTGCGGTATCTCGTGTGTAGTGTCTCTTGCCTCTCTCGTGTCTCGTGGGTAGTGTCTCCTGCCTCTCTCGTATCTCGTGTGTAGTGTCTGTTGCCTCTCTCGTATCTCGTGTGCAGTGTCTCCTTCCTCTGTCGTATCTCGTGTGTAGTGTCTCTTGCGTCTCTCGTATCTGGTTTGCAGTGTCTCTTGCGTCTCTTGTATCTCGTGTGTAGTGTCTCCTGCCTCTGTGGTATCTCGTGTGTAGTGTCTCTTGCCTGTCTCGTATCTCGTGTGTAGTGTCTCTTGCCTCTCTCGAATCTCGTGTGTAGTGTCTCTTGCCTCTCTCGTATCTCGTGTGCAGTGTCTCCTGCCTCTGTGGTATCTCGTGTGTGGGGTGTATTGCCTCTCTCGTATCTCGTGTGTAGTGTCTCTTGCCTCTCTTTTAAGTCGTGTGTAGTGTCTTTTGCCTCTGTGGTATCTCGTGTGTAGTGTCTCTTGCCTCTCTCGTATCTGGTGTCTCTTGCCTCTCTTGTATCTCGTGTGTAGTGCCTCTTGCCCCTCTCGTATCTCGTGTGTAGTGCCTCTTGCGTCTCTCTTGTGCGGTGTCTATTGCCTCTCTCGTATCTCGTGTGTAGTGTCTGTTGCCTCTCTCGTATCTCGTGTGTAGTGTCTCCTGCCTCTGTGGTATCTTGTGTGTAGTGTCTCTTGCCTCTCTCGTATCTCGTGTGTAGTGGCTCTTGCCTCTCTTGTATCTCCTGTGTAGTGTCTCTTGCCTCTCTCTTATCTCGTGTGCAGTGTCTCTTGCCTCTGTTGTATCTCGTGTGTAGTGGGTCTTGCCTCTCTCGTATCTCGTGTGTAGTGTCTCTGGCGTCTCTCGTGTCTCCTGTGTAATGTCTCTTGCGTCTCTCGTATCTCGTGTGTAGTGTCTCTTGCGTCTCTCGCATCTACTGTGTAGTGTGTCTTGCATCTCCTGTGTAGTGTTTCTTGCGTCTCTCACATCTGCTGTGTAGTGTCTCTTGCGTCTCTCGCATCTCCTGTGTAGTGTCTATTGCGTCTCTCGCATCTCCTGTGTAGTGTCTCTTACGTCTCTCGTATCTCCTGTGTAGTGTCTCTTGCGTCTCTCGTATCTTGTCTGTAGTGTCTCTTGGGTCTGTCGTATCTCCTGTGTAGTGTCTCTTGCGTCGGTGGTATCTCGTGTGTAGTGTTTCTTGCGTTTCTTGTATCTCGTGTGTAGTGTCTCTTGCCTCTCTCGTATCTCGTGTGCAGTGTCTCTTGCCTCTCTGGTATCTCGTGTGTAGTGTCTCTTGCCTCTGTGGTATCTCGTGTGCAGTGTCTCTGGCGTCTCTCGTATCTCGTGTGTAGTGTCTCTTGCCTCCCACGTATCTCCTGTGTAGTGTGTCTTGCCTCCCACGTATCTCGTGTGTAGTGTCTCTTGCCTCTCTCGTATCTCGTGTGTAGTGTCTCTTGCCTCTCTCGTATCTCGTGTGTGGTGTCTCTTGCCTCTCTCGTATCTCGTGTGTAGTGTCTCTGGCATCTCCCGTATCTCGTGTGTAGTGTCTCTTGCCTCTCTCGTATCTCGTGTGTAGCGTCTCTTGCCTCTCTGGTATCTCCTGTGTAGTGTCTCTGGCGTCTCTCGTATCTCCTGTGTAGTGTCTCTGGCGTCTCTCGTATCTCCTGTGTAGTGTCTCTGGCGTCTCTCGTATCTCCTGTGTAGTGTCTCTGGCGTCTCTCGTGTCACCTGTGTAGTGTCTCTGGCGTCCCTCGTATCTCCTGTGTAGTGTCTCTTGCCTCTCTCGTATCTCGTGTGTAGTGTCTCTTGCCTCTCTCGTATCTCGTGTATAGTGTCTCTTGCCTCTCTCGTATCTCGTGTGTAGTGTCTCTAGCCTCTCTCGTATCTCGTGTGTAGTGTCTCTTGCCTCCAACGTATCTCGTGTGTAGGGTCTCTTGCCTCTGTCGTATCTCGTGTGTAGTGTCTCTGGCATCTCCCGTATCTCGTGTGTAGTGTCTCTTGCCTCTCTCGTATCTCGTGTGTAGTGTCTCTTGCCTCTCTCGTATCTCCTGTGTAGTGTCGCTGGCGTCTCTCGTATCTCCTGTGTAGTGTCTCTGGCGTCTCTCGTAACTCCTGTGTAGTGTCTCTGGCATCTCTCATATCTCTGTGTAGTGACTCTGGCGTCTCTCGTAACTCCTGTGTAGTGTCTCTGGCGTCCCTCGTGTCAGCTTTGTAGTGTCTCTTGCCTCACTCGTATCTCGTGTGTAGTGTCTCCTGCCTCTGTGGTATCTCGTGTGTAGTGTCTCTTGCCTCTCTCGGGTCTCGTGGGTAGTGTCTACTGCCTCTGTGGTATCTAGTGTGTAGTGTCTCTTGCCTCTCTCCTATCTCCTGTGTAGTGTCTCTTGCCTCTCTCGTATCTCCTGTGTAGTGTCTCTTGCCTCTCTCGTATCTCCTGTGTAGTGTCTCTTGCCTCTCTCGTATCTCGTGTGTAGTGTCTCTTGCCTGTCTCGTACCTCCTGTGTAGTGTCTCTGGCGTCTCCCGTATCTCCTGTGTAGTGTGTCTGGCGTCTCCCGTATCTCGTGTGTAGTGTCTCTTGCCTCTCTCGTATATCGTTTGTAGTGTCTCTTGCCTCTCTCGTATCTCCTGTGTAGTGTCTCTGGTGGATCTCGTATCTCGTGTGTAGTGTCTCTGGCATCTCCCGTATCTCGTGTATAGTGTCTCTTGCCTCTCTCGTATCTCGTGTTTAGCGTCTCTTGCCTCTCTGGTATCTCCTGTGTAGTGTCTCTGGCGTCTCTCGTATCTCCTGTGTAGTGTCTCTGGCGTCTCTCGTATCTCCTGTGTAGTGTCTCTGGCGTCTCTCGTATCTCCTGTGTAGTGTCTCTGGTGTCTCTCGTGTCACCTGTGTAGTGTCTCTGGCGTCTCTCGTATCTCCTGTGTAGTGTCTCTTGCCTCTCCTGTATCTCGTGTGTAGTGTCTCTTGCCTCTCCTGTATCTCGTGTGTAGTGTCTCTTGCCTCTCTCGTATCTCGTGTGTAGTGTCTCTTACCTCCCACATATCTCTTGTGTAGTGTCTCTGGCGTCTCTCGTATCTCCTGTGTAGCGTCTCTGGCATCTCTCCTATCTCCTGTGTAGTGTCTCTGGCGTCTCTCGTATCTCCTGTGTAGTGTCTCTGGCGTCTCTCATATCTCCTGTGTTAGCGTCCCTGGCATGTCTCGTGTCAGCTGTGTAGTGTCTCTTGCCTCTCTCGTATCTCGTGTGTAGTGTCTCCTGCCTCTGTGGTATCTCGTGTGTAATGTCTCTTGCCTCTCTCGTATCTCGTGTGTAGTGTCTCTTGCCTCTCTTGTATCTCGTGTGTAGTGTCTCCTTCTTCTGTGGTATCTCGTGTGTAGTGTGTATTGCCTCTCTCGTATCTCGTGTGTAGTGTCTCTTGCCTCTCTCTTATCTCGTGTGTAGTGTCTCTTGCCTCTGCGGTATCTCGTGTGTAGTGTCTATTTCCTCTCTCGTATCTCGTGTCCCTTGCCTCTCTTGTATCTCGTGTGTAGTGCCTCTTGCCCCTCTCCTATCTCGTGTGTAGTCTCTTGCGTCACTCGTGTGCGGTGTCTCTTGCCTCTCTCGTATCTCGTGTGTAGTGTCTGTGGCCTCTCTCGTATCTCGTGTGTAGTGTCTCCTGCCTCTGTGGTATCTTGTGTGTAGTGTCTCTTGCCTCTCTCGTATCTCGTGTGTAGTGTCTCCTGCCTCTGTGGTATCTCGTGTGTAGTGTCTCTTGCCTCCCTCGTATCTCGTGTGTAGAGTCTCCTGCCTCTGTGGTATCTCATGTGTAGTGTCTCTTGCCTCTCTCGTATCTCGTGTGTAGTGTCTCTTGCCTCTCTCGTATCTCCTGTGTAGTGTCTCTTGCCTCTCTCGTATCTCCTGTGTAGTGTCTCTTGCCTATCTCGTATCTCGTGTGCAGTGTCTCTTGCCTCTCTCGTATCTCGTGTGTAGTGTCTCTTGCCTCTCTCGTATCTCGTGGGCTGTGTCTCCTGCCTCTGTGGTATCTCGTGTGTAGTGTGTCTTGCCTCTCTCGTATCTCGTGTTTATGTCTCTTGCCTCTCTCGTGTCTCGTGTAGTGTCTCTTGCCTCTCTCGTATCTCGTGTGTAGTGTCTCTTGCCTCTCTCGTATCTCGTGTAGTGTCTCCTGCGTCCCTCGCATCTCCTGTATAGTGTCTCTTGCCTCTCTCTCGTAACTCCTGTGTAGTGTCTCTTGCGTCTTTCGTATCTCGTGTAGTGTCTCTTGGCTCTCTCGTATCTCGTGTGTAGTGTCTCTTGCCTCTCTCTCGTATCCCGTGCGTAGTGTCTCTTGCATCTCTTGTATCTCGTGCGTAGTGTCTCTTGCCTCTCTCGTATCTCGTGTGTAGTGTCTCTTGTGTCTCTCGCATCTCCTGTGTAGTGTCTCTTGCGTCTCTCGCATCTGCTGTATAGTGTTTCTTGCGTCTCTCGCATCTCCTGTGTAGTGTCTCTTGCGTCTCTCGTATCTCCTGTGTAGTGTTTCTTTCCTCTCTCGTATCTCGTGTGTAGTGTCTCTTGCGTCTCCGGTATCTCGTACGTAGTGTCTCTTGCCTCTCTCGTATCTCGTGTGTAGTGTCTCTTGCGTCTCTCTTGTCTCCTGTGTAGTGTCTCTTGCGTCTCTCATATCTCCTGTGTAGTGTCTCTTGCGTCTCTCGCATCTCCTGTGTAGTGTCTCTTGCGTCTCTCGCATCTCCTGTGTAGTGTCTCTTGCGCCTCTCGTATCTCCAGTGTAGTGTCTCTTGCGTCTCTCGTATCTTGTCTGTAGTGACTCTTGCGTCTCTCGTATCTCCTGTGTAGTGTCTCTTTCCTCTCTCGTATCTCGTGTGTAGTGTCTCTTGCCTCTCTGGTATCTCCTGTTTAATGTCTCTTGCCTCTCTTGTATCTCGTGTGTAGTGTCTCTTGCCTCTCTCGTATCTCGTGTGCAGTGTCTCTTGCCTCTCTCGTATCTCCTTTGTAGTGTCTCTTGCCTCTCTCGTATCTCCTGTGTAGTGTCTCTGGCGTTTCTCGTATCTCCTGTGTAGTGTCTCTGGCGTCTCTCGTATCTCCTGTGTAGTGTCTCTGGCGTCTCTCGTATCTCCTGTGTAGTGTCTCTGGCGTCTCTCGTATCTCCTGTGTAGTGTACCTGGCGTCTCTCGTGTCACCTGTGTAGTGTCTCTGGCGTCTCCCATATCTCCTGTGTAGTGTGTCTGGCGTCTCCCGTATCTCGTGTGTAGTGTCACTTGCCTCTCTCGTATCTCGTGTGTAGTGTCTCTTGCCTCCCACGTATCTCGTGTGTAGTGTCTCTTGCCTCTCTTGTATTTCGTGTGTAGTGTCTCTTTCCTCTCTCGTATCTCGTGTGTAGTGTCTCTTGCCTCTCTTGTATCTCGTGTGTAGTGTCTCTGGCATCTCCCGTATCTCGTGTGTAGTGTCTCTTGCCTCTCTCGTATGTCCGTTGTAGTGTCTCTGGCGTCTCTTGTATCTCCTGTGTAGTGTCTCTGGCGTCTCTCGTATCTCGTGTGTAGTGTCTCTGGCATCTCCCGTATCTCGTGTGTAGTGTCTCTTGCCTCTCTTGTATCTCGTGTGTAGTGTCTCTTGCCTCTCTCGTATCTCCTGTGTAGTGTCTCTGGCGTCTCTCGTATCTCCTGTGTAGTGTCTCTAGCATCTCTCGTATCTCCTGTGTAGTGTCTCTGGCGTCTCTCATATCTCCTGTGTAGTGTCTCTTGCCTCTCTCGTATCTCGTGTGTAGTGTCTCTTGCCTCCCACGTATCTCGTGTGTAGTGTCTCTTGCCTCTCTGGTATCTCGTGTGTAGTGTCTCTTGCCTCTCTCGCATCTCGTGTGTAGTGTCTCTGGCATCTCCCATATCTCGTGTGTAGTGTCTCTTGCCTCTCTCGTATCTCCTGTGTAGTGTCTCTGGCGTCTCTCGTATCTCCTGTGTAGTGTCTCTGGCGTCTCTCGTATCTCGTGTGTAGTGTCTCTGGCATCTCCCGTGTCTCGTGTGTAGTGTCTCTGGCATCTCCCGTGTCTTGTGTGTAGTGTCTCTGGCATCTCCTGTATCTCCTGTGTAGTGTCTCTTGCCTCTCTCGTATCTCCTGTGTAGTGTCTCTGGCGTCTCTCGTATCTCCTGTGTAGTGTCTCTGGCATCTCTCATATCTCCTGTGTAGTGTCTCTTGCGTCTCTCGTATCTCCTGTGTAGTGTCTCTGGCGTCTCTCGTGTCACCTGTGTAGTGTCTCTGGCGTCTCTCATATCTCCTGTGTAGTGTCTCTTGCCTCTCTCGTATCTCGTGTGTAGTGTCTCTTGCCTCTCCTGTATCTCGTGTGTAGTGTCTCTTTCCTCCCACATATCTCGTGTGTAGTGTCTCTTGCGTCTGTCGTATCTCGTGTGTAGTGTCTCTTGCCTCTCTCGTATCTCGTGTGTAGTGTCTCTTGCCTCTCTCGTATCTTGTGTGTAGTGTCTCTGGCATCTCCCGTATCTTGTGTGTAGTGTCTCTTGCCTCTCTCGTATCTCCTGTGTAGTGTCTCTGGCGTCTCTCGTATCTCCTGTGTAGTGTCTCTGGCGTCTGTCGTATCTCCTGTGTAGTGTCTCTGGCATCTCCCGTATCTCGTGTGTAGTGTCTCTTGCCTCTCTCGTATCTCGTGTGTAGTGTCTCTTGCCTCTCTCGTATCTCCTGTGTAGTGTCTCTGGCGTCTCTCGTATATCCTGTGTAGTGTCTCTGGCGTCTCTCTTATCTCCTGTGTAGTGTCTCTGGCATCTCCCGTATCTCGTGTGTAGTGTCTCTTGCCTCTCCTGTATCTCGTGTGTAGTGTCTCTTGCCTCTCTCGTATCTCGTGTGTAGTGTCTCTTACCTCCCACATATCTCGTGTGTAGTGTCTCTGGCGTCTCTCGTATCTCCTGTGTAGCGTCTCTGGCATCTCTCCTATCTCCTGTGTAGTGTCTCTGGCGTCTCTCGTATCTCCTGTGTAGTGTCTCTGGCGTCTCTCATATCTCCTGTGTAGCGTTCCTGGCATGTCTCGTGTCAGCTGTGTAGTGTCTCTTGCCTCTCTCGTATCTCGTGTGTAGTGTCTCCTGCCTCTGTGGTATCTCGTGTGTAGTGTCTCTTGCCTCTCTCGTATCTCGTGTGTAGTGTCTCTTGCCTCTCTTGTATCTCGTGTGTAATGTCTACTTCCTCTGTGGTATCTCGTGTGTAGTGTGTATTGCCTCTCTCGTATCTCGTGTGTAGTGTCTCTTGCCTCTCTCTTATCTCGTGTGTAGTGTCTCTTGCCTCTGCGGTATCTCGTGTGTAGTGTCTATTTCCTCTCTCGTATCTCGTGTCCCTTGCCTCTCTTGTATCTCGTGTGTAGTGCCTCTTGCCCCTCTCCTATCTCGTGTGTAGTCTCTTGCGTCACTCGTGTGCGGTGTCTCTTGCCTCTCTCGTATCTCGTGTGTAGTGTCTGTGGCCTCTCTCGTATCTCGTGTGTAGTGTCTCCTGCCTCTGTGGTATCTTGTGTGTAGTGTCTCTTGCCTCTCTCGTATCTCGTGTGTAGTGTCTCCTGCCTCTGTGGTATCTCGTGTGTAGTGTCTCTTGCCTCCCTCGTATCTCGTGTGTAGAGTCTCCTGCCTCTGTGGTATCTCATGTGTAGTGTCTCTTGCCTCTCTCGTATCTCGTGTGTAGTGTCTCTTGCCTCTCTCGTATCTCCTGTGTAGTGTCTCTTGCCTCTCTCGTATCTCCTGTGTAGTGTCTCTTGCCTATCTCGTATCTCGTGTGCAGTGTCTCTTGCCTCTCTCGTATCTCGTGTGTAGTGTCTCTTGCCTCTCTCGTATCTCGTGGGCTGTGTCTCCTGCCTCTGTGGTATCTCGTGTGTAGTGTGTCTTGCCTCTCTCGTATCTCGTGTGTATGTCTCTTGCCTCTCTCGTGTCTCGTGTAGTGTCTCTTGCCTCTCTCGTATCTCGTGTGTAGTGTCTCTTGCCTCTCTCGTATCTCGTGTAGTGTCTCCTGCGTCCCTCGCATCTCCTGTATAGTGTCTCTTGCCTCTCTCTCGTAACTCCTGTGTAGTGTCTCTTGCGTCTTTCGTATCTGGTGTAGTGTCTCTTGGCTCTCTCGTATCTCGTGTGTAGTGTCTCTTGCCTCTCTCTCGTATCCCGTGCGTAGTGTCTCTTGCATCTCTTGTATCTCGTGCGTAGTGTATCTTGCCTCTCTCGTATCTCGTGTGTAGTGTCTCTTGTGTCTCTCGCATCTCCTGTGTAGTGTCTCTTGCGTCTCTCGCATCTGCTGTATAGTGTTTCTTGCGTCTCTCGCATCTCCTGTGTAGTGTCTCTTGCGTCTCTCGTATCTCCTGTGTAGTGTTTCTTTCCTCTCTCGTATCTCGTGTGTAGTGTCTCTTGCGTCTCCGGTATCTCGTACGTAGTGTCTCTTGCCTCTCTCGTATCTCGTGTGTAGTGTCTCTTGCGTCTCTCTTGTCTCCTGTGTAGTGTCTCTTGCGTCTCTCATATCTCCTGTGTAGTGTCTCTTGCGTCTCTCGCATCTCCTGTGTAGTGTCTCTTGCGTCTCTCGCATCTCCTGTGTAGTGTCTCTTGCGCCTCTCGTATCTCCAGTGTAGTGTCTCTTGCGTCTCTCGTATCTTGTCTGTAGTGACTCTTGCGTCTCTCGTATCTCCTGTGTAGTGTCTCTTTCCTCTCTCGTATCTCCTGTGTAGTGTCTCTTGCCTCTCTGGTATCTCCTGTTTAATGTCTCTTGCCTCTCTTGTATCTCGTGTGTAGTGTCTCTTGCCTCTCTCGTATCTCGTGTGCAGTGTCTCTTGCCTCTCTCGTATCTCCTTTGTAGTGTCTCTTGCCTCTCTCGTATCTCCTGTGTAGTGTCTCTGGCGTTTCTCGTATCTCCTGTGTAGTGTCTCTGGCGTCTCTCGTATCTCCTGTGTAGTGTCTCTGGCGTCTCTTGTATCTCGTGTGTAGTGTCTCTGGCGTCTCTCGTATCTCCTGTGTAGTGTCTCTGGCGTCTCTCGTATCTCCTGTGTAGTGTCTCTGGCGTCTCTCGTATCTCCTGTGTAGTGTCTCTGGCGTCTCTCGTATCTCCTGTGTAGTGTCTCTTGCCTCTCTCGTATCTCGTGTGTAGTGTCTCTTGCCTCCCACGTATCTCGTGTGTGGTGTCTCTTGCCTGTCTCGTATCTCGTGTGTAGTGTCTCTTGCCTCTCTCGTATCTCCTGTGTAGTGTCTCTGGCGTCTCTCGTATCTCCTGTGTAGTGTACCTGGCGTCTCTCGTGTCACCTGTGTAGTGTCTCTGTCGTCTCCCGTATCTCCTGTGTAGTGTGTCTGGCGTCTCCCGTATCTCGTGTGTAGTGTCACTTGCCTCTCTCGTATCTCGTGTGTAGTGTCTCTTGCCTCCCACGTATCTCGTGTGTAGTGTCTCTTGCCTCTCTTGTATTTCGTGTGTAGTGTCTCTTTCCTCTCTCGTATCTCGTGTGTAGTGTCTCTTGCCTCTCTTGTATCTCGTGTGTAGTGTCTCTGGCATCTCCCGTATCTCGTGTGTAGTGTCTCTTGCCTCTCTCGTATGTCCGTTGTAGTGTCTCTGGCGTCTCTTGTATCTCCTGTGTAGTGTCTTTGGCGTCTCTCGTATCTCCTGTGTAGTGTCTCTGGCGTCTCTCGTATCTCGTGTGTAGTGTCTCTGGCATCTCCCGTGTCTCGTGTGTAGTGTCTCTGGCATCTCCCGTGTCTCGTGTGTAGTGTCTCTGGCATCTCCTGTATCTCGTGTGTAGTGTCTCTTGCCTCTCTCGTATCTCCTGTGTAGTGTCTCTGGCGTCTCTCGTATCTCCTGTGTAGTGTCTCTGGCATCTCTCATATCTCCTGTGTAGTGTCTCTTGCGTCTCTCGTATCTCCTGTGTAGTGTCTCTGGCGTCTCTCGTGTCACCTGTGTAGTGTCTCTGGCGTCTCTCATATCTCCTGTGTAGTGTGTCTTGCCTCTCTCGTATCTCGTGTGTAGTGTCTCTTGCCTCTCCTGTATCTCGTGTGTAGTGTCTCTTTCCTCCCACATATCTCGTGTGTAGTGTCTCTTGCGTCTGTCGTATCTCGTGTGTAGTGTCTCTTGCCTCTCTCGTATCTCGTGTGTAGTGTCTCTTGCCTCTCTCGTATCTTGTGTGTAGTGTCTCTGGCATCTCCCGTATCTTGTGTGTAGTGTCTCTTGCCTCTCTCTTATCTCCTGTGTAGTGTCTCTGGCGTCTCTCGTATCTCCTGTGTAGTGTCTCTGGCGTCTGTCGTATCTCCTGTGTAGTGTCTCTGGCATCTCCCGTATCTCGTGTGTAGTGTCTCTTGCCTCTCTCGTATCTCGTGTGTAGTGTCTCTTGCCTCTCTCGTATCTCCTGTGTAGTGTCTCTGGCGTCTCTCGTATATCCTGTGTAGTGTCTCTGGCGTCTCTCTTATCTCCTGTGTAGTGTCTCTGGCATCTCTCGTATCTCCTGTGTAGTGTCTCTGGCGTCTCTCGTATCTCCTGTGTAGTGTCTCTGGCGTCTCTCGTATCTCCTTTGTAGCGTCCCTGGCGTGTCTCGTGTCAGCTGTGTAGTGTCTCTTGCCTCTCTCGTATCTCGTGTGTAGTGTCTCCTGCCTCTGTGGTATCTCGTGTGTAGTGTCTCTTGCCTCTCTCCTATCTCGTGTGTAGTGTCTCCTGCCTGTGTGGTATCTCGTGTGTAGTGTCTCTTGCCTCTCTCCTATCTCCTGTGTAGTGTCTCTTGCCTCTCTCCTATCTCCTGTGTAGTGTCTCTTACCTCTCTCCTATCTCGTGTGTTGTGTCTCTTGCCTTTGTGTTGTCTCGTTTGTAGTGTCTCTTGCCTCTCTCGTATCTCGTATCTCTTGCCTCTCTCGTATCTCGTGTGCAGTGTCTCTTGCCTCTCTCGTATCGCGTGTGTAGTGTCTCTTGCGTCTCTCGTATCTGGTTTGCAGTGTCTCTTGCCTCTCTCGTATCTCGTGTGTAGTGTCTCTTGCCTCTCTCTTATCTCGTGTGTAGTGTCTCCTGCCTCTGTGGTATCTCGTGTGTAGTGTCTCCTGCCTCTGTGGTATCTCATGTGTAGTGTCTCTTGCCTCTCTCGTATCTCGTGTGTAGTGTCTCTTGCCTCTCTCGTATCTCGTGTGTAGTGTCTCTTGCCTCTCTTGTATCTCGTGTGTAGTGTCTCCTTCCTCTGTGGTATCTCGTGTGTAGTGTGTATTGCCTCTCTCGTATCTCGTGTGTAGTGTCTCTTGCCTCTCTCGTATGTCCGTTGTAGTGTCTCTGGCGTCTCTTGTATCTCCTGTGTAGTGTCTCTGGCGTCTCTCGTATCTCGTGTGTAGTGTCTCTGGCATCTCCCGTATCTCGTGTGTAGTGTCTCTTGCCTCTCTTGTATCTCGTGTGTAGTGTCTCCTTCCTCTGTGGTATCTCGTGTGTAGTGTGTATTGCCTCTCTCGTATCTCGTGTGTAGTGTCTCTTGCCTCTCTCTTATCTCGTGTGTAGCGTCTCTTGCCTCTGTGGTATCTCATGTGTAGTGTCTCTTGCCTCTCTCGTATCTCGTGTGTAGTGTCTCTTGCCTCTCTCGTATCTCGTGTGTAGTGTCTCTTGCCTCTCTTGTATCTCGTGTGTAGTGTCTCCTTCCTCTGTGGTATCTCGTGTGTAGTGTGTATTGCCTCTCTCGTATCTCGTGTGTAGTGTCTCTTGCCTCTCTCTTATCTCGTGTGTAGCGTCTCTTTCCTCTGTGGTATCTCGTGTGTAGTGTCTGTTTCCTCTCTCGTATCTCGTGTCCCTTGCCTCTCTTGTATCTCGTGTGTAGTGCCTCTTGCCCCTCTCCTATCTCGTGTGTAGTGTCTCTTGCGTCACTCGTGTGCGGTGTCTCTTGCCTCTCTCGTATCTCGTGTGTAGTGTCTGTTGCCTCTCTCGTATCTCGTGTGTAGTGTCTCCTGCCTCTGTGGTATCTCGTTTGTAGTGTCTCTTGCCTCTCTCGGGTCTCGTGGATAGTGTCTCCTGCCTCTGTGGTATCTCGTGTGTAGTGTCACTTGCCTCTCTCGTATCTCGTGTGTAGTGTCTCTTGCCTCCCACGTATCTCGTGTGTAGTGTCTCTTGCCTCTCTTGTATTTCGTGTGTAGTGTCTCTTTCCTCTCTCGTATCTCGTGTGTAGTGTCTCTTGCCTCTCTTGTATCTCGTGTGTAGTGTCTCTGGCATCTCCCGTATCTCGTGTGTAGTGTCTCTTGCCTCTCTCGTATGTCCGTTGTAGTGTCTCTGGCGTCTCTTGTATCTCCTGTGTAGTGTCTCTGGCGTCTCTCGTATCTCGTGTGTAGTGTCTCTGGCATCTCCCGTATCTCGTGTGTAGTGTCTCTTGCCTCTCTTGTATCTCGTGTGTAGTGTCTCCTTCCTGTGTGGTATCTCGTGTGTAGTGTGTATTGCCTCTCTCGTATCTCGTGTGTAGTGTCTCTTGCCTCTCTCTTATCTCGTGTGTAGCGTCTCTTGCCTCTGTGGTATCTCGTGTGTAGTGTCTATTTCCTCTCTCGTATCTCGTGTCCCTTGCCTCTCTTGTATCTCATGTGTAGTGCCTCTTGCCCCTCTCCTATCTCGTGTGTAGTGTCTCTTGCGTCACTCGTGTGCGGTGTCTCTTGCCTCTCTCGTATCTCGTGTGTAGTGTCTGTTGCCTCTCTCGTATCTCGTGTGTAGTGTCTCCTGCCTCTGTGGTATCTTGTGTGTAGTGTCTCTTGCCTCTCTCGTATCTCGTGTGTAGTGTCTCCTGCCTCTGTGGTATCTCGTGTGTAGTGTCTCTTGCCTCCCTCGTATGTCGTGTGTAGAGTCTCCTGCCTCTGTGGTATCTCGTGTGTAGTGTCTCTTGACTCTCTCCTATCTCCTGTGTAGTGTCTCTTGCCTCTCTCGTATCTCGTGTGTAGTGTCTCTTGTCTCTCTTGTATCTCGTGTGTAGTGTCTCTTGCCTCTCTCGTATCTCGTGTGTAGTGTCTCTTGCCTCTCTCGTATCTCCTGTGTAGTGTCTCTTGCCTATCTCGTATCTCGTGTGCAGTGTCTCTTGCCTCTCTCGTATCTCGTGTGTAGTGTCTCTTGCCTCTCTCGTATCTCGTGTGTAGTGTCTCTTGCCTATCTCCTATCTCCTGTGTAGTGTCTCTTGCCTCTCTCGTATCTCCTGTGTAGTGTCTCTTGCCTCTCTCGTATCTCGTGTGCAGTGTCTCTTGCCTCTCGCGTATCTCGTGTGTAGTGACTCTTGCCTCTCTCGTATCTCGTGGGCAGTGTCTCCTGCCTCTGTGGTATCTCGTTTGTAGTGTGTCTTGCCTCTCTCGTATCTCGTGTGTATGTCTCTTGCCTCTCTCGTATCTCGTGTGTAGTGTCTCTTGCCTCTCTCGTATCTCCTGTGTAGTGTCTCTTGCCTCTCTCGTATCTCGTGTAGTGTCTCTTGCGTCCCTCGCATCTCCTGTGTAGTGTCTCTTGCCTCTCTCGTATCTCCTGTGTAGTGTCTCTTGGGTCTCTCCTATCTCGTCTGTAGTGTCTCTTGCGTCTCTCGTATCTCCTGTGTAGTGTCTCTTGCGTCTCTCGTATCTCCTGTGTAGTGTCTCTTGCGTCTCTCGCATCTCCTGTGTAGTGTCTCTTGCCTCTCTGGTATCTCGTGTGTAGTGTCTCTTGCCTCTCTCGTATCTCGTGTGTAGTGTCTCTTGCGTCCCACGTATCTCGTTTGTAGTGTCTCTTGCCTCTCTCGTATCTCGTTTGTAGTGTCTCTTGCCTCTCTCGTATCTCGTGTGTAGTGTCTCTTGCCTCTCTCGTATCTCGTGTGTAGTGTCTCTTGCCTCTCTCGTATCTCCTGTGTAGTGTCTCTGGCGTCTCCCGTATCTCCTGTGTAGTGTGTCTGGCGTCTCCCGTATCTCGTGTGTAGTGTCTCTTGCCTCTCTCGTATCTCGTTTGTAGTGTCTCTTGCCTCTCTCGTATCTCCTGTGTAGTGTCTCTGGTGGATCTCGTATCTCGTGTGTAGTGTCTCTGGCATCTCCCGTATCTCGTGTATAGTGTCTCTTGCCTCTCTCGTATCTCGTGTGTAGCGTCTCTTGCCTCTCTGGTATCTCCTGCGTAGTGTCTCTGGCGTCTCTCGTATCTCCTGTGTAGTGTCTCTGGCGTCTCACGTATCTCCTGTGTCGTGTCTCTGGCGTCTGTCGTATCTCCTGTGTAGTGTCTCTGGCGTCTCTCGTGTCACCTGTGTAGTGTCTCTGGCGTCCCTCATATCTCCTGTGTAGTGTCTCTTGCCTCTCTGGTATCTCGTGTGTAGTGTCTCTTGCCTCTCTCGTATCTCGTGTAGTGTCTCTTGCCTCTCTCATATCTCGTGTGTAGTGTCTCTAGCCTCTCTCGTATCTCGTGTGTAGTGTCTCTTGCCTCCCACGTATCTCGTGTGTAGGGTCTCTTGCCTCTCTCGTATCTCGTGTGTAGTGTCTCTTGCCTCTCTCGTATCTCCTGTGTAGTGTCTCTGGCGTCTCTCGTATCTCCTGTGTAGTGTCTCTGGAGTCTCTCGTATCTCGTGTGTAGTGTCTCTGGCATCTCCCCTGTCTCGTGTGTAGTGTCTCTTGCCTCTCTCGTATCTCGTGTGTAGTGTCTCTTGCCTCTCTCGTATCTCGTGTGTAGTGTCTCTTGCCTCTCTCGTATCTCCTGTGTAGTGTCTCTTGCCTATCTCGGATCTCGTGTGCAGTGTCTCTTGCCTCTCTCGTATCTCGTGTGTAGTGTCTCTTGCCTCTCTCGTATCTCGTGGGCTGTGTCTCCTGCCTCTGTGGTATCTCGTGTGTAGTGTGTCTTGCCTCTCTCGTATCTCTTGTGTATGTCTCTTGCCTCTCTCGTGTCTCGTGTAGTGTCTCTTGCCTCTCTCGTATCTCGTGTGTAGTGTCTCTTGCCTCTCTCGTATCTCGTGTAGTGTCTCCTGCGTCCCTCGAATCTCCTGTGTAGTGTCTCTTGCCTCTCTCTCGTAACTCCTGTGTAGTGTCTCTTGCGTCTTTCGTATCTCGTGTAGTGTCTCTTGGCTCTCTCGTATCTCGTGTGTAGTGTCTCTTGTGTCTCTCGCATCTCCTGTGTAGTGTCTCTTGCGTCTCTCGCATCTGCTGTATAGTGTTTCTTGCATCTCTCGCATCTCCTGTGTAGTGTCTCTTGCGTCTCTCGTATCTCCTGTGTAGTGTTTCTTTCCTCTCTCGTGTCTCGTGTGTAGTGTCTCTTGCGTCTCCGGTATCTCGTACGTAGTGTCTCTTGCCTCTCTCGTATCTCGTGTGTAGTGTCTCTTGCGTCACTCTTGTCTCCTGTGTAGTGTCTCTTGCGTCTCTCATATCTCCTGTGTAGTGTCTCTTGCGTCTCTCGCATCTCCTGTGTAGTGTCTCTTGCGTCTCTCGCATCTCCTGTGTAGTGTCTCTTGCGCCTCTCGTATCTCCAGTGTAGTGTCTCTTGCGTCTCTCGTATCTTGTCTGTAGTGACTCTTGCGTCTCTCGTATCTCCTGTGTAGTGTCTCTTTCCTCTCTCGTATCTCCTGTGTAGTGTCTCTTGCCTCTCTGGTATCTCCTGTTTAATGTCTCTTGCCTCTCTTGTATCTCGTGTGTAGTGTCTCTTGCCTCTCTCGTATCTCGTGTGCAGTGTCTCTTGCCTCTCTCGTATCTCGTTTGTAGTGTCTCTTGCCTCTCTCATATCTCGTGTGTAGTGTCTCTTGCCTCTCTCGTATCTCGTGTGTAGTGTCTCTTGCCTCTCTCGTATCTCCTGTGTAGTGTCTCTGGCGTCTCCCGTATCTCCTGTGTAGTGTGTCTGGCGTCTCCCGTATCTCGTGTGTAGTGTCTCTTGCCTCTCTCGTATCTCGTTTGTAGTGTCTCTTGCCTCTCTCGTATCTCCTGTGTAGTGTCTCTGGTGGATCTCGTATCTCGTGTGTAGTGTCTCTGGCATCTCCCGTATCTCGTGTATAGTGTCTCTTGCCTCTCTCGTATCTCGTGTGTAGCGTCTCTTGCCTCTCTGGTATCTCCTGTGTAGTGTCTCTGGCGTCTCTCGTATCTCCTGTGTAGTGTCTCTGGCGTCTCACGTATCTCCTGTGTCGTGTCTCTGGCGTCTGTCGTATCTCCTGTGTAGTGTCTCTGGCGTCTCTCGTGTCACCTGTCTAGTGTCTCTGGCGTCCCTCATATCTCCTGTGTAGTGTCTCTTGCCTCTCTGGTATCTCGTGTGTAGTGTCTCTTGCCTCTCTCGTATCTCGTGTAGTGTCTCTTGCCTCTCTCGTATCTCGTGTGTAGTGTCTCTGGCATCTCCCGTATCTCGTGTGTAGTGTCTCTTGCCTCTCTTGTATCTCGTGTGTAGTGTCTCTGGCATCTCCCCTGTCTCGTGTGTAGTGTCTCTTGCCTCTCTCGTATCTCGTGGGCTGTGTCTCCTGCCTCTGTGGTATCTCGTGTGTAGTGTGTCTTGCCTCTCTCGTATCTCGTGTGTATGTCTCTTGCCTCTCTCGTGTCTCGTGTAGTGTCTCTTGCCTCTCTCGTATCTCGTGTGTAGTGTCTCTTGCCTCTCTCGTATCTCGTGTAGTGTCTCCTGCGTCCCTCGCATCTCCTGTGTAGTGTCTCTTGCCTCTCTCTCGTAACTCCTGTGTAGTGTCTCTTGCGTCTTTCATATCTCGTGTAGTGTCTCTTGGCTCTCTCGTATCTCGTGTGTAGTGTCTCTTGCCTCTCTCTCGTATCCCGTGCGTAGTGTCTCTTGCATCTCTTGTATCTCGTGCGTAGTGTCTCTTGCCTCTCTCGTATCTCGTGTGTAGTGTCTCTTGTGCCTCTCGCATCTCCTGTGTAGTGTCTCTTGCGTCTCTCGCATCTGCTGTATAGTGTTTCTTGCGTCTCTCGCATCTCCTGTGTAGTGTCTCTTGCGTCTCTCGTATCTCCTGTGTAGTGTTTCTTTCCTCTCTCGTATCTCGTGTGTAGTGTCTCTTGCGTCTCCGGTATCTCGTACGTAGTGTCTCTTGCCTCTCTCGTATCTCGTGTGTAGTGTCTCTTGCGTCTCTCTTGTCTCCTGTGTAGTGTCTCTTGCGTCTCTCATATCTCCTGTGTAGTGTCTCTTGCGTCTCCCGCATCTCCTGTGTAGTGTCTCTTGCGTCTCTCGCATCTCCTGTGTAGTGTCTCTTGCGCCTCTCGTATCTCCAGTGTAGTGTCTCTTGCGTCTCTCGTATCTTGTCTGTAGTGACTCTTGCGTCTCTCGTATCTCCTGTGTAGTGTCTCTTTCCTCTCTCGTATCTCCTGTGTAGTGTCTCTTGCCTCTCTGGTATCTCCTGTTTAATGTCTCTTGCCTCTCTTGTATCTCGTGTGTAGTGTCTCTTGCCTCTCTCGTATCTCGTGTGCAGTGTCTCTTGCCTCTCTCGTATCTCCTTTGTAGTGTCTCTTGCCTATCTCGTATCTCCTGTGTAGTGTCTCTGGCGTTTCTCGTATCTCCTGTGTAGTGTCTCTGGCGTCTCTCGTATCTCCTGTGTAGTGTCTCTGGCGTCTCTCGTATCTCCTGTGTAGTGTCTCTGGCGTCTCTCGTATCTCCTGTGTAGTGTCTCTGGCGTCTCTCGTATCTCCTGTGTAGTGTCTCTGGCGTCTCTCGTATCTCCTGTGTAGTGTCTCTTGCCTCTCTCGTATCTCGTGTGTAGTGTCTCTTGCCTCCCACGTATCTCGTGTGTGGTGTCTCTTGCCTGTCTCGTATCTCGTGTGTAGTGTCTCTTGCCTCTCTCGTATCTCCTGTGTAGTGTCTCTGGCATCTCTCATATCTCCTGTGTAGTGTCTCTGGCGTCTCTCGCATCTACTGTGTAGTGTCTGTGGCGTCTCTCGTGTCACCGGTGTAGTGTCTCTGGCGTCTCTTGTATCTCCTGTGTAGTGTCTCTTGCCTCTCTCGTATCTTGTGTGTAGTGTCTCTTGCCTCTCTCGTATCTCGTGTGTAGTGTCTCTTGCCTCTCTCGTATCTCGTGTGTAGTGTCTCTTGCCTCTCTCGTATCTCGTGTGTACTGTCTCTGGCGTCTCTCGTATCTCGTGTGTAGTGTCTCTGGCATCTCCCGTATCTCGTGCGTAGTGTCTCTTGCCTCTCTCGTATCTCGTGTGTAGTGTCTCTTGCCTCTCTCGTATCTCGTGTGTAGTGTCTCCTACCTCTGTGGTATCTCGTGTGTAGTGTCTGTTGCCTCTCTCGTATCTCGTGTGCAGTGTCTCCTTCCTCTGTCGTATCTCGTGTGTAGTGTCTCTTGCGTCTCTCGTATCTGGTTTGCAGTGTCTCTTGCGTCTCTTGTATCTCGTGTGTAGTGTCTCCTGCCTCTGTGGTATCTCGTGTGTAGTGTCTCTTGCCTGTCTCGTATCTCGTGTGTAGTGTCTCTTGCCTCTCTCGAATCTCGTGTGTAGTGTCTCTTGCCTCTCTCGTATCTCGTGTGCAGTGTCTCCTGCCTCTGTGGTATCTCGTGTGTAGTGTCTTTTGCCTCTGTGGTATCTCGTGTGTAGTGTCTCTTGCCTCTCTCGTATCTGGTGTCTCTTGCCTCTCTTGTATCTCGTGTGTAGTGCCTCTTGCCCCTCTCGTATCTTGTGTGTAGTGCCTCTTGCGTCTCTCTTGTGCGGTGTCTATTGCCTCTCTCGTATCTCGTGTGTAGTGTCTGTTGCCTCTCTCGTATCTCGTGTGTAGTGTCTCCTGCCTCTGTGGTATCTTGTGTGTAGTGTCTCTTGCCTCTCTCGTATCTCGTGTGTAGTGGCTCTTGCCTCTCTTGTATCTCCTGTGTAGTGTCTCTTGCCTCTCTCTTATCTCGTGTGCAGTGTCTCTTGCCTCTGTTGTATCTCGTGTGTAGTGGGTCTTGCCTCTCTCGTATCTCGTGTGTAGTGTCTCTGGCGTCTCTCGTGTCTCCTGTGTAATGTCTCTTGCGTCTCTCGTATCTCGTGTGTAGTGTCTCTTGCGTCTCTCGCATCTACTGTGTAGTGTGTCTTGCATCTCCTGTGTAGTGTTTCTTGCGTCTCTCACATCTGCTGTGTAGTGTCTCTTGCGTCTCTCGCATCTCCTGTGTAGTGTCTATTGCGTCTCTCGCATCTCCTGTGTAGTGTCTCTTACGTCTCTCGTATCTCCTGTGTAGTGTCTCTTGCGTCTCTCGTATCTTGTCTGTAGTGTCTCTTGGGTCTGTCGTATCTCCTGTGTAGTGTCTCTTGCGTCGGTGGTATCTCGTGTGTAGTGTTTCTTGCGTTTCTTGTATCTCGTGTGTAGTGTCTCTTGCCTCTCTCGTATCTCGTGTGCAGTGTGTCTTGCCTCTCTGGTATCTCGTGTGTAGTGTCTCTTGCCTCTGTGGTATCTCGTGTGCAGTGTCTCTGGCGTCTCTCGTATCTCGTGTGTAGTGTCTCTTGCCTCCCACGTATCTCCTGTGTAGTGTGTCTTGCCTCCCACGTATCTCGTGTGTAGTGTCTCTTGCCTCTCTCGTATCTCGTGTGTAGTGTCTCTTGCCCCTCTCGTATCTCGTGTGTGGTGTCTC
Organism: Pan troglodytes; assembly: GCF_028858775.2. Taxonomy (NCBI): domain Eukaryota; kingdom Metazoa; phylum Chordata; class Mammalia; order Primates; family Hominidae; genus Pan; species Pan troglodytes. The sequence goes on along the minus strand of NC_086016.1, from coordinate 51,067,280 downwards.
TTGCCTCTCTCGTATCTCGTGTGTAGTGTCTCTGGCATCTCCCGTATCTCGTGTGTAGTGTCTCTTGCCTCTCTCGTATCTCGTGTGTAGCGTCTCTTGCCTCTCTGGTATCTCCTGTGTAGTGTCTCTGGCGTCTCTCGTATCTCCTGTGTAGTGTCTCTGGCGTCTCTCGTATCTCCTGTGTAGTGTCTCTGGCGTCTCTCGTATCTCCTGTGTAGTGTCTCTGGCGTCTCTCGTGTCACCTGTGTAGTGTCTCTGGCGTCCCTCGTATCTCCTGTGTAGTGTCTCTTGCCTCTCTCGTATCTCGTGTGTAGTGTCTCTTGCCTCTCTCGTATCTCGTGTATAGTGTCTCTTGCCTCTCTCGTATCTCGTGTGTAGTGTCTCTAGCCTCTCTCGTATCTCGTGTGTAGTGTCTCTTGCCTCCCACGTATCTCGTGTGTAGGGTCTCTTGCCTCTGTCGTATCTCGTGTGTAGTGTCTCTGGCATCTCCCGTATCTCGTGTGTAGTGTCTCTTGCCTCTCTCGTATCTCGTGTGTAGTGTCTCTTGCCTCTCTCGTATCTCCTGTGTAGTGTCGCTGGCGTCTCTCGTATCTCCTGTGTAGTGTCTCTGGCGTCTCTCGTAACTCCTGTGTAGTGTCTCTGGCATCTCTCATATCTCTGTGTAGTGACTCTGGCGTCTCTCGTAACTCCTGTGTAGTGTCTCTGGCGTCCCACGTGTCAGCTTTGTAGTGTCTCTTGCCTCACTCGTATCTCGTGTGTAGTGTCTCCTGCCTCTGTGGTATCTCGTGTGTAGTGTCTCTTGCCTCTCTCGGGTCTCGTGGGTAGTGTCTCCTGCCTCTGTGGTATCTAGTGTGTAGTGTCTCTTGCCTCTCTCCTATCTCCTGTGTAGTGTCTCTTGCCTCTCTCGTATCTCCTGTGTAGTGTCTCTTGCCTCTCTCGTATCTCCTGTGTAGTGTCTCTTGCCTCTCTCGTATCTCGTGTGTAGTGTCTCTTGCCTCTCTCGTATCTCGTGTGTAGTGTCTCTTGCCTCTCTCGTACCTCCTGTGTAGTGTCTCTGGCGTCTCCCGTATCTCCTGTGTAGTGTGTCTGGCGTCTCCCGTATCTCGTGTGTAGTGTCTCTTGCCTCTCTCGTATATCGTTTGTAGTGTCTCTTGCCTCTCTCGTATCTCCTGTGTAGTGTCTCTGGTGGATCTCGTATCTCGTGTGTAGTGTCTCTGGCATCTCCCGTATCTCGTGTATAGTGTCTCTTGCCTCTCTCGTATCTCGTGTTTAGCGTCTCTTGCCTCTCTGGTATCTCCTGTGTAGTGTCTCTGGCGTCTCTCGTATCTCCTGTGTAGTGTCTCTGGCGTCTCTCGTATCTCCTGTGTAGTGTCTCTGGCGTCTCTCGTATCTCCTGTGTAGTGTACCTGGCGTCTCTCGTGTCACCTGTGTAGTGTCTCTGGCGTCTCCCGTATCTCCTGTGTAGTGTGTCTGGCGTCTCCCGTATCTCGTGTGTAGTGTCACTTGCCTCTCTCGTACCTCGTGTGTAGTGTCTCTTGCCTCCCACGTATCTCGTGTGTAGTGTCTCTTGCCTCTCTTGTATTTCGTGTGTAGTGTCTCTTTCCTCTCTCGTATCTCGTGTGTAGTGTCTCTTGCCTCTCTTGTATCTCGTGTGTAGTGTCTCTGGCATCTCCCGTATCTCGTGTGTAGTGTCTCTTGCCTCTCTCGTATGTCCGTTGTAGTGTCTCTGGCGTCTCTTGTATCTCCTGTGTAGTGTCTCTGGCGTCTCTCGTATCTCGTGTGTAGTGTCTCTGGCATCTCCCGTATCTCGTGTGTAGTGTCTCTTGCCTCTCTTGTATCTCGTGTGTAGTGTCTCTTGCCTCTCTCGTATCTCCTGTGTAGTGTCTCTGGCGTCTCTCATATCTCCTGTGTAGTGTCTCTAGCATCTCTCGTATCTCCTGTGTAGTGTCTCTGGCGTCTCTCATATCTCCTGTGTAGTGTCTCTTGCCTCTCTCGTATCTCGTGTGTAGTGTCTCTTGCCTCCCACGTATCTCGTGTGTAGTGTCTCTTGCCTCTCTGGTATCTCGTGTGTAGTGTCTCTTGCCTCTCTCGCATCTCGTGTGTAATGTCTCTGGCATCTCCCATATCTCGTGTGTAGTGTCTCTTGCCTCTCTCGTATCTCCTGTGTAGTGTCTCTGGCGTCTCTCGTATCTCCTGTGTAGTGTCTCTGGCGTCTCTCGTATCTCGTGTGTAGTGTCTCTGGCATCTCCCGTGTCTCGTGTGTAGTGTCTCTGGCATCTCCCGTGTCTCGTGTGTAGTGTCTCTGGCATCTCCTGTATCTCGTGTGTAGTGTCTCTTGCCTCTCTCGTATCTCCTGTGTAGTGTCTCTGGCGTCTCTCGTATCTCCTGTGTAGTGTCTCTGGCGTCTCTCATATCTCCTGTGTAGTGTCTCTTGCGTCTCTCGTATCTCCTGTGTAGTGTCTCTGGCGTCTCTCGTGTCACCTGTGTAGTGTCTCTGGCGTCTCTCGTATCTCCTGTGTAGTGTCTCTTGCCTCTCTCGTATCTCGTGTGTAGTGTCTCTTGCCTCTCCTGTATCTCGTGTGTAGTGTCTCTTTCCTCCCACATATCTCGTGTGTAGTGTCTCTTGCGTCTGTCGTATCTCGTGTGTAGTGTCTCTTGCCTCTCTCGTATCTCGTGTGTAGTGTCTCTTGCCTCTCTCGTATCTTGTGTGTAGTGTCTCTGGCATCTCCCGTATCTCGTGTGTAGTGTCTCTTGCCTCTCTCGTATCTCCTGTGTAGTGTCTCTGGCGTCTCTCGTATCTCCTGTGTAGTGTCTCTGGCGTCTGTCGTATCTCCTGTGTAGTGTCTCTGGCATCTCCCGTATCTCCTGTGTAGTGTCTCTTGCCTCTCTCGTATCTCGTGTGTAGTGTCTCTTGCCTCTCTCGTATCTCCTGTGTAGTGTCTCTGGCGTCTCTCGTTTATCCTGTGTAGTGTCTCTGGCGTCTCTCGTATCTCCTGTGTAGTGTCTCTGGCATCTCTCGTATCTCCTGTGTAGTGTCTCTGGCGTCTCTCGTATCTCCTGTGTAGTGTCTCTGGCGTCTCTCGTATCTCCTGTGTAGCGTCCCTGGCGTGTCTCGTGTCAGCTGTGTAGTGTCTCTTGCCTCTCTCGTATCTCGTGTGTAGTGTCTCCTGCCTCTGTGGTATCTCGTGTGTAGTGTCTCTTGCCTCTCTCCTATCTCGTTTGTAGTGTCTCCTGCCTCTGTGGTATCTCGTGTGTAGAGTCTCCTGCCTCTGTGCTATCTCGTGTGTAGTGTCTCTTGCCTCTCTCCTATCTCCTGTGTAGTGTCTCTTACCTCTCTCCTATCTCGTGTGTTGTGTCTCTTGCCTTTGTGTTATCTCGTTTGTAGTCTCTCTTGCCTCTCTCGTATCTCGTATCTCTTGCCTCTCTCGTATCTCGTGTGCAGTGTCTCTTGCCTCTCTCGTATCGCGTGTGTAGTGTCTCTTGCGTCTCTCGTATCTGGTTTGCAGTGTCTCTTGCCTCTCTCGTATCTCGTGTGTAGTGTCTCTTGCCTCTCTCTTATCTCGTGTGTAGTGTCTCCTGCCTCTGTGGTATCTCGTGTGTAGTGTCTCCTGCCTCTGTGGTATCTCATGTGTAGTGTCTCTTGCCTCTCTCGTATCTCGTGTGTAGTGTCTCTTGCCTCTCTCGTATCTCGTGTGTAGTGTCTCTTGCCTCTCTTGTATCTCGTGTGTAGTGTCTCCTTCCTCTGTGGTATCTCGTGTGTAGTGTGTATTGCCTCTCTCGTATCTCGTGTGTAGTGTCTCTTGCCTCTCTCTTATCTCGTGTGTAGCGTCTCTTTCCTCTGTGGTATCTCGTGTGTAGTGTCTGTTTCCTCTCTCGTATCTCGTGTCCCTTGCCTCTCTTGTATCTCGTGTGTAGTGCCTCTTGCCCCTCTCCTATCTCGTGTGTAGTGTCTCTTGCGTCACTCGTGTGCGGTGCCTCTTGCCTCTCTCGTATCTCGTGTGTATTGTCTGTTGCCTCTCTCGTATCTCGTGTGTAGTGTCTCCTGCCTCTGTGGTATCTCGTTTGTAGTGTCTCTTGCCTCTCTCGGGTCTCGTGGATAGTGTCTCCTGCCTCTGTGGTATCTCGTGTGTAGTGTCACTTGCCTCTCTCGTATCTCGTGTGTAGTGTCTCTTGCCTCCCACGTATCTCGTGTGTAGTGTCTCTTGCCTCTCTTGTATTTCGTGTGTAGTGTCTCTTTCCTCTCTCGTATCTCGTGTGTAGTGTCTCTTGCCTCTCTTGTATCTCGTGTGTAGTGTCTCTGGCATCTCCCGTATCTCGTGTGTAGTGTCTCTTGCCTCTCTCGTATGTCCGTTGTAGTGTCTCTGGCGTCTCTTGTATCTCCTGTGTAGTGTCTCTGGCGTCTCTCGTATCTCGTGTGTAGTGTCTCTGGCATCTCCCGTATCTCGTGTGTAGTGTCTCTTGCCTCTCTTGTATCTCGTGTGTAGTGTCTCCTTCCTCTGTGGTATCTCGTGTGTAGTGTGTATTGCCTCTCTCGTATCTCGTGTGTAGTGTCTCTTGCCTCTCTCTTATCTCGTGTGTAGCGTCTCTTGCCTCTGTGGTATCTCGTGTGTAGTGTCTATTTCCTCTCTCGTATCTCGTGTCCCTTGCCTCTCTTGTATCTCATGTGTAGTGCCTCTTGCCCCTCTCCTATCTCGTGTGTAGTGTCTCTTGCGTCACTCGTGTGCGGTGTCTCTTGCCTCTCTCGTATCTCGTGTGTAGTGTCTGTTGCCTCTCTCGTATCTCGTGTGTAGTGTCTCCTGCCTCTGTGGTATCTTGTGTGTAGTGTCTCTTGCCTCTCTCGTATCTCGTGTGTAGTGTCTCCTGCCTCTGTGGTATCTCGTGTGTAGTGTCTCTTGCCTCCCTCGTATGTCGTGTGTAGAGTCTCCTGCCTCTGTGGTATCTCGTGTGTAGTGTCTCTTGACTCTCTCCTATCTCCTGTGTAGTGTCTCTTGCCTCTCTCGTATCTCGTGTGTAGTGTCTCTTGTCTCTCTCGTATCTCGTGTGTAGTGTCTCTTGCCTCTCTCGTATCTCGTGTGTAGTGTCTCTTGCCTCTCTCGTATCTCCTGTGTAGTGTCTCTTGCCTATCTCGTATCTCGTGTGCAGTGTCTCTTGCCTATCTCGTATCTCGTGTGCAGTGTCTCTTGCCTCTCTCGTATCTCGTGTGTAGTGTCTCTTGCCTCTCTCGTATCTCGTGTGTAGTGTCTCTTGCCTATCTCCTATCTCCTGTGTAGTGTCTCTTGCCTCTCTCGTATCTCCTGTGTAGTGTCTCTTGCCTCTCTCCTATCTCGTGTGCAGTGTCTCTTGCCTCTCGCGTATCTCGTGTGTAGTGACTCTTGCCTCTCTCGTATCTCGTGGGCAGTGTCTCCTGCCTCTGTGGTATCTCGTTTGTAGTGTGTCTTGCCTCTCTCGTATCTCGTGTGTATGTCTCTTGCCTCTCTCGTATCTCGTGTGTAGTGTCTCTTGCCTCTCTCGTATCTCCTGTGTAGTGTCTCTTGCCTCTCTCGTATCTCGTGTAGTGTCTCTTGCGTCCCTCGCATCTCCTGTGTAGTGTCTCTTGCCTCTCTCGTATCTCCTGTGTAGTGTCTCTTGGGTCTCTCCTATCTCGTCTGTAGTGTCTCTTGCGTCTCTCGTATCTCCTGTGTAGTGTCTCTTGCGTCTCTCCTATCTCCTGTGTAGTGTCTCTTGCGTCTCTCGCATCTCCTGTGTAGTGTCTCTTGCCTCTCTGGTATCTCGTGTGTAGTGTCTCTTGCCTCTCTCGTATCTCGTGTGTAGTGTCTCTTGCGTCCCACGTATCTCGTTTGTAGTGTCTCTTGCCTCTCTCGTATCTCGTTTGTAGTGTCTCTTGCCTCTCTCATATCTCGTGTGTAGTGTCTCTTGCCTCTCTCGTATCTCGTGTGTAGTGTCTCTTGCCTCTCTTGTATCTCCTGTGTAGTGTCTCTGGCGTCTCCCGTATCTCCTGTGTAGTGTGTCTGGCGTCTCCCGTATCTCGTGTGTAGTGTCTCTTGCCTCTCTCGTATCTCGTTTGTAGTGTCTCTTGCCTCTCTCGTATCTCCTGTGTAGTGTCTCTGGTGGATCTCGTATCTCGTGTGTAGTGTCTCTGGCATCTCCCGTATCTCGTGTATAGTGTCTCTTGCCTCTCTCGTATCTCGTGTGTAGCGTCTCTTGCCTCTCTGGTATCTCCTGTGTAGTGTCTCTGGCGTCTCTCGTATCTCCTGTGTAGTGTCTCTGGCGTCTCACGTATCTCCTGTGTCGTGTCTCTGGCGTCTGTCGTATCTCCTGTGTAGTGTCTCTGGCGTCTCTCGTGTCACCTGTGTAGTGTCTCTGGCGTCCCTCATATCTCCTGTGTAGTGTCTCTTGCCTCTCTGGTATCTCGTGTGTAGTGTCTCTTGCCTCTCTCGTATCTCGTGTAGTGTCTCTTGCCTCTCTCGTATCTCGTGTGTAGTGTCTCTAGCCTCTCTCGTATCTCGTGTGTAGTGTCTCTTGCCTCCCACGTATTTCGTGTGTAGGGTCTCTTGCCTCTCTCGTATCTCGTGTGTAGTGTCTCTTGCCTCTCTCGTATCTCCTGTGTAGTGTCTCTGGCGTCTCTCGTATCTCCTGTGTAGTGTCTCTGGAGTCTCTCGTATCTCGTGTGTAGTGTCTCTGGCATCTCCCCTGTCTCGTGTGTAGTGTCTGTTGCCTCTCTCGTATCTCGTGTGTAGTGTCTCTTGCCTCTCTCGTATCTCCTGTGTAGTGTCTCTGGTGTCTCTCGTATCTCCTGTGTAGTGTCTCTGGCGTCTCTCGTATCTCCTGTGTAGTGTCTCTGGCGTCTCTCGTAACTCCTGTGTAGTGTCTCTGGCGTCTCTCGTATCTCTGTGTAGTGACTCTGGCGTCTCTCGTAACTCCTGTGTAGTGTCTCTGGCGTCCCTCCTGTCAGCTTTGTAGTGTCTCTTGCCTCACTCATATCTCGTGTGTAGTGTCTCCTGCCTCTGTGGTATCTCGTGTGTAGTGTCTCTTGCCTCCCACGTATCTCGTGTGTAGTGTCTCTTGCCTCTCTTGTATCTCGTGTGTAGTGTCTCTTGCCTCTCTCGTATCTCGTGTGTAGTGTCTCTGGCATCTCCCATATCTCGTGTGTAGTGTCTCTTGCCTCTCTCGTATCTCCTGTGTCGTGTCTCTGGTGTCTCTAGTATCTCCTGTGTAGTGTCTCTGGCGTCTCTCGTGTCAGCTGTGTAGTGTCTCTTGCCTCTCTCGTATTTCGTGTGTAGTGTCTCCTCCCTCTGCGGTATCTCGTGAGTAGTGTCTCTTGCCTCTCTCGTGTCTCGTGGGTAGTGTCTCCTGCCTCTCTCGTATCTCCTGTGTAGTGTCTCTGGCGTCTCTCGTATCTCCTGTGTAGTGTCTCTGGCATCTCTCGTAACTCCTGTGTAGTGTCTCTGGCGTCTCTCGTATCTCTGTGTAGTGACTCTGGCGTCTCTCGTAACTCCTGTGTAGTGTCTCTGGCGTCCGTCGTGTCAGCTTTGTAGTGTCTCTTGCCTCACTCATATCTCGTGTGTAGTGTCTACTGCCTCTGTGGTATCTCGTGTGTAGTGTCTGTTGCCTCTCTCTTATCTCGTGTGCAGTGTCTCCTGCCTCTGTCGTATCTCGTGTGTAGTGTCTCTTGCGTCTCTCGTATCTCGTTGGCAGTGTCTCTTGCGTCTCTCCTATCTCGTGTGTATTGTCTCCTGCCTCTGTGGTATCTCGTGTGTAGTGTCTCCTGCCTCTGTGGTATCTCGTGTGTAGTGTCTCTTGCCTCTCTCGTATCTCGTGTGTAGTGTCTCTTGCCTCTCTCGAATCTCGTGTGTAGTGTCTCTTGCCTCTCTCGTATCTCGTGTGCAGTGTCTCCTGCCTCTGTGGTATCTCGTGTGTGGGGAGTATTGCCTCTCTCGTATCTCGTGTGTAGTGTCTCTTGCCTCTCTTTTAAGTCGTGTGTAGTGTCTTTTGCCTCTGTGGTATCTCGTGTGTAGTGTCTCTTGCCTCTCTCGTATCTGGTGTCTCTAGCCTCTCTTGTATCTCGTGTGTAGTGCCTCTTGCCCCTCTCGTATCTCGTGTGTAGTGTCTCTTGCGTCTCTCGTGTGCGGTGTCTATTGCCTCTCTCGTATCTCGTGTGTAGTGTCTGTTGCCTCTCTCGTATCTCGTGTGTAGTGTCTCCTGCCTCTGTGGTATCTCGTGTGTAGTGTCTCTTGCCTCTCTCGTATCTCCTGTGTAGTGTCTCTTGCCTCTCTCTTATCTCGTGTGCAGTGTCTCTTGCCTCTCTGGTATCTCGTGTGTAGTGTCTCTTGCCTCTGTGGTATCTTGTGTGTAGTGTCTCTTGCCTCTCTCGTATCTCGTGTGTAGTGTCTCTTGCCTCTCTCGTATCTCCTGTGTAGTGTCTCTTGCCTCTCTCGTATCTCGTGTGCAGTGTCTCTTGCCTCTCTGGTATCTCGTGTGTAGTGTCTCTTGCCTCTGTGGTATCTCGTGTGCAGTGTCTCTGGCGTCTCTCGTATCGCGTGTGTAGTGTCTCTGGCGTCTCTCGTATCTCGGGCGTAGTGTCTCTGGCGTCTCTCGTACATCGTGTGTAGTGTCTCTTGCCTCTCTCTTATCTCGTGTGTAGTGTCTTTCCTCTCTCGTATCTCGTGTGCAGTGTCTCTTGCCTCTCTCGTATCTCGTGTGTAGTGTCTCTTGTGTCTCTCGTATCTCCTGTGTAGTGTCTCTTGCGTCTCTCGCATCTCCTGTGTGGTGTCTCTTGCCTCTCTCTCGTATCTCGTGTGTAGTGTCTCTTGCATCTCTCGTATCTTGTGTGTAGTGTCTCTTGCCTCTCTCGTATCTCCCGTGTAGTGTCTCTTGCCTCTCTCGCATCTCCTGTGTAGTGTCTCTTGCGTCTCTCTCGTATCTCGTGCGTAGTGTCTCTTGCGTCTCTCATATCTGCTGTGTAGTGTCTCTTGCCTCTCGCGCATCTCCTGTGTAGTGTCTCTTGCCTCTCTCGCATCTCATGTGTAGTGTCTCTTGCCTCTCTCTGGTATCTCGTGTGTAGTGTCTCTTGCGTCTCTCGTATCTCTTGTGCAGTGCCTCTTGCCTCTATGGTATCTCCTGTGTAGTGTCTCTTGTGTCTCTCATATCTCCTGTGTAGTGTCTCTTGCGTCTCTCGCATCTCCTGTGTAGTGTCTGTTGCGTCTCTCGTATCTCCTGGGTGGTGTCTCTTGCGTCTCTCGTATATCGTCTGTAGTGACTCTTGCTTCTCTCGTATCTCCTGTGTTGTGTCTCTTGCGTCTCTCGCATCTCCTGTGTTGTGTCTCTTGCGTCTCTCACATCTCCTGTGTAGTGTCTCTTGCGTCTCTCGCATCTCCTGTGTAGTGTCTCTTGCGTCTCTCGTATCTCTTGTGTAGTGTCTCTTACGTCTCTCGTATCTTGTCTGTAGTGTCTCTTGCATCTCTCGTATCTCCTGTGTATTGTCTCTGGCGTCTCTCGTATCTCCTGTGTAGTGTCTCTTGGGTCTCTCTCATCTCCTGTGTAGTGTATCTTGCCTCTCTCGTATCTCGTGTGTAGTGTCTCTTGCCTCTCTCGTATCTCGCGGGTAGTGTCTGTTGCCTCTCTCGTATCTCTTGTGTAGTGTCTCTTGCCTCTCTCGTATCTCGTGTGTAGTGTCTCTTGCCTCTCTCGTATCTCGTGCGTAGTGTCTCTTGCCTCTCTCGCATCTCCTGTGTAGTGTCTCTTGCGTCTCTCGCATCTCCTGTGTAGTGTCTCTTGCGTCTCTCGTATCTCGTCTGTAGTGTCTCTTGCGTCTCTCGTATCTCCTGTGTATTGTCTCTGGCGTCTCTCGTATCTCTTGTGTAGTGTCTCTTGCCTCTCTCGTATCTCGTGTGTAGTGTCTCTTGCCTCTCTCGTATATCGTGCGTAGTGTCTCTTGCCTCTCTTGTATCTCTTGTGTAGTGTCTCTTGCCTCTCTCGTATCTCGTGTGTAGTGTCTCTTACCTCTGTCGTATGTCGTGTGTAGTGTCTCTTGCCTCTGTGGTATCTCGTGTGTAGTGTCTCTTGCCTCTCTCGTATCTCATGTGTAGTGTCTCTTGCCTCTCTCGCATCTCCTGTGTAGTGTCTCTTGCGTCTCTCGCATCTCCTGTGTAGTGTCTCTTGCGTCTCTCGCATCTCCTGTGTAGTGTCTCTTGCGTCTCTCATATCTCGTCTGTAGTGTCTCTTGCGTCTCTCGTATCTCCTGTGTAGTGTCTCTTGCGTCTCTCGTATCTCCTGTGTAGTGTCTCTGGCGTCTCTCGTATCTCCTGTGTAGTGTCTCTGGCGTCTCTCGTATCTCCTGTGTAGTGTCTCTGGCGTCTCTCGTATCTCCTGTGTAGTGTCTCTTGCCTCTCTCGTATCTCGTGTGTCTTGCGTCTCTCTTATCTCGTGCATAGTGTCTCTGGCGTCTGTCGAATCTCGTGCGTAGTGTCTCTTGCCTCTCTCGTGTCTGGTGTGTAGTGTCTCTTGCCTCTCTCGTATCTCGTGTGTAGTGTCTCTTGCCTCTCTCGTATCTCGTGTAATGTCTCTTGCGTCTCTCGCATCTCCTGTGCAGTGTCTCTTGCCTCTCTCGTATCTCGTGTGTAATGTCCCTTGCCTGTTTCGTATCTCGTGTGTAGTCTCTTGCCTCTCTAGTATCCCGTGTTTAGTGTCTCTTGCCTCTCTCGTATCTCGTGTGAAGTGTCTCTTGCCTCTCTCCTATCTCTTGTTTAGTGTCTTTTGCCTCTCTAGTATCTCGTGTGAAGTGTCCCTTGCCTGTCTCGTATCTCGTGTGTAGTGTCTCTTTCCTCTGTGGTATCTCGTGTGTAGTGTCTCTTGCCTCTGTGGTATCTCGTGTGTAGTGTCTCTTGCCTCTCTCGCATCTCCTGTGTAGTGTCTCTTGCCTCTCTCGCATCTCCTGTGTAGTGTCTCTTGCGTCTCTCGCATCTCCTGTGTAGTGTCTCTTGCGTCTCTCGCATCTCCTGTGTAGTGTCTCTTGCGTCTCTCGCATCTCCTGTGTAGTGGCTCTTGCGTCTCTCGTCTCTCCTGTGTAGTGTCTCTTGCGTCTCTCGTATCTGCTGTGTAGTGTCTCTTGCGTCTCTCGTATCTCCTGTGTAGTGTCTCTGGCGTCTCTCGTATCTCCTGTGTAGTGTCTCTGGCGTCTCGTATCTCCTGTGTAGTGTCTCTGGTGTCTCTCGTATCTCCTGTGTAGTGTCTCTGGCGTCTCTCGTATCCCCTGTGTAGTGTCTCTTGCCTCTCTCGTATCTCCTGTGTAGTGTCTCTTGCGTCTATCTCGTGTGTAGTGTCTCTTGCGTCTCTCGTATCTCGTGCGTAGTGTCTCTTGCCTCTGTGGTTTGTCGTGTGCAGTGTCTCTTGCGTCTCTCGTATCTCGTGCTTAGTGTCTCTGGCGTCTCTCGTATCTCATGTGTAGTGTCTCTGGCATCTCTCGTATCTCATGCGTAGTGTCTCTTGCCTCTCTCGTATCTTGTGTGTAGTGTCTCTTGCCTCTCTCGTATCTCGTGTGCAGTGTCTCTTGCCTCTCTCGTAGATCGTTTGTGGTGTCTCTTGTGTCTCTCATATCTCCTGTGTAGTGTCTCTTGCGTCTCTCGCGTCTGCTGTGTAGTCTCTCTTGCCTCTCTCTCGTATCTTGTGTGTAGTGTCTCTTGCGTCTCTCGTATCTCGTGTGTAGTGTCTCTTGCCTCACTCGTATCTCCTCTGTAGTGTCTCTTGCCTCTCTCTCGTATCTCGTGCGTAGTGTCTCTTGCATCTCTCGTATCTCCTGTGTAGTGTCTCTTGCCTCTCTCGCATCTCCTGTGTAGTGTCTCTTTCCTCTCTCTCGTATCTCGTGTGTAGTGTCTCTTGCGTCCCTCGTATCTCGTGTGTAGTGTCTCTTGCCTCTCTCGCATCTCCTGTGTAGTGTCTCTTATCTCTCTCTCGTATCTCGTGTGTAGTGTCTCTTGCGTCTCTCATATCTCCTGTGTAGTGTCTCTTGCCTCTCTTGCATCTCCTGTGTAGAGTCTCTTGCCATTCTCTCGTATCTCGTGCGTAGTGTCTCTTGCCTCTCTCGTATCTCCTGTGTAGTGCCTCTTGCCTCTCTCCTATCTCCTGTGTTTTGTCTCTTGCGTCTCTCGTATCTCCTGTGTAGTGTCTCTTGTGTCCCTCGTATCTCGTCTGTAGTGACTCTTGCGTCTCTCGTATCTCCTGTGTAGTGCCTCTTGCGTCTCTCGTATCTCCTGTGTAGTGTCTCTGGCGTCTCTCGTATCTCCTGTGTAGTGCCTCTTGCGTCTCTCGTATCTCCTGTGTAGTGTCTCTTGCCTCTCTCGCATCTCCTGTGTAGTGTCTCTTGCGTCTCTCGCATATCCTCTGTAGTGTCTCTTGCGTCTCTCGCATCTCCTGTGTAGTGTCTCTTGCATCTCTCTTATCTCCTGTGTAGTCTCTTGCGTCTCTCGTATCTCCTGTGTAGTGTCTGTTGCGTCTCTCGTATCTCGTCTGTAGTGTCTCTTGCGTCTCTCGTATCTCCTGTGTAGTGTCTCTGGCGTCTCTCGTGTCTCCTGTGTAGTGTCTCTGGCGTCTCTCGTATCTCGTGTGTAGTGTCTCTGGCGTCTCTTGTATCTCGTGTGTAGAGTCTCTTGCCTCCCTCCTATCTCCTTTGTAGTGTCTCTTGCCTCTCGTATCTGGTGTGTAGTGTCTCTTGCCTCTCTCGTATCTCGTGTGTAGTGTCCCTTGCCTCTCTAGTATCTCCTGTGTAGTGTCTCTTGCCTCTGTGGTATCTCGTGTGTAGTGTTTCTTGCCTCTCTCTTATCTCGTGTGTAGTGTCTCTTGCCTCTCTCGTATCTTGTGTGTAATGTCTCTTGCCTCTCTCATATCTCCTGTGTAGGGTCTCTTGCCTCTCTCGTATCTCCTGTGTAGTGTCTCTTTCGTCCCTCTTATCTCCTGTGTAGTGTCTCTTGCGTCTCTCGTATGTGCTGTGTAGTGTCTCTTGCGTCTCTCGTATCTCCTGTGTAGTGCCTCCTGCGTCTCTTGTATCTCGTGTGTAGTGCCTCTTGCGTCTCTCGTATCTCCTGTGTAGTGTCTCTTGCGTCTCATATCTCCTGTGTAGTGTCTCTTGTGTCTCTCGTATCTCCTGTGTTGTGTCTCTTGCGTCTCTCGTATCTCCTGTGTAGTGTCTCTGGCGTCTCTCGTATCTCCTGTGTAGTGTCTCTGGCGTCTCTCGTATCTCCTGTGTAGTGTCTCTGGCGTCTCCCGTATCTCCTGTGTTGTGTCTCTAGCGTCTCCCGTATCTCTTGTGAAGTGCCTCTGGTGTCTCTCGTATCTCCTGTGTAGTGTCTCTTGCGTCTCTCGTATCTCCTGTGTTGTGTCTCTAGCGTCTCCCGTATCTCCTGTGAAGTGCCTCTGGCGTCTCTCGTATTTCCTGTGTAGTGTCTCTGGCGTCTCTTGTATCTCCTGTGTAGTGTCTCTGGCGTCTGTTGTATCTCGAGTCTCTTGCGTCTCTCGTGTCTCGTCCGTAGTGTCTCTTGCTTCTCTCGTATCTCCTGTGTAGTGTCTCTTGCCTCTCGTATCTCGTGTGTAGTGTCTCTTGCCTCTCTAGTATCTCGTTTGTAGTGTCTCTTGCCTCCCTCGTATCTCGTGTGTAGTGTCTCTTGCCTCCCTCGTATCTCGTGTGTAGTGTCTCTTGCCTCCCTCGTATCTCGTGTGTAGTGTCTCTTGTCTCTCTCGTATCTCATGTATAGTGTCTTTTGCCTCTCTCGCATCTCGTGTGTAGTGTCTCTTGCCTCTCTTGTATCTCACGTAGTGTCTCTTGCCTCTCTCGTATCTCGTGTGTAGTGTCTCTTGCCTCTCTTGTATCTCGTGTGTAGTGTCTCTTGCCTCTCTCGTATCTCCTGTGTAGTGTCTCTTCCCTCTCTCGTATCTCCTGTGTAGTGTGTCTGGCATCCCTCGTATCTCCTGTGTAGTGTGTCTGGCGTCTCTCGTATCTCCTGTGTAGTGTCTCTGGCGTCTCTTGTATCTCCTATGTAGTGTCTCTGGCGTCTGTCGTATCTCGAGTCTCTTGCGTCTCTCGTATCTCGTGCGTAGTGTCTCTTGCTTCTCTCGTATCTCCTGTGTAGTGTCTCTTGCCTCTCGTATCTTGTGAGTAGTGTCTCTTGCCTCTCTAGTATCTGTTTTGTAGTGTCTCTTGCCTCCCTCGTATCTCGTGTGTAGTGTCTCTTGCCTCCCTCGTATCTCGTGTGTAGTGTCCCTTGCCTCTCTCGTATCTCGTGTGTAGTGTCTCTTGCCTCTCTCGTATCTCGTGTGTAGTGTCTCTTGCCTCTCTCATATCTCCTGTTTAGTGTCTCTGGCGTCTCTCGTATCTCCTGTGTAGGGTCTCTGGCGTCTCTCGTATCTCCTGTGTAGTGTCCCTGGCGTCTCTCGTATCTCCTGTGTCGTATCTCTGGCGTCTCTCGTATCTCCTGTGTAGTGTCTCTTGCGTCTCTCGCATCTCCTGTGTAGTGTCTCTTGCGCCTCTCGTATCTCCAGTGTAGTGTCTCTTGCGTCTCTCGTATCTTGTCTGTAGTGACTCTTGCGTCTCTCGTATCTCCTGTGTAGTGTCTCTTTCCTCTCTCGTATCTCCTGTGTAGTGTCTCTTGCCTCTCTGGTATCTCCTGTTTAATGTCTCTTGCCTCTCTTGTATCTCGTGTGTAGTGTCTCTTGCCTCTCTCGTATCTCGTGTGCAGTGTCTCTTGCCTCTCTCGTATCTCCTTTGTAGTGTCTCTTGCCTCTCTCGTATCTCCTTTGTAGTGTCTCTGGCGTTTCTCGTATCTCCTGTGTAGTGTCTCTGGCGTCTCTCGTATCTCCTGTGTAGTGTCTCTGGCGTCTCTCGTATCTCCTGTGTAGTGTCTCTGGCGTCTCTCGTATCTCCTGTGTAGTGTCTCTGGCGTCTCTCGTATCTCCTGTGTAGTGTCTCTGGCGTCTCTCGTATCTCCTGTGTAGTGTCTCTGGCGTCTCTCGTATCTCCTGTGTAGTGTCTCTTGCCTCTCTCGTATCTCGTGTGTAGTGTCTCTTGCCTCCCACGTATCTCGTGTGTGGTGTCTCTTGCCTGTCTCGTATCTCGTGTGTAGTGTCTCTTGCCTCTCTCGTATCTCCTGTGTAGTGTCTCTGGCATCTCTCATATCTCCTGTGTAGTGTCTCTGGCGTCTCTCGCATCTACTGTGTAGTGTCTGTGGCGTCTCTCGTGTCACCGGTGTAGTGTCTCTGGCGTCTCTTGTATCTCCTGTGTAGTGTCTCTTGCCTCTCTCGTATCTCGTGTGTAGTATCTCTTGCCTCTCTCGTATCTCGTGTGTAGTGTCTCTTGCCTCTCTCGTATCTCGTGTGTAGTGTCTCTTGCCTCTCTCGTATCTCGTGTGTACTGTCTCTGGCGTCTCTCGTATCTCGTGTGTAGTGTCTCTGGCATCTCCCGTATCTCGTGTGTAGTGTCTCTTGCCTCTCTCGTATCTCGTGTGTAGTGTCTCTTGCCTCTCTCGTATCTCGTGTGTAGTGTCTCTTGCCTCTCTCGTATCTCGTGTGTAGTGTCTCTGGCGTCTCTCGTATCTCCTGTGTAGTGTCTCTGGCGTCTCTCGTATCTCCTGTGTAGTGTCTCTGGCGTCTCTCGTATCTCCTGTGTAGTGTCTCTGGCGTCTCTAGTATCTCCTGTGTAGTGTCTCTGGCGTCTCTCGTAACTCCTGTGTAGTGTCTCTGGCGTCTCTCGTGTCAGCTGTGTAGTGTCTCTTGCCTCTCTCGTATCTCGTGTGTAGTGTCTCCTCCCTCTGCGGTATCTCGTGTGTAGTGTCTCTTGCCTCTCTCGTGTCTCGTGGGTAGTGTCTCCTGCCTCTCTCGTATCTCGTGTGTAGTGTCTGTTGCCTCTCTCGTATCTCGTGTGCAGTGTCTCCTTCCTCTGTCGTATCTCGTGTGTAGTGTCTCTTGCGTCTCTCGTATCTGGTTTGCAGTGTCTCTTGCGTCTCTTGTATCTCGTGTGTAGTGTCTCCTGCCTCTGTGGTATCTCGTGTGTAGTGTCTCTTGCCTGTCTCGTATCTCGTGTGTAGTGTCTCTTGCCTCTCTCGAATCTCGTGTGTAGTGTCTCTTGCCTCTCTCGTATCTCGTGTGCAGTGTCTCCTGCCTCTGTGGTATCTCGTGTGTGGGGTGTATTGCCTCTCTCGTATCTCGTGTGTAGTGTCTCTTGCCTCTCTTTTAAGTCGTGTGTAGTGTCTTTTGCCTCTGTGGTATCTCGTGTGTAGTGTCTCTTGCCTCTCTCGTATCTGGTGTCTCTTGCCTCTCTTGTATCTCGTGTGTAGTGCCTCTTGCCCCTCTCGTATCTCGTGTGTAGTGCCTCTTGCGTCTCTCTTGTGCGGTGTCTATTGCCTCTCTCGTATCTCGTGTGTAGTGTCTGTTGCCTCTCTCGTATCTCGTGTGTAGTGTCTCCTGCCTCTGTGGTATCTTGTGTGTAGTGTCTCTTGCCTCTCTCGTATCTCGTGTGTAGTGGCTCTTGCCTCTCTTGTATCTCCTGTGTAGTGTCTCTTGCCTCTCTCTTATCTCGTGTGCAGTGTCTCTTGCCTCTGTTGTATCTCGTGTGTAGTGGGTCTTGCCTCTCTCGTATCTCGTGTGTAGTGTCTCTGGCGTCTCTCGTGTCTCCTGTGTAATGTCTCTTGCGTCTCTCGTATCTCGTGTGTAGTGTCTCTTGCGTCTCTCGCATCTACTGTGTAGTGTGTCTTGCATCTCCTGTGTAGTGTTTCTTGCGTCTCTCACATCTGCTGTGTAGTGTCTCTTGCGTCTCTCGCATCTCCTGTGTAGTGTCTATTGCGTCTCTCGCATCTCCTGTGTAGTGTCTCTTACGTCTCTCGTATCTCCTGTGTAGTGTCTCTTGCGTCTCTCGTATCTTGTCTGTAGTGTCTCTTGGGTCTGTCGTATCTCCTGTGTAGTGTCTCTTGCGTCGGTGGTATCTCGTGTGTAGTGTTTCTTGCGTTTCTTGTATCTCGTGTGTAGTGTCTCTTGCCTCTCTCGTATCTCGTGTGCAGTGTCTCTTGCCTCTCTGGTATCTCGTGTGTAGTGTCTCTTGCCTCTGTGGTATCTCGTGTGCAGTGTCTCTGGCGTCTCTCGTATCTCGTGTGTAGTGTCTCTTGCCTCCCACGTATCTCCTGTGTAGTGTGTCTTGCCTCCCACGTATCTCGTGTGTAGTGTCTCTTGCCTCTCTCGTATCTCGTGTGTAGTGTCTCTTGCCTCTCTCGTATCTCGTGTGTGGTGTCTCTTGCCTCTCTCGTATCTCGTGTGTAGTGTCTCTGGCATCTCCCGTATCTCGTGTGTAGTGTCTCTTGCCTCTCTCGTATCTCGTGTGTAGCGTCTCTTGCCTCTCTGGTATCTCCTGTGTAGTGTCTCTGGCGTCTCTCGTATCTCCTGTGTAGTGTCTCTGGCGTCTCTCGTATCTCCTGTGTAGTGTCTCTGGCGTCTCTCGTATCTCCTGTGTAGTGTCTCTGGCGTCTCTCGTGTCACCTGTGTAGTGTCTCTGGCGTCCCTCGTATCTCCTGTGTAGTGTCTCTTGCCTCTCTCGTATCTCGTGTGTAGTGTCTCTTGCCTCTCTCGTATCTCGTGTATAGTGTCTCTTGCCTCTCTCGTATCTCGTGTGTAGTGTCTCTAGCCTCTCTCGTATCTCGTGTGTAGTGTCTCTTGCCTCCCACGTATCTCGTGTGTAGGGTCTCTTGCCTCTGTCGTATCTCGTGTGTAGTGTCTCTGGCATCTCCCGTATCTCGTGTGTAGTGTCCTTTGCCTCTCTCGTATCTCGTGTGTAGTGTCTCTTGCCTCTCTCGTATCTCCTGTGTAGTGTCGCTGGCGTCTCTCGTATCTCCTGTGTAGTGTCTCTGGCGTCTCTCGTAACTCCTGTGTAGTGTCTCTGGCATCTCTCATATCTCTGTGTAGTGACTCTGGCGTCTCTCGTAACTCCTGTGTAGTGTCTCTGGCGTCCCTCGTGTCAGCTTTGTAGTGTCTCTTGCCTCACTCGTATCTCGTGTGTAGTGTCTCCTGCCTCTGTGGTATCTCGTGTGTAGTGTCTCTTGCCTCTCTCGGGTCTCGTGGGTAGTGTCTACTGCCTCTGTGGTATCTAGTGTGTAGTGTCTCTTGCCTCTCTCCTATCTCCTGTGTAGTGTCTCTTGCCTCTCTCGTATCTCCTGTGTAGTGTCTCTTGCCTCTCTCGTATCTCCTGTGTAGTGTCTCTTGCCTCTCTCGTATCTCGTGTGTAGTGTCTCTTGCCTGTCTCGTACCTCCTGTGTAGTGTCTCTGGCGTCTCCCGTATCTCCTGTGTAGTGTGTCTGGCGTCTCCCGTATCTCGTGTGTAGTGTCTCTTGCCTCTCTCGTATATCGTTTGTAGTGTCTCTTGCCTCTCTCGTATCTCCTGTGTAGTGTCTCTGGTGGATCTCGTATCTCGTGTGTAGTGTCTCTGGCATCTCCCGTATCTCGTGTATAGTGTCTCTTGCCTCTCTCGTATCTCGTGTTTAGCGTCTCTTGCCTCTCTGGTATCTCCTGTGTAGTGTCTCTGGCGTCTCTCGTATCTCCTGTGTAGTGTCTCTGGCGTCTCTCGTATCTCCTGTGTAGTGTCTCTGGCGTCTCTCGTATCTCCTGTGTAGTGTCTCTGGTGTCTCTCGTGTCACCTGTGTAGTGTCTCTGGCGTCTCTCGTATCTCCTGTGTAGTGTCTCTTGCCTCTCCTGTATCTCGTGTGTAGTGTCTCTTGCCTCTCCTGTATCTCGTGTGTAGTGTCTCTTGCCTCTCTCGTATCTCGTGTGTAGTGTCTCTTACCTCCCACATATCTCTTGTGTAGTGTCTCTGGCGTCTCTCGTATCTCCTGTGTAGCGTCTCTGGCATCTCTCCTATCTCCTGTGTAGTGTCTCTGGCGTCTCTCGTATCTCCTGTGTAGTGTCTCTGGCGTCTCTCATATCTCCTGTGTTAGCGTCCCTGGCATGTCTCGTGTCAGCTGTGTAGTGTCTCTTGCCTCTCTCGTATCTCGTGTGTAGTGTCTCCTGCCTCTGTGGTATCTCGTGTGTAATGTCTCTTGCCTCTCTCGTATCTCGTGTGTAGTGTCTCTTGCCTCTCTTGTATCTCGTGTGTAGTGTCTCCTTCTTCTGTGGTATCTCGTGTGTAGTGTGTATTGCCTCTCTCGTATCTCGTGTGTAGTGTCTCTTGCCTCTCTCTTATCTCGTGTGTAGTGTCTCTTGCCTCTGCGGTATCTCGTGTGTAGTGTCTATTTCCTCTCTCGTATCTCGTGTCCCTTGCCTCTCTTGTATCTCGTGTGTAGTGCCTCTTGCCCCTCTCCTATCTCGTGTGTAGTCTCTTGCGTCACTCGTGTGCGGTGTCTCTTGCCTCTCTCGTATCTCGTGTGTAGTGTCTGTGGCCTCTCTCGTATCTCGTGTGTAGTGTCTCCTGCCTCTGTGGTATCTTGTGTGTAGTGTCTCTTGCCTCTCTCGTATCTCGTGTGTAGTGTCTCCTGCCTCTGTGGTATCTCGTGTGTAGTGTCTCTTGCCTCCCTCGTATCTCGTGTGTAGAGTCTCCTGCCTCTGTGGTATCTCATGTGTAGTGTCTCTTGCCTCTCTCGTATCTCGTGTGTAGTGTCTCTTGCCTCTCTCGTATCTCCTGTGTAGTGTCTCTTGCCTCTCTCGTATCTCCTGTGTAGTGTCTCTTGCCTATCTCGTATCTCGTGTGCAGTGTCTCTTGCCTCTCTCGTATCTCGTGTGTAGTGTCTCTTGCCTCTCTCGTATCTCGTGGGCTGTGTCTCCTGCCTCTGTGGTATCTCGTGTGTAGTGTGTCTTGCCTCTCTCGTATCTCGTGTTTATGTCTCTTGCCTCTCTCGTGTCTCGTGTAGTGTCTCTTGCCTCTCTCGTATCTCGTGTGTAGTGTCTCTTGCCTCTCTCGTATCTCGTGTAGTGTCTCCTGCGTCCCTCGCATCTCCTGTATAGTGTCTCTTGCCTCTCTCTCGTAACTCCTGTGTAGTGTCTCTTGCGTCTTTCGTATCTCGTGTAGTGTCTCTTGGCTCTCTCGTATCTCGTGTGTAGTGTCTCTTGCCTCTCTCTCGTATCCCGTGCGTAGTGTCTCTTGCATCTCTTGTATCTCGTGCGTAGTGTCTCTTGCCTCTCTCGTATCTCGTGTGTAGTGTCTCTTGTGTCTCTCGCATCTCCTGTGTAGTGTCTCTTGCGTCTCTCGCATCTGCTGTATAGTGTTTCTTGCGTCTCTCGCATCTCCTGTGTAGTGTCTCTTGCGTCTCTCGTATCTCCTGTGTAGTGTTTCTTTCCTCTCTCGTATCTCGTGTGTAGTGTCTCTTGCGTCTCCGGTATCTCGTACGTAGTGTCTCTTGCCTCTCTCGTATCTCGTGTGTAGTGTCTCTTGCGTCTCTCTTGTCTCCTGTGTAGTGTCTCTTGCGTCTCTCATATCTCCTGTGTAGTGTCTCTTGCGTCTCTCGCATCTCCTGTGTAGTGTCTCTTGCGTCTCTCGCATCTCCTGTGTAGTGTCTCTTGCGCCTCTCGTATCTCCAGTGTAGTGTCTCTTGCGTCTCTCGTATCTTGTCTGTAGTGACTCTTGCGTCTCTCGTATCTCCTGTGTAGTGTCTCTTTCCTCTCTCGTATCTCGTGTGTAGTGTCTCTTGCCTCTCTGGTATCTCCTGTTTAATGTCTCTTGCCTCTCTTGTATCTCGTGTGTAGTGTCTCTTGCCTCTCTCGTATCTCGTGTGCAGTGTCTCTTGCCTCTCTCGTATCTCCTTTGTAGTGTCTCTTGCCTCTCTCGTATCTCCTGTGTAGTGTCTCTGGCGTTTCTCGTATCTCCTGTGTAGTGTCTCTGGCGTCTCTCGTATCTCCTGTGTAGTGTCTCTGGCGTCTCTCGTATCTCCTGTGTAGTGTCTCTGGCGTCTCTCGTATCTCCTGTGTAGTGTACCAGGCGTCTCTCGTGTCACCTGTGTAGTGTCTCTGGCGTCTCCCATATCTCCTGTGTAGTGTGTCTGGCGTCTCCCGTATCTCGTGTGTAGTGTCACTTGCCTCTCTCGTATCTCGTGTGTAGTGTCTCTTGCCTCCCACGTATCTCGTGTGTAGTGTCTCTTGCCTCTCTTGTATTTCGTGTGTAGTGTCTCTTTCCTCTCTCGTATCTCGTGTGTAGTGTCTCTTGCCTCTCTTGTATCTCGTGTGTAGTGTCTCTGGCATCTCCCGTATCTCGTGTGTAGTGTCTCTTGCCTCTCTCGTATGTCCGTTGTAGTGTCTCTGGCGTCTCTTGTATCTCCTGTGTAGTGTCTCTGGCGTCTCTCGTATCTCGTGTGTAGTGTCTCTGGCATCTCCCGTATCTCGTGTGTAGTGTCTCTTGCCTCTCTTGTATCTCGTGTGTAGTGTCTCTTGCCTCTCTCGTATCTCCTGTGTAGTGTCTCTGGCGTCTCTCGTATCTCCTGTGTAGTGTCTCTAGCATCTCTCGTATCTCCTGTGTAGTGTCTCTGGCGTCTCTCATATCTCCTGTGTAGTGTCTCTTGCCTCTCTCGTATCTCGTGTGTAGTGTCTCTTGCCTCCCACGTATCTCGTGTGTAGTGTCTCTTGCCTCTCTGGTATCTCGTGTGTAGTGTCTCTTGCCTCTCTCGCATCTCGTGTGTAGTGTCTCTGGCATCTCCCATATCTCGTGTGTAGTGTCTCTTGCCTCTCTCGTATCTCCTGTGTAGTGTCTCTGGCGTCTCTCGTATCTCCTGTGTAGTGTCTCTGGCGTCTCTCGTATCTCGTGTGTAGTGTCTCTGGCATCTCCCGTGTCTCGTGTGTAGTGTCTCTGGCATCTCCCGTGTCTTGTGTGTAGTGTCTCTGGCATCTCCTGTATCTCCTGTGTAGTGTCTCTTGCCTCTCTCGTATCTCCTGTGTAGTGTCTCTGGCGTCTCTCGTATCTCCTGTGTAGTGTCTCTGGCATCTCTCATATCTCCTGTGTAGTGTCTCTTGCGTCTCTCGTATCTCCTGTGTAGTGTCTCTGGCGTCTCTCGTGTCACCTGTGTAGTGTCTCTGGCGTCTCTCATATCTCCTGTGTAGTGTCTCTTGCCTCTCTCGTATCTCGTGTGTAGTGTCTCTTGCCTCTCCTGTATCTCGTGTGTAGTGTCTCTTTCCTCCCACATATCTCGTGTGTAGTGTCTCTTGCGTCTGTCGTATCTCGTGTGTAGTGTCTCTTGCCTCTCTCGTATCTCGTGTGTAGTGTCTCTTGCCTCTCTCGTATCTTGTGTGTAGTGTCTCTGGCATCTCCCGTATCTTGTGTGTAGTGTCTCTTGCCTCTCTCGTATCTCCTGTGTAGTGTCTCTGGCGTCTCTCGTATCTCCTGTGTAGTGTCTCTGGCGTCTGTCGTATCTCCTGTGTAGTGTCTCTGGCATCTCCCGTATCTCGTGTGTAGTGTCTCTTGCCTCTCTCGTATCTCGTGTGTAGTGTCTCTTGCCTCTCTCGTATCTCCTGTGTAGTGTCTCTGGCGTCTCTCGTATATCCTGTGTAGTGTCTCTGGCGTCTCTCTTATCTCCTGTGTAGTGTCTCTGGCATCTCCCGTATCTCGTGTGTAGTGTCTCTTGCCTCTCCTGTATCTCGTGTGTAGTGTCTCTTGCCTCTCTCGTATCTCGTGTGTAGTGTCTCTTACCTCCCACATATCTCGTGTGTAGTGTCTCTGGCGTCTCTCGTATCTCCTGTGTAGCGTCTCTGGCATCTCTCCTATCTCCTGTGTAGTGTCTCTGGCGTCTCTCGTATCTCCTGTGTAGTGTCTCTGGCGTCTCTCATATCTCCTGTGTAGCGTTCCTGGCATGTCTCGTGTCAGCTGTGTAGTGTCTCTTGCCTCTCTCGTATCTCGTGTGTAGTGTCTCCTGCCTCTGTGGTATCTCGTGTGTAGTGTCTCTTGCCTCTCTCGTATCTCGTGTGTAGTGTCTCTTGCCTCTCTTGTATCTCGTGTGTAATGTCTACTTCCTCTGTGGTATCTCGTGTGTAGTGTGTATTGCCTCTCTCGTATCTCGTGTGTAGTGTCTCTTGCCTCTCTCTTATCTCGTGTGTAGTGTCTCTTGCCTCTGCGGTATCTCGTGTGTAGTGTCTATTTCCTCTCTCGTATCTCGTGTCCCTTGCCTCTCTTGTATCTCGTGTGTAGTGCCTCTTGCCCCTCTCCTATCTCGTGTGTAGTCTCTTGCGTCACTCGTGTGCGGTGTCTCTTGCCTCTCTCGTATCTCGTGTGTAGTGTCTGTGGCCTCTCTCGTATCTCGTGTGTAGTGTCTCCTGCCTCTGTGGTATCTTGTGTGTAGTGTCTCTTGCCTCTCTCGTATCTCGTGTGTAGTGTCTCCTGCCTCTGTGGTATCTCGTGTGTAGTGTCTCTTGCCTCCCTCGTATCTCGTGTGTAGAGTCTCCTGCCTCTGTGGTATCTCATGTGTAGTGTCTCTTGCCTCTCTCGTATCTCGTGTGTAGTGTCTCTTGCCTCTCTCGTATCTCCTGTGTAGTGTCTCTTGCCTCTCTCGTATCTCCTGTGTAGTGTCTCTTGCCTATCTCGTATCTCGTGTGCAGTGTCTCTTGCCTCTCTCGTATCTCGTGTGTAGTGTCTCTTGCCTCTCTCGTATCTCGTGGGCTGTGTCTCCTGCCTCTGTGGTATCTCGTGTGTAGTGTGTCTTGCCTCTCTCGTATCTCGTGTGTATGTCTCTTGCCTCTCTCGTGTCTCGTGTAGTGTCTCTTGCCTCTCTCGTATCTCGTGTGTAGTGTCTCTTGCCTCTCTCGTATCTCGTGTAGTGTCTCCTGCGTCCCTCGCATCTCCTGTATAGTGTCTCTTGCCTCTCTCTCGTAACTCCTGTGTAGTGTCTCTTGCGTCTTTCGTATCTGGTGTAGTGTCTCTTGGCTCTCTCGTATCTCGTGTGTAGTGTCTCTTGCCTCTCTCTCGTATCCCGTGCGTAGTGTCTCTTGCATCTCTTGTATCTCGTGCGTAGTGTATCTTGCCTCTCTCGTATCTCGTGTGTAGTGTCTCTTGTGTCTCTCGCATCTCCTGTGTAGTGTCTCTTGCGTCTCTCGCATCTGCTGTATAGTGTTTCTTGCGTCTCTCGCATCTCCTGTGTAGTGTCTCTTGCGTCTCTCGTATCTCCTGTGTAGTGTTTCTTTCCTCTCTCGTATCTCGTGTGTAGTGTCTCTTGCGTCTCCGGTATCTCGTACGTAGTGTCTCTTGCCTCTCTCGTATCTCGTGTGTAGTGTCTCTTGCGTCTCTCTTGTCTCCTGTGTAGTGTCTCTTGCGTCTCTCATATCTCCTGTGTAGTGTCTCTTGCGTCTCTCGCATCTCCTGTGTAGTGTCTCTTGCGTCTCTCGCATCTCCTGTGTAGTGTCTCTTGCGCCTCTCGTATCTCCAGTGTAGTGTCTCTTGCGTCTCTCGTATCTTGTCTGTAGTGACTCTTGCGTCTCTCGTATCTCCTGTGTAGTGTCTCTTTCCTCTCTCGTATCTCCTGTGTAGTGTCTCTTGCCTCTCTGGTATCTCCTGTTTAATGTCTCTTGCCTCTCTTGTATCTCGTGTGTAGTGTCTCTTGCCTCTCTCGTATCTCGTGTGCAGTGTCTCTTGCCTCTCTCGTATCTCCTTTGTAGTGTCTCTTGCCTCTCTCGTATCTCCTGTGTAGTGTCTCTGGCGTTTCTCGTATCTCCTGTGTAGTGTCTCTGGCGTCTCTCGTATCTCCTGTGTAGTGTCTCTGGCGTCTCTTGTATCTCCTGTGTAGTGTCTCTGGCGTCTCTCGTATCTCCTGTGTAGTGTCTCTGGCGTCTCTCGTATCTCCTGTGTAGTGTCTCTGGCGTCTCTCGTATCTCCTGTGTAGTGTCTCTGGCGTCTCTCGTATCTCCTGTGTAGTGTCTCTTGCCTCTCTCGTATCTCGTGTGTAGTGTCTCTTGCCTCCCACGTATCTCGTGTGTGGTGTCTCTTGCCTGTCTCGTATCTCGTGTGTAGTGTCTCTTGCCTCTCTCGTATCTCCTGTGTAGTGTCTCTGGCGTCTCTCGTATCTCCTGTGTAGTGTACCTGGCGTCTCTCGTGTCACCTGTGTAGTGTCTCTGTCGTCTCCCGTATCTCCTGTGTAGTGTGTCTGGCGTCTCCCGTATCTCGTGTGTAGTGTCACTTGCCTCTCTCGTATCTCGTGTGTAGTGTCTCTTGCCTCCCACGTATCTCGTGTGTAGTGTCTCTTGCCTCTCTTGTATTTCGTGTGTAGTGTCTCTTTCCTCTCTCGTATCTCGTGTGTAGTGTCTCTTGCCTCTCTTGTATCTCGTGTGTAGTGTCTCTGGCATCTCCCGTATCTCGTGTGTAGTGTCTCTTGCCTCTCTCGTATGTCCGTTGTAGTGTCTCTGGCGTCTCTTGTATCTCCTGTGTAGTGTCTTTGGCGTCTCTCGTATCTCCTGTGTAGTGTCTCTGGCGTCTCTCGTATCTCGTGTGTAGTGTCTCTGGCATCTCCCGTGTCTCGTGTGTAGTGTCTCTGGCATCTCCCGTGTCTCGTGTGTAGTGTCTCTGGCATCTCCTGTATCTCGTGTGTAGTGTCTCTTGCCTCTCTCGTATCTCCTGTGTAGTGTCTCTGGCGTCTCTCGTATCTCCTGTGTAGTGTCTCTGGCATCTCTCATATCTCCTGTGTAGTGTCTCTTGCGTCTCTCGTATCTCCTGTGTAGTGTCTCTGGCGTCTCTCGTGTCACCTGTGTAGTGTCTCTGGCGTCTCTCATATCTCCTGTGTAGTGTGTCTTGCCTCTCTCGTATCTCGTGTGTAGTGTCTCTTGCCTCTCCTGTATCTCGTGTGTAGTGTCTCTTTCCTCCCACATATCTCGTGTGTAGTGTCTCTTGCGTCTGTCGTATCTCGTGTGTAGTGTCTCTTGCCTCTCTCGTATCTCGTGTGTAGTGTCTCTTGCCTCTCTCGTATCTTGTGTGTAGTGTCTCTGGCATCTCCCGTATCTTGTGTGTAGTGTCTCTTGCCTCTCTCTTATCTCCTGTGTAGTGTCTCTGGCGTCTCTCGTATCTCCTGTGTAGTGTCTCTGGCGTCTGTCGTATCTCCTGTGTAGTGTCTCTGGCATCTCCCGTATCTCGTGTGTAGTGTCTCTTGCCTCTCTCGTATCTCGTGTGTAGTGTCTCTTGCCTCTCTCGTATCTCCTGTGTAGTGTCTCTGGCGTCTCTCGTATATCCTGTGTAGTGTCTCTGGCGTCTCTCTTATCTCCTGTGTAGTGTCTCTGGCATCTCTCGTATCTCCTGTGTAGTGTCTCTGGCGTCTCTCGTATCTCCTGTGTAGTGTCTCTGGCGTCTCTCGTATCTCCTTTGTAGCGTCCCTGGCGTGTCTCGTGTCAGCTGTGTAGTGTCTCTTGCCTCTCTCGTATCTCGTGTGTAGTGTCTCCTGCCTCTGTGGTATCTCGTGTGTAGTGTCTCTTGCCTCTCTCCTATCTCGTGTGTAGTGTCTCCTGCCTGTGTGGTATCTCGTGTGTAGTGTCTCTTGCCTCTCTCCTATCTCCTGTGTAGTGTCTCTTGCCTCTCTCCTATCTCCTGTGTAGTGTCTCTTACCTCTCTCCTATCTCGTGTGTTGTGTCTCTTGCCTTTGTGTTGTCTCGTTTGTAGTGTCTCTTGCCTCTCTCGTATCTCGTATCTCTTGCCTCTCTCGTATCTCGTGTGCAGTGTCTCTTGCCTCTCTCGTATCGCGTGTGTAGTGTCTCTTGCGTCTCTCGTATCTGGTTTGCAGTGTCTCTTGCCTCTCTCGTATCTCGTGTGTAGTGTCTCTTGCCTCTCTCTTATCTCGTGTGTAGTGTCTCCTGCCTCTGTGGTATCTCGTGTGTAGTGTCTCCTGCCTCTGTGGTATCTCATGTGTAGTGTCTCTTGCCTCTCTCGTATCTCGTGTGTAGTGTCTCTTGCCTCTCTCGTATCTCGTGTGTAGTGTCTCTTGCCTCTCTTGTATCTCGTGTGTAGTGTCTCCTTCCTCTGTGGTATCTCGTGTGTAGTGTGTATTGCCTCTCTCGTATCTCGTGTGTAGTGTCTCTTGCCTCTCTCGTATGTCCGTTGTAGTGTCTCTGGCGTCTCTTGTATCTCCTGTGTAGTGTCTCTGGCGTCTCTCGTATCTCGTGTGTAGTGTCTCTGGCATCTCCCGTATCTCGTGTGTAGTGTCTCTTGCCTCTCTTGTATCTCGTGTGTAGTGTCTCCTTCCTCTGTGGTATCTCGTGTGTAGTGTGTATTGCCTCTCTCGTATCTCGTGTGTAGTGTCTCTTGCCTCTCTCTTATCTCGTGTGTAGCGTCTCTTGCCTCTGTGGTATCTCATGTGTAGTGTCTCTTGCCTCTCTCGTATCTCGTGTGTAGTGTCTCTTGCCTCTCTCGTATCTCGTGTGTAGTGTCTCTTGCCTCTCTTGTATCTCGTGTGTAGTGTCTCCTTCCTCTGTGGTATCTCGTGTGTAGTGTGTATTGCCTCTCTCGTATCTCGTGTGTAGTGTCTCTTGCCTCTCTCTTATCTCGTGTGTAGCGTCTCTTTCCTCTGTGGTATCTCGTGTGTAGTGTCTGTTTCCTCTCTCGTATCTCGTGTCCCTTGCCTCTCTTGTATCTCGTGTGTAGTGCCTCTTGCCCCTCTCCTATCTCGTGTGTAGTGTCTCTTGCGTCACTCGTGTGCGGTGTCTCTTGCCTCTCTCGTATCTCGTGTGTAGTGTCTGTTGCCTCTCTCGTATCTCGTGTGTAGTGTCTCCTGCCTCTGTGGTATCTCGTTTGTAGTGTCTCTTGCCTCTCTCGGGTCTCGTGGATAGTGTCTCCTGCCTCTGTGGTATCTCGTGTGTAGTGTCACTTGCCTCTCTCGTATCTCGTGTGTAGTGTCTCTTGCCTCCCACGTATCTCGTGTGTAGTGTCTCTTGCCTCTCTTGTATTTCGTGTGTAGTGTCTCTTTCCTCTCTCGTATCTCGTGTGTAGTGTCTCTTGCCTCTCTTGTATCTCGTGTGTAGTGTCTCTGGCATCTCCCGTATCTCGTGTGTAGTGTCTCTTGCCTCTCTCGTATGTCCGTTGTAGTGTCTCTGGCGTCTCTTGTATCTCCTGTGTAGTGTCTCTGGCGTCTCTCGTATCTCGTGTGTAGTGTCTCTGGCATCTCCCGTATCTCGTGTGTAGTGTCTCTTGCCTCTCTTGTATCTCGTGTGTAGTGTCTCCTTCCTGTGTGGTATCTCGTGTGTAGTGTGTATTGCCTCTCTCGTATCTCGTGTGTAGTGTCTCTTGCCTCTCTCTTATCTCGTGTGTAGCGTCTCTTGCCTCTGTGGTATCTCGTGTGTAGTGTCTATTTCCTCTCTCGTATCTCGTGTCCCTTGCCTCTCTTGTATCTCATGTGTAGTGCCTCTTGCCCCTCTCCTATCTCGTGTGTAGTGTCTCTTGCGTCACTCGTGTGCGGTGTCTCTTGCCTCTCTCGTATCTCGTGTGTAGTGTCTGTTGCCTCTCTCGTATCTCGTGTGTAGTGTCTCCTGCCTCTGTGGTATCTTGTGTGTAGTGTCTCTTGCCTCTCTCGTATCTCGTGTGTAGTGTCTCCTGCCTCTGTGGTATCTCGTGTGTAGTGTCTCTTGCCTCCCTCGTATGTCGTGTGTAGAGTCTCCTGCCTCTGTGGTATCTCGTGTGTAGTGTCTCTTGACTCTCTCCTATCTCCTGTGTAGTGTCTCTTGCCTCTCTCGTATCTCGTGTGTAGTGTCTCTTGTCTCTCTCGTATCTCGTGTGTAGTGTCTCTTGCCTCTCTCGTATCTCGTGTGTAGTGTCTCTTGCCTCTCTCGTATCTCCTGTGTAGTGTCTCTTGCCTATCTCGTATCTCGTGTGCAGTGTCTCTTGCCTCTCTCGTATCTCGTGTGTAGTGTCTCTTGCCTCTCTCGTATCTCGTGTGTAGTGTCTCTTGCCTATCTCCTATCTCCTGTGTAGTGTCTCTTGCCTCTCTCGTATCTCCTGTGTAGTGTCTCTTGCCTCTCTCGTATCTCGTGTGCAGTGTCTCTTGCCTCTCGCGTATCTCGTGTGTAGTGACTCTTGCCTCTCTCGTATCTCGTGGGCAGTGTCTCCTGCCTCTGTGGTATCTCGTTTGTAGTGTGTCTTGCCTCTCTCGTATCTCGTGTGTATGTCTCTTGCCTCTCTCGTATCTCGTGTGTAGTGTCTCTTGCCTCTCTCGTATCTCCTGTGTAGTGTCTCTTGCCTCTCTCGTATCTCGTGTAGTGTCTCTTGCGTCCCTCGCATCTCCTGTGTAGTGTCTCTTGCCTCTCTCGTATCTCCTGTGTAGTGTCTCTTGGGTCTCTCCTATCTCGTCTGTAGTGTCTCTTGCGTCTCTCGTATCTCCTGTGTAGTGTCTCTTGCGTCTCTCGTATCTCCTGTGTAGTGTCTCTTGCGTCTCTCGCATCTCCTGTGTAGTGTCTCTTGCCTCTCTGGTATCTCGTGTGTAGTGTCTCTTGCCTCTCTCGTATCTCGTGTGTAGTGTCTCTTGCGTCCCACGTATCTCGTTTGTAGTGTCTCTTGCCTCTCTCGTATCTCGTTTGTAGTGTCTCTTGCCTCTCTCGTATCTCGTGTGTAGTGTCTCTTGCCTCTCTCGTATCTCGTGTGTAGTGTCTCTTGCCTCTCTCGTATCTCCTGTGTAGTGTCTCTGGCGTCTCCCGTATCTCCTGTGTAGTGTGTCTGGCGTCTCCCGTATCTCGTGTGTAGTGTCTCTTGCCTCTCTCGTATCTCGTTTGTAGTGTCTCTTGCCTCTCTCGTATCTCCTGTGTAGTGTCTCTGGTGGATCTCGTATCTCGTGTGTAGTGTCTCTGGCATCTCCCGTATCTCGTGTATAGTGTCTCTTGCCTCTCTCGTATCTCGTGTGTAGCGTCTCTTGCCTCTCTGGTATCTCCTGCGTAGTGTCTCTGGCGTCTCTCGTATCTCCTGTGTAGTGTCTCTGGCGTCTCACGTATCTCCTGTGTCGTGTCTCTGGCGTCTGTCGTATCTCCTGTGTAGTGTCTCTGGCGTCTCTCGTGTCACCTGTGTAGTGTCTCTGGCGTCCCTCATATCTCCTGTGTAGTGTCTCTTGCCTCTCTGGTATCTCGTGTGTAGTGTCTCTTGCCTCTCTCGTATCTCGTGTAGTGTCTCTTGCCTCTCTCATATCTCGTGTGTAGTGTCTCTAGCCTCTCTCGTATCTCGTGTGTAGTGTCTCTTGCCTCCCACGTATCTCGTGTGTAGGGTCTCTTGCCTCTCTCGTATCTCGTGTGTAGTGTCTCTTGCCTCTCTCGTATCTCCTGTGTAGTGTCTCTGGCGTCTCTCGTATCTCCTGTGTAGTGTCTCTGGAGTCTCTCGTATCTCGTGTGTAGTGTCTCTGGCATCTCCCCTGTCTCGTGTGTAGTGTCTCTTGCCTCTCTCGTATCTCGTGTGTAGTGTCTCTTGCCTCTCTCGTATCTCGTGTGTAGTGTCTCTTGCCTCTCTCGTATCTCCTGTGTAGTGTCTCTTGCCTATCTCGGATCTCGTGTGCAGTGTCTCTTGCCTCTCTCGTATCTCGTGTGTAGTGTCTCTTGCCTCTCTCGTATCTCGTGGGCTGTGTCTCCTGCCTCTGTGGTATCTCGTGTGTAGTGTGTCTTGCCTCTCTCGTATCTCTTGTGTATGTCTCTTGCCTCTCTCGTGTCTCGTGTAGTGTCTCTTGCCTCTCTCGTATCTCGTGTGTAGTGTCTCTTGCCTCTCTCGTATCTCGTGTAGTGTCTCCTGCGTCCCTCGCATCTCCTGTGTAGTGTCTCTTGCCTCTCTCTCGTAACTCCTGTGTAGTGTCTCTTGCGTCTTTCGTATCTCGTGTAGTGTCTCTTGGCTCTCTCGTATCTCGTGTGTAGTGTCTCTTGTGTCTCTCGCATCTCCTGTGTAGTGTCTCTTGCGTCTCTCGCATCTGCTGTATAGTGTTTCTTGCATCTCTCGCATCTCCTGTGTAGTGTCTCTTGCGTCTCTCGTATCTCCTGTGTAGTGTTTCTTTCCTCTCTCGTGTCTCGTGTGTAGTGTCTCTTGCGTCTCCGGTATCTCGTACGTAGTGTCTCTTGCCTCTCTCGTATCTCGTGTGTAGTGTCTCTTGCGTCACTCTTGTCTCCTGTGTAGTGTCTCTTGCGTCTCTCATATCTCCTGTGTAGTGTCTCTTGCGTCTCTCGCATCTCCTGTGTAGTGTCTCTTGCGTCTCTCGCATCTCCTGTGTAGTGTCTCTTGCGCCTCTCGTATCTCCAGTGTAGTGTCTCTTGCGTCTCTCGTATCTTGTCTGTAGTGACTCTTGCGTCTCTCGTATCTCCTGTGTAGTGTCTCTTTCCTCTCTCGTATCTCCTGTGTAGTGTCTCTTGCCTCTCTGGTATCTCCTGTTTAATGTCTCTTGCCTCTCTTGTATCTCGTGTGTAGTGTCTCTTGCCTCTCTCGTATCTCGTGTGCAGTGTCTCTTGCCTCTCTCGTATCTCCTTTGTAGTGTCTCTTGCCTCTCTCGTATCTCCTGTGTAGTGTCTCTGGCGTTTCTCGTATCTCCTGTGTAGTGTCTCTGGCGTCTCTCGTATCTCCTGTGTAGTGTCTCTGGCGTCTCTCGTATCTCCTGTGTAGTGTCTCTGGCGTCTCTCGTATCTCCTGTGTAGTGTCTCTGGCGTCTCTCGTATCTCCTGTGTAGTGTCTCTGGCGTCTCTCGTATCTCCTGTGTAGTGTCTCTGGCGTCTCTCGTATCTCCTGTGTAGTGTCTCTTGCCTCTCTCGTATCTCGTGTGTAGTGTCTCTTGCCTCCCACGTATCTCGTGTGTGGTGTCTCTTGCCTGTCTCGTATCTCGTGTGTAGTGTCTCTTGCCTCTCTCGTATCTCCTGTGTAGTGTCTCTGGCATCTCTCATATCTCCTGTGTAGTGTCTCTGGCGTCTCTCGCATCTACTGTGTAGTGTCTGTGGCGTCTCTCGTGTCACCGGTGTAGTGTCTCTGGCGTCTCTTGTATCTCCTGTGTAGTGTCTCTTGCCTCTCTCGTATCTCGTGTGTAGTGTCTCTTGCCTCTCTCGTATCTCGTGTGTAGTGTCTCTTGCCTCTCTCGTATCTCGTGTGTAGTGTCTCTTGCCTGTCTCGTATCTCGTGTGTACTGTCTCTGGCGTCTCTCGTATCTCGTGTGTAGTGTCTCTGGCATCTCCCGTATCTCGTGTGTAGTGTCTCTTGCCTCTCTCGTATCTCGTGTGTAGTGTCTCTTGCCTCTCTCGTATCTCGTGTGTAGTGTCTCTTGCCTCTCTCGTATCTCGTGTGTAGTGTCTCTGGCGTCTCTCGTATCTCCTGTGTAGTGTCTCTGGCGTCTCTCGTATCTCCTGTGTAGTGTCTCTGGCGTCTCTCGTATCTCCTGTGTAGTGTCTCTGGCGTCTCTAGTATCTCCTGTGTAGTGTCTCTGGCGTCTCTCGTAACTCCTGTGTAGTGTCTCTGGCGTCTCTCGTGTCAGCTGTGTAGTGTCTCTTGCCTCTCTCGTATCTCGTGTGTAGTGTCTCCTCCCTCTGCGGTATCTCGTGTGTAGTGTCTCTTGCCTCTCTCGTGTCTCGTGGGTAGTGTCTCCTGCCTCTCTCGTATCTCGTGTGTAGTGTCTCTTGCCTCTCTTGTATCTCGTGTGTAGTGTCTCCTACCTCTGTGGTATCTCGTGTGTAGTGTCTGTTGCCTCTCTCGTATCTCGTGTGCAGTGTGTCCTTCCTCTGTCGTATCTCGTGTGTAGTGTCTCTTGCGTCTCTCGTATCTGGTTTGCAGTGTCTCTTGCGTCTCTTGTATCTCGTGTGTAGTGTCTCCTGCCTCTGTGGTATCTCGTGTGTAGTGTCTCTTGCCTCTCTCGTATCTCGTGTGTAGTGTCTCTTGCCTCTCTCGAATCTCGTGTGTAGTGTCTCTTTCCTCTCTCGTATCTCGTGTGCAGTGTCTCCTGCCTCTGTGGTATCTCGTGTGTGGGGTGTATTGCCTCTCTCGTATCTCGTGTGTAGTGTCTCTTGCCTCTTTTTTAAGTCGTGTGTAGTGTCTTTTGCCTCTGTGGTATCTCGTGTGTAGTGTCTCTTGCCTCTCTCGTATCTGGTGTCTCTTGCCTCTCTTGTATCTCGTGTGTAGTGTCTCTTGCCTCTCTCGTATCTCGTATCTCTTGCCTCTCTCGTATCTCGTGTGCAGTGTCTCTTGCCTCTCTCGTATCGCGTGTGTAGTGTCTCTTGCGTCTCTCGTATCTGGTTTGCAGTGTCTCTTGCCTCTCTCGTATCTCGTGTGTAGTGTCTCTTGCCTCTCTCTTATCTCGTGTGTAGTGTCTCCTGCCTCTGTGGTATCTCGTGTGTAGTGTCTCCTGCCTCTGTGGTATCTCATGTGTAGTGTCTCTTGCCTCTCTCGTATCTCGTGTGTAGTGTCTCTTGCCTCTCTCGTATCTCGTGTGTAGTGTCTCTTGCCTCTCTTGTATCTCGTGTGTAGTGTCTCCTTCCTCTGTGGTATCTCGTGTGTAGTGTGTATTGCCTCTCTCGTATCTCGTGTGTAGTGTCTCTTGCCTCTCTCTTATCTCGTGTGTAGCGTCTCTTTCCTCTGTGGTATCTCGTGTGTAGTGTCTGTTTCCTCTCTCGTATCTCGTGTCCCTTGCCTCTCTTGTATCTCGTGTGTAGTGCCTCTTGCCCCTCTCCTATCTCGTGTGTAGTGTCTCTTGCGTCACTCGTGTGCGGTGTCTCTTGCCTCTCTCGTATCTCGTGTGTAGTGTCTGTTGCCTCTCTCGTATCTCGTGTGTAGTGTCTCCTGCCTCTGTGGTATCTCGTTTGTAGTGTCTCTTGCCTCTCTCGGGTCTCGTGGATAGTGTCTCCTGCCTCTGTGGTATCTCGTGTGTAGTGTCACTTGCCTCTCTCGTATCTCGTGTGTAGTGTCTCTTGCCTCCCACGTATCTCATGTGTAGTGTCTCTTGCCTCTCTTGTATTTCGTGTGTAGTGTCTCTTTCCTCTCTCGTATCTCGTGTGTAGTGTCTCTTGCCTCTCTTGTATCTCGTGTGTAGTGTCTCTGGCATCTCCCGTATCTCGTGTGTAGTGTCTCTTGCCTCTCTCGTATGTCCGTTGTAGTGTCTCTGGCGTCTCTTGTATCTCCTGTGTAGTGTCTCTGGCGTCTCTCGTATCTCGTGTGTAGTGTCTCTGGCATCTCCCGTATCTCGTGTGTAGTGTCTCTTGCCTCTCTTGTATCTCGTGTGTAGTGTCTCCTTCCTCTGTGGTATCTCGTGTGTAGGGTGTATTGCCTCTGTCGTATCTCGTGTGTAGTGTCTCTTGCCTCTCTCTTATCTCGTGTGTAGCGTCTCTTGCCTCTGTGGTATCTCGTGTGTAGTGTCTATTTCCTCTCTCGTATCTCGTGTCCCTTGCCTCTCTTGTATCTCATGTGTAGTGCCTCTTGCCCCTCTCCTATCTCGTGTGTAGTGTCTCTTGCGTCACTCGTGTGCGGTGTCTCTTGCCTCTCTCGTATCTCGTGTGTAGTGTCTGTTGCCTCTCTCATATCTCGTGTGTAGTGTCTCCTGCCTCTGTGGTATCTTGTGTGTAGTGTCTCTTGCCTCTCTCGTATCTCGTGTGTAGTGTCTCCTGCCTCTGTGGTATCTCGTGTGTAGTGTCTCTTGCCTCCCTCGTATGTCGTGTGTAGAGTCTCCTGCCTCTGTGGTATCTCGTGTGTAGTGTCTCTTGACTCTCTCCTATCTCCTGTGTAGTGTCTCTTGCCTCTCTCGTATCTCGTGTGTAGTGTCTCTTGTCTCTCTCGTATCTCGTGTGTAGTGTCTCTTGCCTCTCTCGTATCTCGTGTGTAGTGTCTCTTGCCTCTCTCGTATCTCCTGTGTAGTGTCTCTTGCCTATCTCGTATCTCGTGTGCAGTGTCTCCTGCCTATCTCGTATCTCGTGTGCAGTGTCTCTTGCCTCTCTCGTATCTCGTGTGTAGTGTCTCTTGCCTCTCTCGTATCTCGTGTGTAGTGTCTCTTGCCTATCTCCTATCTCCTGTGTAGTGTCTCTTGCCTCTCTCGTATCTCCTGTGTAGTGTCTCTTGCCTCTCTCGTATCTCGTGTGCAGTGTCTCTTGCCTCTCGAGTATCTCGTGTGTAGTGACTCTTGCCTCTCTCGTATCTCGTGGGCAGTGTCTCCCGCCTCTGTGGTATCTCGTTTGTAGTGTGTCTTGCCTCTCTCGTATCTCGTGTGTATGTCTCTTGCCTCTCTCGTATCTCGTGTGTAGTGTCTCTTGCCTCTCTCGTATCTCCTGTGTAGTGTCTCTTGCCTCTCTCGTATCTCGTGTAGTGTCTCTTGCGTCCCTCACATCTCCTGTGTAGTGTCTCTTGCCTCTCTCGTATCTCCTGTGTAGTGTCTCTTGGGTCTCTCCTATCTCGTCTGTAGTGTCTCTTGCGTCTCTCGTATCTCCTGTGTAGTGTCTCTTGCGTCTCTCCTATCTCCTGTGTAGTGTCTCTTGCGTCTCTCGCATCTCCTGTGTAGTGTCTCTTGCCTCTCTGGTATCTCGTGTGTAGTGTCTCTTGCCTCTCCCGTATCTCGTGTGTAGTGTCTCTTGCGTCCCACGTATCTCGTTTGTAGTGTCTCTTGCCTCTCTCGTATCTCGTTTGTAGTGTCTCTTGCCTCTCTCATATCTCGTGTGTAGTGTCTCTTGCCTCTCTCGTATCTCGTGTGTAGTGTCTCTTGCCTCTCTCGTATCTCCTGTGTAGTGTCTCTGGCGTCTCCCGTATCTCCTGTGTAGTGTGTCTGGCGTCTCCCGTATCTCGTGTGTAGTGTCTCTTGCCTCTCTCGTATCTCGTTTGTAGTGTCTCTTGCCTCTCTCGTATCTCCTGTGTAGTGTCTCTGGTGGATCTCGTATCTCGTGTGTAGTGTCTCTGGCATCTCCCTTATCTCGTGTATAGTGTCTCTTGCCTCTCTCGTATCTCGTGTGTAGCGTCTCTTGCCTCTCTGGTATCTCCTGTGTAGTGTCTCTGGCGTCTCTCGTATCTCCTGTGTAGTGTCTCTGGCGTCTCACGTATCTCCTGTGTCGTGTCTCTGGCGTCTGTCGTATCTCCTGTGTAGTGTCTCTGGCGTCTCTCGTGTCACCTGTGTAGTGTCTCTGGCGTCCCTCATATCTCCTGTGTAGTGTCTCTTGCCTCTCTGGTATCTCGTGTGTAGTGTCTCTTGCCTCTCTTGTATCTCGTGTAGTGTCTCTTGCCTCTCTCGTATCTCGTGTGTAGTGTCTCTAGCCTCTCTCGTATCTCGTGTGTAGTGTCTCTTGCCTCCCACGTATGTCGTGTGTAGGGTCTCTTGCCTCTCTCGTATCTCGTGTGTAGTGTCTCTTGCCTCTCTCGTATCTCCTGTGTAGTGTCTCTGGCGTCTCTCGTATCTCCTGTGTAGTGTCTCTGGAGTCTCTCGTATCTCGTGTGTAGTGTCTCTGGCATCTCCCCTGTCTCGTGTGTAGTGTCTCTTGCCTCTCTCGTATCTCGTGTGTAGTGTCTCTTGCCTCTCTCGTATCTCGTGTGTAGTGTCTCTTGCCTCTCTCGTATCTCCTGTGTAGTGTCTCTTGCCTATCTCGTATCTCGTGTGCAGTGTCTCTTGCCTCTCTCGTATCTCGTGTGTAGTGTCTCTTGCCTCTCTCGTATCTCGTGGGCTGTGTCTCCTGCCTCTGTGGTATCTCGTGTGTAGTGTGTCTTGCCTCTCTCGTGTCTCGTGTAGTGTCTCTTGCCTCTCTCGTATCTCGTGTGTAGTGTCTCTTGCCTCTCTCGTATCTCGTGTAGTGTCTCCTGCGTCCCTCGCATCTCCTGTGTAGTGTCTCTTGCCTCTCTCTCGTAACTCCTGTGTAGTGTCTCTTGCGTCTTTCATATCTCGTGTAGTGTCTCTTGGCTCTCTCGTATCTCGTGTGTAGTGTCTCTTGCCTCTCTCTCGTATCCCGTGCGTAGTGTCTCTTGCATCTCTTGTATCTCGTGCGTAGTGTCTCTTGCCTCTCTCGTATCTCGTGTGTAGTGTCTCTTGTGTCTCTCGCATCTCCTTTGTAGTGTCTCTTGCGTCTCTCGCATCTCCTGTGTAGTGTCTCTTGCGTCTCTCGCATCTCCTGTGTAGTGTCTCTTGCCTCTCTGGTATCTCCTGTTTAATGTCTCTTGCCTCTCTTGTATCTCGTGTGTAGTGTCTCTTGCCTCTCTCGTATCTCGTGTGCAGTGTCTCTTGCCTCTCTCGTATCTCCTTTGTAGTGTCTCTTGCCTATCTCGTATCTCCTGTGTAGTGTCTCTGGCGTTTCTCGTATCTCCTGTGTAGTGTCTCTGGCGTCTCTCGTATCTCCTGTGTAGTGTCTCTGGCATCTCTCGTATCTCCTGTGTAGTGTCTCTGGCGTCTCTCGTATCTCCTGTGTAGTGTCTCTGGCGTCT
Organism: Pan troglodytes; assembly: GCF_028858775.2. Classification (NCBI taxonomy): domain Eukaryota; kingdom Metazoa; phylum Chordata; class Mammalia; order Primates; family Hominidae; genus Pan; species Pan troglodytes. The sequence goes on along the minus strand of NC_086016.1, from coordinate 51,030,010 downwards.
CTCGTATCTCCTGTGTAGTGTCTCTGGCGTCTCTCGTATCTCCTGTGTAGTGTCTCTTGCCTCTCTCGTATCTCGTGTGTAGTGTCTCTTGCCTCCCACGTATCTCGTGTGTGGTGTCTCTTGCCTGTCTCGTATCTCGTGTGTAGTGTCTCTTGCCTCTCTCGTATCTCCTGTGTAGTGTCTCTGGCATCTCTCATATCTCCTGTGTAGTGTCTCTGGCGTCTCTCGCATCTACTGTGTAGTGTCTGTGGCGTCTCTCGTGTCACCGGTGTAGTGTCTCTGGCGTCTCTTGTATCTCCTGTGTAGTGTCTCTTGCCTCTCTCGTATCTCGTGTGTAGTGTCTCTTGCCTCTCTCGTATCTCGTGTGTAGTGTCTCTTGCCTCTCTCGTATCTCGTGTGTAGTGTCTCTTGCCTCTCTCGTATCTCGTGTGTACTGTCTCTGGCGTCTCTCGTATCTCGTGTGTAGTGTCTCTGGCATCTCCCGTATCTCGTGTGTAGTGTCTCTTGCCTCTCTCGTATCTCGTGTGTAGTGTCTCTTGCCTCTCTCGTATCTCGTGTGTAGTGTCTCTTGCCTCTCTCGTATCTCGTGTGTAGTGTCTCTGGCGTCTCTCGTATCTCCTGTGTAGTGTCTCTGGCGTCTCTCGTATCTCCTGTGTAGTGTCTCTGGCGTCTCTCGTATCTCCTGTGTAGTGTCTCTGGCGTCTCTAGTATCTCCTGTGTAGTGTCTCTGGCGTCTCTCGTAACTCCTGTGTAGTGTCTCTGGCGTCTCTCGTGTCAGCTGTGTAGTGTCTCTTGCCTCTCTCGTATCTCGTGTGTAGTGTCTCCTCCCTCTGCGGTATCTCGTGTGTAGTGTCTCTTGCCTCTCTCGTGTCTCGTGGGTAGTGTCTCCTGCCTCTCTCGTATCTCGTGTGTAGTGTCTCTTGCCTCTCTTGTATCTCGTGTGTAGTGTCTCCTACCTCTGTGGTATCTCGTGTGTAGTGTCTGTTGCCTCTCTCGTATCTCGTGTGCAGTGTCTCCTTCCTCTGTCGTATCTCGTGTGTAGTGTCTCTTGCGTCTCTCGTATCTGGTTTGCAGTGTCTCTTGCGTCTCTTGTATCTCGTGTGTAGTGTCTCCTGCCTCTGTGGTATCTCGTGTGTAGTGTCTCTTGCCTGTCTCGTATCTCGTGTGTAGTGTCTCTTGCCTCTCTCGAATCTCGTGTGTAGTGTCTCTTGCCTCTCTCGTATCTCGTGTGCAGTGTCTCCTGCCTCTGTGGTATCTCGTGTGTGGGGTGTATTGCCTCTCTCGTATCTCGTGTGTAGTGTCTCTTGCCTCTCTTTTAAGTCGTGTGTAGTGTCTTTTGCCTCTGTGGTATCTCGTGTGTAGTGTCTCTTGCCTCTCTCGTATCTGGTGTCTCTTGCCTCTCTTGTATCTCGTGTGTAGTGCCTCTTGCCCCTCTCGTATCTCGTGTGTAGTGCCTCTTGCGTCTCTCTTGTGCGGTGTCTATTGCCTCTCTCGTATCTCGTGTGTAGTGTCTGTTGCCTCTCTCGTATCTCGTGTGTAGTGTCTCCTGCCTCTGTGGTATCTTGTGTGTAGTGTCTCTTGCCTCTCTCGTATCTCGTGTGTAGTGGCTCTTGCCTCTCTTGTATCTCCTGTGTAGTGTCTCTTGCCTCTCTCTTATCTCGTGTGCAGTGTCTCTTGCCTCTGTTGTATCTCGTGTGTAGTGGGTCTTGCCTCTCTCGTATCTCGTGTGTAGTGTCTCTGGCGTCTCTCGTGTCTCCTGTGTAATGTCTCTTGCGTCTCTCGTATCTCGTGTGTAGTGTCTCTTGCGTCTCTCGCATCTACTGTGTAGTGTGTCTTGCATCTCCTGTGTAGTGTTTCTTGCGTCTCTCACATCTGCTGTGTAGTGTCTCTTGCGTCTCTCGCATCTCCTGTGTAGTGTCTATTGCGTCTCTCGCATCTCCTGTGTAGTGTCTCTTACGTCTCTCGTATCTCCTGTGTAGTGTCTCTTGCGTCTCTCGTATCTTGTCTGTAGTGTCTCTTGGGTCTGTCGTATCTCCTGTGTAGTGTCTCTTGCATCGGTGGTATCTCGTGTGTAGTGTTTCTTGCGTTTCTTGTATCTCGTGTGTAGTGTCTCTTGCCTCTCTCGTATCTCGTGTGCAGTGTGTCTTGCCTCTCTGGTATCTCGTGTGTAGTGTCTCTTGCCTCTGTGGTATCTCGTGTGCAGTGTCTCTGGCGTCTCTCGTATCTCGTGTGTAGTGTCTCTGGCATCTCCCGTATCTCGTGTGTAGTGTCTCTTGCCTCTCTCGTATCTCGTGTGTAGTGTCTCTTGCCTCTCTCGTATCTCCTGTGTAGTGTCGCTGGCGTCTCTTGTATCTCCTGTGTAGTGTCTCTGGCGTCTCTCGTAACTCCTGTGTAGTGTCTCTGGCATCTCTCATATCTCTGTGTAGTGACTCTGGCGTCTCTCGTAACTCCTGTGTAGTGTCTCTGGCGTCCCTCGTGTCAGCTTTGTAGTGTCTCTTGCCTCACTCGTATCTCGTGTGTAGTGTCTCCTGCCTCTGTGGTATCTCGTGTGTAGTGTCTCTTGCCTCTCTCGGGTCTCGTGGGTAGTGTCTCCTGCCTCTGTGGTATCTAGTGTGTAGTGTCTCTTGCCTCTCTCCTATCTCCTGTGTAGTGTCTCTTGCCTCTCTCGTATCTCCTGTGTAGTGTCTCTTGCCTCTCTCGTATCTCCTGTGTAGTGTCTCTTGCCTCTCTCGTATCTCGTGTGTAGTGTCTCTTGCGTCTCTCGTATCTCGTGTGTAGTGTCTCTTGCCTCTCTCGTACCTCCTGTGTAGTGTCTCTGGCGTCTCCCGTATCTCCTGTGTAGTGTGTCTGGCGTCTCCCGTATCTCGTGTGTAGTGTCTCTTGCCTCTCTCGTATATCGTTTGTAGTGTCTCTTGCCTCTCTCGTATCTCCTGTGTAGTGTCTCTGGTGGATCTCGTATCTCGTGTGTAGTGTCTCTGGCATCTCCCGTATCTCGTGTATAGTGTCTCTTGCCTCTCTCGTATCTCGTGTTTAGCGTCTCTTGCCTCTCTGGTATCTCCTGTGTAGTGTCTCTGGCGTCTGTCGTATCTCCTGTGTAGTGTCTCTTGCGTCTCTCGTATCTCCTGTGTAGTGTCTCTGGCGTCTCTCGTATCTCCTGTGTAGTGTACCTGGCGTCTCTCGTGTCACCTGTGTAGTGTCTCTGGCGTCTCCCGTATCTCCTGTGTAGTGTCTGGCGTCTCCCGTATCTCGTGTGTAGTGTCACTTGCCTCTCTCGTATCGCGTGTGTAGTGTCTCTTGCCTCCCACGTATCTCGTGTGTAGTGTCTCTTGCCTCTCTTGTATTTCGTGTGTAGTGTCTCTTTCCTCTCTCGTATCTCGTGTGTAGTGTCTCTTGCCTCTCTTGTATCTCGTGTGTAGTGTCTCTGGCATCTCCCGTATCTCGTGTGTAGTGTCTCTTGCCTCTCTCGTATGTCCGTTGTAGTGTCTCTGGCGTCTCTTGTATCTCCTGTGTAGTGTCTCTGGCGTCTCTCGTATCTCGTGTGTAGTGTCTCTGGCATCTCCCGTATCTCGTGTGTAGTGTCTCTTGCCTCTCTCGTATGTCCGTTGTAGTGTCTCTGGCGTCTCTCGTATCTCGTGTGTAGTGTCTCTGGCATCTCCCATATCTCGTGTGTAGTGTCTCTTGCCTCTCTTGTATCTCGTGTGTAGTGTCTCTTGCCTCTCTCGTATCTCCTGTGTAGTGTCTCTGGCGTCTCTCGTATCTCCTGTGTAGTGTCTCTGGCGTCTCTCGTATCTCGTGTGTAGTGTCTCTGGCATCTCCCGTGTCTCGTGTGTAGTGTCTCTGGCATCTCCCGTGTCTCGTGTGTAGTGTCTCTGGCATCTCCCGTATCTCGTGTGTAGTGTCTCTTGCCTCTCTCCTATCTCGTGTGTAGTGTCTCCTGCCTCTGTGGTATCTCGTGTGTAGAGTCTCCTGCCTCTGTGGTATCTCGTGTGTAGTGTCTCTTGCCTCTCTCCTATCTCCTGTGTAGTGTCTCTTACCTCTCTCCTATCTCGTGTGTTGTGTCTCTTGCCTTTGTGTTATCTCGTTTGTAGTGTCTCTTGCCTCTCTCGTATCTCGTATCTCTTGCCTCTCTCGTATCTCGTGTGCAGTGTCTCTTGCCTCTCTCGTATCGCGTGTGTAGTGTCTCTTGCGTCTCTCGTATCTGGTTTGCAGTGTCTCTTGCCTCTCTCGTATCTCGTGTGTAGTGTCTCTTGCCTCTCTCTTATCTCGTGTGTAGTGTCTCCTGCCTCTGTGGTATCTCGTGTGTAGTGTCTCCTGCCTCTGTGGTATCTCATGTGTAGTGTCTCTTGCCTCTCTCGTATCTCGTGTGTAGTGTCTCTTGCCTCTCTCGTATCTCGTGTGTAGTGTCTCTTGCCTCTCTTGTATCTCGTGTGTAGTGTCTCCTTCCTCTGTGGTATCTCGTGTGTAGTGTGTATTGCCTCTCTCGTATCTCGTGTGTAGTGTCTCTTGCCTCTCTCTTATCTCGTGTGTAGCGTCTCTTTCCTCTGTGGTATCTCGTGTGTAGTGTCTGTTTCCTCTCTCGTATCTCGTGTCCCTTGCCTCTCTTGTATCTCGTGTGTAGTGCCTCTTGCCCCTCTCCTATCTCGTGTGTAGTGTCTCTTGCGTCACTCGTGTGCGGTGTCTCTTGCCTCTCTCGTATCTCGTGTGTAGTGTCTGTTGCCTCTCTCGTATCTCGTGTGTAGTGTCTCCTGCCTCTGTGGTATCTCGTTTGTAGTGTCTCTTGCCTCTCTCGGGTCTCGTGGATAGTGTCTCCTGCCTCTGTGGTATCTCGTGTGTAGTGTCACTTGCCTCTCTCGTATCTCGTGTGTAGTGTCTCTTGCCTCCCACGTATCTCGTGTGTAGTGTCTCTTGCCTCTCTTGTATTTCGTGTGTAGTGTCTCTTTCCTCTCTCGTATCTCGTGTGTAGTGTCTCTTGCCTCTCTTGTATCTCGTGTGTAGTGTCTCTGGCATCTCCCGTATCTCGTGTGTAGTGTCTCTTGCCTCTCTCGTATGTCCGTTGTAGTGTCTCTGGCGTCTCTTGTATCTCCTGTGTAGTGTCTCTGGCGTCTCTCGTATCTCGTGTGTAGTGTCTCTGGCATCTCCCGTATCTCGTGTGTAGTGTCTCTTGCCTCTCTTGTATCTCGTGTGTAGTGTCTCCTTCCTCTGTGGTATCTCGTGTGTAGGGTGTATTGCCTCTGTCGTATCTCGTGTGTAGTGTCTCTTGCCTCTCTCTTATCTCGTGTGTAGCGTCTCTTGCCTCTGTGGTATCTCGTGTGTAGTGTCTATTTCCTCTCTCGTATCTCGTGTCCCTTGCCTCTCTTGTATCTCATGTGTAGTGCCTCTTGCCCCTCTCCTATCTCGTGTGTAGTGTCTCTTGCGTCACTCGTGTGCGGTGTCTCTTGCCTCTCTCGTATCTCGTGTGTAGTGTCTGTTGCCTCTCTCGTATCTCGTGTGTAGTGTCTCCTGCCTCTGTGGTATCTTGTGTGTAGTGTCTCTTGCCTCTCTTGTATCTCGTGTGTAGTGTCTCCTTCCTCTGTGGTATCTCGTGTGTAGGGTGTATTGCCTCTGTCGTATCTCCTGTGTAGTGTCTCTTGCCTATCTCGTATCTCGTGTGCAGTGTCTCTTGCCTCTCTCGTATCTCGTGTGCAGTGTCTCTTGCCTCTCTCGTATCTCGTGTGTAGTGTCTCTTGCCTCTCTCGTATCTCGTGTGTAGTGTCTCTTGCCTATCTCCTATCTCCTGTGTAGTGTCTCTTGCCTCTCTCGTATCTCCTGTGTAGTGTCTCTTGCCTCTCTCGTATCTCGTGTGCAGTGTCTCTTGCCTCTCGCGTATCTCGTGTGTAGTGACTCTTGCCTCTCTCGTATCTCGTGGGCAGTGTCTCCTGCCTCTGTCGTATCTCGTTTGTAGTGTGTCTTGCCTCTCTCGTATCTCGTGTGTATGTCTCTTGCCTCTCTCGTATCTCGTGTGTAGTGTCTCTTGCCTCTCTCGTATCTCGTGTAGTGTCTCTTGCGTCCCTCGCATCTCCTGTGTAGTGTCTCTTGCCTCTCTCGTATCTCCTGTGTAGTGTCTCTTGGGTCTCTCCTATCTCGTCTGTAGTGTCTCTTGCGTCTCTCGTATCTCCTGTGTAGTGTCTCTTGCGTCTCTCTTATCTCCTGTGTAGTGTCTCTTGCGTCTCTCGCATCTCCTGTTTAATGTCTCTTGCCTCTCTGGTATCTCGTGTGTAGTGTCTCTTGCCTCTCTCGTATCTCGTGTGTAGTGTCTCTTGCGTCCCACGTATCTCGTTTGTAGTGTCTCTTGCCTCTCTCGTATCTCGTTTGTAGTGTCTCTTGCCTCTCTCATATCTCGTGTGTAGTGTCTCTTGCCTCTCTCGTATCTCGTGTGTAGTGTCTCTTGCCTCTCTCGTATCTCCTGTGTAGTGTCTCTGGCGTCTCCCGTATCTCCTGTGTAGTGTGTCTGGCGTCTCCCGTATCTCGTGTGTAGTGTCTCTTGCCTCTCTCGTATCTCGTTTGTAGTGTCTCTTGCCTCTCTCGTATCTCCTGTGTAGTGTCTCTGGTGGATCTCGTATCTCGTGTGTAGTGTCTCTGGCATCTCCCGTATCTCGTGTATAGTGTCTCTTGCCTCTCTCGTATCTCGTGTGTAGCGTCTCTTGCCTCTCTGGTATCTCCTGTGTAGTGTCTCTGGCGTCTCTCGTATCTCCTGTGTAGTGTCTCTGGCGTCTCACGTATCTCCTGTGTCGTGTCTCTGGCGTCTGTCGTATCTCCTGTGTAGTGTCTCTGGCGTCTCTCGTGTCACCTGTGTAGTGTCTCTGGCGTCCCTCATATCTCCTGTGTAGTGTCTCTTGCCTCTCTGGTATCTCGTGTGTAGTGTCTCTTGCCTCTCTCGTATCTCGTGTAGTGTCTCTTGCCTCTCTCGTATCTCGTGTGTAGTGTCTCTAGCCTCTCTCGTATCTCGTGTGTAGTGTCTCTTGCCTCCCACGTATTTCGTGTGTAGGGTCTCTTGCCTCTCTCGTATCTCGTGTGTAGTGTCTCTTGCCTCTCTCGTATCTCCTGTGTAGTGTCTCTGGCGTCTCTCGTATCTCCTGTGTAGTGTCTCTGGAGTCTCTCGTATCTCGTGTGTAGTGTCTCTGGCATCTCCCCTGTCTCGTGTGTAGTGTCTCTTGCCTCTCTCGTATCTCGTGTGTAGTGTCTCTTGCCTCTCTCGTATCTCCTGTGTAGTGTCTCTGGCGTCTCTCGTATCTCCTGTGTAGTGTCTCTGGCGTCTCTCGTATCTCCTGTGTAGTGTCTCTGGCATCTCTCGTAACTCCTGTGTAGTGTCTCTGGCGTCTCTCGTATCTCTGTGTAGTGACTCTGGCGTCTCTCGTAACTCCTGTGTAGTGTCTCTGGCGTCCCTCGTGTCAGCTTTGTAGTGTCTCTTGCCTCACTCATATCTCGTGTGTAGTGTCTCCTGCCTCTGTGGTATCTCGTGTGTAGTGTCTCTTGCCTCCCACGTATCTCGTGTGTAGTGTCTCTTGCCTCTCTTGTATCTCGTGTGTAGTGTCTCTTGCCTCTCTCGTATCTCGTGTGTAGTGTCTCTGGCATCTCCCATATCTCGTGTGTAGTGTCTCTTGCCTCTCTCGTATCTCCTGTGTAGTGTCTCTGGTGTCTCTAGTATCTCCTGTGTAGTGTCTCTGGCGTCTCTCGTGTCAGCTGTGTAGTGTCTCTTGCCTCTCTCGTATCTCGTGTGTAGTGTCTCCTCCCTCTGCGGTATCTCGTGAGTAGTGTCTCTTGCCTCTCTCGTGTCTCGTGGGTAGTGTCTCCTGCCTCTCTCGTATCTCCTGTGTAGTGTCTCTGGCGTCTCTCGTATCTCCTGTGTAGTGTCTCTGGCGTCTCTCGTAACTCCTGTGTAGTGTCTCTGGCGTCTCTCGTATCTCTGTGTAGTGACTCTGGCGTCTCTCGTAACTCCTGTGTAGTGTCTCTGGCGTCCGTCGTGTCAGCTTTGTAGTGTCTCTTGCCTCACTCATATCTCGTGTGTAGTGTCTACTGCCTCTGTGGTATCTCGTGTGTAGTGTCTGTTGCCTCTCTCTTATCTCGTGTGCAGTGTCTCCTGCCTCTGTCGTATCTCGTGTGTAGTGTCTCTTGCGTCTCTCGTATCTCGTTGGCAGTGTCTCTTGCGTCTCTCCTATCTCGTGTGTATTGTCTCCTGCCTCTGTGGTATCTCGTGTGTAGTGTCTCCTGCCTCTGTGGTATCTCGTGTGTAGTGTCTCTTGCCTCTCTCGTATCTCGTGTGTAGTGTCTCTTGCCTCTCTCGAATCTCGTGTGTAGTGTCTCTTGCCTCTCTCGTATCTCGTGTGCAGTGTCTCCTGCCTCTGTGGTATCTCGTGTGTGGGGAGTATTGCCTCTCTCGTATCTCGTGTGTAGTGTCTCTTGCCTCTCTTTTAAGTCGTGTGTAGTGTCTTTTGCCTCTGTGGTATCTCGTGTGTAGTGTCTCTTGCCTCTCTCGTATCTGGTGTCTCTAGCCTCTCTTGTATCTCGTGTGTAGTGCCTCTTGCCCCTCTCGTATCTCGTGTGTAGTGTCTCTTGCGTCTCTCGTGTGCGGTGTCTATTGCCTCTCTCGTATCTCGTGTGTAGTGTCTGTTGCCTCTCTCGTATCTCGTGTGTAGTGTCTCCTGCCTCTGTGGTATCTCGTGTGTAGTGTCTCTTGCCTCTCTCGTATCTCCTGTGTAGTGTCTCTTGCCTCTCTCTTATCTCGTGTGCAGTGTCTCTTGCCTCTCTGGTATCTCGTGTGTAGTGTCTCTTGCCTCTGTGGTATCTTGTGTGTAGTGTCTCTTGCCTCTCTCGTATCTCGTGTGTAGTGTCTCTTGCCTCTCTCGTATCTCCTGTGTAGTGTCTCTTGCCTCTCTCGTATCTCGTGTGCAGTGTCTCTTGCCTCTCTGGTATCTCGTGTGTAGTGTCTCTTGCCTCTGTGGTATCTCGTGTGCAGTGTCTCTGGCGTCTCTCGTATCACGTGTGTAGTGTCTCTGGCGTCTCTCGTATCTCGGGCGTAGTGTCTCTGGCGTCTCTCGTACATCGTGTGTAGTGTCTCTTGCCTCTCTCTTATCTCGTGTGTAGTGTCTTTCCTCTCTCGTATCTCGTGTGCAGTGTCTCTTGCCTCTCTCGTATCTCGTGTGTAGTGTCTCTTTTGTCTCTCGTATCTCCTGTGTAGTGTCTCTTGCGTCTCTCGCATCTCCTGTGTGGTGTCTCTTGCCTCTCTCTCGTATCTCGTGTGTAGTGTCTCTTGCATCTCTCGTATCTTGTGTGTAGTGTCTCTTGCCTCTCTCGTATCTCCCGTGTAGTGTCTCTTGCCTCTCTCGCATCTCCTGTGTAGTGTCTCTTGCGTCTCTCTCGTATCTCGTGCGTAGTGTCTCTTGCGTCTCTCGTATCTGCTGTGTAGTGTCTCTTGCCTCTCGCGCATCTCCTGTGTAGTGTCTCTTGCCTCTCTCGCATCTCATGTGTAGTGTCTCTTGCCTCTCTCTCGTATCTCGTGTGTAGTGTCTCTTGCGTCTCTCGTATCTCTTGTGCAGTGCCTCTTGCCTCTATGGTATCTCCTGTGTAGTGTCTCTTGTGTCTCTCATATCTCCTGTGTAGTGTCTCTTGCGTCTCTCGCATCTCCTGTGTAGTGTCTGTTGCGTCTCTCGTATCTCCTGGGTGGTGTCTCTTGCGTCTCTCGTATCTCGTCTGTAGTGACTCTTGCTTCTCTCGTATCTCCTGTGTTGTGTCTCTTGCGTCTCTCGCATCTCCTGTGTTGTGTCTCTTGCGTCTCTCACATCTCCTGTGTAGTGTCTCTTGCGTCTCTCGCATCTCCTGTGTAGTGTCTCTTGCGTCTCTCGTATCTCTTGTGTAGTGTCTCTTACGTCTCTCGTATCTTGTCTGTAGTGTCTCTTGCATCTCTCGTATCTCCTGTGTATTGTCTCTGGCGTCTGTCGTATCTCCTGTGTAGTGTCTCTTGGGTCTCTCTCATCTCCTGTGTAGTGTATCTTGCCTCTCTCGTATCTCGTGTGTAGTGTCTCTTGCCTCTCTCGTATCTCGCGGGTAGTGTCTGTTGCCTCTCTCGTATCTCTTGTGTAGTGTCTCTTGCCTCTCTCGTATCTCGTGTGTAGTGTCTCTTGCCTCTCTCGTATCTCGTGCGTAGTGTCTCTTGCCTCTCTCGCATCTCCTGTGTAGTGTCTCTTGCGTCTCTCGCATCTCCTGTGTAGTGTCTCTTGCGTCTCTCGCATCTCCTGTGTAGTGTCTCTGGCGTCCCTCGTATCTCCTGTGTAGTGTCTCTTGCCTCTCTCGTATCTCGTGTGTCTTGCGTCTCTCGTATCTCGTGCGTAGTGTCTCTGGCGTCTCTCGTATCTCGTGCGTAGTGTCTCTTGCCTCTCTCGTATCTCGTGTGTAGTCTCTCTTGCCTCTCTCCTATCTGGTGTGTAGTGTCTCTTGCCTCTCTCGTATCTCGTGTGTAGTGTCCCTTGCCTCTCTCGTATCTCCTGTAGTGTCTCTTGCCTCTCTCGTATCTCCGGTGTAGTGTCTCTTGCCTCTCTCTCGTATCTCGTGCGTAGTGTCTCTTGCCTCTCTCCTATCTCGTGTAATGTCTCTTGTGTCTCTCGTATCTCCTGTGTAGTGTCTCTTGCCTATCTCGTATCTCGTGTGCAGTGTCTCTTGCCTATCTCGTATCTCGTGTGCAGTGTCTCTTGCCTCTCTCGTATCTCGTGTGTAGTGTCTCTTGCCTCTCTCGTATCTCGTGTGTAGTGTCTCTGGCGTCTCTCGTGTCTCCTGGGTACTGTCTCTTGCCTCTCTCTCGTATCTCGTGTGTAGTGTCTCTTGCCTCTCTCGTGTCTCCTGTGTAGTGTCTCTTGCGTCACTCGCGTCTCCTGGGTACTGTCTCTTGCGTCTCTCCCCTATCTCGTGTGTACTGTCTCCTGCCTCTCTCGTATCTCCTGTGTAGTGTCTCGTGCCTCTCGTGTCTCGTGTGTCTTGCGTCTCTCGTATCTTGTGCGTAGTGTCTCTTGCATCTCTCGTATCTCGTGTGTAGTGTCTCTTGCCTCTCTCGCATCTCGTGTGTAGTGTCTCTTGCCTCTCTCGTATCTCGTGTGTAGTGTGTCTTGCGTCTCTCACATCTCCTGTGTAGTGTCTCTTGCGTCTCTCTCATCTAGTGTACTGTCTCTTGCCTCTCTCGTATCTCGTGTGTAGTGTCTTTTGCCTCTCTCGTATCTCGTGTGTAGTGTTTCTTGCCTCTGTGGTATCTCGTATGTAGTGTCTCTTGCCTCTGTGGTATCTCTTGTGTAGTGTCCCTTGCCTCTCTCGCATCTCGTGTGTAGTGTGTCTTGCGTCTCTCACATCTCCTGTGTAGTGTCTCTTGCGTCTCTCTCATCTCGTGTACTGTCTCTTGCCTCTCTCGTATCTCGTGTGTAGTGTCTCTTGCCTCTCTCGTATCTCGTGTGTTGTCTCTTGCCTCTCCCGTATCTCCTTCGTAGTGTCTCTTGCCTCTCTCGTATCTTGTGCGTAGTGTCTCTTGCCTCTCTCGTATCTCGTGCGTAGTGTCTCTTGCCTCTCTCGAATCTCGTGCGTAGTGTCTCTTCCCACTCTTGTATCTCATGCGTAGTCTCTTGCCTCTCTCGTATCTCCTGTGTAGTGTGTCTTGCGTCTCTCGTCTCTCCTGTGCAGTGTCTCTTGCGTCTCTGGTATCTCCTCTGCAGTGTCTCTTGCGTCTCTGGTATCTCCTCTGTAGTGTCTCTTGCGTCACTCGTATCTCTTGTGTAGTGTCTCTTGCGTCTCTCGTATCTCCTGTGTAGTGTCTCTTGCGTCTCTCGTATCTCCTATGTAGTGTCTCTTGCATCTCTCATATCTCCAGTGTAGTGTCTCTTGCGTCTCTCGTATCTCCTGTGTAGTATCTCTTGCATTGCTCGTATGTCGTGCAGTTTTTCTTGCCTCTCACGTATCTCGTGTGTAGTGTCTCTTGCCTCTCTCGTATTTCGTGTGTAGTGTCTCTTCCCTCTCTCGCATCTCGTGTGTAGTGTCTCTTGCCTCTCTCGTATCTCGTGTGCAGTGTCTGTTGCCTCTCTCGTATCTCGTGTAGTGTCTGTTGCCTCTCTCCTATCTCGTGTGTAGTGTCTCTTGCCTCTCTCGTATGTCGTGTGTAGTGTCTCTTGCCTCTCTCGTATCTCCTGTGTAGTGTCTCTTGCCTCTCTCCTATCTACTGTGTAGTGTCTCTTGCCTCTCTCGTGTCTCCTGTGTAGTGTCTCTGGCGTCTCTCGTATCTCCTGTGTAGTGTCTCTGGCGTCTCTCGTATCTCCTGTGTAGTGTCTCTTGCGTCTGTCGTATCTCCTGTGTAGTGTCTCTGGCGTCTGTCGTATCTCCTGTGTAGTGTCTCTTGCCTCTCTCGTATCTCCTGTGTAGTGTCTCCTTCCTCTCTCGTATCTCCTGTGTAGTGTCTCTTGCCTCTCTCGTATCTCCTGTGTAGTGTCTCTTGCCTCTCTCGTATCTCGTGTGTAGTGTCTCTTGCCTCTCTCGTATCTCCTCTGTAGTGTCTCTTGCCTCTCTCGTATCTCCTGTGTTGTGTCTCTTGCCTCTCTCGTATATCCTGTGTAGTGTCTCTTGACTCTCTCTTATCTCCTGTGTAGTGTCTCTTGCCTCTCTCGTATCTCTTGTGTAGTTTCTCTTCCCTCTCTCGTATCTCCTGTGAAGTGTCTCTTGCCTCTCTCGTATCTCCTCTGTAGTGTCTCTTGCCTCTCTCGTATCTCCTGTGTAGTGTCTCTTGCGTCTCTCGTATCTCCTGTGTAGTGTCTCTTGCCTCTCTCGTATCTCCTGTGTAGTGTCTCTTGGCTCTCTTCTATCTCCTGTGTAGTGTCTCTTGGCTCTCTCGTATCTCCTGTGTAGTGTCTCTGGCGTCTCTCGTGTCTCCTGTGTAGTGTCTCTGGCGTCTCTCGTGTCTCCTGTGTAGTGTCTCTGGCGTCTCTCGTGTCTCCTGTGTAGTGTCTCTGGCGTCTCTCGTGTCTCCTGTGTAGTGTCTCTGGCGTCTCTCGTATCTCCTGTGTAGTGTCTCTGGCGTCTCTCGTATCTCCTGTGTAGTGTCTCTGGCGTCTCTCGTATCTCCTGTGTAGTGTCTCTGGCGTCTCTAGTATCTCCTGTGTAGTGTCTCTTGCCTCTCTCGTATCTCCTGTGTAGTGTCTCATGCCTCTCTCGTATCTCCTGTGTAGTGTCTCTTCCCTCTCTCGTATCTCCTGTGTAGTGTCTCTTGCCTCTCTCGTATCTCGTGTGTAGTGTCTCTTGCCTCTCTCGTATCTCCTGTGTAGTGTCTCTTGCCTCTCTCGTATATCCTGTGTAGTGTCTCTTGGCTCTCTGGTATCTCCTGTGTAGTGTCTCTTGCCTCTCTCGTATCTCCTGTGTAGTGTCTCTTCCCTCTCTCGTATCTCCTGTGAAGTGTCTCTTGCCTCTCTCGTATCTCCTCTGTAGTGTCTCTTGCCTCTCTCGTATCTCCTGTGTAGTGTCTCTTGCGTCTCTCATATCTCCTGTGTAGTGTCTCTTGCTTCTCTCGTATCTCGTGTAATGTCTCTTGCGTCTCTCGCATCTCCTGTGTAGTGTCTCTTGCCTCTCTCTCGTATCTCGTGTGTAGTGTCTCTTGCCTCTCTCGTATCTCGTGTGTAGTGTCTCTGGCGTCTCTCGTGTCTCCTGTGTAGTGTCTCTTGCGTCACTCGCATCTCCTGGGTACTGTCTCTTGCGTCTCTCTCCTATCTCGTGTGTAGTGTCTCCTGCCTCTCTCGTATCTCCTGTGTAGTGTCTCGTGCCTCTCGTGTCTCGTGTGTCTTGCGTCTCTCGTATCTTGTGTGTAGTGTCTCTTGCATCTCTCGTATCTCGTGTGTAGTGTCTCTTGCCTCTCTCGTATCTCGTGTGTAGTGTCTCTTGCGTCTCTCGTATCTCGTGTGTAGTGTCTCTTGCCTCTCTCGTATCTCGTGTGCAATGTCTCTTGCCTCTCTGGTATCTCGTGCATAGTGTCTCTTGCCTCTGTGGTATGTCGTGTGCAGTGTCTCTTGCGTCTCTCGTATCTCGTGCTTAGTGTCTCTGGCGTCTCTCGTATCTCGTGCGTAGTGTCTCTGGCGTCTCTCGTATTTCGTGTGTAGTGTCTCTTGCCTCTCTCTTATCTCGGGTCTAGTGTCCCTTGCCTCTCTCGTATCTCGTGTGCAGTGTCTCTTGCCTCTCTCGTAGATCGTTTGTGGTGTCTCTTGTGTCTCTCATATCTCCTGTGTAGTGTCTCTTGCGTCTCTCGCATCTGCTGTGTAGTCTCTCTTGCCTCTCTCTCGTATCTCGTGTGTAGTGTCTCTTGCGTCTCTTGTATCTCGTGTGTAGTGTCTCTTGCCTCACTCGTATCTCCTGTGTAGTGTTTCTTGCCTCTCTCGCATCTCCTCTGTAGTGTCTCTTGCCTCTCTCTCATATCTCGTGCGTAGTGTCTCTTGCGTCTCTCGTATCTCCTGTGTAGTGTCTCTTGCCTCTCTCGCATCTCCTGTGTAGTGTCTCTTTCCTCTCTCTTGTATCTCGTGTGTAGTGTCTCTTGCGTCCCTCGTATCTCGTGTGTAGTGTCTCTTGCCTCTCTCGCGTCTCCTGTGTAGTGTCTCTTATCTCTCTCTCGTATCTCGTGTGTAGTGTCTCTTGCGTCTCTCATATCTCCTGTGTAGTGTCTCTTGCGTCTCTCGCATCTCCTGTTTAGAGTCTCTTGTCATTCTCTCGTATCTCGTGCGTGGTGCCTCTTGCCTCTGTCGTATCTCTTGTGTAGTGCCTCTTGCCTCTCTCCTACCTCCTGTGTTTTGTCTCTTGCGTTTCTCGTATCTCCTGTGTAGTGTCTCTTGCGTCTCTCGTATCTCTTGTGTAGTGTCTCTTACGCCTCTCGTATCTTGTCTGTAGTGTCTCTTGCGTCTCTCGTATCTCGTCTGTAGTGTCTCTTGCGTCTCTCGTATCTCCTGTGTATTGTCTCTGGCGTCTCTCGTATCTCTTGTGTAGTGTCTCTTGCCTCTCTCGTATCTCGTGTGTAGTGTCTCTTGCCTCTCTCGTATCTCGTGCGTAGTGTCTCTTGCCTCTCTTGTATCTCTTGTGTAGTGTCTCTTGCCTCTCTCGTATCTCGTGTGTAGTGTCTCTTACCTCTGTCGTATGTCGTGTGTAGTGTCTCCTGCCTCTGTGGTATCTCGTGTGTAGTGTCTCTTGCCTCTCTCGTATCTCATGTGTAGTGTCTCTTGCCTCTCTCGCATCTCCTGTGTAGTGTCTCTTGCGTCTCTCGCATCTCCTGTGTAGTGTCTCTTGCGTCTCTCGCATCTCCTGTGTAGTGTCTCTTGCGTCTCTCATATCTCGTCTGTAGTGTCTCTTGCGTCTCTCGTATCTCCTGTGTAGTGTCTCTTGCGTCTCTCGTATCTCCTGTGTAGTGTCTCTGGCGTCTCTCGTATCTCCTGTGTAGTGTCTCTGGCGTCTCTCGTATCTCCTGTGTAGTGTCTCTTGCCTCTCTCGTATCTCGTGTGTCTTGCATCTCTCTTATCTCGTGCGTAGTGTCTCTGGCGTCTGTCGAATCTCGTGCGTAGTGTCTCTTGCCTCTCTCGTGTCTGGTGTGTAGTGTCTCTTGCCTCTCTCGTATCTCGTGTGTAGTGTCTCTTGCCTCTCTCGTATCTCGTGTGTAGTGTCTCTTGCCTCTCTCGTATCTCGTGTAATGTCTCTTGCGTCTCTCGCATCTCCTGTGCAGTGTCTCTTGCCTCTCTCGTATCTCGTGTGTAATGTCCCTTGCCTCTTTCGTATCTCGTGTGTAGTCTCTTGCCTCTCTCGTATCCCGTGTGAAGTGTCTCTTGCCTCTCTCGTATCTCGTGTGAAGTGTCTCTTGCCTCTCTCCTATCTCTTGTTTAGTGTCTCTTGCCTCTCTAGTATCTCGTGTGAAGTGTCCCTTGCCTGTCTCGTATCTCGTGTGTAGTGTCTCTTGCCTCTGTGGTATCTCGTGTGTAGTGTCTCTTGCCTCTGTGGTATCTCGTGTGTAGTGTCTCTTGCCTCTCTCGCATCTCCTGTGTAGTGTCTCTTGCCTCTCTCGCATCTCCTGTGTAGTGTCTCTTGCGTCTCTCGCATCTCCTGTGTAGTGTCTCTTGCGTCTCTCGCATCTCCTGTGTAGTGTCTCTTGCGTCTCTCGCATCTCCTGTGTAGTGGCTCTTGCGTCTCTCGTCTCTCCTGTGTAGTGTCTCTTGCGTCTCTCGTATCTGCTGTGTAGTGTCTCTTGCGTCTCTCGTATCTCCTGTGTAGTGTCTCTGGCGTCTCTCGTATCTCCTGTGTAGTGTCTCTGGCGTCTCGTATCTCCTGTGTAGTGTCTCTGGTGTCTCTCGTATCTCCTGTGTAGTGTCTCTGGCGTCTCTCGTATCTCCTGTGTAGTGTCTCTTGCGTCTATCTCGTGTGTAGTGTCTCTTGCGTCTCTCGTATCTCGTGTGTAGTGTCTCTTACCTCTCTCGTATCTCGTGTGCAATGTCTCTTGCCTCTCTGGTATCTCGTGCGTAGTGTCTCTTGCCTCTGTGGTTTGTCGTGTGCAGTGTCTCTTGCGTCTCTCGTATCTCGTGCTTAGTGTCTCTGGCGTCTCTCGTATCTCATGCGTAGTGTCTCTGGCATCTCTCGTATCTCATGCGTAGTGTCTCTTGCCTCTCTCGTATCTTGTGTGTAGTGTCTCTTGCCTCTCTCGTATCTCGTGTGCAGTGTCTCTTGCCTCTCTCGTAGATCGTTTGTGGTGTCTCTTGTGTCTCTCATATCTCCTGTGTAGTGTCTCTTGCGTCTCTCGCGTCTGCTGTGTAGTCTCTCTTGCCTCTCTCTCGTATCTTGTGTGTAGTGTCTCTTGCGTCTCTCGTATCTCGTGTGTAGTGTCTCTTGCCTCACTCGTATCTCCTCTGTAGTGTCTCTTGCCTCTCTCTCGTATCTCGTGCGTAGTGTCTCTTGCATCTCTCGTATCTCCTGTGTAGTGTCTCTTGCCTCTCTCGCATCTCCTGTGTAGTGTCTCTTTCCTCTCTCTCGTATCTCGTGTGTAGTGTCTCTTGCGTCCCTCGTATCTCGTGTGTAGTGTCTCTTGCCTCTCTCGCATCTCCTGTGTAGTGTCTCTTATCTCTCTCTCGTATCTCGTGTGTAGTGTCTCTTGCGTCTCTCATATCTCCTGTGTAGTGTCTCTTGCCTCTCTTGCATCTCCTGTGTAGAGTCTCTTGCCATTCTCTCGTATCTCGTGCGTAGTGTCTCTTGCCTCTCTCCTATCTCTTGTGTAGTGCCTCTTGCCTCTCTCCTATCTCCTGTGTTTTGTCTCTTGCGTCTCTCGTATCTCCTGTGTAGTGTCTCTTGTGTCCCTCGTATCTCGTCTGTAGTGACTCTTGCGTCTCTCGTATCTCCTGTGTAGTGCCTCTTGCGTCTCTCGTATCTCCTGTGTAGTGCCTCTTGCGTCTCTCGTATCTCCTGTGTAGTGTCTCTTGCCTCTCTCGCATCTCCTGTGTAGTGTCTCTTGCGTCTCTCGCATATCCTCTGTAGTGTCTCTTGCGTCTCTCGCATCTCCTGTGTAGTGTCTCTTGCGTCTCTCTTATCTCCTGTGTAGTCTCTTGCGTCTCTCGTATCTCCTGTGTAGTGTCTGTTGCGTCTCTCGTATCTCGTCTGTAGTGTCTCTTGCGTCTCTCGTATCTCCTGTGTAGTGTCTCTGTCGTCTCTCGTGTCTCCTGTGTAGTGTCTCTGGCGTCTCTCGTATCTCCTGTGTAGTGTCTCTGGCGTCTCTCGTATCACCTGTGTAGTGTCTCTGGCGTCTCTCGTATCTCGTGTGTAGTGTCTCTGGCGTCTCTTGTATCTCGTCTGTAGAGTCTCTTGCCTCCCTCCTATCTCCTTTGTAGTGTCTCTTGCCTCTCGTATCTGGTGTGTAGTGTCTCTTGCCTCTCTCGTATCTCGTGTGTAGTGTCCCTTGCCTCTCTAGTATCTCCTGTGTAGTGTCTCTTGCCTCTGTGGTATCTCGTGTGTAGTGTTTCTTGCCTCTCTCTTATCTCGTGTGTAGTGTCTCTTGCCTCTCTCGTATCTTGTGTGTAATGTCTCTTGCCTCTCTCATATCTCCTGTGTAGGGTCTCTTGCCTCTCTCGTATCTCCTGTGTAGTGTCTCTTTCGTCCCTCTTATCTCCTGTGTAGTGTCTCTTGCGTCTCTCGTATGTGCTGTGTAGTGTCTCTTGCGTCTCTCGTATCTCCTGTGTAGTGCCTCCTGCGTCTCTTGTATCTCGTGTGTAGTGCCTCTTGCGTCTCTCGTATCTCCTGTGTAGTGTCTCTTGCGTCTCATATCTCCTGTGTAGTGTCTCTTGTGTCTCTCGTATCTCCTGTGTTGTGTCTCTTGCGTCTCTCGTATCTCCTGTGTAGTGTCTCTGGCGTCTCTCGTATCTCCTGTGTAGTGTCTCTGGCGTCTCTCGTATCTCCTGTGTAGTGTCTCTGGCGTCTCCCGTATCTCCTGTGTTGTGTCTCTAGCGTCTCCCGTATCTCTTGTGAAGTGCCTCTGGTGTCTCTCGTATCTCCTGTGTAGTGTCTCTTGCGTCTCTCGTATCTCCTGTGTTGTGTCTCTAGCGTCTCCCGTATCTCCTGTGAAGTGCCTCTGGCGTCTCTCGTATTTCCTGTGTAGTGTCTCTGGCGTCTCTTGTATCTCCTGTGTAGTGTCTCTGGCGTCTGTCGTATCTCGAGTCTCTTGCGTCTCTCGTGTCTCGTGCGTAGTGTCTCTTGCTTCTCTCGTATCTCCTGTGTAGTGTCTCTTGCCTCTCGTATCTCGTGTGTAGTGTCTCTTGCCTCTCTAGTATCTCGTTTGTAGTGTCTCTTGCCTCCCTCGTATCTCGTGTGTAGTGTCTCTTGCCTCCCTCGTATCTCGTGTGTAGTGTCTCTTGCCTCCCTCGTATCTCGTGTGTAGTGTCTCTTGTCTCTCTCGTATCTCGTGTATAGTGTCTTTTGCCTCTCTCGCATCTCGTGTGTAGTGTCTCTTGCCTCTCTTGTATCTCACGTAGTGTCTCTTGCCTCTCTCGTATCTCGTGTGTAGTGTCTCTTGCCTCTCTCTTATCTCGTGTGTAGTGTCTCTTGCCTCTCTCGTATCTCCTGTGTAGTGTCTCTTCCCTCTCTCGTATCTCCTGTATAGTGTGTCTGGCATCCCTCGTATCTCCTGTGTAGTGTGTCTGGCGTCTCTCGTGTCTCCTGTGTAGTGTCTCTGGCGTCTCTCGTGTCTCCTGTGTAGTGTCTCTTGCATCTCTCGTGTCTCCTGTGTAGTGTCTCTGGCGTCTCTCGTATCTCCTGTGTAGTGTCTCTGGCGTCTCTCGTTTCTCCTGTGTAGTGTCTCTGGCGTCTCTCGTATCTCCTGTGTAGTGTCTCTGGCGTCTCCCGTATCTCCTGTGTTGTGTCTCTAGCGTCTCCCGTATCTCCTGTGAAGTGCCTCTGGCGTCTCTCGTATCTCCTGTGTAGTGTCTCTGGCATCTCTCGTATCTCCTGTGTAGTGTCTCTGGCGTCTCTTGTATCTCCTATGTAGTGTCTCTGGCGTCTGTCGTATCTCGAGTCTCTTGCGTCTCTCGTATCTCGTGCGTAGTGTCTCTTGCTTCTCTCGTATCTCCTGTGTAGTGTCTCTTGCCTCTCGTATCTTGTGAGTAGTGTCTCTTGCCTCTCTAGTATCTGTTTTGTAGTGTCTCTTGCCTCCCTCGTATCTCGTGTGTAGTGTCTCTTGCCTCCCTCGTATCTCGTGTGTAGTGTCCCTTGCCTCTCTCGTATCTCGTGTGTAGTGTCTCTTGCCTCTCTCATATCTCCTGTTTAGTGTCTCTGGCGTCTCTCGTATCTCCTGTGTAGGGTCTCTGGCGTCTCTCGTATCTCCTGTGTAGTGTCCCTGGCGTCTCTCGTATCTCCTGTGTCGTATCTCTGGCGTCTCTCGTATCTCCTGTGTAGTGTCTCTGGCGTCTCTCGTATCTCCTGTGTAGTGTCTCTGGCGTCTCTCGTATCTCCTGTGTAGTGTCTCTGGCGTCTCTCGTATCTCCTGTGTAGTGTCTCTGGCGTCTCTCGTATCTCCTGTGTAGTGTCTCTGGCGTCTCTCGTATCTCCTGTGTAGTGTCTCTGGCGTCTCTCCTATCTCGTGTCTCTTGCGTCTCTCGTATCTCGTGCATAGTGTCTCTTGCCTCTTTCGTATCTCTCGTATCTCCTGTGTAGTGCCTCTGACGTCTCTCGTATCTCCTGTGTAGTGTATCTTGCCTCTCTCGTATCTCGTGTGTAGTGTCTCTTGCCTCTCTCGTATCTCGCGGGTAGTGTCTGTTGCCTCTCTCGTATCTCTTGTGTAGTGTCTCTTGCCTCTCTCGTATCTCGTGTGTAGTGTCTCTTGCCTCTCTCGTATCTCGTGCGTAGTGTCTCTTGCCTCTCTCGCATCTCCTGTGTAGTGTCTCTTGCGTCTCTCGCATCTCCTGTGTAGTGTCTCTTGCGTCTCTCGCATCTCCTGTGTAGTGTCTCTGGCGTCCCTCGTATCTCCTGTGTAGTGTCTCTTGCCTCTCTCGTATCTCGTGTGTCTTGCGTCTCTCGTATCTCGTGCGTAGTGTCTCTGGCGTCTCTCGTATCTCGTGCGTAGTGTCTCTTGCCTCTCTCGTATCTCGTGTGTAGTCTCTCTTGCCTCTCTCCTATCTGGTGTGTAGTGTCTCTTGCCTCTCTCGTATCTCGTGTGTAGTGTCCCTTGCCTCTCTCGTATCTCCTGTAGTGTCTCTTGCCTCTCTCGTATCTCCGGTGTAGTGTCTCTTGCCTCTCTCTCGTATCTCGTGCGTAGTGTCTCTTGCCTCTCTCCTATCTCGTGTAATGTCTCTTGTGTCTCTCGTATCTCCTGTGTAGTGTCTCTTGCCTATCTCGTATCTCGTGTGCAGTGTCTCTTGCCTATCTCGTATCTCGTGTGCAGTGTCTCTTGCCTCTCTCGTATCTCGTGTGTAGTGTCTCTTGCCTCTCTCGTATCTCGTGTGTAGTGTCTCTGGCGTCTCTCGTGTCTCCTGGGTACTGTCTCTTGCCTCTCTCTCGTATCTCGTGTGTAGTGTCTCTTGCCTCTCTCGTGTCTCCTGTGTAGTGTCTCTTGCGTCACTCGCGTCTCCTGGGTACTGTCTCTTGCGTCTCTCCCCTATCTCGTGTGTACTGTCTCCTGCCTCTCTCGTATCTCCTGTGTAGTGTCTCGTGCCTCTCGTGTCTCGTGTGTCTTGCGTCTCTCGTATCTTGTGCGTAGTGTCTCTTGCATCTCTCGTATCTCGTGTGTAGTGTCTCTTGCCTCTCTCGTATCTCGTGTGTAGTGTCTCTTGCCTCTCTCGTATCTCGTGTGTAGTGTGTCTTGCGTCTCTCACATCTCCTGTGTAGTGTCTCTTGCGTCTCTCTCATCTAGTGTACTGTCTCTTGCCTCTCTCGTATCTCGTGTGTAGTGTCTTTTGCCTCTCTCGTATCTCGTGTGTAGTGTTTCTTGCCTCTGTGGTATCTCGTATGTAGTGTCTCTTGCCTCTGTGGTATCTCTTGTGTAGTGTCCCTTGCCTCTCTCGCATCTCGTGTGTAGTGTGTCTTGCGTCTCTCACATCTCCTGTGTAGTGTCTCTTGCGTCTCTCTCATCTCGTGTACTGTCTCTTGCCTCTCTCGTATCTCGTGTGTAGTGTCTCTTGCCTCTCTCGTATCTCGTGTGTTGTCTCTTGCCTCTCCCGTATCTCCTTCGTAGTGTCTCTTGCCTCTCTCGTATCTTGTGCGTAGTGTCTCTTGCCTCTCTCGTATCTCGTGCGTAGTGTCTCTTGCCTCTCTCGAATCTCGTGCGTAGTGTCTCTTCCCACTCTTGTATCTCATGCGTAGTCTCTTGCCTCTCTCGTATCTCCTGTGTAGTGTGTCTTGCGTCTCTCGTCTCTCCTGTGCAGTGTCTCTTGCGTCTCTGGTATCTCCTCTGCAGTGTCTCTTGCGTCTCTGGTATCTCCTCTGTAGTGTCTCTTGCGTCACTCGTATCTCTTGTGTAGTGTCTCTTGCGTCTCTCGTATCTCCTGTGTAGTGTCTCTTGCGTCTCTCGTATCTCCTATGTAGTGTCTCTTGCATCTCTCATATCTCCAGTGTAGTGTCTCTTGCGTCTCTCGTATCTCCTGTGTAGTATCTCTTGCATTGCTCGTATGTCGTGCAGTTTTTCTTGCCTCTCACGTATCTCGTGTGTAGTGTCTCTTGCCTCTCTCGTATTTCGTGTGTAGTGTCTCTTCCCTCTCTCGCATCTCGTGTGTAGTGTCTCTTGCCTCTCTCGTATCTCGTGTGCAGTGTCTGTTGCCTCTCTCGTATCTCGTGTAGTGTCTGTTGCCTCTCTCCTATCTCGTGTGTAGTGTCTCTTGCCTCTCTCGTATGTCGTGTGTAGTGTCTCTTGCCTCTCTCGTATCTCCTGTGTAGTGTCTCTTGCCTCTCTCCTATCTACTGTGTAGTGTCTCTTGCCTCTCTCGTGTCTCCTGTGTAGTGTCTCTGGCGTCTCTCGTATCTCCTGTGTAGTGTCTCTGGCGTCTCTCGTATCTCCTGTGTAGTGTCTCTTGCGTCTGTCGTATCTCCTGTGTAGTGTCTCTGGCGTCTGTCGTATCTCCTGTGTAGTGTCTCTTGCCTCTCTCGTATCTCCTGTGTAGTGTCTCCTTCCTCTCTCGTATCTCCTGTGTAGTGTCTCTTGCCTCTCTCGTATCTCCTGTGTAGTGTCTCTTGCCTCTCTCGTATCTCGTGTGTAGTGTCTCTTGCCTCTCTCGTATCTCCTCTGTAGTGTCTCTTGCCTCTCTCGTATCTCCTGTGTTGTGTCTCTTGCCTCTCTCGTATATCCTGTGTAGTGTCTCTTGACTCTCTCTTATCTCCTGTGTAGTGTCTCTTGCCTCTCTCGTATCTCTTGTGTAGTTTCTCTTCCCTCTCTCGTATCTCCTGTGAAGTGTCTCTTGCCTCTCTCGTATCTCCTCTGTAGTGTCTCTTGCCTCTCTCGTATCTCCTGTGTAGTGTCTCTTGCGTCTCTCGTATCTCCTGTGTAGTGTCTCTTGCCTCTCTCGTATCTCCTGTGTAGTGTCTCTTGGCTCTCTTCTATCTCCTGTGTAGTGTCTCTTGGCTCTCTCGTATCTCCTGTGTAGTGTCTCTGGCGTCTCTCGTGTCTCCTGTGTAGTGTCTCTGGCGTCTCTCGTGTCTCCTGTGTAGTGTCTCTGGCGTCTCTCGTGTCTCCTGTGTAGTGTCTCTGGCGTCTCTCGTGTCTCCTGTGTAGTGTCTCTGGCGTCTCTCGTGTCTCCTGTGTAGTGTCTCTGGCGTCTCTCGTATCTCCTGTGTAGTGTCTCTGGCGTCTCTCGTATCTCCTGTGTAGTGTCTCTGGCGTCTCTAGTATCTCCTGTGTAGTGTCTCTTGCCTCTCTCGTATCTCCTGTGTAGTGTCTCATGCCTCTCTCGTATCTCCTGTGTAGTGTCTCTTCCCTCTCTCGTATCTCCTGTGTAGTGTCTCTTGCCTCTCTCGTATCTCGTGTGTAGTGTCTCTTGTCTCTCTCGTATCTCCTGTGTAGTGTCTCTTGCCTCTCTCGTATATCCTGTGTAGTGTCTCTTGGCTCTCTGGTATCTCCTGTGTAGTGTCTCTTGCCTCTCTCGTATCTCCTGTGTAGTGTCTCTTCCCTCTCTCGTATCTCCTGTGAAGTGTCTCTTGCCTCTCTCGTATCTCCTCTGTAGTGTCTCTTGCCTCTCTCGTATCTCCTGTGTAGTGTCTCTTGCGTCTCTCATATCTCCTGTGTAGTGTCTCTTGCTTCTCTCGTATCTCGTGTAATGTCTCTTGCGTCTCTCGCATCTCCTGTGTAGTGTCTCTTGCCTCTCTCTCGTATCTCGTGTGTAGTGTCTCTTGCCTCTCTCGTATCTCGTGTGTAGTGTCTCTGGCGTCTCTCGTGTCTCCTGTGTAGTGTCTCTTGCGTCACTCGCATCTCCTGGGTACTGTCTCTTGCGTCTCTCTCCTATCTCGTGTGTAGTGTCTCCTGCCTCTCTCGTATCTCCTGTGTAGTGTCTCGTGCCTCTCGTGTCTCGTGTGTCTTGCGTCTCTCGTATCTTGTGTGTAGTGTCTCTTGCATCTCTCGTATCTCGTGTGTAGTGTCTCTTGCCTCTCTGGTATCTCGTGTGTAGTGTCTCTTGCATCTCTCGTATCTTGTGTGCAATGTCTCTTGCCTCTCTGGTATCTCGTGCATAGTGTCTCTTGCCTCTGTGGTATGTCGTGTGCAGTGTCTCTTGCGTCTCTCGTATCTCGTGCTTAGTGTCTCTGGCGTCTCTCGTATCTCGTGCGTAGTGTCTCTGGCGTCTCTCGTATTTCGTGTGTAGTGTCTCTTGCCTCTCTCTTATCTCGGGTCTAGTGTCCCTTGCCTCTCTCGTATCTCGTGTGCAGTGTCTCTTGCCTCTCTCGTAGATCGTTTGTGGTGTCTCTTGTGTCTCTCATATCTCCTGTGTAGTGTCTCTTGCGTCTCTCGCATCTGCTGTGTAGTCTCTCTTGCCTCTCTCTCGTATCTCGTGTGTAGTGTCTCTTGCGTCTCTTGTATCTCGTGTGTAGTGTCTCTTGCCTCACTCGTATCTCCTGTGTAGTGTTTCTTGCCTCTCTCGCATCTCCTCTGTAGTGTCTCTTGCCTCTCTCTCATATCTCGTGCGTAGTGTCTCTTGCGTCTCTCGTATCTCCTGTGTAGTGTCTCTTGCCTCTCTCGCATCTCCTGTGTAGTGTCTCTTTCCTCTCTCTTGTATCTCGTGTGTAGTGTCTCTTGCGTCCCTCGTATCTCGTGTGTAGTGTCTCTTGCCTCTCTCGCGTCTCCTGTGTAGTGTCTCTTATCTCTCTCTCGTATCTCGTGTGTAGTGTCTCTTGCGTCTCTCATATCTCCTGTGTAGTGTCTCTTGCGTCTCTCGCATCTCCTGTTTAGAGTCTCTTGTCATTCTCTCGTATCTCGTGCGTGGTGCCTCTTGCCTCTGTCGTATCTCTTGTGTAGTGCCTCTTGCCTCTCTCCTACCTCCTGTGTTTTGTCTCTTGCGTTTCTCGTATCTCCTGTGTAGTGTCTCTTGCGTCTCTCGTATCTCTTGTGTAGTGTCTCTTACGCCTCTCGTATCTTGTCTGTAGTGTCTCTTGCGTCTCTCGTATCTCGTCTGTAGTGTCTCTTGCGTCTCTCGTATCTCCTGTGTATTGTCTCTGGCGTCTCTCGTATCTCTTGTGTAGTGTCTCTTGCCTCTCTCGTATCTCGTGTGTAGTGTCTCTTGCCTCTCTCGTATCTCGTGCGTAGTGTCTCTTGCCTCTCTTGTATCTCTTGTGTAGTGTCTCTTGCCTCTCTCGTATCTCGTGTGTAGTGTCTCTTACCTCTGTCGTATGTCGTGTGTAGTGTCTCCTGCCTCTGTGGTATCTCGTGTGTAGTGTCTCTTGCCTCTCTCGTATCTCATGTGTAGTGTCTCTTGCCTCTCTCGCATCTCCTGTGTAGTGTCTCTTGCGTCTCTCGCATCTCCTGTGTAGTGTCTCTTGCGTCTCTCGCATCTCCTGTGTAGTGTCTCTTGCGTCTCTCATATCTCGTCTGTAGTGTCTCTTGCGTCTCTCGTATCTCCTGTGTAGTGTCTCTGGCGTCTCTCGTATCTCCTGTGTAGTGTCTCTGGCGTCTCTCGTATCTCCTGTGTAGTGTCTCTGGCGTCTCTCGTATCTCCTGTGTAGTGTCTCTTGCCTCTCTCGTATCTCGTGTGTCTTGCATCTCTCTTATCTCGTGCGTAGTGTCTCTGGCGTCTGTCGAATCTCGTGCGTAGTGTCTCTTGCCTCTCTCGTGTCTGGTGTGTAGTGTCTCTTGCCTCTCTCGTATCTCGTGTGTAGTGTCTCTTGCCTCTCTCGTATCTCGTGTAATGTCTCTTGCGTCTCTCGCATCTCCTGTGCAGTGTCTCTTGCCTCTCTCGTATCTCGTGTGTAATGTCCCTTGCCTCTTTCGTATCTCGTGTGTAGTCTCTTGCCTCTCTCGTATCCCGTGTGAAGTGTCTCTTGCCTCTCTCGTATCTCGTGTGAAGTGTCTCTTGCCTCTCTCCTATCTCTTGTTTAGTGTCTCTTGCCTCTCTAGTATCTCGTGTGAAGTGTCCCTTGCCTGTCTCGTATCTCGTGTGTAGTGTCTCTTGCCTCTGTGGTATCTCGTGTGTAGTGTCTCTTGCCTCTGTGGTATCTCGTGTGTAGTGTCTCTTGCCTCTCTCGCATCTCCTGTGTAGTGTCTCTTGCCTCTCTCGCATCTCCTGTGTAGTGTCTCTTGCGTCTCTCGCATCTCCTGTGTAGTGTCTCTTGCGTCTCTCGCATCTCCTGTGTAGTGTCTCTTGCGTCTCTCGCATCTCCTGTGTAGTGGCTCTTGCGTCTCTCGTCTCTCCTGTGTAGTGTCTCTTGCGTCTCTCGTATCTGCTGTGTAGTGTCTCTTGCGTCTCTCGTATCTCCTGTGTAGTGTCTCTGGCGTCTCTCGTATCTCCTGTGTAGTGTCTCTGGCGTCTCGTATCTCCTGTGTAGTGTCTCTGGTGTCTCTCGTATCTCCTGTGTAGTGTCTCTGGCGTCTCTCGTATCTCCTGTGTAGTGTCTCTTGCGTCTATCTCGTGTGTAGTGTCTCTTGCGTCTCTCGTATCTCGTGTGTAGTGTCTCTTACCTCTCTCGTATCTCGTGTGCAATGTCTCTTGCCTCTCTGGTATCTCGTGCGTAGTGTCTCTTGCCTCTGTGGTTTGTCGTGTGCAGTGTCTCTTGCGTCTCTCGTATCTCGTGCTTAGTGTCTCTGGCGTCTCTCGTATCTCATGCGTAGTGTCTCTGGCATCTCTCGTATCTCATGCGTAGTGTCTCTTGCCTCTCTCGTATCTTGTGTGTAGTGTCTCTTGCCTCTCTCGTATCTCGTGTGCAGTGTCTCTTGCCTCTCTCGTAGATCGTTTGTGGTGTCTCTTGTGTCTCTCATATCTCCTGTGTAGTGTCTCTTGCGTCTCTCGCGTCTGCTGTGTAGTCTCTCTTGCCTCTCTCTCGTATCTTGTGTGTAGTGTCTCTTGCGTCTCTCGTATCTCGTGTGTAGTGTCTCTTGCCTCACTCGTATCTCCTCTGTAGTGTCTCTTGCCTCTCTCTCGTATCTCGTGCGTAGTGTCTCTTGCATCTCTCGTATCTCCTGTGTAGTGTCTCTTGCCTCTCTCGCATCTCCTGTGTAGTGTCTCTTTCCTCTCTCTCGTATCTCGTGTGTAGTGTCTCTTGCGTCCCTCGTATCTCGTGTGTAGTGTCTCTTGCCTCTCTCGCATCTCCTGTGTAGTGTCTCTTATCTCTCTCTCGTATCTCGTGTGTAGTGTCTCTTGCGTCTCTCATATCTCCTGTGTAGTGTCTCTTGCCTCTCTTGCATCTCCTGTGTAGAGTCTCTTGCCATTCTCTCGTATCTCGTGCGTAGTGTCTCTTGCCTCTCTCCTATCTCTTGTGTAGTGCCTCTTGCCTCTCTCCTATCTCCTGTGTTTTGTCTCTTGCGTCTCTCGTATCTCCTGTGTAGTGTCTCTTGTGTCCCTCGTATCTCGTCTGTAGTGACTCTTGCGTCTCTCGTATCTCCTGTGTAGTGCCTCTTGCGTCTCTCGTATCTCCTGTGTAGTGCCTCTTGCGTCTCTCGTATCTCCTGTGTAGTGTCTCTTGCCTCTCTCGCATCTCCTGTGTAGTGTCTCTTGCGTCTCTCGCATATCCTCTGTAGTGTCTCTTGCGTCTCTCGCATCTCCTGTGTAGTGTCTCTTGCGTCTCTCTTATCTCCTGTGTAGTCTCTTGCGTCTCTCGTATCTCCTGTGTAGTGTCTGTTGCGTCTCTCGTATCTCGTCTGTAGTGTCTCTTGCGTCTCTCGTATCTCCTGTGTAGTGTCTCTGTCGTCTCTCGTGTCTCCTGTGTAGTGTCTCTGGCGTCTCTCGTATCTCCTGTGTAGTGTCTCTGGCGTCTCTCGTATCACCTGTGTAGTGTCTCTGGCGTCTCTCGTATCTCGTGTGTAGTGTCTCTGGCGTCTCTTGTATCTCGTGTGTAGAGTCTCTTGCCTCCCTCCTATCTCCTTTGTAGTGTCTCTTGCCTCTCGTATCTGGTGTGTAGTGTCTCTTGCCTCTCTCGTATCTCGTGTGTAGTGTCCCTTGCCTCTCTAGTATCTCCTGTGTAGTGTCTCTTGCCTCTGTGGTATCTCGTGTGTAGTGTTTCTTGCCTCTCTCTTATCTCGTGTGTAGTGTCTCTTGCCTCTCTCGTATCTTGTGTGTAATGTCTCTTGCCTCTCTCATATCTCCTGTGTAGGGTCTCTTGCCTCTCTCGTATCTCCTGTGTAGTGTCTCTTTCGTCCCTCTTATCTCCTGTGTAGTGTCTCTTGCGTCTCTCGTATGTGCTGTGTAGTGTCTCTTGCGTCTCTCGTATCTCCTGTGTAGTGCCTCCTGCGTCTCTTGTATCTCGTGTGTAGTGCCTCTTGCGTCTCTCGTATCTCCTGTGTAGTGTCTCTTGCGTCTCATATCTCCTGTGTAGTGTCTCTTGTGTCTCTCGTATCTCCTGTGTTGTGTCTCTTGCGTCTCTCGTATCTCCTGTGTAGTGTCTCTGGCGTCTCTCGTATCTCCTGTGTAGTGTCTCTGGCGTCTCTCGTATCTCCTGTGTAGTGTCTCTGGCGTCTCCCGTATCTCCTGTGTTGTGTCTCTAGCGTCTCCCGTATCTCTTGTGAAGTGCCTCTGGTGTCTCTCGTATCTCCTGTGTAGTGTCTCTTGCGTCTCTCGTATCTCCTGTGTTGTGTCTCTAGCGTCTCCCGTATCTCCTGTGAAGTGCCTCTGGCGTCTCTCGTATTTCCTGTGTAGTGTCTCTGGCGTCTCTTGTATCTCCTGTGTAGTGTCTCTGGCGTCTGTCGTATCTCGAGTCTCTTGCGTCTCTCGTGTCTCGTGCGTAGTGTCTCTTGCTTCTCTCGTATCTCCTGTGTAGTGTCTCTTGCCTCTCGTATCTCGTGTGTAGTGTCTCTTGCCTCTCTAGTATCTCGTTTGTAGTGTCTCTTGCCTCCCTCGTATCTCGTGTGTAGTGTCTCTTGCCTCCCTCGTATCTCGTGTGTAGTGTCTCTTGCCTCCCTCGTATCTCGTGTGTAGTGTCTCTTGTCTCTCTCGTATCTCGTGTATAGTGTCTTTTGCCTCTCTCGCATCTCGTGTGTAGTGTCTCTTGCCTCTCTTGTATCTCACGTAGTGTCTCTTGCCTCTCTCGTATCTCGTGTGTAGTGTCTCTTGCCTCTCTCTTATCTCGTGTGTAGTGTCTCTTGCCTCTCTCGTATCTCCTGTGTAGTGTCTCTTCCCTCTCTCGTATCTCCTGTGTAGTGTGTCTGGCATCCCTCGTATCTCCTGTGTAGTGTGTCTGGCGTCTCTCGTGTCTCCTGTGTAGTGTCTCTGGCGTCTCTCGTGTCTCCTGTGTAGTGTCTCTTGCATCTCTCGTGTCTCCTGTGTAGTGTCTCTGGCGTCTCTCGTATCTCCTGTGTAGTGTCTCTGGCGTCTCTCGTATCTCCTGTGTAGTGTCTCTGGCGTCTCCCGTATCTCCTGTGTTGTGTCTCTAGCGTCTCCCGTATCTCCTGTGAAGTGCCTCTGGCGTCTCTCGTATCTCCTGTGTAGTGTCTCTGGCATCTCTCGTATCTCCTGTGTAGTGTCTCTGGCGTCTCTTGTATCTCCTATGTAGTGTCTCTGGCGTCTGTCGTATCTCGAGTCTCTTGCGTCTCTCGTATCTCGTGCGTAGTGTCTCTTGCTTCTCTCGTATCTCCTGTGTAGTGTCTCTTGCCTCTCGTATCTTGTGAGTAGTGTCTCTTGCCTCTCTAGTATCTGTTTTGTAGTGTCTCTTGCCTCCCTCGTATCTCGTGTGTAGTGTCTCTTGCCTCCCTCGTATCTCGTGTGTAGTGTCCCTTGCCTCTCTCGTATCTCGTGTGTAGTGTCTCTTGCCTCTCTCATATCTCCTGTTTAGTGTCTCTGGCGTCTCTCGTATCTCCTGTGTAGGGTCTCTGGCGTCTCTCGTATCTCCTGTGTAGTGTCCCTGGCGTCTCTCGTATCTCCTGTGTCGTATCTCTGGCGTCTCTCGTATCTCCTGTGTAGTGTCTCTGGCGTCTCTCGTATCTCCTGTGTAGTGTCTCTGGCGTCTCTCGTATCTCCTGTGTAGTGTCTCTGGCGTCTCTCGTATCTCCTGTGTAGTGTCTCTGGCGTCTCTCGTATCTCCTGTGTAGTGTCTCTGGCGTCTCTCGTATCTCCTGTGTAGTGTCTCTGGCGTCTCTCCTATCTCGTGTCTCTTGCGTCTCTCGTATCTCGTGCATAGTGTCTCTTGCCTCTTTCGTATCTCTCGTATCTCCTGTGTAGTGCCTCTGACGTCTCTCGTATCTCCTGTGTAGTGTCTCTGGCGTGTCTCCTATCTCGTGCGTAGTGTCTCTTGCCTCTCTCGTATTTCCTGTGTAGTGTCTCTTGCCTCTCGTATCTCATGTGTAGTGTCTCTTGCCTCTCTCGTATTTTGTGCGTAGTGTCTCTTTCCTCTCTCGTATCTCGTGCGTAGTGTCTCTTGCCTCTCTCGTATCTCCTTTGTAGTGTCTCTTGCCTCTCTGGTATCTCCTGTGTAGTGTCTCTTGCCTCTGTCGTATCTCCTGTGTAGTGTCTCTTGCCTCTCTCGTATCTCGTGTGCAGTGTCTCTTGCCTCTCCCGTATCTCGTGTGTAGTGTCTCTTGCCTCTCTCGTATCTCCTGTGTAGTGTCTCTTGCCTCTCTCGTATCTCCTGTTTAGTGTCCCTTGCCTCTCTCTTATTTCCTGTGTAGTGTCTCTTGCCTCTCTCGTATCTCGAGTGTAGTGTCTCTTGCCTCTCTTGTATCTCCTGTGTAGTGTCTCTTGCCTCTCTCGTATTTCCTGTGTAGTGTCTCTTGCGTCTCTCGTATCTCGAGCGTAGTGTCTCCTGCGTCTCTCGTATCTCATGTCTAGTGTCTCTTGCCTCTCTCGTACCTCCTGTGTAGTGTCCCTTGCCTCTCTCGTATTTCCTGTGTAGTGTCTCTTGCGTCTCTTGTATCTCGAGTGTAGTGTCTCTTGCGTCTCTCATATCTCGAGTGTGGTGTCTCTTACGCCTCTCGTATCTTGTCTGTAGTGTCTCTTGCGTCTCTCTTATCTCGTGTGTAGTGTCTCTTGCGTCTCTCGTATCTCGTGTGTAGTGTCTCTTGCGTCTCTCATATCTCGTGTCTCTTGCATCTCTCGTATCTCGTGTAATGTCTCTTGCGTCTCTCGTATCTCGTGCGTAGTGTCTCTTGTGTCTCTCGTATCTCGTGTGTAGTGTCTCTTGTGTCGTGTCTCTTGTGTCTCTCGTATCTCGTGTGTGGTGTCTCGTATGTCTCTTGTATCTCGTGTACTGTCTCGTGTGTAGTGTCTCGTGTCTTGTGTGTAGTGTTTCTTGTGTCTCATGTGTAGTATATATGTAATATATAATATATACACTACATTTTCTTTATACACTTGTTAATGGATGGGCATTTGGGCTGGTTCCATATTTTTGCAATTGTGAATTGTGTTGCTATAAACATGTGGGGCAAGTATGACTTATTATCCTTTGGGTAAATGGCCAGTAGTGGGATTGCTGAATCAAAGGGTAGACCTACTTTTAGTTTTTAAAGGAATCTCCACACTTTTTTCCACAGTGATTGTACTAGTTTACATCCCCACCAGCAGTGTAAAAGTTTTCCTCTTTCACCACATCCATGCCAACATCTGTTTTGCTTTTTGATTGTTTGATTATGGCCATTTTTACAGGATTAAGGTGGTATTACATTGTGGTTTTGATTTGTATTTCCCTGATAATTAGTGATGTTGAGCATTTTTTCATATGTTTGTTTGCCATTTGTGTATCTTCTTTTGAGAATTGTCTATTCACGTCCTTAGCCCACTTTTTGATGAGATTGTTTTTTTTCCGTGTTGATTGGTTTGAGTTTCTTGTAGATTCTGGATATTAGTTCTTTGTTGGATGAATAGTATGAGAAGATTTTCTCCCACTCTGTGGGTTGTCTATTTACTCTGTTGATTATTTCTTTTGCTGTGCAGAAGCTTTTTAGTTTAATTAAGTCCCATCTAGGTATCTCTGTTTTTGCTGCATTTGCTTTTGGGTTCTTGGTCATGAAGTCTTTGTCTAAGCCAATTCTAAAAGAGTTTTTCTGATGTTATCTTCTAGGATTTTTACAGTTTCAGATCTTAGATTTAAGTGTTTGATCCATCTTGAGTTGATTTTTGTGTAAGGTGAGAGATGAGGATCCAATTTCATTCTTCTGTATGTGGCTTGCCAATTATCCCAGCACCATTTGTTGAACAAGGTGTACTTTCCCCACTTTGTGTTTTTGTTTGCTTTGTCAAAGATCAATTGGCTGTAAGTATTTGGCTTTATTTCTGGGTTCTCTATTCTGTTCCATTTGTCTATGTGCCTATTTTCATACCAATACCATGCTGCTTAGGTGACCGTAGCCTTATAATATAGTTTGAAGTCAGCTAATGTGATGACTCCAGATTTGTTCTTTTTGCTTAGTCTTGCTTTGGCTATGTGTGCTCTTTTTTGGTTCCATATGAATTTTAAGATTGTTTTTTCTAGCTCTGTGAAGAATGATCATGGTATCTTCATGGGAATTGCATTGAATTTGTAGACTGCTTTTGGCAGTATGGTCATTTTCACAATATTGATTCTACCTATCCATGAGCATAGGATTTGTCTGTGTCATCTGTGATTTCTTTCAACAGTGTGTTGTAGTTTTCCTTACAGAGGTCTTTCACCTCCTTAGGTATATTCCTATATATTTTATTTTTTTGCAGTTGCTATAAAAGCAGTTGAGTTCTTGACTTGATTCTCAGCTTGTTGCTGTTGGTTATAGCAGTGCTACTGATCTGTGTACGTTAGTTTTGTATCCTGCAACTTTACTGAATTCATTTGCCAGTTCTAGGAGCTTTTTGGATGAGTCTATAGGATTTTTTAGGTATATAATCATAATGACAGTTTGACTTCCCCTTTTCTGATTTGGTCGCCCTTTATTTCTTTCTCTTGTCTGATTATATAGCTTAAAATCTTAAAATTATTTCAGGTACTCATGGAATGTCTGGGTCATTTCCAATTTAAGAAGGGTTATAATGTGTCTGGAATCTTTGGCAGACCTCAGTGAGCTGGATAAAAGCAAGGACCAAGTCCAGAAAGTAATCAAGGAACAAAAAGAGGATGGGCCACATGGGTGGCTGTACACTTGCCCCAGCCCAGGCAGACAGTGAATGTGAGGCAATACTCCTGCTGGGGGACACTCTGAAACTACCCAAACAATTCAGGAATTACATGAAGTACAAATAGGCCTCCCACAGCCCCCACAACAGCCCTGTGTGGCCTGCAAAGAAGCCTGATGGCTCCTGGAGAATGAACATGGACTACCATGTGCTCAACAAGGTGACACCACCTTACATGCAGCTGTGCCCAATATCCTCAACTGCTGGGACCAAGAGCTCTTTAATCTGGGAGGTGTCCCTGCTGTGATTGACTTGGCTATTGCATCCTCCAGTATCCTTTAGCAGAAGATGCAAAGGACCAGTTTGCCTTCACTCATGAGGACCAACAATGGACCTTCCAGGTGGTACCACAAGGAACCTGCACAGCCCCATCAGTCACCGTCTGGTTGCACAGGACCTGTCTAAACTCTTTGCCTGCCTAAGTCTCCTGGTTTCACCAGATAAATGATAACATGCTAACCTCAGAGTATCTTACCAATTTGGAGACTACCCTAGAAACCGTCTAGGATGGCCTAAAGGACAGGAGATATGGAAAGTCAATCCCAAAAATTACAGGGGCCTGGCGTAGCCGTCAAACTTCTGAGAGTTACCTGGTCGGGTAAGGTGCAAAACAGACCCAGAGCTCTTATCAATAAGCTAGCACAGTGGCCTATTCCCCAGACAGCAAAGCAACTCCAGGTTTCCCTAGGTTTACTGGGCTGCTGGAGAATACTGATTCTTCACATGGCCCAAACCCTCTACCCATTATACACCCTAATAAGGAAAAAAAAAATGGGCATGAGCACACATGGTCTGAGAGGCGCCTGACAAATCAAGAATGTTTGTGAGATGAGCCCAGGCACTCAGGGCCCCACGGCCATAGCACCCTTTTGTATTAGAAGCCACTAGAGATGTTATGGGGATTAGCTGGGGTTTATGACCAAAGCCACCAACCCAAATGGTACCTGCAGGGTTTCAGTCTCAGTTATGGATAGGGGAAGAATCCCATGACCACATCCTGGAGAAACAGGTACTGGCCATGTATCAGGTACTGCAGCAAGTTGGAGGCTGTCTCCAGAAAGCTACCGTCACTGTGAAGACTGCCTACCCATAAAAGATTGGGCAGGAGGCCTCCTAGCCAAGCTTACCTTCATGGTGGCACAATCACACACCCTAGAGAGATGGCACACATTTGTCAACAACAGAGGGGTGTCTTGTCCACTAGTGCTTTAAGTCTGCCACTAAGAGAGGTGCTCAGACCCATCCACTTTGAACAAGAGGAGGGGGCTGACATCGCAGTGGAACCACTTACTAAGCCAGCCACCATATATGAGGGGACCCTGCTGATACTGCTAGGACCTTACACTGGTGGGTCTAGCAAAGGCACCCAACCCTAATACTCAGCAACTGCAGTGCAACTAGACACCAACACCATATGGATAGGATGGGGATCAGGACAGTGCAGTCCATGGCTGAGCTTCGGGCAGTTTGGATGTGTGTCACCCACGAGCCCTGGCCACCAGCGTCTTCTACAGGTAGTTGAGCCTTTTCCATATGGATCAACCAAGGGACCATAGACAGTGGGCACGTTTGGAGCAGGCCCCTTTGGGAATGTCCAGGTGGCAGGAAGTCCACATCAGGTTACAAGAGAAGGATGCCTGCCTTACAAGGCATCTCTGGGATGCGCACAGCTCCAAGTTGCCTCTGGGAAGTCAGGAGGCAGACGACTTTAGTCAGGTTCCAGCAGTTTACCCGCGCCCTTTGGAGGAGGCTGTCATATGGGTACATCCTAAGAGCGGCCACTGGGGGCCAGTCGTGAGGTGGGCCATTGTCAAGGCACGGGTATACCTGTCTCTGCAGATGTTCTGGCAGCGTTCAGAACTGAGACCTGTTCATGACTGTGACTTAGAAAGGTTCCCTCCACATCAGGTCCCATACCACCTGTGCGGGACTGGCAAGTCGGTTATATGGGCCCCCCGCCCCAGAGTGCAGGGAAAAGGTATTCCTCAACCCACGTGGACACAATTTCTTTTTATTGCTGAGTGGTTTTTCATGACATGGATGTACTGCAGTTGGTTTAATCATTACCCCCACTGAAGGGCGCCTGGGCTGTGCCCACTGTTTGGTTGTTATAAACAAAGCAGCCGTGCCTATTGAGTGTACATTTCTACATGCCACACGCTTATAGGTCTAGTGGCTGGAGTGTTTGGTCATTGTGTATTTAGTGTTTAAGAAACCACCACGCCAGCCATACACGAGTGATCGCCCACCTGTGGTGTCAGGACTTTGTTAATTGAGCCATTCTGGTAGGCGTCAAGTGATATGTCACTGTGGTTGTAATTTGTATTTCCTTCATGGCTAATGATACTGAACATCTTTTCATCAATGCTTATTTGCCATTTGTAAGTGCTTTTCAGTGAAACTTTTGTTCATGTCTTGTGCCCATTTTCTAATGGAATCATCTGTTGCTTATGTTAGATTTTGAGAGTTCCTTATATATTCTAGATACTAGGGTTTTTTCACACAGGTAGTTCGCAAATATTTTCTGCATGTAGCTTGTAGTTCATAGCTCATCTTTTCATCTTCACATAGATTCTCAAGGAGAAAAAACTTTCATTCTCATGAGGTCCAATTTACCAATTGTTTCTTTGTAGATAGTGCGTTTTAATGTCGAGTCTGAGGAATTGCCTAGATATAGATCCTGAAGATTTTCTACCTTTTTTTTTTTTCAAATTTTCTAGAAGAGTTATACTTTGATCATTTACACTTAAACCTCTAATCCATTTTGAGTTAATTTTGGAAGGTTTGAGTTTTAAGTGGAGATGTGTTATTTTTGCATATGATGTGCATTTGCTCAAGAACCGTTGGTGGAAACGCTGTCCTACCTCAACTGAATTTCTGTTGCGCCTTGGTCAAAAATCATCCCAGCATACTCGTATGGGTCTCTTTCTTCGCTCATTTTTTATTCTGTTGATCTCTATGTTGCTAATATCATATAGTTTTATTTACTGAAGCTATATAGTAAGCCACAATATTGCTTCTATTAGTCTTTGTCAATATTGTCTTAGCTATTCTAGGGCCTGAGCCTTTCCATATAAATTGAAGAATAACTGTCTATGTACAAAAGACACTTTATGGAATTTTGATAGAAATTGAATTAAACCTAAAGATCAGTTGGGGGCTCATGGGAATTAACATATTTAGTAGAGGAAGTATTCCAATTCATGCATATAGTATATCTCTTCATTTATTTAGGCCTTCTTTGAATACTTTCATCAGCACTTTATAGAATTTTCAGCATATAGATCCTGTTTGGTGTATATCAAAGTGTAATATTTCATTTTCTTTTGAGTGATTACAAATGGCATTGTGGTTTTTAGATTTGTTTGCTCATGCTCTTTGTTAGTATATAGATTTGCAGATACTTTTTGTGTTGATCTTGTATCCTACCACTTCGACAAACTCATTAGTTCTAGAAATTTATGTGAGAATTTCTTGGGATTTTCTATTTAGAGGCAATCGTGTCATCTGTAAGTAGATATACTTTTATTTATTTCCAATCTGTATTTGTTTTCTTTCTTTTTTCTTGCCTTATTTCAGTGGTTAGAACTTTCAATACTATGTTGAATAGAAGTGGTGAGAGTGCCAGATACATGGGAGGCTGAGGCAGGAGAGTTGCTTAAACCTGGGAGGCAGAGGTTGCAGTGAGCCAAGATTGGGCCACTGCACTCCAGCCTGGGCAATAGAGCAAGACTCCACCTCAAAAAGAAAAAGTAGTGAGAAGTGGGCATCTTTGCTTTGTTCTCCATCTTAGAGAAAACAGATCCCATCTTTCATCATTGAATACAATACTAGCTATCAGCTTTTTGTACATGCTCTTTATCAAGAAGTAATCTCTCTCACTATTCCTAACTTGCTGAGAGTTTTTCTTATAAATGGGTATTGTATTTTGTCAAATGCTTTATCTGCATCAATTGATTTAATCATGTGATCTTTTTCAATAGCTTGTTAATATGTTGGATTGTGTCAATTGATTTTCAGATGTCTCATACCCGGAATAAATTATACTTGGTCATAATGTAAAACTATATTTATATGTTTTTAAATTCAATTTGCTGTTTTGTTGAGTATTTTACATCTATGTTTATCAGATACGTTGCCCCATGGTTTTCTTTTTCTTTTTTTCTTTTTTGGAGGGGAAGGTAAGAAGGTAATCCTGACCTCATGTTGTTTTGGGAAGTATACCCTTTTTGGCTATTTTCTGGAAGATATTGTGTAAAATTAGCATTAATTTTTCAAGTCCTTGGTAAAATTCTCCTGTGAAACTGTTTAAGCCTGAATATTTTGTTTTTGAAGCTTTTCTATTACAAATTCAATTTATTTAATGATTATAGGACTAGTTCGACTATTTCATCTGATTGAATTTTGGTAGTTTAAAGTTTTTAAAACTTAGTCTTCTACATTGTACATTGTATGAGAATTAAGTTGTTTGTAGTATTTCTGAATTACATTTTTAAAAGCTACAGGATCTGTGGTGATATGCTCATTGCACTTATGATATTAGTAATATTTTCTTCACTCCTTTTTTGTCAATTCTAATAGAACATTATCAATTGATTGACTTTTAAAAAGAAACAACTTTTTATTTTATAGATTTTGTCTGATGTTTTTCCATTTTCAATTTAATGGATGTTTGCTCTTTACTTGATTATTTCTTTCCTTCTGCTTGTTTTGGGTTTATTTTGCTCTTTATTTTCCCTAGGTCCTTGAGGTGGAAACTTAGATTACTGATTTGAGAGCTTTTATCATTTCTTATGTAAGCATTTATATTATAAATAGCATTCTCAGCACTAATTCAATAGCATCCCACAAATTTTGGTATTGTATTTTGTTTTGAAATGAAACAAAACAAACTCTCTCTCTCTCTCATATATATATATATATATATATATATACACACACACACACACATATATATACATATACACATATATATGCATATATGTGTATATATAAATATATATGTATATACATGTATATATACATATCTGTATATCTGTATATACACATGTATATATACATATCTGTATATCAGTATATACACATGTATATACGTATATATACATATATACATATACATATATGTATATATGTATGTATATGTATATAAAACATTTGAGACTTCCTCTTTAACCTATGATCTATTTAAAAATATGTTGTTTAATTTCCATGTGTTTACAGTGTTTTTATTATTTTTTTTATTTCTAGGTATTTTTGTTATTTCTAGTTTGACACCTTCATGGTCAGAGAACACAGTCTGTATGATATTAATACTTTTAAATTTTTTGAGGTTTATGACCCAAGATATGCCCTATCTTGGTGCATGTTCCTTGAGTACTTGAAAAATAATGCATGTTCCGTAGTCATTGTATAGTGTTCTGTGTATGTCAATTAGATCCTGCATTTTGATTATATATTTCAGCTTTTCTATAACCTTGTTGATTTTCATACAGCTCTCTCAGTTGCTGACAGGACAATAGTAAAGCCCCCCAACTATATTTATGAATTGATCTTTTCTCTTTTAAGCTCCATCAGTTTTTGTTTTATGTATTTTGAGGCTTTATTGTTGGTTGTGCACACATTTAGGATTAGCATGTCTTATAAGAGATTGGTCCTTTATCATTATATAAGGTCTCTCACTGTCTCTAGTAATTCTCTTGGCATTGAGTGTATTTTATCAGATATTAATATAGCCATTACTTTTTAATTTTGCATTAATGTCTGTATAGTGTATGGCATATCTTTTTCTATCCTTTTATTTTCAGTTGATTATATGGTTGATTATAAAATGAGTTTCTTGTAAGCAGCATATAGTTGGATTTTGTGTGTGTGTGTGTGTGTGTGTGTGTGTGTGTGTCTGTCCACATTCACTCTGCAAATCCCTGTGTGATTGCTTGTTGCATTTATGTATTTAAACCATCTACATTTCAGTTGATTATTGATAGGTTGGTACTTGCCTTCCATCTTGTTTTCTATTTATTTCTTTTTGTCAGATTTTTATTTCCCTTTTCTTTCCTTCCTCTGAGTTACTTTATCATATTTGAGGATTTTGTCTTGACTTACATATAGTGTTTTTAGTATATCCTTTGGTACTGTTTTAGTAGTAGTTGCTCTGGGTATTTTAATATATATCAGTGACTAGTAACAGTCTACTGGTTTCAGCATTTTACCATGTCAAGTAAAGTGTGAAAAGCTTTCTTCTATTTAGTTCCTTTTGTCTTCCTCATTTTAAAATATCATTATCTTGGGTGGTAGAGGGTATTTTTGTTTTCGTCATCTAATGTGGTTTGTGAAATTAATCAGGAAAATGCCTCTACCCATATTTTTGCTCTTTCCCTTGTTCCTTAGTCCTTCCTGATGCCTAAGTTTCCTTCATTTATCTTTTCCTTTCTGTCTGAAGTACTTACTTGGCCAAGCTTTGAGGGTAGATCTAGTTAGCGACAGATTCTTTGAGCTTTTCTTTATTTGATAACATTTCCATTTGTACTTCGTTCCTGAAGGATAGTTTTGCCAGATACAGAATTCACAGTTTAACAATTACTTCAGCAATTGAAAAGTGTTGTGCCATTTTCTTCTGGTCTCCATGGTGACAGATGAGCAAATTGTCATTCAAATTGGTGTTCTCCTATGGTGATGTGTCACTTCTCACTGGCTGATTTAAATTTTTTTCTTTAGTTTTCAGAATTTTACTTATGATGTCTCTTGGTATGAATTTATTTTGGTTTAGTCTGTTTCTGCTTTGACTCACATTCTTGGATCTATATGTTTGTATCTTTTGCCAAATTTTGGAGGCTCTCAACCTTAATTTCTTCAAATGCTCTTCTAG
Source organism: Pan troglodytes (assembly GCF_028858775.2). Taxonomy (NCBI): domain Eukaryota; kingdom Metazoa; phylum Chordata; class Mammalia; order Primates; family Hominidae; genus Pan; species Pan troglodytes. The sequence goes on along the minus strand of NC_086016.1, from coordinate 50,989,897 downwards.
CCCCACTCTTTTTCTCCTTTTCTCTGGGATTGTGATGATATCAACCTGGCTCTGTTGCTTACTTTCCCACAGATCACAGAGGCTGTGTCCACTTCTGTTTTCAGTCTATTTTCTCTCTTGTTCAGATTAGGGGAATTCTATTGTTATGTCCTCCAGATCGTTGGTTTTGTTCTCTGTTATCTCTACTCTATTACTCTATTATTAAGCCCATCCAGCACGTATTTTTGTTTTCTGTATTTTCAGTTTAATATTTCTTGTTTCTTTAAACTTCTATTTCTTTGCTGATACTTTTCTTTTTTTATTCTTTCAAGAGCATTTGTGATAGAAGGTTGAAGCATTTTTTTTATGCCTGCTTTAAAATCCTTGTCAGACAACTCCAACATCTGATTTATCTTGGAATTGCTATCAGTTGACTGTCTTTTCTCATTCAAATTGAGATTGTGTTGGTTATTAGTAGGATGGGTGATTTTCCATTGTATTCCTGACATTTTGTCTGTAATGAGAGGAGACTCTGGGTTCCACTTAAGTCTTTTACGTTAGCAGGCAGTCACCTGTTTGTTTCGTGTGCAGACCCTGGCCGACTTTCTTGAGCTGTAATTCCAATCACAGTTTAACTGTCCAGAGTACCTGCCGTGTTGTTTTGGTGTTCTTCGTTTATCTGGTTCCATTGAGGCTCACATTGGTTCTTGCTGCTGTCACCTTAGAGGCAAGAAGGAGTTTCCCTTGGCCCCTGGGTGTCTACCTGTGGGAAAGTTACGGTGAGGCACCCCCACTGGTACTGCTCTTGCCTTAGTCTCAGTGTGGGGAGGGGAGTCTTGGGAATGTGGGAAGAAAGAAACTTCCCAGGCTAGGGCTTTCCTTGCAGCTGGGTCTCCTCTGCCAGCTTTGCTGATTTATCTCTGTCTTTCAGTGGAATAAGGGATCTCAGGCCCAGCAAGGAAAGGAAGGGCCTCCCCCATCCACCCTGCTGCTTGTTTCCTTCAGGGACCAAAATCAATCCCCTTACAGGTGGTGTCAGCCTTGCCTGGTGTTGTCAGAGGTACTTTTGCAGAGTCCAAAGGAGGAAAGGGCCTAGGTTGGCCACCCTGTGTTGCTAAGTGAGGGGCTAAGTGAGGGTTATGGAATCTCTGGGTCTTGGTTTCCTTCTCTTGGTTAGGGGGAACATGAGAGACCCTGATGCTGTGCTGTTCCTTCAGCCTTGGAGCGCCAAACCAGCTTGCCTCTTCTTACCATCTTCCAGGGTTGTCTTATTTGTCTCTTGTGTGATTTGTAGAATTTATAGCTATGCTTAGCAGAGAAGAAAGAGCAGGGAGAATTGGGGCTATCCCATCTGGTCTGGAGCAGATGTCTCCACAGTTGATATGGTTTGGCTCTGTGTCCCCACCCAAATCTCATGTTGAATTGTAATTCCCAGTGTTGGAAGAGGGGCCTGGTGGGAGGTGATTGAATCATGGGAGTGGACCTCCCCCATGCTGGTCTCCTGATAGAGATCTCATGAGATCTGGTTGTTTGAAAGTATGTAGCGTTTCCCCCTTCCCTCCCTCTCTCTCTCCTGCTGGCCATGTGAATATATGCCTACTTCCCCTTTGCTTTCTGCCATGATTGTAAGTTTCCTGAGGCCTCCCTAGAAGCAGAAGGCTGTATGGCCCACAGATCTATGAGCCAATTAAACCTCTTTTCTTTATAAATTACCTAGTCTCAGGTATATCTTTAGCAGTGTGAGAACAAACTAATACAACATTCTTTTATTGAAGTTGAGATATAATGTACATAGCATAAAATTCACATTTAAAAATATACAATTCAACAGTTTTCAGTATATTCACAGTATTGTGTGACCATTATCATGAATTCCAGAATATTTTTTTCACACTGAAAAAGAAATGCCTCACTTCTTAGTAGTCACTCCCAACTCTCTGAGCTCAGCCTCTGAGCTGCGTGCTGAGGTCACAGCATAAGAAAAGATACTGTGCTACTAGGAATCCACGACTGAGTTGGTGGGTGGGAAAAAGAGATTTAACAAGTTTCCACTGAATACTGCATAATTAAATGAGATTGTAAAAGGTGAACCCCAGAAGTGTGTGAGCAGTGGCTGCCAGGATGGGAAATGAGTGCCTCCCAGCCAGGCTGATGTCAGCAAGACAGGGATCCCCTGCAATCCTTTGCCAGGGCTAAAGGGAGGTGGGGGAGGTGCCCAAGGGGCAGAGTGTGTGCAGGTGCCCATTCTCCAGGGTGTAAACTGAGAGTGAGGATACCCTTACAGCTTTCCCTCTAGGTGCCTCCTTTACCTCTATCCCCAGCACTGCCTGTGACCTGGACAAAGGGAGACTCCCTTCTCACCCCAGGCTTTCATCTTTACGTTTCAGACATTAGTCATTGAGTGCCATGTCATCCACATTTATGGCCCAGTGACAATGACTGGGGGAAACAACAAGGACGACAATGAAAACAAAGTCTGTTCAAGGGGAGAAACTGTAACCACTTAAGGAAGTGGGGATTTCAGGGCTTTTCACTTACATCATAGCCAGGAGAATGTCACGCACAGCAATGAGGTCTGCAGGGAGGGGCTTCGGACTCCAGGCCCCAGGGACAGTAGGTCCGAGAAGAGACAGGTGAGTGGGCTCGGGGACGTGAACATCCCAAATCAGGTCTGCAGGGAGGGGCTCCAGACTCCAGGCCCCAGGGACAGGAGGTCCGAAGAGACAGGTGAGTGGGCTCGGGGACGTGAACATCCCAAATCAGGTCTGCAGGGAGGGGCTCCGGACTCCAGGACCCAGGGACAGGAGATGCGAGAAGAGACAGGTGAGTGGGCTCGGGGACGTGAACATCCCAAATCAGGTCTGCAGGGAGGGGCTCCGGACTCCAGGCCCCAGGGACAGGAGGTCCAAGAAGAGACAGGTGAGTGGGCTCGGGGTCGTGAAAATCCTAAATCAGTTCTGCAGGGAGGGGCTCCGGACTCCAGTCCCCAGGGACAGAAGGTCCGAGAAGAGACAGGTGAGTGGGCTGGGGGATATGAACATCCCTAATCAGGTCTGCAGGGAGGGGCTCCGGACACCAGGCCCCACGGACAGGAGGTCCGAGAAGAGACAGGTGAGTGGGCTCGGGGACGTGAACATCCCAAATCAGGTCTGCAGGGAGGGGCTCCGGACTCCAGGCCCCAGAGACAGGAGGTCCGAGAAGAGACAGGTGAGTGGGCTCAGGGACGTGAACATCCCAAGCATGGACTATGAAATTTTCCCGGGATGGAAACCCTCCACCGGCCCTCACCCTCAACCCTGTCTCCTGTGGCCAGAGGAGATGGTAAGAGACACGTGCCCATGGCTGGGCTCCTGGCCCTGCCTTCTGCTCTCCTGCAGGTACTTCAGGTCCAAATAGGAAATGGGATGCAATGATTAGAAGTAAATGCTTGTGAGCAGTACAAGGAAGCCGTTTATCATTTCAAACACTTCCCTTGAGGTACATACGCGTTATACAGCATTTATCTTTATTCTCCTGCACTGTAGCAGCCAATCAAAGAGTCAGCTAATCTTCCTGACTACAAAACCATCTACTAAAACATTTTTATACAATGCAAATGCTCAATTTTTATCATCTCCTGTATCCATAACTTAGAATACATTAGGCTGGTGTTATCAATTTTAATAATAGGCTTCCTAGCTAAAATTTGGATTGTCACTGGGTTTTTAAAAGTTTCATTACTAGACTCACTGAAAACACAACATCCCATGAAGAAAGCATATTTCTCTTGTCAAAACTAGTAATAGCAGTGCTGATAGCAGGCTGGGATTTTCTTTTCTCCCTCTTATAGTTGTTATATCATCTCAGCTCATTTCACCTCATTGTCCTATACTTCCTTGTGCCCGTACCCGTGGATTTCAATGGCTTTTCCGGGTTTCTATATTGTAAGTTAATCTACTAATATCTTTCGTATCTTTTCTTATAATTCTCAGGAAAAGAAGTCTTTATTTTCAAAGAGACTTTTGTAGCATCTGCCTTCATCAAAATATATTTATGAAAACCCACCCTTCCAACTTTCTTTTAAGAGGCTTCTTCTGAGACATGACCTTGACCATGCATGACCTCCTCCTGGTCAGTGTGGAGAAGCCTGAAGAAAGCCTGCAGGTCAGGTTTTTGCTGCAAAGACCAGAAAGCAGCTAAGAGCTCTCATCTTTTCCAAATCTTCTGCGAATCAGCCTGGATCCATCAGCCTGCCCAGCAGCCAGAGGAGGGAGGCCAGTCCTGGACTCCCCTCAACCCTGGGATTCCAACACTCAGATCACCCTGGCCTGGACAATGGGACAGTGGGAGGAGCCACATTCTCCTTGGAAGGCACGTGTTGTAAATACCTTAATAGGGTAGATAATGACCTTAGTTCATCTTTGTGAATGGCAGCATCATTCAATTGTGGATTACTGACGCTCGTGTGCCCAAAACTGAAACCCATGTCTCATTGCACAGGTCCCTCTCAGTCTAACACAGACACTCGGCACGCAAACAGCAAGGCTTCTCACTCCCCAAAGGTCACAGGTAGCACGTTCCCGCAATAGACAAAGGTTGGAAGAGATTCATAATCAATCATCTCTCACTTTGCAGCAAGTGTCTAAAAGTGTTCAACTGTGGGGTGGGAAGAGATCGTTGGGGGTGGTGGTGGGAGTGGAGAGCAGTGGGAATGACCTCGAGTTCTGTGGGGTCCCAACAGGGAGGGTCAGGCTATGGTTCCCCAGGGCCATCTGCCCCATCCCTCCCGGTGCTAAGGCCAGCCTTGGACTTGGAGGGCCAAGTTCTGGCCCTGAATGTTTTTTCTTTCTGGCAGAGGATGTAAAGCACAGGCCCCAATGTCATCTTATGCGGCAGAATGCATGCAGCGCAGGAGCCAGCTCAGCGGTGCCTCTCTAGAACCCAGTCTGGGCCAGGCCCTGTCAGAGCTGGAGGTTCCCCGATGACTTCTGCAAGGCATCTTTGAGAAACCTGCAGTCTTTTGGGGCCCCAGGTGTGCACATGGGGTGAATGTGGTGGCTGCAGTGCTGGGTGTGTGTCGGGGATCATGGAGGAGAGACCGAGGCACAGTCACCGTGGTGCAAGGAGAGTACACAGTTGAGTCGGGTCTGAAGGCTGCTGTGGGCCCAGGAGGGCTGGAGCACCTCGGCCAGGTCCCGGGAGTGGGAGGAGGACAGATGGCCTCTGCCTGGAGTCGGGGGTCTCTGCCCAGGCCTGTCCCTGCGGCTCCCGCTTTCTGGATCTCATGGCACGGCTGCTTCTTGGGGACCTTGTGTGGGAACTCCTGAGGCTCAGGAGGCGGCCAGGCACCGTGGGGATGCTCCTCGCACGGGGCTGGCTGGAGGTGAGCCTCGGATGCCGTCACTCAGGAGCCAGGAACAGGGCCTTCTGCCAAGGCCTTCTCTGCCAAGGGTCCGGCGGCGGGGGAAGGCACTCCCTCCACACTGACCCTCACAGTGGCCTGGGGCCCAACACTGAAGGATGTGTGTCCTCGGGACGCCCAGGTCGGCCTGCACTAGTGTTGGAGGCTGTGTAGACAGCAGTCAAAGGAAGGAGTGTGTTGGGGGGTGCTGTGTGTGTGTTGTGATGGCTGTGTGTGCCTGTGTGTATGTGAGTGTGTGTATGTTGTGATGCCTGTGTGTGGCGCCCGTGTGTGGTACCTGTGTGTGAGTGTGGTGCCTGTGTGTGGTGAGCTACATGCCTGCGTGTGGGTGGGTGTGGTGAGTGGTGTGTGGTATGGTGTGTGTGTGGTTTATGGTACATGGTTGTGGTGTGTGTGTGTGTTGTATGTGGCTATAGGGTGTTTGGTGTATGTGTGTGGTGTGTGGTTTATTGTGTGTGGTTGTAGGGTGTGTGCATGTGTGTGGTGTGTGATGTGTGTGGGGGTATGTGGTGTTGGGATGGGTTGTGTGGTGTGTGTGTGGTGTGATGTTTGTGGTGTGTGGTTGTGAGTGGTGTGTGTAACGTGGTATGTGGTGTATGTGAGTGCGGTGTGGGTATGGTTCTGGTGTATGTGTGTATGTGATGGTAGTTTATGCTTGTGTATGTGTATGTGTGTCATGTGTGGTTTATGGTGTGGTTGTAGGGTATGGGCATGTGTGTGTGCGTATGTGATGTGTGTGGGGGTGTGGTGTGTGGGAGTGTGTGTGGGGGTGGGTTGTGTGGTTTTGGTTGGTGTGTGTGGTGTGTGGTGCGTGGTTTGTGGTGTGTTGTTGTGAGGTGTGTGCTGTGTGTGTGGTATGTGGTGGTGGTTTGTGGGTGTGGTGTGAATGTGGTTGTGGTGTGTGTGTATGTTTATGCTGTAGTTTGTCTGTGTATGCTGTGTGTGTGTGTGGTATGTGGTGGTTGTGTGGGTGTGGTGTGAATGTGGTTGTGGCGTGTGTGTATGTTTATGGTGTAGTGTGTGTCTGTGTATGCTGTGTGTGCTTGTGTATGTGATGTGTGTATGTGTGTGTGTGGTTGCGATGTGGTGACTTTGTGTGGTAAGTGTTTGTGATGTGTGTGGTGGATGTGTGTGTGTGGTGTGTATGGTTGTGATGTGGTGTGTGTGTGTGTGTGTGGTGTGTATGATTATGGTGTGGGATGTGTGTGTGTGGTGTGCATGTGTGTGTGGTCGGGCCCCTGCAACATCCGGGCCTTCTGGGAGCTGGGTTAGGCTGACCTTGTCTGGGAGGAGCCTCTGGGGTGGACGCCTGGCTCCCAGGATCGTGGGTGGTGCACAGCTGCCTGTCTCTCCCCTTTTCGTTCTCATCAGGGCCTGGGGCTGGGCTGTGTCCACAGGTGCAGAGCTGCACACAGGTGAGGGGCGAGCCGCAGGGACAGCTGTACTGGAGTTAGGAAGGCATCATCGTAGGAATGGAAGCAGGAGCTGGCCCCCCGAACCTCAGCTTGGTCTCTGCGGGCAGGTGAGCAGTGAGGGCACCTCAAGGGAAGGCCACAAGGATGCTCCCAGGAATCTCTGCAGGTGGCCCGGAGCCTCACCTGTGGGTTTCCTTCTGCGTGTCCCTGGGCAGCACTGACTCTGCAGTCTCACCAAGGTGAGAAGTACCAAGTCACCAGGAACGTGACCTTAGGCCCGCCGGCCTCGGCCTGCACACTCCTGGCGCTAAAGGCCCCAGGCATCCCACTGAGAGGTGGCGTCGTGGGGCACAGCGGGGCAGCTGGTCACACAGTCCTGTCTCCTTGTCCATGAGCAGCCTTTGCTCAGCTCCAGCCGGGATGAGTGTCCCAGCCTCCAGCCTGAGACATCGGCAGATGCTCACACACACGGCCCGCACATGCTTCCAGTGCTGCTTCCTTGCATGAGGACGGAGGAGAAGCCTCCGTTTTCGCAGATCTTAAAACCGTAGGTGCAGTGCACTGTGTTCAAAACCTAAAGCGACAGAGTGAAAGAAACTCCTGGGAGGGCTCGGCGCCACGGCCTCCTCCGTGAGCGTGTGAATGAATGAGTGTGGCTGCTTTTATGAAGCCGGGTCATTTCCCGAGCCCTGGTGGCCGTGTGTCTTGATGAGTAAGTGTTTCTGGGGCTCTTCTCTCAGCACCGTGCTCATATATAATCGTTTTAAATGGTCCCAGGAGACCCACCTGGAGCCTGGAGCCCTCCCGATGCTGCGAGATTAAATTGGAACATCATTCACACTCGTTTCGAAGATGCGTGCTGGTCAGAACCCTTAGCCCAAGAAAATAACAAGACAAGTATTAGGCTGTGGCAGCAGTGGGGAAACCCTGACTTCTGCGGCTTGTGACAAGGAACGCCACACCCCAAGGGGCCGGCTTAAAAGTCAGCCGAGAGGAGCCGAAGAAGACGGGAAAGTCCTGCTTGGGTTTGTCCACATGTGGGCTTGGCCAGTCTCCAGGTCTCTGAGATTGTTAAGGAAACAGGGAGCCCTGGCCCCCCGGAGGCCACCACGCGGTTCTCACAGGTACTTTATTCTTCCATTTTGCCAAGCAGCAAAGAACAGACCTTGTGAGTCAAAATTCCATCTTCCTCAAGCTGCTCTGGCCAGGGCCCAGCTTGGGGGATGAGGACAGGAGGCCCCAGGGGCAGGGGGACCTGATGGGGCCAGCATGGTGGGAGGGAAGCAGATGGCTGTGAGGAGTTAGGGGAAGCCCCAGCCTCCAGGGCTGGCTGCGTGTCTGGACGGCGGCCCCTCTGAGCCACGTGTGCACAAGGAGAAAGACGTGCCAGTGTAGCCCAAAGGGGGCTCCCTAACGAAGGTGTCACCTTCCTGCCACATGTTCATGGAAGGATGAGAAAGCACCTCACACTCTGGAAGCCACAGTGTCACAGAAGTTCCTTAGGGAACGTGGGGGCGCAGAGATAGCTCCAACGCTATCTTTTCTTTTTTTATTTTTTATTTTTATTATTTTTGAGATAGTCTTGCTCTGTCGCTCAGGCTGGGGTGCAGTGGTGCAATCTCCGCTCACTGCAAGCTCCACCTCCCGAGTTCACGCCATTCTCCTGCCTCAGCCTCCTGAGTAGCTGGGACTACAGGCACCTGCCACCATGCCCGGCTAATTTTTTTCTATTTTTAGTAGAGACGGGGTTTCACCGTGTTAGCCAGAATGGTCTCGATCTCCTGACCTCGTAATCCGCCCGCCTTGGCCTCCCAAAGTGCTGACATTACAAGTGTGAGCCACCGCCCCCAGCCGGAGCTATTTTTTCTTAAAACACAGCTAGTAATCTTTCCACGACAGCAGCCTTCGTCTTTTTTTTTTTTAATTGATTGGAAAGATGAAGCTGATCCTCTCTGGAAATGCTCTGGGCATGGGGAGGGGTGGGGTCCATCTGTTTATCTAATCACTTAGAAGCAAAAATAGAGTAAAGTAACCCAAACAGGATTCTGAGAAGCTCCGTTCGGAAATGTGCCCGCTTGCGTGCTGGGATCTCGCTGGTGGCGCGGAGCCCTGTTGACTGGTACCTGCTCCACTGGGCACCCCTGGAGGAAACCTGGCTTATTCCTATCTGGATGGCTGGTGACCCCAGCGCCCCTCTGTCTTCAGATGACGTGTCTTATTTGCAGAGGTTCAGACCCAAAAGCAAAATGTCTAATTCGATTTGTGGCTTGCAGATCTGAAGCAGTCACTTTTTATCCAAAATGATTTCTTATCATAGACAACCAAATGGTCTTCTCAGGGGCATCGTACTGCTTAGAAAATCTCATGTATTTGCTGTGAAATTTTGAACATAATGGAAGGAAAGCATGTTGCACCCAGCGATGAGGATGTTGGCTCCCTCTCCCTGTGAAGCTGCTGCCCATGGAGGGGTCACAGATTTAGGCTTGGGAATGACACTGTCCCATCTTACAGGAGTTGCTGAAACTTTCTGGGCCTCAGTTTCCTCCTCTTTAACATGGGGGAAATGCTAGCACTGTTTTAGGATTCTTGCGCTGATCATAAGAGGTTGTGAGTACAAACGGCTGAAGCCTGGGTGTGACGCTGCCGCTGAGCTCAGCCTGGGCTGCTGCTGGATGTTCTCATGGACACGTGCCCCTCACTGCATTATTATGGGGCGGAAGTGCTCCTCTGTGGAACAAGCTGGGCCAAGAAAGGGAGGAGGCAGGAATGCTGACCATGATCTGTCCACAAATTGAGAGTTTACAAAGTTCCCCTTTTGTCTTTTGACAGAGGTGGAGAGGGTGCTGCTGTTATTTATCATGCCCATTTCGCAGATGAGATCAATGAAAATTCTGTCCAAGTTTATTTACAGATGGCAGAGCAAGGAACTCAACACCCAACCTTCGGGGCCCTGGCCCAAGTGCTCTGCCACTCAGGAGCAGAACCCTCTACCCCACATTAAACAACGCAGCCACGTGGCTTCATGGCCACCACACTAAATGGCCCTGGAGGCCCCTTGAGAGGTTGGGGGCAACGCCTGAGCAGAAGGGGAGGAGAAGGGGTCCCGGCTCCCCAGCATAACCTTTCTGTCCTTGAGACTTGATCTGCAGCAGCCCTAGGAGCTGCTGTGGGTCACGGCAGCCGTGTGTCCAGTGCAAGGGGTCCAGGGCTGGGGCAGCCTTGGCCCTGGAAGGCCCCTCCGTTAGCTACAGCAGGTGGCCCTTGGTATTCTGAGCCTGGTTGTGGGGTCTGACGTGGTGCTTGCTTCTGTGTCTGTTGGCTGGTGTTTCACTCAGTTTGGCTGCTTAAAGCTCCACTCTGCCCCACAAATTCCATCTGTATCATGAGAAGTGCTTCCGATCCACCATCCGTGAGATGCCATTCCTCGTGGGAGAGGGAGGTCCACGCTTTCCATGGGCTCCTCTGCAGAAGAGGAAACCCGGCTTGGAATGACACACTTGCCACTGGCATGAGCAGAGGCTGCCCCTGGGTATTTGAATCTGAGCTTCAGAGCCCCCACCCAAGCCGAGTGCCTGGGTCATGATGCCTCTGTCTCCCTGTGCCTCCTATCCTGCAGGCCATCGGGAGCGGCTGGCAGATGCTCTTCTGCCTTGTTCCCGAGTGGGGGCTGAGCCAGGTACCCTCTCATCTCATCCTGTGCACCTCTCGGCCAGTGTGGCCTCATCCCGGGCTGTACCAGACCATGCCATTGGGCACAGCTTCGTCTTCAAGATGAAGTGAAGCTGGGGTTAGCACCGGGCTGTCCTCCTAGGCCCTCGCAGCTCCCTGAGGTCCGGTATTAAGTGCATCGCATGTACTGGGCAGGCAGCAGAAGGCTGGGCTCTTCATAGCTGCTGCTCATGGCACAGAAGTCAAGAGTTGCTCTGAGGGGCAGCCCACCCCACCCCAGGACCCATAACCCATAACATGCCTCTGCCTCCCCTGTTCCACATGACCTCTGCATCCCATAAGGTCGATTCCATATAGCTCCTCAAAGCCTCAGCCCCAAGAGGAGCCCCATATAGCTCCTCAAAGCCTCAGCCCCAAGAGGAGCCCCATATAGCTCATCTGCAGACTCAGCCCTCAGATAGAGAAGGGGTACCAGAAATGCAGGAATAAGCCAGCTCGGGGAGGCCGTGCCCTGCCACCAAGGCAGAGCCCAGCACCCAGCAGGAGCCTTCAGTTGCTGCTGGACAGCTGATCTTTTCACAGGTGTCCCTTTGCCAGTCCTTCCAGAGGACACCTCACTGCATGAGCCACCTGTCATCAGCCCACTGGAGCAGCTCTCCTACAGTGTCTCTAAGGGAGGATCCCTCCTGCCTCTTCCAGCTTCTGGTGATGCCCAGTATTGGTTGGCTTGTGGCCCCATCCCTCCAACTCCAATCTCTGCCTTTGTCTTGGTGTGACCTTTTCTGTGTCTCTCCTTTTCTTCTTTCATTCTTCCTTTCTTTTTTTTTTTTTTTTTTGACAAGGTCTTGCCCTGTTGCTGCGGCTAGAGTGCAGTGGTGTAATCATGGCTCACTAAAGCCTCAACATTTTGGGCCCTAGTGGTTGAACCTCCCACCTCAGCCTCCCGAGTAGCTGGGACCAGAGGCATGCATCACTGTGCCTGGCTACATTTGGGTTTTTTTGTAATTTTTTTGTAGAGACCGGGTCTCTCTATGTTGCCCAGGCTGGTCTTGAAGCCCTGGGCTCCAGTGATCCTCCAGCTTCAGCCTCCCAAAATGCTGGGATGACAGGCATGAGCCACTGTACCTGGCCTCCTCCTGTCTCATAAGGACACCTGTCATTGCATTTAGGGCCTATCCTAAGTTCAGAATGATCTCCAGGTCCTTCAGAGACATCGGCAAAGGCAGTATTTCCAGCTGGGGTCCCATTCACAGGTTCCAGGTGTGCGTGAATTTGGGGGGACATTATTCCACCCACTGCAATGCAGAATTCCAGGAAATTTTCCAGCAAATTTCCAGGCAACGGTCATGGGCATAGGCAGCCGGCATGGAGGAACGGCCCCAACGTTAGCAGCGTCTCCCTGAGAACCTGCTGTTGACGCTCCCTGGGAGGACCAGTTACAGGATGTTCTGTGAGATGCATTTCAAGGAAAGGTCAGACTTTACACACGAATACCCTGAATTTGTGTTTCAAATTCATGTGCTGTGTTCCCTGCAGTAAAACTTTCAGCTGAGCAGAAAATATTTTTCCAATGAACCATTTCCTAAAACAAGCCCGTAAGTGTAGTCTAAATGCCTTCGCAACGGCCACTGTGGCCATCAGTGGTGATTTAACTCTCGCATTGCAGATGGTCACTGATGGCCACACTGACAAATGGCCAGAAAGGCACCTGCAGGGGAGGGCAAGACTCTCCGCGGATGGTCGTGGAGGAGCCAGCACAGGTCGCAGAGGCCGCAGACGATGCCCGTCCCGGAGGCAGCTCATTGACACCCGCGGCCTTCACATCTGCTCCTCACGGGCATCACCCCTGCTCTGGGCTCAGGGGAGAGGCTTAGGCTGGCAATTGCCCACCTCCTCAGCAAAGGTTGCGGGTATAAGAATTGCTGGGGTCCTGGTTGAGACTTCTTTACAGGCGACACTTCACCCCACAGTCTCTGCTCTTGCAACACTGGCCTGACAGTGTCTCCCGGGGACAGGCCAAGGCTCCCGGTAGGGCGTCTGCCTGGAGAGGCCCCTCCCAAGGACTCTGCAGTGTGGAGCCGGGCAGAGCAGTGACGATGGGACCCACGGATGGGAGGTCAGCGCAGACTCGGGAGGCGGGGCTTTGACCACAGTGCTGCATCACTGCACAGCCCGTCTTTTGAGTCTCAAGGGAGCCGTGGTCAGGGGAGCTCAGTGCCCAGAACTGCACGAGGCCTTGGGGGACCTATTTCAGCCCCAGGCCAGGGAACGGAAATCATGACTCAGCTCTCCACTGTCCTATGTGCCCCCAGGAGGTGCCTCTGCTCCCACCCCCCACCCCAGAGTTGACTAATTAGTCGAAGCAGGAGCGGGGTCCTCTACCATCACTTTTGTACGACGTGGGCATCTGCGTTTCTGAGGTCTGTTGCATCTACAGTCTGTAAATGCTGGGTGTCGGGAACAAAACCTACAATTCCCTCGAAGTGGTGAGTTTGGTGCCAACACATAGAGGAATGCAATCTGGAAGCTTCTTTCCAGTGCTGGGGACGGCTTTCGTGACCAAGGTGCCAAAAAACCTCAAGAGGAAGAGGTCCCTGGGGGAGGCCCCACGGAGAAAACCTCCTGTGTTGTGGTTTTCATTGTGTCTCCCCAGAGATGCTAAAGGCAGAACCCCAGGGCCTGTGAGTGTGACCTCATGTGGGAGGAGCGTGTCTGCAGATGATCGGGTTTGGACGAGATCAGCAGGTGGGGCCCGAGCCAGTTACTGTTATCCTCATTAAAACTTTGGCAAAACAGACAGACGTGCATGGAGGGACAGTGGTGAGAGGAGACACAGGGAGAAGACAACCATCTACAAGCCAAGGAGCACCCGAGGCCACCAGAGGCTGAAAAGGTGCAGAGAACAGATTGTCACTCACAGCCTATAAGGAAGCAGCCCGGCCCATGCTGTGATCTTGGATTTCCAGCCTCCAGAACCAAGAGAAAAAATTTCTGCTGTTTAAGCTGCCTGGACGGTGTGGTTTTGTTATGGCAGCCCCAGGTCACTCACGCCCATGTCTCGCTCTCAATAGCCTGGAGGTTGGAAAAGGGGTGAGGCTGGAGGAGGGTGTGAGGGTGGAGGAGGAGTGAGGGTGGAGGAAGGGTGAGGGTGGAGGAGGGAGTGAGGCAGGAGGAGGGGATGAGGTTGAAGGATGGGTGAGGCTGGAGGAGGTAGTGAGGTTGGAGGAGGGGGTGAGGCTGGAATGGGGGGAGGCTGGAGAGGGAGGTGAGGCTGGAGGAGGGAGTGAGTCTGGAGTGGAGAGGAGGCTGGAGAGGGAGGTGAGGCTGGAGGAGGGAGTGAGGCTGGAGTGGGGGACAAATATCCTAGCTGGGTGCAGCGTCAGGTGCTGTTGCCCCTTGCATTCATTGTGATTTAGGGCCCACTCTTTGTTGCGGGTCCCACAAGTGGCAACAGGGACCTGGGTATCTAACACCGGCATCATGAGGCCCAGGCTTGGGATCTGTGCTGAGGCTCCGGCTTGGGATCTGTGCTGAGGCTCCAGGCATTATTTTGAGCTGTTGAGGGGCCAAGCAGATCAACTGCTACCCAGCAGCTCTCCCCCTACCCAGCAGCTCTCCCCCTACCCAGCAGCTCTCCCCCTACCCAGCAGCTCTCCCCTCCTCTTCCTCCTCCTCCTCCTCATCTCTGCAGGTCAGTGCAATGATCAATTGTCTGGCAGTTCCACCCACTAAAGTCATAAAAGGTTAAAAAGTCATTAAGCATTTGCTATGTGTCCCTATCAAAGTCATCTTAATTTTGCCAAGACATGTAAGGTTCTCTGTGGGAACACATGCTCTCAGGATTTGAGTGCCATCCCTCATTAGCAGAATAGCAGGTGCAAAGTTGTGTGTCAAAACCCTGAGCAATGGGCTATAAATCGGCTCATCCCTCAGCTGGAGACTTTAAATTCCTGCCTTTGGAAGGTGGGCTCCCTCCAGGCAATAAGTGTGTCAGCTGTCACTCAGCATTATGTAATTTCTCTGCCAGGGGACATCCACGGGCATTGTGGATTGATGCTGTGTGCACCAGCGTGCCCACTGGAGATGCCCGATAATGCTCCTCATTTCTGCCCATTATCTCACTTACAGTTTGAGAAACAGGAGCTCAATATTGTTGGGATATTGATATTTTCCTGCATTGGCCAATCACACCTTCCATGGCTGCTAAAGACCTTTCTCTTCCTTTTTATACATCTACTGAAAGCAAAGTCTTCAGCAATAAAGTGTTAATGTAACCCAGCGTCCTCTCTGGGTGACGGAGCGGAGCAGAGGACAGTTTCTAAACGTCATTCAGAGGGGCACGATATCTCCGTCCTCACCCTGGAGGTTCTGGTCATAATCTGGGGACACCATCTCTTCCCAGGCCTTTGCCAACACTTGTCCAGCTGGTCTACCCACCTCCAGACTTTTCCCCTTTGAGGGAGATGGCCATGGTGGGGAGCCTGGTGAGGGGGCTACACAAGGAACAGGATGAGTGGCTTTGGTTTCTCCCTTAGGACGGAGGTGCGGACTCCTAGGAGAGAAGTGCAGGGGTCAGAACTCTTCACAGTTCAGCTGAAATATGCTCCTGGGCCTCTCAGCTCTTCCTCTTCACCTGTTAGGAATTCTGTTGGTATGTATGTGTGTGTGTGTGTATATATATATATATATATATATATATTTTTTTTTTTTTTTTAAAGATAGAGTTTCACTATTGTTGCCCATGCTGGAGTGCAATGGCACGATCTCAGCTCACTGCAAACTCTGCCTCCTGGGTTCAAGCGATTCTCCTGCCTCAGCCTCCCAAGTACCTGGGATTACAAGTGCCCACCACCAAGCCTGGCTATTTTACTATTATTATTATTATTATTATTATTTATTTTTAGTAGAGACGGAGTTTCCCCATGTTGGCCAGGCTGGTCTCGAACTCCTGACCTCAGGTGATCCACCTGCCTCCCAGAGTGCTGGGATTACAGGCTTGAGCCACTGTGTCCAGCCAAAAACCTTTAATAGTGTGAATTTGACCATTGTTCCCCCACCACACACACCAGTTGCACTTGCAGAGGTAAGACCACTTCATTCTTGGGCGGAATCACTGCAGTTCTACAATTCATGTTTCGTGGCACCTGCATGTGTGTGCGTTTTGCCTCAGCAAAGCACTGGAGACCTCGCACAAAACAAACTCAACTATTTTTATTTCACTTAGTATCATGAACACAATATCAGGAGTAAAAAACAGGTGCAATCGGGTCCCTGTGCCATTTATGCTTGTTGGAACACGGGCTTCTTTCTGTTCTGAGTTTGAAGTGGCTTCTGGTTTGATTGTAAAGTGTGGCCTTCAGTGGCCCTAATGAGTTCGTGTTCCATTGACGTGCAGCCTCACAGAACGCCCGCCCATTGTGGGCCTATGAGACGTCTGCGCTCCTGAGGCATCACAAAGTCTGTCTGCAAATGAAGCACTGAGGGGCCTGGGCGTGTGTATTTCATGGATCTCCTCTGCCCACTCGTTTGTCCCATTGGACCTCAATATTGTTAATTATTAAGAATTGCAGGACAGGCTGGGCACAGCGGCTCATGCCTGTAATCCCAGCACTTTGGGAGGCCAAGGCGGGCGGATCACCTGAGGTCAGGCAAAACCCTGTCTCTACTAAAAATACAAAAATTAGCTGGGCGTGGTGGCGGGCACCTGTAATCCCAGCTACTCAGGAGGCTGAGGCAGGAGAATCGCTTGAACCCAGGAGGTGGAGGTTGCAGTGAGCCGAGATCACGCCATTGCACTCCAGCCTGGGTGACAGAGCGAGACTCTGTCTCAAAAAAACCGAATTGCAGGTCAAGGACAGCGAGCCTCAGACCAAGCGTGGGGGCTTCTGAGGATTGGACAGATTACACACCTGTGCCGCCAGCCCAAGCCCCCACAGCAGAGGTTTGCACCACGGGGGCAAGGAGTTGGTGGGGCCTCTGCACATCCTGGTGCCCACACCTCCAAGAGAGCCTGAAGAGGGACCGGACACCCACTTTTCCCTGAAATAGTGATGTCCTCTCCCCAGGCCCGAAGCTCTGTGGGTCCGTCTTGTCTCCTGTCCTGTTCTCTCCTGTGATATCATTGATCCTTATGCTCAAGTCTCCCTCCCTCCGTATGCCCTGCTGCAAGAACCCCACCCCACCTCATGGCAGCCAGGTCTGGTCTGGGGGTGAGGCTCAGGATACACAGAGCCTGGGCTATAGAATCTTGCCTGAGCCCACCCAGAGACTCAGAGCTGCCACACCAAGGGCGCCCAGAGACTCCCACAGGGAATACCTGGAGACCACGCCTCCTCCAGTGCTGGGCCAGCACAGCCCAAAGTTCAGAGCCAGACAGGTCTGTGTGGGCAGGGCCGGCTATCCTGGGCAGGCCTCAGTGCGGGGCAAGGTTCAGAGGCAGAGATGCTCAGTGCTGGGCATATGGGCTTGGGGTCAGCCTGCCCGGGCCAGGACCAGCACCATCCCCACTGCTGGGAGGCCTCACACACGCATCTCCACGTGCCCATCTGTGCCTCCCTCGTGCAGATGTTGTGAGGATCACAGGGAGCATGGATGGAAGGACTTAGGCCAGCACCAGGTACATCACGCACACTCACGGCCCGAGGGCTGTCAGGAGGATCTTAGGGACAACCATCCCTCATACGGGGCAGACAGGGCAGAAGGAGCATCCAGACACAGGTCAGGAGCCTCTGGCCGCGGCACTGGTTATGAGGCAGCGTCACCGGGGAAGTCAGAGAAGGACCCAGCTCTGGGCCCCATCCAAGCCCCCAGGACCGGAAAGAGCAGTGGAAGCCCCCACGCTCCCTGAGATTCTGATGCAGCCCTCGGCCTCCTGTCCCTGCTCCACCTGCTCCGAACCTGCCCCCTCCAGACGGAGCCCTGGGCCGCCGCCTCAGTCTGCTGGGGCTCCGTGGTCAGCCGCCAGCTGGGTCCCACCTGTCTGAGCCGCAATGGCACCCTTGGAGACAAAGCCTCCTGGGCTGATGTACCTGGTGGTGTCCTGGGTCCTTCCACCCCTGCTCCCTGTGATCCTCACAATGTCCACACGAGGCAGGCACAGATGGGTGCATGGAGGCGCGTGTGTGAGGCCTCCCAGCTTCCAGCTGGGTCCTGCCTGCCTGAGCTGCAGTGGTACCTGCTGGACACGAAGCCTCTCTCTCAGCTCCAGTCGTGCCTCCTGCTCTGGCCCTCCAGTAGAACCTGCTCAAGACGCGGGAAGCGTATTCTGCCCCTCAGAGCCTGGCAACCCATCTTTCCGCTGCACGACAACTCCTTGCCCCAGTTTCTCGGCTCTGGGGACACCCGTGGCCATTAAGAAGGGGGACGGCATAGGGGGAGCCGAGCTGTTTGGAGCAGCGGGCAGCCATTCACTCTGGCGGGAGACACCCTCCACTGGCGTCCGTGGAGCCGGGCTGTGCTTCTGAGCTGGGCTGATGGCCTCACGCTCTGATTGCTGATGGATTCTATTTAAAACGGGACTGGAGGAGGGAAGTGGGAAGACGGATTGGGCCAGATGCTCGGGAGGGACCCAGCTCTGAAAGCAGAGAACGGAGTTTCCTTCTGAGTGGGTCCCTCCAGCCAGGGCCCAGCTGACCTCTAGCAAGGGCGTCTGCAGCGTCCCAGGCTGATGGCAAAGGGGACAGGGCACACCCAGGGTGCAGTTAGGGCCTTTGGAGAAACTTCCCACAGGCATCTGGGTGGCTGCAGTGCCAAAAATGTACACTTTAGGAAGAGCCGTGGGATTCTGGGGGAGGAAACAGCCCGGAATCAGCCTCCCGTGGTTGCCGGGAAAGTTAACACAAACTCAGCGGCTTAAAACAGCAGAAAGGTGTTGTCTTACAGTTCTGGAGGCTGGAACTCGGGGAAAAGGTGTCGGCAGGGCGGGTTCCTCCGGAGGGCTCTGCGGGAGAGTCCATCCAGACTGCTGTCCACCCCTGGAGGCCGCCATCCTTGCTGTCCCTCGTCTCTGCCTCTGTCGTGGTTGCAGTGTTGCCCTCCCAGGGCATCTGCCTCTGTCTCTCTCCTGAGGACACCAGGCGTTTCACGCTTAGGGCCCACTGGATTCCAGCGTGACTGCATCTTCACTACTTCACCTACGGAGACCTTATTTCCAAATAAGCTCAGCCTGAGGTTCCAGGGATGAGAACTTCAGCAACACAGTTCAGTCTCCAACAGGGCCCTCCCATCAGGCCACAGCCTGTGGAAGGAGGGTTTCCTAGCCTGGTGCAGGGGAGCCCCAGGCTGCTCAGCTGAGCCAGGGAGGCTCACGGGCCCCGCCTGCTGGACAGTGTGTAGGGAAGCAGTGGATGCTTCTCTCCCTGCCCAGAGGATGCTTCTCTCCCTGCCCAGAGGATGGCCAGTGAAAACGCAGGTGCCAGCACCCTCTGTGCCGTAACGGACTGGTCCACTCCCCTCACTTCCCTGTGCTGGTTACCCCATGACGGATGTTTGCCGAGAGCTTTGTTTGGCCCCTGTGACGGACGTTTACTGAGAGCTTTGTCTGGCTGGACCTTGAACTGGCTTCATTCCATGCTCAGTTTTGATCCCAGAAAGCTCTGCTTGTCCCAGAATGCACACTGCTCTCAGCTCTAAGTAATGCTGCTTCTAGAGATCGGTGCATTTTTAGGGAGAGCTGTGTGAGTAATGGTGTGATTTCAGGTGCAGCAGTTCACATACAAGGGACACATTCTGGAGTGTGTGGCCCTGCTACAGCCTCTCAAATCATCTCCCTGACCTGTGAGGAAAACCAGGCTGGGCTTTGGATGCCTGGACACAAGTTAGCAAGATTAGGAGCCACTGAGTTTCTAAGCTGGGAGCGTTATCGGGCATCACCTCGACCATCTCTTGTTATTCACTCATTCACTCGTCCTTGTGTCCAATCACAGTCACTTATTCATCCTTGTGTCCAATCACAGATAGTCACTCAGTCATCCTTGTGTCCAACCACAGATAGTCACTCAGTCATCCTTGTGTCCAATCACAAATATCGACGAGGGCTTACTCTGTGTTAGCACCAGGCTGTGCATGGGGGATGCTGTGGTGCCAGGCTGGTGAAGCGCCCCCATCACGGTGCCCATGGCCCCAAGAGAAAGGGCCTTGACTCAGCTTCGAGTCTGAGGGTGGGGCAGAGCCAGGCAGACTGTGTGAGAGCTCAGCTGGACGGGAACAGAAAGCCACCCAGACTGGAGCCCTGAGCAAGGCCTGAAGGAGGAAGCAATCACTTTCACACATGGCATAGGCAGGGCTGGATCCTCACAGAAGATTCCAGAACGCACCTCCCGGGCCCCAGACCCATTTCCAGGGGCCCCAGTCTCTGCTCTTCGAAGGCCGACATCAGCATGTGTGTCTTCTTGTCCAGAGCCCAGTGCCCTGTGACCATAAACGTGGGCAAGCAACTGCTGTCCTGGGTGCTGACTGTGTGCCCAGCTCTCCTCATCACTGTGCACCACCCGGCATTCTAGCAACTAATTACTGAACCAGGAGGATGGAAGAGGCAGGAATTGGACTAAGCTAAGGGGAGGGACCTGGTGATGAGGACCAGGAGGGATGGAGGGGAGGCCCTCCAAGCCTGCAGCACGGCCCCCTGTGTTTATAGGCAGCACCTATTCAACAGGATGCTGACTCTCCTGCACTCTCTTCAGAAATCTCTGTGGTGAGGGTGATGATCTAGCCCCGACAGGCAGGGCTGGAGGCTGGATGGAGTTTCACTCTCTAGTGAGTGAGCCCTGAGATCAGATTGGGGGGACAGCTGCCCCTGCTTCGGATGTAGATGAGAGCCCCCCCCCGCCTTCTGAAATCTCAGACGTAGAGCTGCGTGCATGTAGAGGGCAAAGTGCGCCCACAGCAGTGATCCAGGGCCCAGGCCCTCCACTTCCAGTGGCTTTTCATGTCAGGTCTGGGGCCTCCTGTCTGCAGCCAGGCCTGGCTTGCCCAGCAATTCAGAGAAGGCAGAGCAGGGCCCTGCCAAACCCCCTGGGATCTGCAGGGTCTGGAAGCTGGGCCTTGTGGGAGGAGGTGTGGCCTGGGGAGTGCTACAGTGTCCTGAGGGTGGGGTCTGAGTTGGGGTGGGCCGGGCCATGACAGGGTCTCTCTGAGGCTGCCCAGGTCAGCTCTGTGGTGCCTGATGTCTGGCCGTCGGCCCCACACTGCCCACTGCAGTCCAGCTGTCTCCTGTAAAACTCCAAGCCTTGCACCTGCTCCTCTGGGAGCCTCTGTCTGTCTCCTGTGACCTTTCACCCTGCCGCCCCAGGCTGGTGCTCTCCGGCTGGAAACAGAGAACTCCGGCTCCAAACTGACTTTCCCGGGAGGCCTTGGAGAACTGATGCCTCTCACCGCTGATGTCAGCTCTGGAGGCGGAGAGAGGCCATCCTGAGAGGCACTGTACACCCTCCTGGGTCCTGTCCCCATAAAAGGAACTTCCCTAGAAGCTGCTGATTTACAGGGATGGGGACCTGGGAGGGCGTAGGGCGCCCCAAAGCCACCTGCACGATGGCCCTCACTGTGCAGTCAGGACAGGATCCTGACCCCATTAGTCAACCCAGCCTGCAGTGCCCAGGACAACCCAGTGGTGTTCCAGGGAGAAGAGAATCCATCTGGGGAACCTCCCAACCCAACTTTTAAAGGCCTCACCGATCACTTCCTTCTCCCTCTTTCCAAATTGGAAAGCATCGGTGCGGGATGACCAACCCTCCTGATGACAGTTCGGAGAAAAATAAGATCCCAGCCCCAAAGGACGGCAAGTCCCCAGCGAGGCCATCGCCTGTGGTGGGCAGTGGCAGGAATGCTGCACTTGCTTTAAAGAAGGGCCAACCACCTGTTCAACCCCAGATCCCAGGAGTTAGTGCCGCTGCATGGATCCGCATGGATTCCCCAGGCCTCTCCCACCTCTGAGGCTCCCGGGTGGGTGAGTACACGCCCAGAAAGCCCCGTCATTCCCACGACGACCCCCCCCCCCCCCACTCACTGCCCCCAGGAGCAAAGAAGAGAGACCAAGATCCAGGGCACGGCTGCAGGACCCAAGCTCCTCTTTCAAGCTGTAGAGACACCTGTGGGATATGAGGCAGGCAGGACCCTGTGCCCTGCTGGAGAGGGACCCTCATGCCTGGGCCACTCCTACCTGGGAGCACCATGCAGTGAGTCCAGGTCCTGGGAAGGGTGACAGGGTCATGCCCAGACCTCAGGACACCCAGAGAACCCCTCCAGCGTGGCTGGCATCGGAGCCTGGGCCCGGCACGGTTTTCTCCCTGGCTCCTACTGTGAGCCCTGACTCAGGCCTCGGTCTGCAGTGTGTGAGCCTGAAGCTGGTGCCCAGAGGGCTGAGTACCTGACCCGAGTTGCACAGCTGGCCCTGGCAGAGCAGGTGGGCCATTTCTGCCCCGTACACTTCACTTCCCCCACCCGTCAAACACGTAACAGGGACACGCCACAACACTGGGAGTCCACAGATGATAGACGAGGGTCTTGCAAACCAGAGCGCGCCAGCCGGAGTGAGGAAGTCTCATGACACGCGCATGGTGCTCTAGTTTTCTCATCTTCCCTGAAAAACTGCACCATGGGGATCTCTGACTTGGGATCTAATCTTAGTGCCACCTACACAGTAAGCCCGAAATTACTTAGACCAGCATGGCACAGCGGAGGCGCTACTGGCGGTAAGAGGCCTGACCCACTCTGGGACTCTGGGCGTCCTCTGGTGAGCTGGACCCTCTGAAGTACTCCAACCATGTGCCTGAGCACCAGGAGAGTTGTGGCAGGGAGCCCTTCTCATGGCAGGGCCCCCTCTGTGTCTCTGCTTCCCCCCAGTTCTTCCCTGGAGGGACTCATCCTCAGCTAGGCTGCCACCTCCTCCAGGCAGGCTTCCCTGACCACCCTGCCTCAGGCTGTGCTTCCTGGGCCTCGGGGCTTCCTGGATGTCACTGCCTGGCTTCTGCCTGCCTCCCCCACCAGACAGCAGCTCCCTTAGAGCGGCACAGAGAGGCCGTCTTCTCCTGCACAGCTCAATGCTTCGTCCTGGACCGAACCCTCCCTCACTGCATGTCTCCCTTCCGTGAACTTTTGACAGGTGAACCCTTATTTGCTGGTCACTGTATGCTCAGCAGTGAGTACTGTGCACAGTTGGTGATAAGCTGTAGGTAACCTGGGAGTGAATGAATGAGCAGGGGGATGAGTGGGATGGCCTGTAGAGAAGCACGCTGAGCCCTAGGGACGGTGCCTTGCGGGCGCCTTCTGGACAGGGACCTCCAGGGCCAGGGCGGGGTATGGGAGAGGCTGCCTCACCCCGAACACTGTGCCGCATTCCTTCGCTCCCACGCGGAGTGCTGCTTCCCAACTTGATTTATTGCTTTCTTATTACAAAGTCCTTCTAGAGGTATGGATTTTTTTTTTAATACAATTTATATTTTGGGGAAATACTTCACTCTCCGGCCGCCTCCCCCTGAGTCTGAATGAGAGCTGCCTGTGGCTGCTCAGTCTCCCCCGCACCTGTGGCCAGGCAGGGAAAACCCGGCCTCGGGGGGCGGGGGCGGGGGCGCCCACTAGGCTGAGACACACACGGTGAGAGCTCACAGGCCAGGCCTACTCCCGCCAGGCACCTGAGCCTCCCAGGGCAGGGTGTCCCGCTGGCTGGGCCTCTGGAGGCCCGGCCTGTGGGGGTGAGCTACTGCTGGGGCCAGGCTGGTCCCTGCCTTCGCTGGGCCCCTGCCGCATGGGGTAGCTCTGCCATCCCTGGAGCGGAGGGGAGCTCCGAGGAGGGCATGCTGTTGTCTGAATTATCTCAGGTATCCCATCCCAGGCAGCGGGAAACTCATCACCGCCCTGGGAGAGGCTGGCAGATATCGATCCCCATTTGCTAATAGAAAACACAGCTCAGAGGTGGAAAGTGATTCTCCAAAGTCCCCCGGTTCATAAAGGCTGGAATTAATAAGGCCTGGAATTAATAAGGCCAGATAGAGGAAATCCTGGAGGCACAGTTGCTCTGTAACCTGCAACGCCCTTACCGGCATTTAATTTTTATTAGTTGTATTAATATATGAGATACTGAAGGAAGACCTTTGTAAATTAGGTGCTGAGCTAAAGTATTAGTTATGAATATACATGATAATAACAGAAATAGATGAGTTCTGTGAGCTGGGGGTCAAAGCCCAGGCCCTGGTCACTCAGCTTGCTCAAACCTTTTGGTGGCCTCAGCCACTGGCCCTTCCTTTTTCCTCCTGGGCCTTAGTGGACTGACTTTTTCTAGCTTGCTTTGCAGATCTTACTTGGCTGGTGAATGCGATCAAGGAGTCAGTGCCATCCCCAACCCTTACCCTGACCCCTAAGTCTCACCAAGAGCTTTCAGCTCCGTCTCTTTCCATCTGCTGGCTGAGCCCCGAGAACTCCAGGGATGGCGAGGAGCCTGGGCTGCATGGGAAGGAGGTTGGCCCTCGGGATGACCAACCAGGGGTGGACAACACTGCCCCTGCAGTGATCCAACATGGTCAGAAGCCTGTGCTTTGTGTGTTAAAGCTCTTGAAATCTGGGGCTGGCTGATGGATCCGGGTGCTTACTCTGACTGATTATAGAGATTATGACCTTGAAGTTCAGGGCTGCTGTACAAATAAAAACAGAAAAGCAACAACAAAACAAATACATATGGCACCAACTTTGGCAGGAGGAAGGAGAGGCCAGACAGCGCCCTGATGCCCTGGAGGTCAGTTTCTGGCTGTTACAACAAATTACTCCAGATGTGGTGGCTTAAAACCTCAGAAAATGTATTCTCTTACAGTTCTGGAAGAGAGAAACCCAAAATTAGTCCTACGGGGCTGAAATCCAGGCATCGGCAGTGCTGGCTCCTTCCGGAGCCTCCAGGAGGATCTGTGCCTGCTACCATTCCTGGGCTCCTGGCCGCATCGCCTGCATCTCTGCCTCCATCTGTGCATTTGAGATTCCACCTAAAGAGAGTCTGTGCAGTGTTTGCATCTGCTTATTTCACTCAGCATAATGTCCCCCAGGTTCATCTATGTTGTTGCAAATGGCAGATTTTCCTTCTTTCTTTTCTTGTCACCCAGGCTGGAATGCAGTGGCATGATCTCAGCTCACTTCAACCTCTGCCTCCGAGGTTCAAGTGATTCTCCTGCCTCAGCCTCCTGAGTAGTTGGGATTACAGGCACCTGCCACCACACCCAGCTCATTTTTGTATTTTTAGTAGAGACGGGGTTTCACCATGTTGTCCAGGCTGGTCTCAAACTCCTGACCTCAGGTGATCCGCCTCCTTCGGCCTCTCAAAGTGCTGGGATTACAGGCGTGAGCCACTGTGCTTGGCTAATTTTTGTATTTTTAGTAGAGACAGGGTTTCACCATGTTGGTCAGGCTGATCTTCAACTCCTGACCTCAGGTGATCCACCCATCTCAGCCTTCCAAAGTGCTGGGATTACTTGCGTGAGCCACTATGCCTGGCCTTTCCTTCTATTTTTAAGACTGAAAAGTACTCCACTGTGCATCTATAACACAGTTTTTAAGTCCACCTGTCAGCAGACACTTAGGCTGTTTCCACGTGTATTATTTTTAATAGCACAGCAATGCATATGGGCCTGCAGGTGTGTCGTAGAGGCATTCGTTAAACATCAGCAACCCTTGGCTTCCAACCTTGCACTGAGGAGTGTGTGAAGACTTTCCAGTCCCGGGACTCTGAGTGTGTATGAGAGGACAAGGGAAGAAGAGGAAATTCCCAGGAGTGAAGCAGGGTGCAGCAATCACCCACAGGGCGGCTCCGGTCACACAGCAGGACGGGGCTCCTCTCAGAGCTGCTCACCCAGGTCAGGAGTCGTGGCAGTCCACCCGGCAGGATTCTAGGACTGCCTGGAGCCCGTGGGTGCTGTGTGTCTCTCCCTCGGTCCTCCAGTGAGTGGTGCTTTCTGTGTGCTTTGTTGGTGATGTATGTCTTTTATTGTTGCTAAACATAAGGGACATAGTTTACCCAGGGGCCCCAGCATGACAAGCATTGTACTAGTGGCTTGTGTTTTCTCATTGAAACCTGATACTTTTTTATCCTTACTTTCTTGGAGTTGAAACTCAAGTATAAAGATGCCAAGTATGCTGTCCACACAGTACCTGGCTAAGTCAGCACAGAACAAAAACGTGGAACCCATTTTCCTGACTTCAGACTAACTCTTTTTCTTCTGTATCCTGTTCTTCTCCACCCCAAGCCAGCCATGCTTATCATTGGAAAATTCTTCTTCTTTTAAAATAGTGATCAGAGTACATTTCTGCTGTAACACAATGGGTCAGAGAGATTTCTATTCCATTTCCAAGTAAAGCCAAATACAAACAACAAAATGAATAAAACATAAAGAGGAAAAAAAGCACATCCAATGAGACCAGAGACAACCAGAACCATAAACCTTGGATTGTGATGAAAAATGTCGAACACAATGGCATCTGGGCAAAGTGTGAAAGGCAGTGAGAAATATCTGCAAAATGTTATGGATCTCAGCAAAGGGACCAAACTCTCCAAAAGCTCAGAGAAGTCTCGCCCACGACCTCTAGGCCAGGACAATGTCCTTGCATGCTGCTCTGGATCACAGAGTGAAGGCCACCCAGGCAAACGGCACAGACATGCACCTGTGCAGGTAGGCCACAGTGGGGTGTGCAGTGGCCACATCCCTTTGTCACAGCTGAGCAGAGTCACAAAGGAGAGAGATTCAGGCCAAAAGCAAGAAGCAAAGGCTAAGGCAGAGTCGTAACTGCCTGAACAGGTATTGAAGTCATATCCCATTCCACAGAGAGCTGCTCAGCAAAGCCTGGAAGACCTATTGCTTTAACTCTTTCCTGTCTGCACTGAGAATACTCGCCAGTGGTGCTTGTGGCTGCAGTATTTACCTTAAGCCAACTTTGCCACAAAATAATGTTGCTTTCATGATTATTTCTGCATTGCTGTAGTATATCGACTTTGGAAACAAAAGACATCATTCTATGTATATCATTCTGTTTTTAGTAGTGGTATTTCCATTTACAAAATGTAGTAATTCTCAATCACTGAAAATGTCAAATCCTAGAAAATGTATTATTCCTATGTGTGACATTAGTATTGTTCTCAAACAGTTGTTCACAGAAGAGTCATTTGATGCATCTGATTTTTTTTTCAAAATTGATGACTCAGATAATTCTGATGGTAGTTCTGCTTAGAAATAACTCCAAGAACGGTTTTTATATTTTATTTTCACATTGCAAATCAGTCAGATTTACTTCAGCCTCAAAGAGCGTGTTTATGTAAATTAAATGAGCACTGGCAGAGAGCTGCACATTTGTTTTCTAAACGGGAAAAGGGTTAAGATTTTTAAGGTTAGACTGTCCACTCAGTAACTGATTTTTTTTTTCTGAGACGGAGTCTTGCTTTGTCTGCCAGGCTGGAGTGCAATGGTGCCGTCTCTGCTCACTGCAACCTCCATCTCCCAGGCTCTAGCAATTCTCCTGCCTCAGCCGCCCAAGTAGCTGGGATTACAGGCACCCACCACCACACCCGGTTAATTTTTGCATTTTTAGTAGAAACGGGGTTTCACCATATTGGCCAGGCTGGTTTTGAACTCCTGACCTCAAATGATCTGCCCACCTTGGCCTCCCAAAGTGCTGGGATTACAGGTGTGAGCCACTGTGCTGGCCTCAGTAACTGAATTCTAAATGAATTGAGCAGAAACTTAAGTGGCTACAAACAACAGAGAATACAGAGTTTTCAAAATCAGTCCAGAAAATTACTCAACAAGGAGCACCACTGAAAATAACAACAAATAATAACAAACTCTAGGAAAGAGTTGGAATCTGATTTCCAGACATACCAAATAATATTTTTTAAAATGCCCATCTTTCAACGATAACTTGAGATATGCAAAGAAACAAAAAAAAGATGCTTCTCTGCAATAATAAAAGCATTAACTAGAAACTGTCCCTGAGGAATCCAGATGTTGAATTTATTAGGCAATGACTTATCTTCGATGAACTAAACGAAACTGTGTCTAAAGAAGTAAATTATGAGAACAATGTTTCACTCAATAGATAATATCAATAAAGGGAAATAATTTATAAAAGAGAGATAAGAATTTGTAATTGAAAGTACAATAACTCAGAGAAAACATTTACTAGAGGGGCTTAACTGTCGGTTTGAGTTAACAGAAAAAAAGAGTAAGTGAACTTACAGATAGGTCGTTTTTATTACTCAACCTGAGAAACAGGAAAAAATGGGAGTGGACAAAAATGAACAGAGCCTCAGACACCTATGCAACAACATCAGACATACTACTGTATGCATGACAAGCTTCATAGCAAAGGAGCAGAGAGTAGAACAGAAAAATGTTTAAAATAATAGCTGCCAAAACTCCCCAAATTTGAAAAAGTTTTGTCTATGCATTCAAAAGCTCAATGAACTCTAAGTAGGATAAACTCAAAGAAATCCACAGCTAGACACATCATAGTCAAATGGTTGAAAGAGACAAAAAGAGAACTTTGAAAGCAGCAAGAGAAGAATGAGTCATTGTGTTTAAGGAAGCCGACTAAGATGTACAGCTGACTTCTCATCAGAAGCAATGGAGGCCAGAGGCAGTGACACAACATATTCATAAGGCTGAAAGAAAAAGACTGTCAATCAAGGATTCTATATTGAGCAAAGCTATTCTTCAGAAATGAAGGAGAAATAAAGGCTCCACAAGCAAGGACTGGAAGGAAGCTCCCTCGACCTTAGATAAAAGGCTTCTATGAGAAAACCACAGTTAACATCATACTTAATGGTGAATGAGTAGATGTTTTCTTTATATGATAAGCAACAGAACAACAAAGACGTCCACTCTCTTTGCATGTGTTCAGTGTTGTACTGGAAGATCTATCCAGAGAAACTAGGCAAGAATAAGAAATAAATGATATCCAAATTTGAAAAGAGAGGTAAACATATCTCTGTTTGAAGATGGTGTAATTTTTTATGTAAAAATTATAAATAATCTACTAAACACCTATTACAATTTATAAGGGAGTTCAGCAAGTTTGCAGGATATAAGATTAATATACAAAACTCAATTATATGTTTAAATATTAGCAATAAACAATTCAAAAATAAAGTGAAGAAAGCAATTAAATTTACAGTAGCATCAAAAATAAATAAAGCTTACAAAAGAACTATAAGACTTCAATACTAAAACCACAAAACATTATTGGAAGAAATTATTGAAGGGAATTTTATGTGAGAAGCTGATTCTAAATTTTATATTGACATGTGTGTGACCCAGGATAGCCAAAACATTTTTGAGAATAGAGCATACCTTCTCTAATTCTAAAACTTACTATAAAGCTACAGTAATCAAGACAGTGAGGCGCTGGCATGAGGACGTTGTCTGTAGATAAATTAAATAAACTTGACAGTACAAAAATAAATTCTTACATTTTTGGTCAATTGATTTTCAACAAAGTTGCCAAGGATAGTCAATGTGAAATGATTAATCTTTTCAACAAATTTTTCTGGATCAACTGGATATCCACATGCAAAAGAATGAAGCTGAATCCCTACCTCACACACCATATACAAACATTAACTCAAAATAAATTCTAGACCTATGGTCGGGTGTGGTGCCTCATGCCTGTAATCCCAGCACTTTGGGAGACCAAGGCAGGTGGATCACCGGAGGTCAAGAATTCGAGATCAGCCTGGCCAACATGGTGAAACCCTGACTCTACTAAAAATAAAAAAATTAGCTAGGCATGGTGGTGCTCACCTATAGTACCAGCTACTCTGGAGGCTGAGGCATAAGAATCACTTGAACCCAGGAGGTGGAGGTTGCAGTTTGCTGAGATCAGGCCACTGCACTCCAGCCTGGGCAATAGATTGAGACTCCATCTAAAAAAATAAAAACTAAAAAATAAACAAATTATAGACCTAAACTTAAGTACTAAAACTTATATTGTAGAACTCTTAGAAGAAAATATAGAAGTAAGGCTTTGTGACTTTGGGTGGCACAGTTGGTTCATAGAAACCTCACCGAAGCCTCCAAAGAGAAAAAAACCAATAGATAAATTGGACATCATTAAAATTGACAACTTTTGTGCTTCAAGTTAACAACTTTTGTGCTTCCAAGAACAGTATAAAAAATGCGGAGATAATCCACAGAATCAGAGAAAATATTTGAAATTCATATGTGTGATAAAAGACTTATATTCAGAATAAATAATTCTTTAACTCAACGCAATAAGATAACACAAATAAGCATGGATTTGAATTAATTTATCCAAAGAAGACATAAAAATGGCCAATAAGCACATGAAAAGCTACTCAAAATCTTAATAATTAGAGGTTGACAAGTCGAAACATAATAAGGTATTATTTCAGACCCGATAGGATGGTTAAAATAAAAATAGACAATAATGAGTGTTGATACAAACGTGAAGGAACTGGAACTTGAATGTGTTACTGTTTGGAATATAAAATGGTACCGACCCCCTGGAATACAGTTTGGCAGTTTCCTAACACAGAGTTACCGTAGCCTGGTGGTTCCTTTCCTCGGGAGATGCTCAAGAGAAACGAAAACCTACGTCCACACAAACCTTTGTTCGTGAACATTTCTAGCAGCTTTATTCATAGTAGCCAAAAAGCAGAGTCAACCCGGATACCCATCACGTGAAAATAGTGAGGCCTATCCCCACGATGGAATAGTACTCGGCAATAAAAAATGAATACAGTACGGTGGTGGCCAATTCTGGGTTTCAAGCTGAGTGGGTGGAGGGATGCCCAGGGGTCCGGTTAAGCCGTGATTCTGTTCTCACTTACAGGTAGGAGCTGAATGATGAGAACACATGGACACACAGAGGGAACAACAGATATTGGGGCCTGTTGGAGGGGGGAGGGTAGGAGGAGGGAGAGGATCAGGAAAAGTCACTAATGGGTACTAGGCTTAGTGCTGGAGTGATGAAATAATCTGTACAACAAACCCCCATGACACAAGTTTACCTACGTAACAAACCTGGACTTGTCCCTCTGAACTTAAAAGTTAAAAAGATAGGCCGGGTGCAGTGGCTCACGCCTGTAATCCCAGCACTTTGGGAGGCTGAGGTGGGTCGATCACGAGGTCAAGTGTTCAAGACAACCATGGCCAACATGGCGAAACCCTGTCTCTACTAAAAATACAAAAATTAGCTGGGCATGGTGGCATGCGCCTGTAGTCCCAGCTACTCAGGAGGCTGAGGCAGGAGGATTGCTTGAACCTGAGAGACAGAGGTTGCAGTGAACCGAGATCGCGCCACTGGACTCCAGCCTGGAGACAAAATGAGACTCTGTCTCAAAAGAAAAAAAAGTTAAAAAAATAGATAAATAAACAGTATTTCTAAGCCTGTCTGTGAGGGCATTTGCAGGAGAGATTAGCATTTGAACTGGTGCACTGGGTAAGGCAGATGGATCCCTCCGTGTGGGTGCCATCCAATCTGTCGAGGGTCTGTCAGAGCAAAACAGGGAGGGGCGGTTGAGTTAGCTCTGCCTGACCCCCTGAGCCGGGGCATCGATCTTCTGCCCTCGGCACTGCTGGTTCTTTGGTCCTCAGACTCGGAGTGGAATCTGCGCCATCAGCTTTCCAGCCACCTCCAAATGGCCCTGCGGTGCTCTCCTGGGTCTACAGCTTGGAAGCGGCAGATGGTGGCACTTCTCAGCTTCCACAATTGCATGAGTTACTACCTCATGATAAGTCACACACAAACAAACAAACACACTTTTCCTATTTGTTCTGCTTCTCTGGACAACCTTGACTCACAAAAGTACTGACAGGCTCTGCTATGGATGAACTCAAAAATGTGATGCTGGCCAGGAGCAGTGGCTCACGCCTGCAATCTCAGCACAGGCCAAGGCGGGTGGATCACTTGAGTTCAGGAGTTCGAGACCAGCCTGGCCAACATGGTGAAACCCCATCTCTACTAAAAAATACAAAAAAATTAGCTGGATGTGGTGGCACGCAGCTGTAATCCCAGCTACTCAGGAGGCTGAGGCAGGATAATTGCTTGAACCAGTGAGCTGAGACTGTGCCATTGCACTGCAGCCTGGGTGACAGAAAGAGACTCTGTCCAAAAAAAAAGAAAAAGAAGAAGAAAAAGAAAGAAAAGAAAGAAAGGAAAGAAAGGAAGGAAGGAAGGAAAGAAAGAAAGGAAGAAAGAAAAAGAAAGAAAAATGGATGCTAAGTGAGGGCCGCCAGTCACAAAGGTACCTGTATCACATGACTCCATCACACCCAGAGCAGACACATTCAGAGACCGGATGCAGATCACTGGGTTCCAGGGGGAGGGGACCACAGGGAGTGACTGCAAATGGACATGGGATTTCCTTCCAGATGATGACAATGTTCTGAAATTACATAGTTGTGATCTTTGCAAAGCTCCATGAATATACTACAAGCCCCCGAATTGTGTACCTGAAA
Organism: Pan troglodytes; assembly: GCF_028858775.2. Lineage (NCBI taxonomy): Eukaryota > Metazoa > Chordata > Mammalia > Primates > Hominidae > Pan > Pan troglodytes. The sequence continues at coordinate 50,957,990 of NC_086016.1, read as the reverse complement.
AGGGTAAAGTGTACAGCACGTGAATCACATCTCAATAAAGTTATTTTTTTTTAAATGGAAGGGCTGCTTTGAAAGGAGACTAGGGCAGAAGGCCCTGGCGAGGCAGCTGGCACACCCTGGTGCAGATGCAGCAGAACCGAGGGCTTTGGAACCAGGAAGCACAGGGAGAGAGGAAGGCCTGGCTGTGAGCGAGGAGGCCACTAACATGAAACTTAAGGCCAGGCCAGTGCAAACCCAGCCCTAAGCAGTGTCAATGTTATATTTAGATATACTGATGAATATAATAGACGACGCATATGAAAACTTTCACAAAGTTACATATATATACATATCACACAGGGCAAGAGGTAGAAACAAATGTAACTGCCCTGACACATTTAACTTACAGCTAGGAGACTTTCAATAGTGCTTAAGCATAGAAGGCCACATTTTAGATTTTCACAGGTATAAAGGTAACCGTTATAAGTTCTGTGCAAACAAATGACCTGAAAAATCAGAAAATGGTGACAATATCTGGGAAACACTGAAATGAATTGATTTTCTCCTACATAGCAGGGGTTAATTGTTAAGAGTTGATAAATGTGGAAATAGACTCTGAAAATGTTACTAAAAGCTATAAAGATGGCAACCACAAAAAACAAGCAGAATTAACTTTCCAAATTTCCCAAAGGAAACCCATTCCCAAAGAAAAAGCAGACCAAGGAGCAGAAGGCCGAAAGCAATGGGAGTTTGGAAGTGGTGATATGACACAAGAGGACGTCAAGGGACTAGGGTCAGACGTGGATCACAGCAGCAAGTGCAGGTAAGAAACATCCACCAGTTAAAACAAGATTCTCAGAGTAAGAGTAAAACAACTAAAGCGCACGTGTATGATCAGGCGACATTTACAAGACATTTGGAAATGTGTAATCAACTAATCCAGGAACGTGTGGCAAAGCCATCCAGAAAAAGGCAAGCAAGAGGGAGCTGGGATGGCAACGTGAGTGTTGGAGAGGCTGTGACCCAGACGAAGAAGCCCCGAAGAAGACGAGGAGCCACGTAAGGAGGAGACAGGATCTGAGCCCAGGCAAAGCTCTGCCATTTAAGCACCAAAAATGGAGACTTCCCCATGTTCAAAACCTAAGGAAATAATGCAGCAACTAGACCCATGCACCTGAGTCTAAACTGGACTCCCCTGCGGCAGGGCCAGGAGCAAGGTGTGGGACAGGAGAGCCTGGGAGGCAGGGAACGGGAGGGGTAAGAGGCCACCTGCAGTGAGCTGTTGAGTGGGCCACCTGTGTGGCATCGCTGCTCAGCCTCTCCAGCACTGAAGTTGTGCCTTTGAGGTGGGAGGCTGCAGCATTGGCGTCCAACCCCATTTTCCAGGGCTGGAGGGTTGCTCCCCACTCCTGCTTGCCAGGGTTTTGGAGAACGCCTCAGGCAGGAGGGCAGAGGCAGGAGTGTGGCTGCAGGCACCGGAGACACCTGCTTTAAAGGGGAATCTCCCTGTCTCTGCTCACCCAGGAGGCCAAGTGAGCAGAAGCAGGTGAGCCTGTGGAGGACAGAGTGACATGTTCTCAGGAGGATGTGCAGCTGCATAGCCCAACTCCACCCTGAAAACAAGCAACACAGCTTCTTCTCGCACGCTGTGAATTACCTACAGAAAATGACCATGGGCTTAGACACAAAACACAGCTCAAGGTGTTCTCAGGTCACCTGAGACTGCAGAAGTCCCGGAGGAAAGAGAACAGAAGCAAAAGTGTGGCGCTCTTCTAGCCACAGCATACTATCAGCACAAGGCTCACAGCAAAATTATCCACCATCAGTGTCACAAATTCTCAACAAAAATAGTCAGTAAGTAAATTAATTATGAAATTAAAAAGCAGAAAAATGAAAACAAAATAAAGATGTGGAAAGCAGAAGGAGGGAAAGTATAAACTAATGACATGTAAAAGATTAACAAGTCATGTTAGTAAATAATTTCCAGAGATGCTTCTTTACAAAAATCCTATGAAATATACAGTATCAAAGTTAATTACACGAGGCAGACACATAGGAGAAATATACAAACACAAAATGAGGAATTAAGGAAATAAAAAATACAGACAGATTAAATATATTTTTCTCAGCACTATATAAATGCTCTGAAAAGCTAGAAGAAATAGCTGATTATGTAAGAATATAAATGTATATGTGTAGATGTGTGTGTGTATATATATGCCTACACACATATATGTACAGATCCAGAAGGAGACCCAAATTTTATTTGGATGCGATTGAAAATCTAAGTCAACCAATTGCCATATACAGAACTGAGAAAGTTGCCCATTGGTTACTTCTAAGTCACTATTGCCATACAAATGGCAAATTCTTTACTGAATTCTAGCAAAGCTTCAAAAAATAAATAATATGGAAGTTATTTAAACTTTCAGAAATTTTTCTCTTTCAAGTTTTCACCAAGTGTAAGCAAAATATTACATACACACACATAAAAATGTATCTCATTTTTGAATACAGACGCAAAAATTCTACAGAATATATTAACAAATAGGCTCAAAAGTTCATGAAAAAATACACTATGCTAAGTGTGGTTCTTTCAAGGAACCAGAAATGATTCAATATTTGGAATGTAATTAACAAATTATACCGGTAAGTGTGAAAACAGCAATTTTTAATGATTTAAAATACATTCTTGATAAAACTGTATAAAAATATCCAAAACACCAACAACTGACCCTTGTGGAAAAATCAATGAAGAAGGTGGTTCTCAGCAAAGGAAACACAAGTCCCAATAAATAGAATACAAAGTGTTCAAACCACATGAAGTTAAATAAATGCAGGTTACCAGGCCGGTGATGCTCTCTGCCTCCGTGTGGCCGACCCATGGCGCGCTGGGCTGGTGAGGAGGAGCAGGCGCGAGCACCTTACGCACCTTTACTGACCGTGAGACTCTCTGTAACCTCTCTGGAGTGCGATTTGAGAGCATCTGTCACGTTTTAAAATGTCCTTACTGTTTCTCTCAGCACTCTACATGTAAAATCTGACTCTGCACAAATACATGCCTCCTAAGAGCAAATGTGTATTATAAAGATTTCCATTTTGTTATAATTACAAGTGCCTAGAACCAATCTAAGTATCTCTCATTATGGGAATGAGTAAATAATTTATGGAACATCATGGAGCTATCAAGAAAAACAATGGATTAGAATTATAGCTCCAAAATATATTGCTAAATGAGAAAAGCAAAATGCTAAACACGGTGTATATAATGCTACTGCGAGTGCCTTTTAAAGGGTAATTTACATATAGAAACACGCAGAGAAATACAGAGATACTTATACTGCCCAGTATAGGCAAGATCTCTATGAGGACTGACAAAAATCTGTTAAGAAGTATGCCTCCCTCCGGGAAGGACAGAGCCGCTCAGGTGGCTTTTATGTATACAGTGTTTTAAATTGTTTGATGTACTAACCATGCTGAGGTACTACTTTTTCAAATAAAAATACAAGTATATATTCAGTATACACACATATGTACATACATACATATTACACACATACATGCACACATATGTACGTCGACACACACATACACATGCCGGTGTTACTGGGAGTGGGCATTGGGGGTTAGAAGTGCCAACTCCAGCCCCTGGGTTCAGACCCCAGCTGTGCCATCTGACGTCGGTTGCTTATCCCTCTGTGCTTGAGTGTTCTCATCTTGAAAATGAGAAAATTAAAAAGCACCTGGCCTCCTATGATTGTGCAAGGATCAAGTTAATACATTTCAGATGCTCGGGACAGTGTCTGGCTTGTAGTCATAGTTCAGGGGCAGCTGTTTTCACATTATTTTTGTTCTTGTTATTAACATTTGCCGGGTCCAGGTCTGATCTTCCCCTAGAGAGGAAGCTCCACGAGGCACCTATCCCCTTATTTCAGCTCCACAGCAGAGTGTCTAGTACCCCGTAGGAAGATGGGAACGGCCTCATCATCCCACTAGGTGACACGCATTTGATAAATAACTGTTACACGGGTCTGACACGTCACACATCCGGCCACACCCTAGCTAGACAGGGACAGGCAGGACAGTCAGGGATCCCGCCCGTCCAGAATATAGAACCCAGTGCTGGACACTGATGAGGGAATCTGTGAAAATGCTTCTGTGGCTGAACTACCTGGGAGCATGTGACCCAGCCTCGGGAGTTAGGAGAGCCTTCTGTTCATAGGAGGAAGGAAGGAAGGAAGGAAGGAAGGAAGGAAGGAAGGAAGGAAGGAAGGAAGGGAGGGAGGGAGGGAGGGAGGGAGGGAGGGAGGGAGGGGGGAGGGGAGGGGAGGGGAGGGGAGGGAGGAAGGCAGGCAGGCAGGCAAAACAAAGACATGCTTGTGGCCAGCTTATACCTGCCCACATAAAGACATAGGCACAGCATGAAGTATTAAATATCTTTTCATGGTGTTGGTGCAGGAGCAAATGAATCCACCATGGGATAGGAGACAGGGTCCATGAACATTTCCAAACATGGCTTGGCACAGACACAGGTGTCACTACCAACAAGTGGATGAGGGTGGGCTATTCCATCAGTGACGCAGGGGCAACTGGATAGCCATATGGGAAGATAAAACTTTATCCCTTTCTCAAACCACACACAAAAATGAATTCCAGATGGCAGCAAGAGCTCAATGTTCTTTAAGACAAACTTTAAAATCTTACAGGAAAATGTCTTTTGTAATTCTTATTCTCACTTCTTAAATAAAACACTCAAGCACAAAACCTAAAGGAAATGAATGATATATTTCATTACCTCAAAATTTAAAACTTTATATGGCAAAGCCACCGTAAATAATAAAGTGGAAGCTATTTTATCTGATAAAACCAATAATGACTTTCATGTAGAATATACAATTTCTGCAAATCAGTAAGAAAAGGAAAAAGACACTGGATAAGAGATATCAATATGCAATTCAAAAACCTGGAAACTTAAATGCCCAAAAACACATAAGAAGAATTTAATCTCATTTATACTTAATAAGATAACCTTATTATCACATTTTTATCACACATCAATCAGATTTATAAAAATTGAAAAGGCAATACCAAACCTGAGTGAGGAGTGAAGGAAAGATAAGAAACCACGTACTGGCAACGGGAGGGGAAATTGGCATAGCTGTACCTTTCTCCCCAAGACTGCACAATAATTAGCAAAGTTTGAATCACCTCTGATGCATGCCCTGGCCACTCATCCTCCGAATGCCCATGCCAGGGCAAAGCTCACTATGCACTCACAATGACATGCACAGGACTATCGCACAGCATCGCTAGTTACAGCAAGTGATGGAGGCCACGACTATGTCTGTCAACAGGAGAACCACGGGGACAGTCACAGAAATGAAGATGAGAATTAGACCACTAGTGCTCCTGGGCCTCCAGCTTGCAGACAGCAGATCCCGGGACTTCTCAACCTCAATATTTATTGAGCCAACACCTACCTTCTCTCTCCTCTCTCTCTCTCTTCCTGCACCATGTGAAGAAGGACGTGTTTGCTTCTGCTTCTGCCATGACTGTAAGTTTCCTGAGGCCTCCCCATCCCTGTGGGACTGTGCATCAATTAAACCTCTTTTCATTATAATTTACCCAGTCTCAAGAAGTTCTTTATAGCAGCGTGAGAATGGACTGGTACACATGAGGAGTTCAAAGTGGCCAGGGTAGCAGGCTGAACCTCCAGTACAATCATATATATATGTGAATATATATATATATATATATATATATATATATATATATATATATATGTATATGTGTGTGTGTATACATACATATATATATGTATGTATGTATATATATATATATATATATATCTCCCCTTGGCCCTCTGTATTAGTCCGTTTTCATACTGCTATAAAGAAGGGCCCAAGACTGGGTACTTTATAAAGAAAAGACATTTAATTGAATCACAGTTCAGCATGGCTAAGGAGGCCTTAGGAAACTTACAACCATGGCAGAAGGTGAAGGGGAAGTAAGGCACCTTCTTCACAAGGCAGCAGGAAGGAGAAGTTCCAGGCGAAGAGGGGGAAGAGCCCCTTATAAAACCATCAGATCTCATGAGAACTCACTCATTATCATGAGAACAGCATGGGGGAACTGCCCCCACGATCCAATCATCTCCACCTGGTCTCTCCCTTGACACAGGGAATTATGGGGATTACAATTAAAGATGAGGTGTGCATGGGGACACAGAGCCTAACCACAGCATTCTCTTTCTCTGGAAAACCCTGACTAGTACTAACAGACCCACCCACCTGGGGAGGGCCACCTGCACCTGCTTCGCTCAGTCCACCACTTCTAATGCAAATATACACATTTTTGGGAGTGTGCTGGAATCCTTCCTTGCAGTGACCCAGTCTCCCACTCCTTCAGGAGTGCTGGGTCTGTAACTGGCTCTAGTCTGGGACAGATGTGACTGAGGAGCTGGGAATCTGTTTCCCAATTGAGGTTAGGCTTTAGTCCACTTTGCCCGGCCCCCAATTGCTAACACAGACCGAGCAAGGACGGAGCGGGCTTCCCAGCTTCACACTCCGGGGACGTTGGCCAGCAATATTAGGGGCTACCAGCCAGTGTGACTATATATCTTAATTTTCCACAAGTGTTTGAAAGTATCATGCACAGAGTCCCTTGGCTTCTTACTTCTGTAAGCATCTGCTGCAGATGCTTTGCATGTCTCTGTAAATTGTTCATGCCATGCTCTGCCAGTGTTCTCTTTGTTACTGCATCAGGAGTCAGCGGTGTCTTGACATCTGATCAGATTAGACAGCCCATTCCAGAAATACCAGAGCAATTCAGAAAATCCATCCTCAGTGTTCTGGCCCTCTAAAACCACTCTTGGTACCCAAATCCGTATTAGTTATGTTTCTCCAGAGAAACAGAACAAACAGGGTCTATTTATAGATACATAGAAAGAGATTTATTATGAGAGATTTGCTCACACCATTATGAGGGCTGACATATCCCACAATCTGCTGTGTGCAAGCTGGAGGCCCAGGAAAACTGGAGGTGTCATTTCACTCCAAGCCCAGAGGCCTGAGACCCAGCGACACTGAAGTCCCAGGGCAGGAGATGAAAGGCCCAGCTTACGCAGAGAAAGGGCAAACTCCCTCCCTCCACCTTTCCATTCTACTCAAGCCCTCAACGGATTGGATGAGGTCCAACCACACTGGGGGGGCCATCTGCTTGACTCCGTTCACTGATTCAAGTGCCAATGTCTTCCAGAAACACCGTCCCAGACACACCCAGAAATCACATTTTACCAGCTGCCTGGGCATCTCTTAGCCCAGTCAAGTTGATATAATATTAACCATCACAGTGGGCATCAACCAAGCCACTGTCAGCCTGATGAGAACGCAGCAGTGGAGGAAGGTTGCGTTTGCTCTGTCTGCCTGTGTGAGCCGGGGCGTCCACCTTCTCCTCCCCTTGGACATTGGGGCTCCTGGTTCCCAGGTCTTGGAGCCACAGCACCAGCTTTCCTGGGCGTCTAGCCTCAGACGGCCGATGCCAGGACTTCCCAGGCTTCGGAATTTTGTGAGCCAACCCCTTTCTGCAGATAAAGGAATATATGTATATATAATTGTTTCCGCTGGAGAACCCTACCTAATAAAACTGGTACTTTTAAAAAAGCCAGATGTGGCCGGGTGCAGTGGCTCACGCCTGTAATCCTAGCACTTTGGGAGGCCAAGGCGGGCGGATCACGAGGTCAGGAGATCGAGACCATCCTAGCTAACACGGTGAAACCCCATCTCTACTAAAAATACAAAAAATTAGCCAGGCGTGGTGGCGGGCACCTGTAATCCCAGCTACTCGGGAGGCTGAGGCAGGAGAATGGCGTGAACCCGGGAGGCGGAGCTTGCAGTGAGCCGAGATTGCGCCACTGCACTCCAGCCTGGGTGACAGAGCAAGACTCCATCTCAAAAAAACAAGCAACAACAACAAAAAAGCCATATGTGATGTACCTGTTAATAGGGACTGGAGTAAGTAGGTCTTTAGCATGAGGTTTTGTGCTAATCTGGCTAGGAGACATGTTCAGTGAGTGCTGGGGCTGCAGGCTCCGGGAACATTCTTTGCTTTGGTCTGTCCTCTCACTACCAGTTGCCTGGGCTACACCTCCAGAGTGAGAGGGTGTAGCTTGCATCTTTTCTGCTGTAATCCTCTACCAATGTCTGGAAGCCCCATTAGCGGAGCAGTGAATTGCAGGGAAGTGAAGCTTTTGATAATCCTATGATTAAGTTTCACTTCCTTAGTGGGTCTGTGTCTTTGGCTTGTCCTCTACAAGCGTTTCCTACCTTTCTTCCCCTCTTCAGTGAGACAAGAACCCAGGGGGAGCTGGAGTGAGCCCACACCCTGCCCCCAAGTGCACAGGCTTCGGTGCTTTCCTTCCTGACTGCTGAGTACGTATCTGCTATGGAGAACACTGGGCAGGTTTCAGAAAGGCTCTGTGGCCCTCCTCCTACCCAAACATTACAAAGGCTTCCTGTGCTCTTCACTACAGGAACCTGGTGGGGTTCCTAGAGGTAGATCCCACACAAGTGTGGAGTACCCCTTAACCTGTAGTCCCCAGGAGTTTCTCTCTCTCCAGCCAATCCACGCTTGGCCTTCACAAGTCATCAAAACGAGCGTGTGTGCATTCCCGCCCGTGTGAGGCTGCAGTGGCTTCCGCCCAGGTGATCGGGCCTCAGCTGTGATTCTGCACATCCATCTGTCTTTCCAGATTGCAGAGAGGCAGTTTGTCCTGGCTCCTTAATTCTCAGACGGTGCAAGGAAAGTCATTGATTTTATTTGTTCAGCCTTTTTCGTGTTGGCAGGATGGAAGTGATGACTTCTGAACTATTTACATGGCAAAGCTAAACCTGGAACTCCTCCTTTGGGGCTCCCGTGAGGAGGGGACTGTAGTCGACTCTGGTGCATCTGACATTCTTCAAGTTTGGGGCTTCTGTAATGAGCCCAGCATCCTGTAGACCAGCGTCCCTTCTCCACAACCCAGTGACTGCCACATAGCGACCGAGAGGTGTTCTCTTCTCCCAGCTTCTCAAAGCTCACCTGTAGCCTCCAATAAGGCCCACGGCTGCGGGCAGTCAGGTCTGAGTATTGCCTGCAAGGTGCCTGATGCACAGCCCTCATCAGTGAGTCCAGGGGAGGCGGTGGCTCTCACATGGCTTATGACACACGGGGCATTTCTGCAGAATCCAGGGTGTTCAGGGCTGCATACAAGCGTGCCCTGGATTTGAACCTCAATGTCTTTGTCTCTGGTCTCCACATGAATATTTATCATGGGGAAAGCAAAGCCGGCACACCAGCCCCCCATTCACAGAATTCATCAACAACGCCTTTGTGAAATTTGACCTAGGAGCTGCGGATTGAGCAGGAATGAATGCCTGTCATTTTCCTAATCACAAAGGCTGTTATGAACAATGTTAAATGGGCTTTTATTCTTTCATTTCTGTGTGACCCAGAACCTTGGGAGAGCAAAGTGATGGTGAATTTGTTGCAAAATAAAATGCGAGCCAATCCACAAAGAGAGTCATAGGAGGTGGCTTCCACACTGCATTCAGGAGACTGGTACTCATCCTGAATTTGTTCTGGCACTGATTGTAGGAGGGCTCGCAGGCCCACTGGAAGAGCCCACCTGTCCCGAGCTGGGGCTCCATGGTCCCCCTTCATTCCCACGGGTGGGTGACCAGCAGGCCCCGGCCAGCAGCGTGGCTTGGGGAAGAAACTGAGCGCAGAGCCCTCCAGGATCTGGCAGGCCTCGTCTACGCCCCCATCTGCTCTGTGTCAGAACGGCCGTAAAGCCAGCCAATCTGGGATGAGACACATTTCAGCCGCTTGTTTGATGTCCAGTAAGCAGCAGGTGGGTCAATAAATGTCTCCTTCCTGCCGGCCCCATGTCATCACCCACGTGCACCCCAGGGCTCTGGGCCAGCTGCAGCGCCATGACTGCAGCCACCAGGAGTACTCAGAAGGCCCCCAGCCCATGCCCCCTCCTGGCACTGGCTTCAGATTCGCTGCCTCTTCTACCCACAGTGAAGGGACCCTCCCCACTTCCCACCCCCGGAGAACTGTTGTATGTGCAGGCAGAGCTGAGAGCAAAGCCTTTCTTTCCGGGACATCTTTTTCCTTGAAAAGTCCACTCTGAAGTTTTCCTCTGGACTCCCCCTTCCCCTGCACTCTTCCTTCCACAGGGCAGCCCTTCAGAGCAGAGAGTTTTAGTGGAACCCTCTCTGTCTCTGTCTGTCTTTCTCCTGGATACACACACAAATACACAACCCAGTTCTCTCTTAGGAAACTCCTCAACCTCAGTGCCTCTCCACTGCAATGGGTCCCCAGTGCCCCTGGGCCCAGGCACCCAGCCTGCCCTTGCCCCCACTTGGATGAGGAGCTCCGGAGCTGAGTGCAGACCCTGCCCTGGCACCTCAGGCTGTGTGTGTCCCCGTGACCCCCTGACCACCTGTTCACAGAATGAGTGCCTGCTGTGTGCCTGGCTGTCACTGTGCCAGCACAGCACCAGAGACCCTGGGTCCCTGCCCCTCCAAGGGGCCCACAAGCAAGCAGGAGTGTAACCAAGCCAGGAGGTGGCTGGCCCCAGGGGGTGGAGAGCTACCAGAGCCGTTCCTAACCAGGAGGAGCACATTTCCTAGGGGTGAGAGAGGGCAGGCCCTATGAAAGGCAATAGAGGGCAATCGTGTGTCCCCAGTGCCCCGTGGCCAGAGAGGTGCTTCCTCTGTGGGAAGGTGCCCGAGCCTGGAGGGCCTCGATGTCCAGCCTGCCCTGCATCCAAAGGGGCTTCATTACAGAAACTCACCGACGGCTCACGGAGGACTCAGCCTCAAGTGTGAGGACCCATGTCCCTGTCTGGAGTGAAACCACTTGTGTGTCCCCCGAATCTGTGAGCCAGGGGCACTCGATGTCCAGGGTCTGTCAGGACCTTGCATGAGCAGGGTGAGGGGGCAGGACCTGGCTCCAGGACGCAGGACTCTTCTGAAACCTGATCCATCTTGAAAAGGAGGTTTATGGTGACTTCAATTCCACTGTGTTAAGATAACATATTTCTCAAAAATTAGCTGGCCGTGGTGGTGCGTGCCTATAATCGCAGCTACCTGGGAGGCTGAGGCAGGAGAATCACTTGAACCAGGGAGTCGGAGGTTGTAGTGAGCCGAGATCATGCCACTGCACTCCTGCCTGGCAACAGAGTGAGACTCCATCTCAAAAAAAAAAAAAAAAAAGCAGCTGCCAGGCTTATGAAGGAATGAATAGGCCCCTACATGCCCCAGCCACTCTGCAGCTTTCGTGAACCGCCGCTTTAGAGATGAGTCTTTGGACCAGGGAAGCCGCTGACCTCCAGCTGGGAGATTCCTGCCGCCTTGGTCGGATGAGGGCAGCTGGTCCTGAAGCCATGGAAATCCAGGCCATTGTCCTTGCATCTGTGGTGGAGGCTCCTGTCGCGGGCCCCACCGTGCTCTGAACGGCAGCCTGCCCGAGGCTGGCTTCTTACCCCCAGCTGCGAGGGGCTCCCCGCTGCACCCTCGTCAGGAGGATCACTCTTCCGCAGTGGGAGCTGGCAGCCGGGAGATGCCTGGGAGTCTCACACACACACACACACACACACACACGCACCTCTGAGGGATGCAAGTCCTCAAAAGCCTGGCCGCGGCCCCCAGGAAGTTTCTGCCTCACAGTTTCCTCAGAATCAGGCTGAGCCCAGCATCCTCATGTCAGTATCCAGACCCCTCAATGTCATACTCAAAGCCACAGGCTCATTTTACCCCTAAATGTCCTTCCCAGCATTTCCCATCTGGGCACCGGCACAGCTCCCCGAGCTGTCCTGACTTGTAGAGCCACCACTGCCTCAAATTTCTTTATGGATTTATTAGCCAAGTGCTTATTCCAAGACACAATAGCTTAGTCTTAACCAGTTTTGTGTTTTGCTTGATAGACCCCTTAAGCCTCTTTCAATCAGCAGCTTCCCCTCAGAGCCTCTTCTTTTCCTTTTGTAAACACCAGGTTTATCTTTTGTAAACACCAGGTTGTTTGAGCTGGAGGGTTTGCCACCGCCTGGATGTTGCTCATGGTGGAGGATGGGCCATCAGCAGCCAGACCTGGAGGCTTCCCCTGGCTCAGGGTCCACCTCTTGGGCACAACCCTGGGTGTCTCTCCCACGAAGAGGTGCTGTTTTCATTCTAGCAGTTATGGACGTTCCACACCGAGATGTGACAATTCACTAGAAAGTATCCTAATACTACTCTTTTGTTTTCCTTTAACAGCTCAATACATTTTTGTTTTTGAGACAGAGTCTCAGGTTGTTGCCCAGGCTGGATTACAGGTGCCCGCCAACACGCCCGGCTAATTTTTTTTTTTTTTTTTTTCCAGTAGAGACGGGATTTCACCGAGTTAGCCAGGATGGTCTCAATCTCCTGATCTCGTGATCTGCCTGCCTCAGCCTCAGAGTGCTGGGATTACAGGCGTGAGCCACCATGCCCGGCCCTAATTTTTTTTATTTTTGATAGAGACAGGGTTTTGCCATGTTGCCCACGCTGGTCTCAACCTCATGGGCTCAAGCAACTCACCTACCTTGGCCTCCCAAAGTGCTAGCATTACAGGCATAAGCCACCATGCCCGGCCCGAAAAAGTTTTATAAGGAGACTCTTCCTTGCAGCCACATGCAGTTATTCTGTGATACAGGCCACAGAGTTGGTTCTCTGCAGATCAATGCTGGATGAGTCACTTGATGTATCTAATTTTTAAGATAATGAATCTTTCTCTGTATCCACCAGGCGCTCTGTGCATTTTGTTCTAATGCCATGATTTGATTGATTCAAGCAGACATGATGGGTTTCAATCAACTGCAGTCCTCATCCTGGTTGGGGCATAAATCACATCATCATCGGCCAGTGGGGTCCCTTCGAGTTGGCTCCTGAGTCTTTGATGGCTTCCTCACTCTCTGGGCTGTCAGGAAGTTCTAGGCCTGTTCAACCCTCAGATCTCGGCAGGCAAGGCTGGCTTTGGGGTGTGCCTACCTTAGAGTTTTCCAAGTTCTCTTTAAGAATTCTGTGCTGGTGGGGTGCCCAGGCCCGGGCCAGGCTGTCCCTGGGTCTCTGCTCCCAGATGTGCCATCTTCAATATTCCAAGCCTCCTTCCATTAAAAAAAAAAAAATCTAATTACTCTAATTTTGTGTAGGATGTGGGGAAAATGCTGAAACTATGCTGCCATTGCCAGTGCCACCTTTCCAGATATGAGGCTTTATTTTTTTTTCACATCTCATCATTAAAAGACTCACATGTTTCCTGGCTTTTGTCCCAATTAAAAGGAAAGTGTCACATGAGTAAGGACACATTTTTCAGAGTACTTCCAGCGCTCGGCACATGATGACCTGCAATAAACATTTACTAAGTGAATGAGTGGGTGTCTACTGAGTATTTATCTTATGTAAATGACACATACATTCTCTCCTTTCATCTTTCCAGTGGCATAACAAAGTAGGTATTATCATTTTACCGCATTTTAGAAGCGAGGAAACTGGTGTTTAAAGAGGCAACAGCTGCCCAAGATAGAATATCCAGTGGTGAGGCCGGGGCACTGGCTCCAGAAATGCTCTTCAAACACAAGCAGATCAACACGCAATTCAACACCAAGGGGGAAGACAGGACGTTTGTCTGCAGACAGGGCATCATTCCAATGCAGTGGATCTAGGTATGTAGGGATCTAGGTACGCAGGGATCTAGGTACACAGGGATCTAGGTACACAGGGATCTAGATACACAGTGGATCTAGTTTCACAGGGATCTAGGTACGCAGGGCTCTAAGTATGCAGGGATCTAGGTACGCAGAGATCTAGGTACGCAGGGATCTAGGCACGCAGGGATCTAGGCACGCAGGGATCTAGGTACGCAGGGATCTAGGTATGCAGGGATCTAGGCACGCAGGGATCTAGGCACGCAGGGATCTAGGCACGCAGGGATCTAGGTACGCAGGGATCTAGGCACACAGGGATCTAGGTACACAGTGAACCTAGGTATGTAGGGATCTAGGTACGCAGGGATCTAGATACACAGTGGGTCTAGGTTCACAGGGATCTAGGTACGCAGGGCTCTAAGTATGCAGGGATCTAGGTATGCAGGGATCTAGGTACACAGGGATCTAGGTACGCAGGGATCTAGATACACAGTGGATCTAGGTTCACAGGGATCTAGGTTCACAGGGATCTAGGTACGCAGGGCTCTAAGTACGCAGGGATCTAGGTACGCAGGGATCTAGGTACGCAGTGGATCTAGGTACGCAGGGTGTGGGGAATAGAGAAGTTCTTCCAAATTTCCTAAATCCATAAAAAGCATATCATCCCCTGGTCAAAGGTTTGAATGTGCATATTCCAAGATGGCTCCAACTTGTTCCAGCCAGTTGAGATAAGGCTAAAGGACTTCCAACAGAAGTCCAGAAACTGACCCTAAGTAATATGGTCAATTGATTTTTGACAAAGGTGTCAAGATAACTTAATAGGAAAACACAATATTTTGAACAAATAGTGCTGCAAATAATGTATATTCGTATGCAACATGGTGAACTACAACCCTGACTTCACACAATATGCACAAATTAACTTGAAATAGATAATAGAACCAAATGTTAAAACCACCAATATTTTGAATATAGAAGCATTTTAAGCAAGTATTTATTAATAAGCTATTAGAAACTTGAACTACAGAATTTTTAAAAAACAGTAAGTGAGATTTCAACAAAATTAAAATGTTTGCTCTTCAAACCACCCAAGAAACTGAAAAGGCAAACCACAGACTGGTTTTTCACAAAATAGTTGAAAAAGCAAATATAAAAGCCTTGTATCCAGAATATTTGAGGAACTCTGACACTCAATAATAAGATGTCAAACAAAACATTTAAGAAATGGGCAAAACATGTGAACAGATGCTATACTGAAGAAGGTAAACATGGGGTTAATAAGCATATGAAAAGATGCTCAACTTCATTCAACTTTAGAAGAATGCAAATTAAAACTACAATGAGATACCGCTTCATGCCCATTAGAATGGTTGAAATTTAAAAGACTGAAGATACCAAGTATTACTAAGGATGTGAAGAAATTAGAATTTTCATACATTGCTAGCAGAAATGCAAAGTGAGACAGGCAATTTGGAAAAGGGTTCAGCAGTTTTTTGTAATGCTCAGGACATGTTGTCACATGACTTAATAATTTCCATCTTAGGTATTTATCTAAGAAAAGTGAAAACGTACACCCACATAAAGGCTTGCACATGAATATTCATGCAGCTTTATTCAAAATAGCTGTAAAAAATGCTCTTCAACTGATGCATACATACACACGTTGTGGTATATCCGTACTAAGGAATACTAGTCTGCAATAAAACAAAGTAACAATATTTACCAATGCCACACTACAGCATGGATAAATCTCTGTATCATTATGTTAAGTGAAGGAAGTCAGACACAAAACCAATACCAAATGAAAGAATTCTAGAAGGGTCAAAGCTAGAGAGCAAAAGGAGAACTGCGTGATGGGTGCTGTGGAGGGGTGTGAAGTCACTGGAAGGCAAGAGTAACTTTTGGAGCTGTTACAAATGTCACATGTCCTGATTGTGATGGTAACAAAATTTATAGATTTATATACCTTGAAATGATGCATTTATTGCATATTAAACATATTGTAATGTAATGAAACTAAAATAAATGGTTATTTTTGGTTTGCCAGTGAAATTGGGCAACCAATGGAATCAAACAACAAAAATAAGTCAGTGGAAGAAGGAAAAGAGCAGTAAAATATACTCAATCAGGAATAAAGCGACAAAGATAGAACCAAGAACATATGGGATACATTGAAAACAAAAAGATAGTAGGCAAATCAAATCAAGTATAACTTTACGTATAAATGGTCTAAGTGCTCTAATTAAGTCAGCGACAGGATGGATGAAAAGAAAGACGTAATTGTATTCTGTTTATAAGACATACAATTTAAATACAAAGAGCCAGATAAATTAATAAAAAGTAAAAACGAGTCGAAGATGCACAATGAAAACACGAGTGGCTGCATTCAAAGCGGACTTTAAGACAAGAAGTAGTATCAGATAAAAGGAGGAACATTTTAAAATGAAAATTACACAAATTCATTCAAAAACAGTAGTTTTTAAAGTGCACGCAGAGAGAGAGAAAAAGTGCTTTAAATACCCGAAGCAAAAAATCAACAGAATTAAGAAAGAAAATAGATCCACAATTACAGAGGGAGGTTTAAATAGTCCTCTCTTGGAAATTAATAGATCAAAAATATGAAAATAACAGTAGAAAAATGAGTGAGGTAAAGAAGATGTGACTAGCTCTGTCAACCCACTTCGACTAATTGGCACTTGTGGAACACTGCAAACACAAACTGTGGGATACGCACGATTTTTAAGTGCTCACAGGATAAACTTCCAAATTCACCATAAGCTGAGCCTTGAAACATGTCTCAGTGAAGTTCAAAAGACTGAAATTGTACAAATTATATTTTCTAATCACAAGGGAATTGAAATAGAAATCAATAAAAAAATTGTTACATAAAACACTCATATATTTGAAAATTAAATAACTCACTTCTATGTAATTCATGGGTTAGAGAGGGGAACCACAAGGATTATTAGGAAAAAAAATGATAATGAATACCAGACATATAAAATTGTAGAAGATACAGATAACAGTAGCTTAGAAGGAAATTTATAGATTTATATTTTAAGTTTAAAAATAAGAGATTCATGATTTCAGTCATATATAATTCTGCCTTAAGGAGTTATGTGGTAAAGCAAATTAAACCAGGGGAAGTAGAAAAAATGAAAATAAAAATGAAAATAAAAATAAAGCAAAATGTATTAAAACTGCATACAGAACTCCTATCAAAGGCATTAAAGATAATCTGGTAGGTAACTAGTAGGTAAGCTAATCAGTTTTTAGCCCAATGGTTGGGGAATATTGCTGGACCCAATAAGGTCAATCTTTGCAATAGCAGAATGTAAAGGCTGCGATTATATGTTCTGTAACATATCCCCACATTTTACTACTGTCAACGTGGACCTAGATGTGCAAAAGCATTGTTTACTAATAAACAAATGAATTACTGAATTAAAAAGAAAAGAATAAAGATTTCAGGAGAAATAGATAAAAGAGAAAATAGAAGATAAGAAAATAAATAGTCAGAAGGTGATTATTTGAAAAGATTATTACATCTGATAAACTTCTAACTAGATCAATGAATAACAAACTAGGAAAAAACAAATTATCAGGAAAAAAGGGACTCAGCCATACATTAAAAGGATAACAAATAATAGAAACAACTTCATATCAATAATCTCACAACTTAGCTAAAGTGGAAAAATACATAAAAAGCCTAACATAGTAAAATTCACAAAAGAAGAAATGAAAAATCTGGGGGGAGACTTCAACCACAATGAAAGATTTGAGAACATGGGTAGCGGGGGGAGACTTCAAACACAAAGAAAGATTTCAGAACCTCGGTGTGGGAGGGGGGAGACTTCAACCACAATGAAAGATTTCAGAACCTGTGTGTGGGGGGAAAGACTTCAACCACAATGACAGATTTCAGAATCTCAGGGGGAGACTTCAACCATAATGAAAGATTTCAGAATCTCAGGGGGAGACTTCAACCACAATCAAAGATTTCAGAATCTCAGGGGGAGACTTCAACCACAATGAAAGATTTCAGAATCTGGGGGGAGACTTCAAACACAATGAATGATTTCAGAATCTGGGTGTGGTGGGGGAGACTTCAACCACAAGGAAAGATTTCAGAATCTCAGGGGGAGACTTCAACCACAACGAAAGATTTCCGAATCTGGGGGGAGACTACAATCACAAAGAAAGATTTCAGAATCCTCAGGGTGAGACTTCAACCACAATGAAAGACTGCAGAATCTGGGGGGAGACTTCAACCACAATGAAAGATTTCAGAACCAGGGTAGCGGGGGGAGGCTTCAATCACAATGAAAGATTTCAGAATCTTGCGTGGGAGACTTCAACCACAATGAAAGATTTCAGAATCTCAGGGGGAGACTTCAATCACAATGAAAGATTTCAGAATCTCAGGGAGAGACTTCGACCACAGTGAAAGATTTAAGCATCTTGCGGGGAGACTTCAACCACAATGAAAGATTCAGAACCTGGGTGGTGGGGCGGGAGACTTCAACCACAATGAAAGATTTCAGAACCTGGGTGGCGGGGGGAGACTTCAATCACAAAGAAAGATTTCAGAATCTTGGGGGGGAGACTTCAACCACAATGAAAGATTTCAGAACCTGGGTGGTGAAGTGGGAGACTTCAACCACAATGAAAGATTTCAGAACCTGGGTGTTGGCGGGCAGATTTCAACCACAATGAAAGATTTCAGAATCTCAGAGGGAGATTTCAACCACAATGAAAGATTTCAGAATCTGGGGGGAGACTTCAACCACAGTGAAAGATTTGAGAACCTGGGTGGAGGGGGGAGACTTCAACCACAATGAAAGATTTCAGAATCTGGGTGGGGAGGGGAGACTTCAACCACAATGAAAGATTTCAGAATCTAGGTGGGGAGGGGAGACTTCAACCACAATGAAAGATTTCAGAATCTGGGGCGGAGGAGGGGGGAGACTTCAACCACAATGTAAGATTTCAGAGTCTGGGGGGAGACTTCAACCACAATGAAAGATTTCAGAATCTCAGGGGGAGACTTCAACCCCAATGAAAGATTTCAGAATCTCAGGCGGAGACTTCAACCACAATGAAAGATTTCAGAATCTGGAGGGAGACTTCAACCATAATGAAAGATTTCAGAACCTGGGTGTGGTGGGGGAGACTTCAACCACAATGAAAGTTTTCAGAATCTCAGGGGAAGACTTCAACCAAAATGAAAGATTTCAGAATCTCAGGAAGAGACTTCAACCACAATGAAAGATTTCAGAATCTGAGGGGACACTTCAATCACAAAGAAAGACTTCAGAATCTTGAGGGGGAGACTTCAACCACAATGAAAGATTTCAGAATCTGGGGGGAGACTTCAACCACAATGAAATATTTCAGAACCTGGGTGGCGGGGGGAGATTTCAACCACAATGAAAGATTTCCGAAACTTGTGGTGGAGAGTTCAACCACAATGAAACATTTCAGAATCTGGGGGGAGACTTCAACCACAATGAAAGATTTCAGAATCTGGGGGGAGACTTCAACCACAATGAAAGATTTCAGAATCTTTGGGGGGAGACTTCAACCACAATGAGAGATTTCAGAACCTGGGTAGCGGGGGGAGACTTCGAACACAATGAAAGATTTCAGAACCTGGGTGTGCGGGGGTGGAGATTTCAACCACAATGAAAGATTTCAGAATCTAAGGGGGAGACTTCAACCACAATGAAAGATTTCAAAATCTGGGGGGAGACTTCAACCACAATGAAAGATTTCACAACCTGGGTGGAGGGGGGAGACTTCAACCACAATGAAAGATTTCAGAATCTGGGTGGGGAGGGGAGACTGCAACCACAATGAAAGATTTCAGAATCTGGGGCGAGGGAAGACTTCAACCACAATGAAAGATTTCAGAATCTGGGGCGGAGGAGCGGGGAGACTTCAACCACAATGAAAGATTTCAGAATCTGGGGCAGGGGATTGGGGAGACTTCAACCACAATGAAAGATTTCAGAATCTTTGGGGGGAGACTTCAAACACAATGAAAGATTTCAGAATCTGGGGGGAGACTTCAACCACAATGAAAGATTTCAGAATCTTTGGGGGGAGACTTCAACCACAATGAAAGATTTCAGAACCTCGGTGTGGTGGGGGAGACTTCAACCACAATGAAAGATTTCAGAACCTGGGTGAAGGGGGGAGACTTCAACCACAATGAAAGATTTCAGAATCTAGGTGGGGAGTGGAGACTTCACCCACAATGAAAGATTTCAGAATCTCGGGGGAGGGGAGACTTCCACCACAATGAAAGATTTCAGAATCTGGGTAGCGGGGGGAGACTTCAATCACAATGAAAGATTTCAGAACCTGGGTAGCGGGGGGAGACTTCAACCACAATGAAAGATTTCAGAATCTCAGGGGGAGACTTCAACCACAATGAAATATTTCAGAATCTCAGGGGGAGACTTCAACCACAATGAAAGATTTCAGAATCTGGAGGGAGACTTCAATCATAATGAAAGATTTCAGAACCTGGGTGTGGTGGGGGAGACTTCAACCACAATGAAAGTTTTTAGAATCTCAGGGGAAGACTTCAACCAAAATGAAAGATTTCAGAATCTGGGGGGAGACTTCAACCACAATGAAAGATTTCAGAACCTTGGTGGCGTGGGGAGACTTCAACCACAATGAAAGATTTCAGAATCTCAGGGGGAGACTTCAACCACAATGAAAGATTTCAGAATCTGAGGGGAGACTTCAATCACAAAGAAAGACTTCAGAATCTTGAGGGGGAGACTTCAACCACAATGAAAGATTTCAGAATCTGGGGGGAGACTTCAATCACAGTGAAAGATTTCAGAATCTGGGGGCAGACTTGAACCACAATGAAACATTTCAGAACCTGGGTGGCGGGGGGAGACTTCAAACACAATGAAAGATTTCCGAAACTTGTGGGGGAGAGTTCAACCACAATGAAAGATTTCAGAATCTGCGGGGAGACTTCAACCACAATGAAAGATTTCAGAATCTGGGGGGAGACTTCAACCCCAATGAAAGATTTCAGAATCTTTGGGGGGAGACTTTAACCACAATGAGAGATTTCAGAACCTGGGTAGCGGGGGGAGACTTCAAACACAATGAAAGATTTCAGAACCTGGGTGTGCGGGGGTGGAGATTTCAACCACAATGAAAGATTTCAGAATCTAAGGGGGAGACTTCAACCACAATGAAAGATTTCAGAATCTCAGGGGGAGACTTCAACCACAATGAAAGATTTCACAACCTGGGTGGAGGGGGGAGACTTCAACCACAATGAAAGATTTCAGAATCTGGGGGGAGACTTCAACCACAATGAGAGATTTCAGAACCTGGGTGTGCGGGGGTGGAGATTTCAACCACAATGAAAGATTTCAGAATCTAAGGGGGAGACTTCAACCACAATGAAAGATTTCAGAACCTGGGTGTGCGGGGGTGGAGATTTCAACCACAATGAAAGATTTCAGAATCTAAGGGGGAGACTTCAACCACAATGAAAGATTTCAGAATCTGGGGGGAGACTTCAACCACAATGAAAGATTTCACAACCTGGGTGGAGGGGGGAGACTTCAACCACAGTGAAAGATTTCAGAATCTGGGGCAAGGGGAGACTTCAACCACAATGAAAGATTTCAGAATCTTTGGGGGGAGACTACAACCACAATGAAAGATTTCAGAATCTGGGGCAAGGGGAGACTTCAACCACAATGAAAGATTTCAGAACCTGGGTGTGCGGGGGTGGAGATTTCAACCACAATGAAAGATTTCAGAATCTAAGGGGGAGACTTCAACCACAATGAAAGATTTCAGAATCTGGGGGGAGACTTCAACCACAATGAAAGATTTCACAACCTGGGTGGAGGGGGGAGACTTCAACCACAGTGAAAGATTTCAGAATCTGGGGCAAGGGGAGACTTCAACCACAATGAAAGATTTCAGAATCTTTGGGGGGAGACTACAACCACAATGAAAGATTTCAGAATCTGGGGCAGGGGATGGGGGAGACTTCAACCCCAATGAAAGATTTCAGAATCTGGGGGGAGACTTCAACCACAATGAGAGATTTCAGAACCTGGGTAGCGGGGGTGGAGATTTCAACCACAATGAAAGATTTCAGAATCTAAGGGGGAGACTTCAACCACAATGAAAGATTTCAGAATCTGGGGGGAGACTTCAACCACAATGAAAGATTTCAGAATCTGGGGCGAGGGGAGACTGCAACCACAATGAAAGATTTCAGAATATGGGGCGGCGGAGCGGGGAGACTTCAACCACAATGAAAGATTTCAGAATCTGGGGGGAGACTTCAACCACAATGAAAGATTTCAGAATCTGGGGGGAGACTTCAACCACAATGAAAGATTTCAGAATCTGGGGGGAGACTTCAGCCACAATGAAAGATTTCAGAACCTGGGTAGCAGGGGGAGACTTCAACCACAATGAAAGATTTCAGAAAGTTATACTTTTTTGGGAATTTGGTCACAGATTTAAGGAAAAAGATACCAATCAGAATCCCAGCAATTTGGGAGGCTGAGACGGGCAGATCACGAGGTCAGGAGTTGAAGACACGCCTGACCAACATGGTGAAACCCCATCTCTACTAAAAAAAAATACAAAAATTAGCCAGGCGTGGTGGCACATCCCTGTAATCCCAGCTACTCAGGAGGCCGAGGCAGCAGAATCGCTTGAACCCGGGAGGCGGAGGCTGGAGCGAGCCAAGATCGTGCCACTGGACTCCGGCCTGGGCGACAGAGTGAGACTTCCTCTAAAAAAAAAAAAAAAAAGAAAGAAAAAAGAAAAAAGAAACCTTTTCAAAGAATCAACAATTACACACTTCCTCATAGATTAAGATTACACACTTAATCTATAAGGCCAGCACAATCCTGGTACCTAAACCTGGTGAAGATATTATAAGGAAATGAAGTTGGAGCAGTATCCCTAATGAACATAGATTAGAAAATGCTTAACAAAAATTCTAGCAAATTAGATATTCCAATATTTATAAGAATAATACGTCATAACTAAGAACTTAAAAATCAATCAACACAATCACAATTGTAAGCAAATTTAGCAGCTTTACGAGTTACATTTATAAACACATTCAATCGTACTTCTATACATTAGGAAAAAGAATTAATAAATGAAAATTTAAAAATATTATTTACATTTGAAAACGTAACACGCTTCAGAATACATTTAAAGAGATATATGCAAGACCTCTACAATCAAAATGACAACATTATTAACAGTGAAAGAAGACACAAATAAAAGGAAAATACATCATGTTCATATTGGAAGACTCGATGTTTATAAGATGTTAGTTCCCCCAAAATAGATTTATAGCTTAAAATCAATCTCAACAGAAATCCAAGCAGAATATCTTTGGAGGAATTTAGAAGCAGATTCATGAAAAAATGGAAATGACTTAGAACAGCCAAAGCAAACTTTCAAAGAAAGACAGAAGTTGCAGGACTTCAGTACCTTAGTCCAGGCTTACTATAAATCACCAGGAATCGAGACAGCGCAGTGTCAGTGTGCAGAAAGAAAAGCCAACGGGCAGAATAAGATGTCCAGAAATGGATACAGAACTTCTTGGTCAATAGATGTGAAACAAAGATCTTGGTGAAATTCAGTGGGGAAGGGAGATGGTGCTGGAGCAGGTGAGTTATCATTAGAAATATCTTATGCCTGCCTCACACTATACACAAAAAGTAATTCAAGATTCATCACAGACTTATGCATAAGCAGCAAAACCATTAAACTTCTAGAAGAGAACATAGAAGAATAATTCATCATCTTGAGATAGGCATATGTTTCTTAGATGAGACGCAGAAAGCCTAACCACAGAAAACTGATAAAATTGGTCTTTATCATAATTAAAGCATCTGCTCGACAAAAGACACCTCTAAGAAAATGAAAAAGCAAGACATGGGAAGAAAATATTCACAGTGCACATATCTGACAAAGGACACAGATCCAAAATAGATAGAAAAAATAGCTCCTACAATTCCAGAAGAAGAAGAAAACAGTCCAAATTGACAAAAATGTATAGAAACACTTCACAAAAGAAAATACACAAATAGCCAAAAGGCACATGTCAAGTTGCTGGCGTCATTAATCACGGGGGGACACACACATGCCAGGCGTTTCCCACTAGGATGGTTGAAATTGAAAAGACTGGCAGCGTGCAGCATGGGCAAAATTACCGAGGAGCTGGAACAGGCACCCTTGCGTGGTTCCTGGCGCAATCACTTTGGAAGATGTTTTGTTGTTTCTCACAATGTAACACATGTCTCTACTTCATGATTCTCAAATTCTACTCCTAGGTGTGGGCGGAGGATTACCTAGGTGCCAAGGCAAGAGACTGAGGCACAAACTGTTTCAGTATAATAAAGAAAATAATTAGAATAAGAATAGTCATAATACAAATTAGATATAGAGATGACCATGAAGAATTATCAATCATTATAAACATTATTAATCATTAGCTTTTAATATTACTCTTTATTGCATCACTAATATAACCTAGGAATAACCGGCGGGTATAGGGTCAGGTGCTGAAGGGACATTGTGAGAAGTGACCTAGAAGGCAAGAGGTGAGCCCTCTGTCACGCCAACATAAGGGCCGCTTGAGGGCTCCTTGGTCAAGCAGTAACTCAGTGCCTGGGAAGCCACCCTTTACTTAGCAGACTGCGAAAGGGAGTCTCCTTTCCTTGGAGGAGTCAGGGAACACTCTGCTCCACCAGCTTCTTGTGGAAGGCTGGATATTATCCAGGCCTGCCCGCAGTCATCCGGAGGCCTAACCCCCTCCCCGTGGTGCTTCAATGGTCACGCTCCTTGTCCACTTTCATGCTCCTCCCATACTCCTGGTTCCTCTTTGAAGTTCGTAGTAGATAGCAGTAGAAGAAATAGTGAAAGTCTTAAAGTCTTTGATCTTTCTTATAAGTGCATAGAAGAAAACGCTGACGTATGCTGCCTTCTCTCTCTGCTTCGGCTACCTAAAAATGAAGGGCCCCCTATCCTGTAATCACGTGACTTGCTTCACCTTGTCAATCACTCAGAAGATTCACCCTTCTTACCCTGCCCCCTTGTCTTGTATGCAATAAATATCAACGCGCCCAGCTGTTTGGGGCCACTACCAGTCTCCGCGTCTTGATGGTAGTGGTCCCCCGGGCCCAGCTGTTTTCTCTTTATCTCTTGTCTTGTGTCTTTATTTATTACAATCTCTCATCTCCGCACATGGGGAGAACACCCGCTAAGCCCCGTAGGGCTGGACCCTACACCTAGGTATGTATTTGGATAAAATGAAAGCAGGTTCACAGAAACATCGGCATAAAAATATTCATAGCAGCTTTTTCATAAGAGTCTCAGACTGGAAACAATTTAAGTACTCAACAGGTGACTTTGTTTTATAAACAAACTGCGGACTCTTCATCCACTGGAGTATCACTCAGCAATAAAAAACCAGCCACTTAGACCTGATCACACAGAGGCATCTCAGAAGCATTACACCGAGTAAAAGAAGCTCCTGAAGTCAAGCACACACCCTAACCCTGTTCCATTACTATAAAGTTTCGGGACAGGCGAGGCCAGTCAACGGAGATGGGCAGCAGGGCAATGGGTACCGCAGGAGGTGGCACAAGGAAGCTTTCAGGGAGGTGACATCTTCCTGATCTTGGTTGTGACGTGTGCTACTGAGGTTCAGTTGTGTCAAAACTCATTGGATTGGACTTTTAAGAACTGTGCTCGTCACTATGAGAAACGAGCCCTCAGTTACGTAACTAATACAACTAACTGAAAAATTATGCGTTAATGCTAAAACTCGATTCCTACCAACCCTTAAGAACAGGGCAGTGACTCTGCCTACACCTCTTGGCTTAGGTGTAGCTGCTGTCACCACGGTGGATACCACCTGCGCCATCACCCAGGCCAGGGCAGTGGGCATTAGACAGACAGGGATAGCACTAGGAATAGGGTTAGGGGTAGAGATGGAGGTAGGGATAGGAATGGGAGGGAGACAATGATGGAGCTAGAGAAAAGGACAGGAATAAGGATAGAGAGAGACAGCGACATAGAGATAGAGGTATGGGGAGGTAGATAAAGAGATAAATAGACACAGAGAAAACAGAGGATTTATCCTGAGAACTGGCTGATGTGATTATGCATGTTGCGAACTCCCACACTCCGGCCTCTGTCAACTGGAGCTTCTGGAAGCATAGATGATGTCTAAGCCTCCTGTGAGGTTTACAGATAATCTATGTTCATGCGAGCGCCTCCCACACAGTCAGCATCCCACCGACGGCTTTATGCGCTCATGTCCCCCCAGGCCCAGGGACACCTCCGAACCCAGTGTCCTCATACATCAGAGGCCCTGTAATCAGGGCACTGACACAAACGCACTTTCAGAGGGAAGGTAAATGTGAAGATAGGCTCTGCTTCCTCCTGCACTGAAAATTAGGGGCACTGGCCTTGCGGGGAAGGCTGGGGGAAGCAACACCGCACAGCTGCCATGCCTGCTCTCATCCCCGCAGCCTGCTGTCCCCAAATGTGCTCGATTTCAGAGCATAATGGGCAGAAGGTGTTTCATTTTCCAGAACCCAAGGAAAAAATGTAATATTGAAACAGCGCCGGGGACGGGGTTAAGAAAGAGATCCCTCTGCCGCCACGTGGTGCTGGGTTTGATTTCATTTCCATATGAACTTGTGTCCTTCTCCCAACCTTATTTCCTGCTAATCGGAGGAGCCGGCAGGACCACCCTAGCTTTGCTGGGTTGTGCCGTTACTTTTAATGGCAATATATTCCCATCAGCCAGAAGTCAACTGGAGTTGGGAGGGCACGTCAGGCAAGTGACAAGGGATGGGAGAAGCGTGGGCCCTTCCCCTGCAGGTGGATGACTCCCCAGAAATGCTATTTTCTATTTTCTTTGACATCATTGTCTCCATCAGCTTCCCCCTCACCCATGGAAATTGCCAGTCTCAGGGATGGGCAGCGGCTCTGGGGGCAGCTCTTTGCTTATTCTGCAGGGCCTCAGGGTCAGCAGAGGAGGCGTGACTGTCTTTAGAACACCTTAATGGGGTGATGGGAAAGAGATACTGGGCCCAGGACCCTGCGCATCCACCAGTGGCTGCCTCGGAGAGAGGAGGCTGGTTCCAGCCACAGAAGCCCACCAGCATGTGGTCTTGCCTGTTGCAGACCCGCCCAGGAGGCCAGGAGCAGGCTGGCCAGGAGACCACTGTTTGAGGAAAGACCACTGCGGGGGGAAAAGGTGCAAGCAACGCCTTTTGTCGTCCAAAAGAAATAAGAGTGATGCTTCTCCCAGGCTCACGTCAGGATGCCTGGCTGTGGTCCTCACAGGCGTGGACACCATGGGACACTCATCCTTGGGGGCCCCCGAGGGAGGGGACACAAGTCAGCATCAGGTTTGTGTGGATGACTGGGACCAGGAGTGGGAGGGACACCTGAACGGGGTGGGGACAGTGTCCACCCTGCAGTGTCTCCTGGCCAGGACCACCTACTCAAGGGGCAGAGTAGGGCTGCTTAGACAGGGCCTGGCACTGCCTGGATTCACCCTCATCACCCACCTCTCTTGGCTACCGGCCAGATACCCTGGCCAGACCCAACTGGAGTGAGTGCACGGAGGGCATGCACCAGTGTGGGCTTCTCCTGTGCCCCACCAGGTGCCACGCCATGTGAGGTGCGCACATCAGGGGAACCGAGAGGGTGAGAGGGATGCAGGTCTCACGTGCCACGCCATGGGAGGTGCCCACATCAGGGGAACCGAGAGGGTGAGAGGGGTGCGGGTCTCACGTGCCACGCCATGGGAGGTGCCCACATCAGGGGAACGGAGAGGGTGAGAGGGATGCGGGTCTCATGTGCCACGCCATGGGAGATGCCCACATCAGGGGAAGCAAGAGGGTGAGAGGGGTGCAGGTCTCACGTGCCACGCCATGGGAGGTGCCCACATCAGGGGAACGGAGAGGGCGAGAGGGATGCGGGTCTCACGTGCCATGCCATGGGAGGTGCCCACATCAGGGGAACGGAGAGGGTGAGAGGGGTGCCGGTCTCACGTGCCACACCATGGGAGGTGCCCACATCAGGGGAACCGAGAGGGTGAGAGGGGTGCAGGTCTCACGTGCCACGCCATGGGAGGTGCCCACATCAGAGGAACGGAGAGGGTGAGAGGGATGCGGGTCTCACGTGCCACGCCATGGGAGGTGCCCACATCAGGGGAACGGAGAGGGTGAGAGGGGTGCGGGTCTCACGTGCCACGCCATGGGAGATGCCCACATCAGGGGAACGGAGAGGGTGAGAGGGGTGCAGGTCTCACATGCCACGCCATGGGAGGTGCCCACATCAGGGGAACGGAGAGGGTGAGAGGGATGCGGGTCTCACGTGCCACGCCATGGGAGGTGCCCACATCAGGGGAACCGAGAGGGTGAGAGGGGTGCAGGTCTCACGTGCCACGCCATGGGAGGTGCCCACATCAGAGGAACGGAGAGGGTGAGAGGGATGCGGGTCTCATGTGCCACGCCATGGGAGGTGCCCACATCAGGGGAACCGAGAGGGTGAGAGGGGTGCGGGTCTCACGTGCCACGCCATGGGAGGTGCCCACATCAGGGGAACCGAGAGGGTGAGAGGGGTGCAGGTCTCACGTGCCACGCCATGGGAGGTGCCACATCAGAGGAACTGAGAGGGTGAGGAGGATGCGGGGACTCTGTGTGCAGCTTTTCCCACTAAATTGTCCCAAATCAAAAGTTTATTTAAAACACGGAATGTAAGGAAAGAAAGCAAAGACAGTGAAGACAGTGGGGCTTGGAGCGCCGCTGTGAGTGGGGACCTGCACCCCTCTCACCCTCTCGGTTCCCCTGAGAACCTGGAGCTAAAGGGGGTGTGTGGGGCCACGGGAGGGGCTTTGTCTCACAGGGTGGGTGGTATTCACTTATGATTCACTTACGAGTTTTCCATCATGATGGGAGTGAGGCAACAGAGAGCAGAGAGAGAAAAACAAACTAAAACACCCCTTCGCCATCTTCACTCTTGTCTGGGAGAGGCAGTTCTATAGGCTGAAAAACCCCAGATCAGAGAACGGCGAAAATGCAGTGGAAGGCTTCATGACCTGCAGGGATGGATGCAGCCTTGGCCTCCCATGACTAACGGCAGGAGGTCAGCAGAATCATCTTGTTTATTAGTAACGGAATGGGACCTGCATTTCTAGCAGTACAATGTATTCATAAACTGTTCCATAGACTTAAATATATATAGTATTTTCTATACTCACTTTATATTACAAAAGCAAAATGTATTTAAAACAGCAAACACAAGGTAACGTCTTCCCCCAGGGTCCCTCGGTTGTACCCAGGGGATGGGTGTCGAAGCCTGAGGAGGCTACCTCTCTGCTTCTATTATGGACTGAGTGTGTCCCCCAAATTCACATGTTGAAACCCTATCCGCCAAGGCATGGAATAGGGAGCTGGGTCTGTTATGGACTGAGTGTCCCCCACATTTAAATGTTGAAACCCTACCCACCAAGGACATGGTATAGGGAGCTGGGCCGTTGGGAGGTGACAGGTCGTGAGGGTGGGCCCCCCACGCGTGGGATTCATGCCTGTCTCAGTCGGTTCAGGCGATTATAACAACATATCCCGGGCTGGGGAACTTAAGTGATAAACATTTATTTCTTACCGTTCTGGAGCCTCAGAAGTCCAAGATCAGGGTGCCAGCATATCACAGTTCTTCAGAGAACCAGGGCCAGTGGGGCGTGTATAAAGATGTATAGAAGGAGATTTATCATAAGGAATTGGCTCACACAATTATGCACGGTCTGACCTCTGCAAGTTGGAGAATCAGGAAAGCTGTGGGCCAGGAGCGCCAATGCTGAGCAGAAGACAGAGAGGAGGATTCTCCCCGCCTCTACCTTTGTGTTCTACTGGGGCCCTCAGAGCCTTGGAGGGTACCTGCCCACACTGGGGAAGGTGGGTCTTCACCCAGTCTATGGATTCAACTGCTAATCGTTTCCAGAAACAGCCTCACAGATACACCCAGAAATAATGTCTTACCAGCTGTCCGGGCACCCCGTGGCTAAGCCAGGTTGATACACAAAAGTGATCATCACAACCAGCACGTGGGTTCAGGTGAAAGTCCTCTTTTGGTTGCATGCAGCTGATTTTCAGCCATCAAAGCCAGCTCGTGGGTTCAGGTGAAAGTCCTCTTTTGGTTGCACACAGCTGATTTCACCTTTGGTTGTTGCATTGTGAAAACGAGCAAGAGTTCTTTCTAGAGTCCCTTTGCTGAGGGCGCTAATCCCGTTTACACTGGAGGTTAGGATTTCAGCACCACAGAAATTTGGGGGTGACACGGCTCAGGGCTGCAGGCCAGGCCCTGGAAGCAGGGAGGAGGCTTGGTGGGAGCGTTTAGGAGCGCTGTTATCTCACGCGCTCGGCAGACTTTTGGAGGATGAGAGGCTGTCCCACCGTGGGGGGGAAGGCACTTCGTGGGTGATCCTTTTCAGTGCGTGGCTCTCCGTGTGGCGCCACTCTGCAGACCCCCCAGAAAGCACCTGCCCAGCGGGAGGCTCCGCAGAAGGTGCCTCTGCTGTGAGGAGGCCAGAAACTCCCAGCACCGCGGTAGGGACGTCGTTGAATTGAACCTTTCTAGATGAGGCTGGTCCCTCAGCAAAAAGGTCCCATTTCAGCACAATAGGTTTCCTTTTCCCATTTGGAAGCCTGAGATCAGAGGACTTGTGACAGAATAATTCCTGTGATGGAAAGCAGCATCTTCCTGTCTGACAGTGGGTCTGCCGGCACGGACGGGGCCCCCAGGACCGGGACTTCTGAAAAGTGAAGGCGGCCGGACAATACGGGCAGTGGCCACAGTGCACGGACACTGTGCTGCGTGCTTTCAAGACGCTGTGAAGTGCAGTGCGAGAGAGGCCCTGAGCCACGGTGCCGGCAATGGGCGTGGACCCAGGGTGCACCCAGGCAGCAGGCCTGACCCGCAGCTCCGTGTCACACCTGGAAACGCCGTGAAGGGGCCAGAGGAGCCTGTCCGTGGCCCAAGCCCTTGTGGGCTCTCAGTTTCCCTCCATTTCCACCGCCTCCCCTCCTGAGACCCTGGCATTCACCCCAGCTCTCCACAGCAGGACACACAAAATCCACTCTTGCCTTGTATACTCCAGCCAGAAAGTGACACAGGTCCTGCTCCACATGGCCCATCAGTGGGATCAGTCAAAAGGCTCCCCTGCCACTCCCCAGCAATGTTCCTGTCCACACAGCCTGCCACTCCCCAGCAATGTTCCCCAACCAGCCCTGAGACCTCCTCCTGGCAGTCCCAGGGCACCTCCACCCACCAAGCCCAAACAGGAGCTGGGCCTCTTCCCGTGTATTCTGCACTCCATCCACAAGGTCTTGGGCCACGGGCAGGCTCCTCTGGCCCCTTCACGGCGTTTCCAGGTGCTACACGGAGCTGCGGGTCAGGCCTGCTGCCTGGGTGCACCCTGGGTCCACGCCCATTGCCGGCACCGTGGCTCAGGGCCTCTCTCGCACTGGCCTTCACAGCGTCTTGAAAGCACGCAACACAGTGTCCGTGCACTGTGGCCACTGCCCGTATTGTCCGGCTGCCTTCACTTTTCAGAAGTCTGGGTCCTGGGGGCCCCGTCCGTGCCGGCAGACCCACTGTCAGACAGGAAGATGCTGCTTTCCATCACAGGAATTATTCTGTCACAAGTCCTCTGATCTCAGGCTTCCAAATGGGAAAAGGAAACCTATTGTGCTGAAATGGGACCTTTTTGCTGAGGGACCAGCCTCATCTAGAAAGATTCAATTCAACGACGTCCCTACCGCGGTGCTGGGAGTTTCTGGCCTCCTCACAGCAGAGGCACCTTCTGCGGAGCCTCCCGCTGGGCAGGTGCTTTCTGGAGGGTCTGCAGAGTGGCGCCACACAGAGAGCCACACACTGAAAAGGATCACCCACGAAGTGCCATCCCCCCCACGGTGGGACAGCCTCTCATCCTCCAAAAGTCTGCCGAGCGCGTGAGATAACAGCGCTCCTAAACGCTCCC
Organism: Pan troglodytes; assembly: GCF_028858775.2. Taxonomy (NCBI): domain Eukaryota; kingdom Metazoa; phylum Chordata; class Mammalia; order Primates; family Hominidae; genus Pan; species Pan troglodytes. Next base: position 50,926,212 of record NC_086016.1, on the reverse strand, counting down.
ACCAAGCCTCCTCCCTGCTTCCAGGGCCTGGCCTGCAGCCCTGAGCCGTGTCACCCCCAACCCAAGGCACCGGGGCAGTGCCCACCAAGGCTACCAGACGGAATCCCCACCTGGGATAATGGGTGAGGAATGTCCTCTGGGTCCTCCTTCTTCCTGAGGGAGAGGAGACCTGGATCAGTGGTTTTTTATCTGGAGATTGGGGATCCTGGGGAGCCCAGGAAAGTAGGCCGTGGGTCTCCACAGTCTCCTCCCACAGCCTACAAGAGCACCTGGAAACCGAAGCTTTGGCCACGAGCAGAGGGCACGGGCACCAGCACTGGGTGGTTTCCATGGGATTCTATTGGCTCAGGGCTGGGTGTTTTGGGGGGATTCTATCAGCTCAGGGCTAGGTGTTTTGGGGGGAATTCTATCAGCTCAGGGCTGGGTGTTTTGGGGGGAATTCTATCAGCTCAGGGCTGGGTGTTTTATGTGGAATTCTATCAGCTCCAGCGCTGGGCGGTTTGCGTGGAATTCCGTCAGCTCAGGGCTGGGTGTTTTGGGGGGATTCTATCAGCTCAGGGCTGGGTGTTTTGGGGGGATTCTATCAGCTCAGGGCTAGGTGTTTTGGGGGGATTCTATCAGCTCAGGGCTAGGTGTTTTGGGGGGAATTCTATCAGCTCAGGGCTAGGTGTTTTGGGGGGAATTCTATCAGCTCAGGGCTGGGTGTTTTATGTGGAATTCTATCAGCTCCAGCGCTGGGCGGTTTGCATGGAATTCCGTCAGCTCAGGGCTGGGTGTTTTGGGGGGATTCTATCGGCTCAGGGCTGGGTGTTTTGGGGGAATTCTATCAGCTCAGGGCTGGGTGTTTTGGGGGAATTCTATCAGCTCAGCCCTGCTGCACCAGGTTCGTCAGACTCTGCAGAGGGTGCGGCTCAGAGCTAGGTACATCTCCTCAGTAGACAAAAATTGAAGTTAATCATTACTAAATAATTCATGGAGGCTGTGTGGGTTTTTTTGGTTGTTAGTTCTGCTTTTGGTTTTTAAAATGGAGCCTGTGAGTAGAGACAACCACCCCACTGTTTCTACCTGGTGTGTAGCATGGGTGCCCATGGGGTCTGTGTGGCCTGTGGCGTGGGTATCAATATCCCCACAGACATTCACAGAAACTGCATCAGGGAAAGCAGTGCCTCCTCCAAGGTCCCACAGCTGCTACTTAGTGGAAGGCGGCCTCGAATACAGGCCCAGTTTAACCCAGAAGAGTAAACATCCCCACTGGTTTGCCTCAGGTCACACTTTGGGTGATGTGGGTTCGCCACAGCAGACACCTTCAGCTTGTATGGTAGCAAGTATTTGACTTATGCCACTGAATTAGGAAAACAGGTGGCAAGTGTGCTGTCCTCCAGGGCAGGCGACGCCCCTCTGGTCTGGGGCCAGTGCCCTCCCCGGTGTGGGCAGCAGCCGGGTGTTTCTCTCGATAGCACAGACAGGGCTCGGCGGGGCCAGCAGAGAGAACTCGCGGAGGAACGCGTCTCCCTACGACGCACTTTATTAACTGGACGCTTGCTTCATGCCAGCCTGGAGGAGCACTTTTCGGGGAAGCAGAGGCGAGTTCATCGGGAAAGGAGAGCATTATCGGCGTAAAGGTCATCTGTGGAGGACTAGTTAGTGGCCGGGCACTCGGCTCTTCCAGGAACAGCACGAGATTGCAGCTTGAAAAATGGCCACCGAGGAACGGGTGGTCCACCCACTTAGGCCGCTGCGGAGCCGGGCACAATATTAATGACATCATTAACTTCACTGTGAATTTCCATACCCGGTAGGCCCTTGTGCACAGTTATTAATACGGCTCCACTCGAGAAGGCCTCTGGGTGTTCCGTGTGCAGAATAACAATCGCTCAGGTGGCCAGGACGGGGTGCGTGTCCGGGTGGAAGACGCTGGACGGATGGAGCCGCCCCTCCTGGGCAGGGCACCTGGCCGGGAGGAGACCCCTAGAGGCAGACCCTGCTCTGGAAGCGTTTCCATTCCTCATGCCCACAGCAAGGCAGTGGACGGGAGCCAGCGCAGATCCGGGGCCTGAGAGGTGCCATGGGTTCGTCGGCCTCTGCCCCGTGACCAAGCGGGCATGTACCTCAGTTTCCCCTTAGCGTACGAGGAGTACAGGGTTATCCTGAGGTTCAAGGCTGCAGCCACAGCCTCCTCACACACCACTCACTCATGCCGGGAGCTACCACTGGGTGATTTAACGCTGGACACCCTGATGACCCTGTAGGGTAGGGAGGAAATTATTTTTCTTTTACAGTTAGGGAAACAGAGGCACGGGAAGATAAAGCCACTCACCCACAGAGACACAAGCATGGAACAGGGGACAAGATTCAAGCTCCCAGTGCAGAGTCACTGTCTATGTCCCCCAGTGCCACACTGCACCATCTCCATGTATCAAGATGGGAACGTTTCCCAGAAAGTAAAACTCCAGCACTGGTGCCCCCCATAACCCAGGAGCCCACAGACAGTGGCCGGGAGCAGGTGCCCACCCAGGATGTCAGTGGCCCTGGGCAGGTCATCCAGCTTCTCTAAGCCCCAGGCTCCTTGTTTGTCAAGCACGGAGGGTGGTCCAGCTGCTGCTACAGGGTTCCTTCGGGAGGCAATGAGGTGAGGTCCACCCCCGGAAAGCCACTCTGGGCACACTCAACACTGAGGGGCCCTTTCACAAGGTGGCTGTAGGCAGGGCCACAGGACGAGAAGGCGGCCAGTCTGTGCATGGGTGTGTTGATGATTCCGCACAGGTGGAGGGTGGATGTCCCCAGGCAGTGGCAAGGACTTGGGAGAGAAATTCATGTCCCAGATCAGGGGAGCCCCAACCAGGGGAGCCCCAACCAGAGGAGCCCAGCTTCGGGGCAGCACAGGGCTGTGCAGCCTCTGGAGCTGTGTGCCATCGTGGACCCTGTACCCAGAGCCTACCAGAGTAGGAGAGACCCTGGAAGCTCCCTAGGCACCCGGGGGGCCTCTCATCCGATGATCCCTGTTTCTGAGAGCTTGGCCATTCACAGATGGTGCCTGGCCCCTGGAGGTGCAGGCGTTGACGATGTCTGGGTCCTGTCTGGGCCACCTGGTGCTGCTCTGAGAGCCAAGACCCCTTCCACTGTGGGGCCCTTTGCTGTCCTCCAACGGGAGCCCCTCAGAAGGAACAGGCTTCATCGCGAGGGGAGACGGTGCGCTGTGGAAGGCTAACTGATTCTAATGCTTTTCAGAACATGAAGGATTAAAATTCTAACACTGCCTGGAAAAAACCACGCGCCGCCAGTAGAAAATAACATCTCGCAATTTCCATCTCAGGCCGAGGACGGTGCATTATAGGAAATGATACAAATTGAATTCATTTTCATTCTCATTACAGGGATGGGGTTACAAGCTGCCGTTCTTCTGGACACGGGGTCCTTGGGGGTCAAAGCGGCCCCAGCACAGAACTGTTTTCTCCCAGGACCCTGACGTCCATCTTGCAGGAGATCTGGTGGTGGGAGGCACCCAAGGAGGGGCAGAGCGGGTGGCAGGAACAAACCCACAGGGGGTCAAGGGGAGTGCCTGGCCTGGGACCCCGTTACCTGCAGACTGCTGGTGGAACTGGCTTCCCTGCGGGCCCAGCACAGGAGGGTGTAGGGATGGCCCTGGACCATCCGTCTGCAGACACAGACATGCAAGATGGACCTGCTGTTTCACTCCACTGACTGGAAGAGAAGATGAAGCACCAGCTCCACCCCAGCCGTCACAAAAGTACCCCCAAGAGCTTGAAGGTTTGAACTGTGCTTGGGCAGGGATGGAGGCCTCTGGGGCCTTGGAAGTTTGAATATCCCTTCTGTCACCTCTGGAGGCGCACATGTCACCAGGCCAGCCTGGACTCCACCATCAGCCGGCCGGGGGAGTGGACCACTTGCAGGGGATGGCCCAGCCCAGACTGGCTTCTGTTCCCCGTGGGCCCAGCAGGGCATTGGCTGTCCCCTGTTATCAGAGGAGGGTCAAAGCCAGGCAGGGCCCTCATGTCCCGGGGCAGCGTCTTCTGTCTGTGGAGCCTCCAAGGTCAGGAGGCTGGAGCCATCCTCTCCTCGCGCAAAGCGGCCAGGACCCCAGGCAGCCCTGTGGGGCAGAAGCCGGGCAGGGCAGGTAATGGAGGGCCAGGGCTGAGCCGGGAAAGCATCCTGAAGCCTTGCCTCAGACCCGGGAGTCCTGCTCCGGAGAAGGAGTCAGTGAGACTTGTTATACACGGTGACAGAGGCTGTTCAGGTCCTTCCTGATGGTACAGGGACCTGGTGATTTTCACCTCCTGCCTTTCGTGCTGGGGAAGAGGCTACAGGTTTGCTCTGGCCGAGGTGCGTCCACAGGCCTGGGAGTGCAACCACTCGAAGGGAGCGGAAGGCGCGGAGTGTGAAGGAACAGGCATCTGCAGGGGACTCTGGCTTGACCTGTGGGACTAATTTTTTTAAACGCCGTTTATTGTTTGATTTGAAGCCAGCACTGGTGGACGTGGGGTGCCACCTCCTGAACACCTTCCAGCGGAGAGCGTCAGACCCAGATGGCGGCGGAGGAAGCTTTGGGGTTGACAAGCCCCTGCATGAAGTCGAAGGACTGTCTCCCCTCTCCCCGGGACAGCAGCCAAAGTGGCGTCTCCTCTTCTCCCGGGAGCCGCCGTGGGAGGCCGGCGCTGTCCTGGATGCAGCAGGCGGGGTGCAGGGGTCGTGCCGCTGCTGCCAGGACATTTTGTGGCGGCATCGACTGCTCAGAGAGCGACCACACTTGGCTGTGGCCCAGGCAGCGTCTTAGGAAGGCATGTTCATTACATCAGATGGCCTCCTGCTCTGGGGAACCTCCCTCCTCCCCATCAGCCTCCACGTCTTTTTGAAGCCAGTGGGAAAGGCTGAGGCTCCCTGGCTGACTCACACACTGGCTACACCGGAAATGAAATGAGAGGTTGCCCTGTGTGAGAACACCAGGATGCTGGCCTCACCCTTCGCCCCTCAGAGTTCCCACCACGCTCACCCCCTGCAATTTCAGTTCCTGGCTCCCATTCTCCCGTAACGCTTCCCATAACGGATTATTTCAGTGTCTGCTCAGGCGTCCCCTCCAATCCCCTGCCCCGCACATCCTTTACCTGCTCTTCTCCAGTGCTTATATCTGCCACTGTCTCCAATAACGGTGTCCCATTCCCCCTCGCCCTGCCCCAACCCCCTCTGCTCCTGCCATGTCCCCCCTTGCCCTCCACCCCATCACCTCCCACCCCTGCCCTGTCCCCGCATGCCCTCCACCCCCTGCCCACTGCCTCATGCCCTCTGCTCTCCACCCCATCCCCCTGCCCTCGACCCCATCCCTCCTCTGTCCTCGACCCCATCACCCCCTGCCCTCCACCCCATCCCCACTCTGCCCTCCACCCCATTGCCCACTGCCCTTCACCCCATCGCCCCTCTCTGCCCTTCACTCACCCCTGCCCTCCACCATCCTCCCTCCTCCCTCACCCTCACCTTTTTCACTGACTTTGGATCCCACAGTTCCTCCTGAGCCTCACTCCCACACACTCACCCTCAAACACCCGGGTGCTGGAACCGGGCCTGTGTGTCTGGCAGAGGCTGAAGGAGCAACACACATCCCCAGTGGAACTGACAGCGTAGCGGAACTTCAGCCCCAGCTGGATTCCTCGTCCATGCTTGGCATCAGCGGCATGGGCTGGAATTCACCTGGGTTGATTCCGGCCCGTGTGGCACAGGTGCACCTGTGCTCTTCTGCAGGCCTAAGGCCTCAGTGTATTCCCTGCCCACGGGCTTCATTCACTTGTCAGCAGAGACGCAGCTTCGCAAACTGATCCCAAAGCTAATTTCTAGAAATATCGATTCTTTCAGCGACCTCTCCACTACAGCCTAAGGTATCTCACAGGGAGGGAAGTCTGTCTAGAAGTTTCATCTTGTGGGAGGTTCCTGAAATACTGTGGACCCCTGTCCTGGCCGTGTGTCCACATTGCCCGTGATAACCAACACTCTTATCCCCTTCCCGCCTCCAGCACGCCCACACCACCTGTCCCTCTCTCCTCTCCCAGGTCTGAGAAGTGTCTAGAAGCCAGGCCGTGTGCCTGCCACATCCTGACCTGTGTCCCATCTGCCTGTCGTGGGCCTGTCCGGGGTGCAGTCAGGAAGGGTCTCCTGAGCCCTCCTGGATGTCCAGGCTCCTCAGCGGTGTTTCCCACATCCACACTTTGAGGGGTGTGAGTGGGCAGGACAAACCCCTGTGCTTTGAAACCAAGCAACCCAGGTTCAAACCCAACTGAAGGGCTGTGGGGTCAGGTGCCTTTCTGAGCCTGTTATCTGTAAGGGTCGGGGTGGTGGGAGTATCCCTCCTGCCTCCTACACAGAAGTGGCCAGGGCAGCTGAGATGGGAGATGTGCTGTTCCGAGTGAGGCTCTGAGAAGGAGCTAGGCGAGGGGTGACGCAGTGAATGAATGGCTGATGTCATCTTGCTGCATCTGCACACACGGCCTGGGGTCCACACCACCACCCCCGTGGCCAGGAGTCTGAAGCCTGAGGGTGCACATGGCAGCTGCCTAGGTGGAAGGCACCGGGGCCTGTGAGTGGGACCCCCAATCCTGACTGCTTCCTGGGGTCCAGAGCACAGAGAGTGGGGTCTGGTGCAGCTCGGTGGGTGGGTGTCCAGCAGCCAGCTCGCCTGGTCCCCACACTCACCCAGCCTTCATGTCCATGTCCCCATGTGGCCACCTCCCAATGCCCAGAGGCTGGGGTCACCTGATAGGGAGTGAGGAACGCATCCAGGCGGGATCGCCCTCCCTGGGATCTTCTTGGAGGGAGGAAGGAGTGTGGCCGCGTTACCGGACGGGGACTCAGCCTGGGGAGCCGGTGGCTCCATCCCTCGATCTGTGGCATTGATTTCTGTCACAGGAATGCCGTGCCTACTGCTGTGGTCCCAGGGGAGTCTCTCTGTCAGCAAATGCAACACAAACAGGATTTGTTAACAAGCTGCTATTATACCTGGAGATTGCGGCTCCAATGGGGTTTAGAATGAGGAAGAAAAGCCTGGGTTCTTGTCTGGGTGCTACCTTTGTCCCCGGCAGCTTGTCACACGGAGCACAGGGAGCTGGTGTGCTGCTGATTTCAGACAGGGGGCGCCACCCCCAGAATGGCCGCCCACAGGAAGGGCACCCTACGGGGCCCAACACAGAGCGGGGACTCCACGTGCCTTCCTCAATGCTCCTGCAGTCCACGGTTCCTCATTTTGATGGAGGAGAGGATGAGGCCCAGAGAAACAGGACTTCAGCAGTTCAGATGCAAGGTGGCCAGAGGCCACATGGAAAGGAACAGGGAGGATGTGAGAGATTGTCCCAGGAGGGAGGCAGAAGGCATCGTCCTGCAAACGTCCTGCAGTCAGTGCCTGAGGCCAGATGCTGCCCAGGCAGAGGGGCCTCTGGGAGCAGCGGTTCAGCCCCTCACTGGACAGACAGGACTGAGGCTCAGAGATGGGGTGAGGGAGACACTGCCCAGGGAAGAAGCGGAGGCCAGGCTGGTGGTGACCATTCCTGAGGATGGGCTCTGCCCTTGTAGGGAGGCCACCAAGCACTTGTAATGACTACAGCCCTACATCGGCCCCTGCAGGGTCCCAGCCCTGGCCTGCCCCGGGCTCAGCTCCCTGTGGCTTGGGTCTGGGCTGCCCCATCGCAGCTCCTCCTTGCCAGGGTCTGTTACAATAGAAGCTTCTTGCACTCAAAAGAGAGTGCAGCCATGGTGAAGGCCTGAAGGGTGCAGGCTATCACCCTTCCTTGCTGCTTGGAAGAGCAGGGGCTTCCTCTGCCTCCCCACACCCTCTAGAGAGCACTGCTCATGTCGCCAACAGGAGTAGACCTCACTCCTGGGACACATGGGCTGGCCCAGCGGGAGTGGACCTCACTCTTGGGACACATGGGCTGGCCCAGCGGGGGTGGACCTCACTCCTGGGACACATGGGCTGGCCCAGCGGGGGTGGGGTGGACCTCACTCCTGGGACACATGGGCTGGCCCAGCAGGGATGGACCTCACTCCTGGGACACATGGGCTGGCCCAGCGGGAGTGGACCTCACTCCTGGGACACATGGGCTGGCGCAGCAGGAGTGGACCTCACTCCTGGGACATGTGGGCTGGCCCAGCGGGGGTGGACCTCACTCCTGGGACACATGGGCTGGCACAGCGGGGGTAGACCTCACTCCTGGGACACATGGGCTGGCCCAGCGAGGGTGGACCTCACTCCTGGGACACATGGGCTGGCACAGCGGGGGTGGACCTCACTCCTGGGACACATGGGCTGGCCCAGCGAGGGTGGACCTCACTCCTGGGACACATGGGCTGGCCTAGCGGGGGTGGACCTCACTCCTGGGATACATGGGCTGGCGCAGCGGGAGTGGACCTCACTCCTGGGACACGTGGGCTGGCGCAGCGGGGGTGGACCTCACACCTGGGACACGTGGGCTGGCCCAGTGGGGGTGGACCTCACTCCTGGGACACATGGGCTGGCGCAGCGGGGGTGGACCTCACTCCTGGGACACATGGGCTAGCCCAGGAGACCCCTCTATCTGCCACCCTGCCGACACCACCCAGCACAGTAGAGCAGTGGGGGCCTCCAGCAGAGGAAGGACACGGCTTGCCCGAGATGCATCTCTTACTACAGAGGGGTGTTCTCCCTCTCGCCCTCCCTCACTCCCTCCCGTTTCCTCTCCTCTGCCTTCTTGCTCTCCCTTCTCTTCCTCCCCATGACAGAACATGTCCACACCCAGGTCTCTGTCCACACCCGGGTCTCTCTGCGGTGCTCTGTCCACACCCGGTTCTCTCTGTCCACACCCGGTTCTCTCTGTCCACACCCGGGTCTCTCTGTCCACACCTGGGTCTCTCTGTGGTGCTCTGTCCACACCCGGGTCTCTCCGTCCACACTCAGGTCTCTCTGCCGTGCTCTTTCCTGGATTTTGCTGGGAGTTCTTCACTCCCTCCTATGATACCTGATCCTGTGTACATGCTCAGTGCCCTCGTCCTGTGTGTGGTCAGCACCCTCATCCTGTGTGTGGTCAGTTTCCTCGTCCCTGTTTGTGGTCAGTGCCCTCATCCCTCTGGTCAGCACCCTCATCCCATGTGTGGTCAGTACCTGGCACTGCTTTCTCCCTGGACTTCAGGTCGTTGGTCTCACTTGGCCTTGAGCATTGCTATCTGGATGGGTCTCTCCTGAGCACCCTGCCCTTGGGCTCCAGTTTCCCGCTTCTCCAAAGTCCTGACTTCCCCATCGTGAGCACCGGTTCTGGGTGCTGCCCACAGGAGTAGGTGCTGTCTGGGTGGGCAGTGCCCGTTGATGTGGGGACTGAGTGCAGGTCTTGTGGAAAGATCAGCCTGCTGTCTCCTCCCAGCTGGGCCCCTGGGGTTGGGGAAACGGAGACACCATCCCCCCAGAAGTCTGTTTGGCTCCAGAATATGAGGCCATGCCACGCAGGGCATCTTTAGAACACCAGCTTCTGTAGTGCACAGGGATCACAATGCCTGCCTCCCGCTCTCTGCTGGGGAGGGAGTCCGATTCTATCCAAAACAAAGCATGCCACTGAACAGTTGGGAAAAAAGGGAACAGGAATTATCCAACACCATCTAGCAAAATGAGTTCCGAGTGAGCCCTGCTTGCCCGTGCTGTGGTCAGAACACTCGCAACCAGCGTCTGTGTGGTTGGAGGTTCACTGCAGACCTCCACCCCCAGCGTGGAGCTCTCCTGGGATACAGTGAGGGGAACCGCACACTTTGAAACCTGCAGACTTTATCCGTGACAAGTGTGACATGGACGACCAGAAAGTAACCAAGCTGCGCCAGGCTCCAGTTCCTCCCAGCAGGTTACCTGCTGTGCTGAAGGAAGCAGTGCCCATGTTGAGAAAAACACAGGCCAGTGAACTCTGGAAACACCTCTTTGCAGTAAATTCCACCAAGTCTTCAGCCTCACCTCCTGCCTTCTGGGTCAGGATGGCAGTGCTCGACCAGACCTCATGCCAGCTGGCCTCAGACCCACCAGGAGGAGAAGCCCAGGCTTGGCTGCCAGCTCTCTGCCAACCTCCAGTCACTCACTTCCTCTTAAACTCTGAGATACCCTCGAGTGCAACTGAGCACATGGCTCTGCCCAGATAGAGGCAAGCTTTTCTGGACTTTCTTACAGCGTGGTGTGGCTGTGTGATTAGGTCTGTCCCATGGGACCTAGGCACAAGGAATGGGCCCCATTTCTGGGAAATGTTCTCCAAAGTAATGGGCACGCACTCACTCTCTTTGGCCCGTTCTTCCTTCCAGCTAGCTGGGATGCAGATGTGATGGCAGGAGCTAGAGCAGCTATCCTGGGCTCAGAGTTTGAAGCCATTTAATGAGGTAGCAGAGTCACCCTGCTAGCCAAGCACTCCCTGCCTTTGGACTGATAAACGGAGGCTTTGTTACCCTGTGTTAAATGGTGCCCTACATCATAAGAGCAGTGAGTGATCAGAGACAAGCTGGGAACTGCCCCAGGCTTCCACTCTGACCTTTTACAATAAGTATGATGTGGACAGCCCCCAGAGGTGGAAATGCAAAACCACTTGTCCCACTGCTCTTCTTCCTCAGAGATCCCAAGAAATGGGACTGGCACCACCAACACTCCAGCCCCAAGGGCAGCCACCTGCCTCTCTGGCACAGGTTCCTCTGGGCGGTGATGGGGGAACCCACCCTCTTCGGTTTGCAGCTCCCCCATCTCAGCCCTTAACTTCCAGCCCAGCTCGGGAATGGGAGAAGGAGGGAGTGAGGCACCGGGTCACAGCGATCTTGGGCCCCACACCGCTTCGCTCACCTTTCACTCAGGAAAATCAGCCATGTGCCCCTCCCTGGAAACTGGGGACGGTGGGGAAAACATGGATATTTGGGGAGCTTTGCAGGGCCTCATGATTCTACTTGGAGAAAGTGACCTACTCTACTTCAATATAAAACCATTAATGTGTCTCCTAAGATGCTGCTTGATCTAGAAAACCAGAAAAGAAAACTGAAGGAGGACAGTTAATTTACACCAAAGTGAGAGACGATTTGCTGATAGGAAAACTAGGCAAGAAGACACAGCATTTAAATACAAGCAAGTTTCCACAGAGGCTCATAGACATCTCCATCAGAGAGGGGCTGATGATACCCACGCTGGGGGCCGTGGAAATAGGGTGGCATCACAGAGGAGCGGAGCGGTGGGCAGGGTGGCACGCTTGGCTGTGGACATTTTTTAAAATCCCCAACTTTGAACAAACAGTGAAAAAGTCTACGTTTGTTATTAGGTTAGTGGTTGTTCCTAGGACCCAGTGGGTAAATGTTGGACACATGTGTAAAAAGCTCACTGAGACCCCCACACGGTCAGCAGCCCCTTGTTCCTCCATCTGGTTCTGCCCTGGTAAAGAACTTGAATGTGAATGTGACTGGCCCACAGCCTGTACCCCTCTCCTGTCTGCCAGTGACCCACCATCCCATCAGGAGGCCAAGACACCCCCCACGTGAGAGACAACAGAGGCTGGGAATGCTGCCCCACCTCCATCTTCCCTCCCCTGCCTGCCTCCTCCACAGCTGCTGCCCCAGGCTGGAGCCCCAAGGCCTCCTCCTCCTCCTCTTCTGCCTCCTTCTCATGCTCAGCCTGCCATGGCCACCTCGCAGCCCCTGGCCTCGTGTGGAGCCCCTGCTTGTCCATCCCGCTGACTGCAGGTAAGGAGAGAGCCCGGGACGCCCTGCGACACTGGGCAAATCTCTCAGACCCCCGTCCACAAAAACAGCCCCCACCCGGCCTGCCAGCTTGATGAGTAAAATTCTGTAGAAAGGCAACTCCGACTCACTCCCTTCCTGAGTGTGTGGCTTGGCTTGGACAGTTCTAAGTCTCCACTGCTTAGCTCTGGGGCATGGGAACAGCCTGGGGCCGAGCTCACAGGGCCTGTGAAAGGGTGAGATGGGACGCGGGGCCTGCTAGAGAGAGAGCCCCGTGTGCGAGGCCCCAGGAGCTGCTGGAAGGAGCCACCACGAGCTTGGATGGGACTCGGGGCCTGTTAGAGACAGAGCCCCGTGTGCGAGGCCCCAGGGACTGCTGGAAGGAGCCACCACGAGCTTGGATGGGACTCGGGGCCTGCTAGAGACAGAGCCCCGTGTGCGAGGCCCCAGGGCCTGCTGGAAGGAGCCACCACGAGCTTGGATGGGACTCGGGGCCTGCTAGAGACAGAGCCCCGTGTGCGAGGCCCCAGGGGCTGCTGGAAGGAGCCACCAGGAGCTTGGATGGGACTCGGGGGCCTGCTAGAGACAGAGCCCCGTGTGCGAGGCCCCAGGGGCTGCTGGAAGGAGCCACCAGGAGCTTGGATGGGACTCGGGGCCTGTTAGAGACAGAGCCCCGTGTGCGAGTCCCCAGGGGCTGCTGGAAGGAGCCACCACGAGCTTGGATGGGACTCGGGGCCTGCTAGAGACAGAGCCCCGTGTGCGAGGCCCCAGGGACTGCTGGAAGGAGCCACCACGAGCTTGGATGGGACTCGGGGCCTGCTAGAGACAGAGCCCCCTGTGCGAGGCCCCAGGGGCTGCTGGAAGGAGCCACCAGGAGCTTGGGGGGGCATAAAGCAAGTTGTGTTCATCCTCTCACAGTCTGGGGCCAGAAATCCAAACTCAAGGTGTCTTCAGGCCTGTGCCGTCTCCTGAGGCTCTAGGCTCCTTCCAGCCTTTGTGCTGCCTCCTGAGGCTCTAGGCTCCTTCCAGCCTCTGGTGGCTCCCACATTCCTGCGGCCTCACGGCTCCAGTCCCAGACTCCGTCCCCTCCATGTGTCTGAGTCCCGAATCTCCCTCTCCATTCCCTGAAGAGGAGACCTGGCATTGGACTTGGGGGCCCACCTGGGCCCATCAGGGTGACCTTCTCATCTTGAAATCATTAACTTAACCACATCTGCAAAAGCCCTTTTTCCAAATGAATCCAAACCCACAGGTTCAGGGGTTAGGACGTGGACAGATCTTCTGGGGCCAGCAGCCCCAGCTCACTGCAGTTAACAGGTGTCAGCGTGGACAAGCAGAGCTATCCCCAGCCTTCAGTTTGCAAGAAGTAGACTCACCCCTTTCTCTCTCCTGCCAGCTCAAGTTGCCCCTTGCCCGAGAGAAGCCTGCAAAGACCACGGTGCCTTCTCTCCTACTCCCAAGCCCCCAGTTGGCCATGCCTGCCAGGGAGTGTTTCCAGCCCTGGGACTGAGGACCCTGTCCTGCCTCTAGGAGGTGTCTCTTCCAGGCCTCCACCTCTGTTCTACGCCAGGAGCCCACTCCATGCATGGACCTGGCTTTGTGGCTCAGAAACGTGTTTGGTATGAAAATCCGGCAAAATCAAGTAAAATAGGAGGAAGGCAAGGTAAACCCAACGCGGTGTCCTAGATGCCCACAGAGCAAGCTGAACTGTTGCCCTGCCAGGCCTGGATGAGGGAGGAAACCTGCAGACGGGGGCACTGGAGGGGAGAGGGTTGACCGCGGCCCGTGAGCACTCTCTGCTCTGAGAGTTTGATTGAATGAGATTTTTGGTTTGGCTTCACTGGTTATTGTAGTTTTTCCATTATTTTATTGTGCAAATTCCTAGTAGAGTCAGCAGAATCGGGAGGCAAACTGAGCAGCTACTGTGAAGTGTGAAAAATTACCGTCAACTAATACAATCACACTATTTGCTTATGGGATTATGGCATGGAAATGAGGCCTCCAGGCTGGCAATTTGGCAGCAGACTCCGGTCACCTTCCCGGGCTGCAGCCCCGGCCCAGGAGTTGTGGTTCTCCTGACTTCAGTGGCAGGATGAGCTTTCCAGCTCCCATGGGGCAGACGCCGATCTTTTCTACGGCATTGACAACACCATTAATTTTATCACGGACAACACACCCCAGGGAGCTAGGCAGGGCACCTGCAGGGAGAAAATACACTCATCTCACATTCACCCAGCAAATAGTGACCCACCTCTCTCAAACACAAACACAGACCTTAAATCCAAGCAGCCTGGGAATAAGAAGTGAAACCTTTTGAGTGCTGTAAGTGTCACCCCACAGACTCTGGGATTCAGGAGGCAGGGACCAAGCCTTGCTGCCTTTGTTTCCACAGCTGCAATCAGGACGGCCTCCCTGATCCAGTAAGGGCTTCTGCCCTGACTCCACAAGATAATCACCTGAGGGATTCAAGAAACTCTAACGTCGAGGCCACACGCCAAACCAGTGAAATCCAAATGTCACGTAGGGGCCTGGGTTCCAGCATTCTTCCAATGACTTCCAAGTGGCTTCATGAACAGCCACTGCTGAGAACCACCATCCTAACTAGAGGTCTGGCAAGGTCATACCAGAGACACTGAAGACTCACATCTTCATTAGAATTCATGCCTGAAAGATGGAAGCAAAGGCCCTGCACACAGAGTGCGTTTCTCTGTTGAACACGGAGGATACCCAGAGAGTCAAGCATCTCCTCAGCTCAGGAAGTGTTTAAAAAGTAAGTGGTGAGTTGGCAGAAGGGATAATGAAATTTTAGATAGATGTTTGGATGGATGGATGGATAGATGGATGGATGGATAGATGGGTGGAGAAATAGATCGATGGATCATGAATGGAGGAATGGGTGGGTGAGTGGATGGATGGAGGGATGGATGGTGGATGAATGGATGAGTGAATAGATATGTGGTGTGTGGATGGATGGATGGGGGATGGATGGATGGATAATGGATGGATGGTGGATGAGTGGGTGGATGGATAGATTGGTTGGTGAGTAGGTGGGTGGTTAGATGGTGGATAGATGATGGATAGATGAGTACATATGTGGGTGGATGAATGGATGGTGGATGAATGGATGGATGGGGATGGATGGATGAATGATGGATGGATGGATGGATGGATGGATGGATGGATAATGGATGGTGGATGAGTGGATGGATGGGTGGATGGATTGGTTGGTGAGTAGGTGGGTGGTTAGATTATGGACAGATGATGGATAGATGTGTACATATGTGAGTAGATTAATGGATGGTGGATACATGGATAGATGGGTGGGGATGGATGGATTAATAATGGATGAATGGGTGGGTGGATGGATGGGTAGTAGATCAGTGGATGGATGGATGAGTGAATAGATAGATGGTGTGTGGATGGATGGATGAATGGATGGATGGTGGATGGGTGGGTGGATGTTGGATGAGTGGATGGATTGGTTGGTGAATAGGTGGGTGGTTAGATTATGGATAGATGATGGATAGATGAGTACGTATGTAGGTGGGTGGATGCCTGGATGGTGGTTGAATGGATAGATGGGTGGGGATGGATGGATGAATGGGTGGGTGGATGGATGAATGGGTGGGTGGATGGATGGATGGTGGATAAGTGGGTGGATTTGTTGGTGAATAGGTGGGTGGTTAGACGGTGGATAGATGATGGATAGATGAGTACATATGTGGGTGGAGGCATGGATGGTGGATGAATGGATGGATAGATGGGGATGGATGGATGAATAATGGGGGATGGAAAACACACGACAGACAGATTTTGTGCTGAAGACTGCATAGAACTGTGAGACAGCCTCCCTGACCTGTTGGAACTTAGAAAGAAGATGGTTTATGGAGGCAGAGTGTGACTCAGCCCCATAAGCTGGATTGCGGAGGGATGAGGAGATACAGTGATTGACACTTACTAAGCACTTCCTGTAGACGTGGCCGGGAGCATCCCACAGGAATCTCCACATTCTCCCCCTCAACAGCTCTCACAAATGAGGTTGCCAGGAGGTGGCAGGGCTGGACCCAAACCCCACTGTCCCTGGCTGCAGGACAAGTGATCATCCAACAGACAGCAAGGGCTCTGTGCCAGGCAGGTGCCAGCGACGCAGGGGGCCTGCTTGTGAAACAAACAGGTGGGCAGATAGATAGGTGGGCAGGTTGGCAGGTGGGCTGAGCTCCCCAACCCTTGACCAGCTGTTCTTCCAGGGCTTCACGGTGATCGAGACAGATCCCTTGATGTTGGAAGACCACAGCCTGGTGTGGAGGAGGTCACCCGAATGGGACCTAGCCTGCTACAGGATGCACGCCTCTGGACCTCGGTGTCCCCAGCACCTGGGAAGTGGCCACTAGATGAACAGGTGTCCTGCCCGGGACGCTCTTCCCCAGTGCCCGCCTGCGGGACTCCAGCCGCTTGTTCCGGCTCCTGCTGCACCAGCCCCTGGTGACCGAGGCTTCTCCCGACCCCCTGTAAGTAGAGCTCGCCTCGCCCCTGCCCTCCCTGCCCCCTGAATCTTCATGTCCCTGCCCCGCATTTCCTCACTTGCCGCGTCATATTTGTGCTTCATACGTTTAATATTTGTTTCTCATCTGTCTTCCCCTGACCTCAGTTTGAAGTCAGGCTCCAGGAGAGCAAGGGCTGGATTTTCTGAGCATCATAACTTCCTTCGTGCCCAGAACAGCTGCATAATAGATGCTCCATAAACACTTGTTAACCACATTATTGTGTGAATAAATATCATGTCCCTTTGCTCACTGGGGAATGCTGGTCAATAAAAGAGGAGTTCAGGAATTGTAGGGAGGGGGCTTCATACTAGGGGGCAGGCAGATTGAGGAGTTCCAGGGCAGCTTAGCCTCCACTCTGACCCTCAGTCTCCTGCTCTGCTCAGCACAGGTGACTCTAACTCCTCTGCTGTGGAGCTGCCTCGAGGATTCACGACATGTGGCCCGTCAGGTGCTCAGCCCAATGCCGGCCCCGACTGTGCTCCATGCACCTCAGCTGCCGCTGGGTCTGCTGCTTTTATCTGCACCTGCCCCTCCTTCTGTACAATGGATGGGCCTCTATTCATCTCTCCTACTTCCCCATCTCCAGGGCAGCAGGTATGTGTGGCCCTCATGTGTGTGTGATTTGTAGGAAGGAATAGGCTATTTGGAGATGGTGCTGGCTCAGAAGACCAGGAGGGAGGGGTGGGGGGCAGAAACAGAGGTGACACGGCAGATGCGGACACAAGGCTGACTTGGGCTCAGGGCCCAGTTCCAAGGTGCCGCCAAGTCAGGTGGGTGGAGCCCCCCAGGTGGGTGGAGCTCCAGGGAGCAGCAGGTCCTGGGCTGCCAACCCCCAGAATCTGACGAAAGGCACCATGCTCCACAGCCTGAACTTCCCTTTACCAGGGACATGCTCACAGGACACTCGGCCTGCCCAGGACACAAGGTCAGCCTTCCCTTCTCACCCCCACCTGCTGTCCTGGCAGAGAGAGGCCCCCACCACAGGGCGGCCATAGTGGACAGAGCTTCCTCCTGGGCTGGGACCCAGGGGCTGGGACCCAGGGGCTGGGACTCCCGGCCTTGTCCCCCTGGGCAGGACCTGGCCACCTCCCTGTTGCCCCAGGGTGAGGCCCAGCCGTGGTGTCGGGCACCCACTAGGTGCTCAGTCAGTGCTCCTGGGGGCAACTAAAGGAGAGGGCGGGACGAGGGGAGGAGGGAGGCAGGCACCGGGAATTGTCTGTTGGGAGACGTTTGGGGAGAGAATCCCGTCCCCTCAGGGCCCACTCCCCCCAGAAACCTGGAGAGGTGTTGATTGCTCTAGTGGAGGGCGGGGAAGAGGCAGGTGATTGCAGAGATTTGAGGGTATTTTCTTCATGTTTCCCCAGACTCCAGTGAGGACGGGTCTGCAGGGAGCTGCATCCAAAGGCGAGATTCCCGCACGCGCTGGACAGACCCTTCTCGGGGCTCCTGTTAGGTCTCCCTCTCAGTGGCTCGAGGTCTTGCAGTTTCTCACCTTGGGAGGGAGCGGCTTTGTCGGCCAAGGCTCCAGGGAACTGTGATGCCTCAGAGGAAAGCCCAGACCCACTGGCGCAGGGGACCGGGGCCCTGGCTCCAGGTCCCGACTCACAGGGGAGGAGGAGCTGGGTCATCACCACTGCTTCGCCTGTGGGGAGACTGGGCCAGGCCAGGCCGGGGTGGATCGGCTCAACCCCATTCTTCCCACAGGCGCCATCGCCGGGGCCCCTCGCTGGTGCTGGTTTTATATCAAAGCCCTTGAAGTAAAGTAATTGTCACTAAAGGACAGTGAGTTTTTATTTATGTATTTTTAAAATGATCCTATGTACTTGTTTACTTTGGCTAGACACCTTCAGAATTTAGCATTCCTAAAAACGTGTATTTTTAAAAGCCATTTGCAGAAAGCCCTGGGTCTCCTATCCCTTGGCTTCCCCCACCCCAGGAATTCAGAACACCCCAATCCCATCCCGGCGCTGCCCACACGCGTCCTCTAACCTCCACGCGGGCACCTACCTCCACTACACCCTCCCGCATGCATTCCCATCCCTGTGACAGAAGCAGAGACTGGGGGCCCAGCTTGGGTCCTGGCCAGACACTGGCCTGTGTGCAGCCCTCACTTTGCCCTGCCTGCCACACGTGCAGTCCAGGGACAATGGACCCATCACTCAGCGTGTTACCAGTGGAGGGTTTCAACCAGGAGTCATCCATGTTCTTGGCATTTTGAACAAAGAATTGGACAAAATGCACAAGCAAAGCAATAAGGAACAAAGTAACAAAAGCATAGATTGATTGAAATGAAAGCACATTCCACAGAGTGGGAGCAGGCTTGAGTAAGCGGCTCTAGAGCTCTGGTTACAGAATTTTCTAGGGTTTAAATACCCTCTAGAGGTTTCTCATTGGTTACTTGGTTACACCCTATGTAAATGAGAACTTGGCCTGCAACTAGTCTGATTGGTTGTGGGAGGCAGCCAATCAGAGGTGCTTTCCATTTTTCATCTGCCATGCCGTGGAAAGGGGGGCATTGTAAAGGGGTAGCCTCTGACCCGTTTGTTACTTGGGCATGGAGAGGTGGGGGTTTTCTTTTGATTCAGTTCTAGGAAGTCAGCGTGAATCGGCCTTCGGTTCCCTGCCTCCAGACCCTATTCTCCCGCCTCAGTGGGCTCCCCAAGCCCATGCCAACCATTGCCTCATTGAACCTGCATTGCGGTCTGGCCAGCTGACTAAGTGTGTTGTCACGTGCAAACAAGGCACCGAGGCAAAGCTGGTCCATGATTTGTCCACTGCCCAGTGACGGAGCTGGGCTTAGACCAGCACTGGCCCAGGGGCTGAGCTGTGAGCACAGATACCCTGCTAGGAGCTCAGTGTACTCACGTTCCTGGGAGCTGATGTCGCCCGGTGATGTGGGTGAAATGGGATAAGAATGGCCACTTCCTGTCCTTCCTGGATCCCCTACTCCCTCTCCTTCCCAGGCCCTGGAACTTGCTCTTGAAGCATCCTTGAAGAAGCAGGTGAGTCTCACCCAATCCCTGGGCTCCAAGATGCTGGGAATCCATGAAGGCATGGAAGGATGAACACGGGTCCAAGCAGAGAGAGACTCCATGGTGGACACTGGCCAAGTTGGGAGGCCTGGAGCCGGGCAAGCGTTGGGCTCCTGTCTCCCACCGCCAGCTGAGAGCCAGCAGCACAGAAGACCACCCGTTAAAATTTCAAGCTGAGCTGTTTAACGAAGCCCTCGGCTATTTGTATATAAATCTCCATGTGGAAAACGCCAGTGTGGGCTTAGCTCCGAGAATGGTTTCTACAGCATCCCTAATGACTCCATAAATCTCCAAAGCGTGCACCTTTAATCTGACATAATTAAAGACCGAGTTCTTTCCAAATGAAACGTTTGAACCAAGGAAGGCAGCTCTAAGTGTCCCAGGTCTGATGCTGGGCAGTGGGTCACGGCAGCATCTCCTCCTGCCTGACTATCCTCAGGGACAGCCTTGGCCAGGACGGGAGTGGGGATGGCAGGCTCAGGGCCCCTTCTCCTCGGGCATGTCCCTCAGACCCCGGCCTGCTCAGGAGGGATGGACGAGGGGCAGGGCTGCCCCCGGTGGGCTGGGAGTGGGCCGGGCGCCCAGGCTGGGCAGAATCACGGATGTTGTGTGCTCTCCCAGCTGTGTGAGGGAAGATAAACAGTGGGGGTATTTCCAGTCCTGCTGCCTCCCTCTAAGGAGGAGACCCCGGGTGCAGGGCAGAGCTGAGGCCTACCAGGTCAGCCCCAGGAGGGGCTGAGGACATGGCTGGCTCGGCTTCCCTGGGACATGACGGGGCCACCATCCTGCCTCCCCCAGGCTGGGTCTGCAGTGCATGGTGTTAGTATAGGGTGTGGTGTGTGTCATGTGTCCTGCATGTGGTGATGTGTACCTGTGTGTGATGTGTGTGCTGTGTATCCTGTGTTTGTGGGTATGGGGTATGTGTGGTGTCTGTGCAGTGGTGTGTGGTTTGGGGTTTGTGTACGTGTGTGATATGTGTGGGGTGTCTGCTGTGTGTGATGTGTATATGTGTAGGTTGTGTGTGTGTGGTGTGTGTGTGCATGTGTGTGTGGTGTTTGTGGTGTATATGTGTTTGTACATGGGTTGTGTGGTGTGTGTCGTGTGTGTGTGGTAGAGTGGTTTAGGGTATGCGCACATGTGTATGTGTTGTGTGTATGTGTGTGTTGTGTGTCCACGTGTGGTGTGTGTGTGGTGTATTGCGTGGTTTACCGTGTGTGCATGTGGTGTGTGTTTGTGCATGGGTTGTGTGGTGTGTGTCCTACGTGTGTGGTGGGTGGAGTGTGTCTGCACGTGGGTTGTGTGGTGCATATCCTTCGTGTGTGGTGTGTGTTTCCGTGTGGTGTGTAGTGTGTGTGGTGTGTGTCCTGTGTGTGTGGTGTGTACGTTTTCACATTGGTTGTGTGTTGTGTATGTGGTGGTGTGTGATCTGGGTATGTGTGCATGTGTTTGGTGTGTGTCCTGTGTGTGTGGTGCATGTGGGTTGTGTGTGGGTGTGTGGTGTGTCCTGCATGTGTGGTGTGTGTGTGTGGTGTGTGTCCTGTGTGTGTGGTGTGTGTATTTGTATGTGGTGTGTAGTGTGTGCGGTGTGTGTCCTGCATGTGTGGTGTGTGGTGTGTGTGTGTGTAGAGTGTGTGGTGTGTGTCCTCGTGTGTGGTGTGTGTGTGTGTGTAGAGTGTGTGGTGTGTGTCCTCGTGTGTGGTGCGTGTATTTGTGTGTGGTGTGTAGCTTGTGTGGTGTGTGTCCTTCATATGTGGTGTGTGTGGTGGTTGTGCTTGCACATGGATTGTGTGTTGTGTATGTGGTGGTGTGTGATGTGGATATGTGTGCATGTGTGTGGTGCCTATGGGTCGTGCCCAGGTTGTGTGGTGTGTGTGTCTGCATGTGGGTTGTGTGGTGTGTGTGTCTGCATGTGGGTTGTGTGGTGCGTGAGGCAGGAGGAGGAGCTGGGCCCGGGCAGCGGCACATGAGACACGCAGCCTGGTCGGAAGGGCACGCGGAGCCACAGGCGGCCCCAGGAGGCCACACTCACCCTAAAAAGAGGCGAGGTGCAGGATGAGCGGACGAGCAGGAGTGGGGCTCTGGGCGTTTCCCAGCAGATCCCGGCGGGGCTGGTCCGGGAGTCGGAGGAGCACCACCACCCACAGCCACCAGGACATGACGGATTCAGGACGAATTCCCTGGCCGGCGCTCTGGTCTAAAAAAGGAGGGCGCAGGCCGGGTGCGGCAGCTCACACCTGTAATCCCAGCACTTTGGGAGGCCGAGGCGGGCGGATCACGAGGTCAGGAGATCGAGACCATCCTGGCTAACACGGTGAAACCCCGTCTCTACTAAAAATACAAAAAACTTAGCCGGGCCTGGTGGGGCGCCTGTAGTCCCAGCTACTCGGGAGGCTGAGGCAGGAGAATGGCGTGAACCCAGGAGGCAGAGCTTGCAGTGAGCCGAGATTGCGTCTCAAAAAAAAAGATGAGTATGCAGCCCAAAAGACGGCCCCAAAGGTGATTTACTGATTCTGAGGGAGAAGGTGGAGAATCCACGGTGGAGAAGCCCTCGTGGTCAGCACCCTCACCGCGCCATGGCGGCCACAGCACCAACGGCAGGGCAGTCCTCAAATCGTCCACCAGGAGGGCTCTGCTTCACTTCACTGGTTTTCCCGCCAAAAAGAGGAGCACGAGGAAACATTCCAGAAAGACAAGTGAAAGCACATTCTACAGAACAGTCAGGCTGTGATCCTCAAAAATATCAATGTTGTGAAAGAAGGATGAGAAATTATCCCAGAATAAGGGAGACGAACACGTGACAACTAGATGCAATGCGTGATCCTGCTCGAATCCTGAGCCATTGACTAATAACAATCATAGTTGCTAACAAGGACATTATTTGAAGAGGGAGTGAAATGTGGGTATGGACTCCACACGGCACTGTAGGGTTGTGTCAGTGAGAGATTTTAGTAAGAGACTCGAGGTATGTGAATGCTCTTAGAAGATACGGATGATGCGTTTGAGGCAGGAAGTCACGATTCTGAAAGTTACCTTCCAATGGCGCATCAACAACAACCGCTGCCGTTACAACAGAGATAAAACGGGCAGGATGACATTGCAGCCATGGCGGATCCGGCACAGGGCATGGGGTTATGCATTGCACTGTCGTAACTTCTCACTTTCTGAAATGTTTTCAATGTGAAAAAATACAAATAGAGTGATGAAAATGATACACCAGCAAAAATATATATATGTGCATATATACACACATATATGCACATATATGTGCATATATATGTATATATGTGTATATATACGTACGTATGTATACACACACATATACGTACGTATGTATACACACATATACGTACGTATGTATACACACACATATACGTACGTATGTATACACATATACGTACGTATGTATACACATATATGTACATATGTATATATACACATACGTATGTATGTATATATACACATACGTATGTATGTATATATACACATACGTATGTATGTATATATACACATACGTATGTGTATATATGTATATGTATGTGTATGTGTGTGTGTATATATGCGTGTGTGTGTGTGTGTGTGTATATATATATATATATATATATATATATATATATATATATGAGAGCCAAGATGAACCATTATGTGAGACACACTGGAGTTCAAGGGCAAAACTGGAAGGATACAGAAGCCAGTTATGTATTGGTCAAGGGAGCAGGTGATGGAGGAGACGTAATGACCACGAGCACGTAGGAGCAGAACAACACAGCCTCAAAATACATCAACAGCCAGCGAGCCACCTGCAGAGTAGGAGTACGCAAGCAACACTGCAGAAGATTTTAACACTTCGCTACAAGTAATTGACAGAACAAGTAGGAAAAAATCAGCAAATTTAGATAACCTAATTAAAGAGCTCACAGTAGAAGATAGATTATCTTACACCAACAGTCAGAAAATGCACGTTCTGTGTAAACATACTGCGAACAGCATGTGCTCAGAAATTAACCATGAGCAAAATTACAGAAGTATTCTCCCAATTCCAAAGAATCAACATCATACTGATTATCTTCCAGGCCAATGTATAATAAAATTAGGAGCTATTCACTGAAGAGTATTGTTAAAAAAATCTCATAGGAACCTAAATAACAGACAACTCAATATGCCTTGGGAAAAATCATAAAACTTATGAATACCTTAGAGTAGAATGAAAATGAAAATATTATATTCATTGGTGAGACATAGTAAAGCACTATGAGGAATTTATGAGTTCAAAATATATTTACCAGAAAAAAACAAGGTCTTGTAAATCTTCTAAGCAGTAAAATTCAGGATAATTAATGACAAAAAAGAGATGACTGTCTGAAAATGCTTGTAAAATAGTAAACTTAGTCAAGACTAAGGGAGAAAAGAAAGAGAGACAATGGCAATGAAATTCTTAAGACTGAAAGTGATAAAAGAAGACACAGATGAGACAAAAGGATGTTTCCTCAGACAGTTCAGTATTAATGAATTGGAAAATCTAGATAAAATACTTAAACTGAAAATACTTAAGCTTAAAACAAGGAAAAGTTTGAAAATGTTATCTCCTTGTATCTCTCAGAAGGGCTTTAATTAGATAATTTCTGTCAAAATCCTGGCAGAAATTTCTGTAGATACAGACAAGGGGATCATAAAATGTATATGGAAAGTCTAAGGGGCTAAAACAATTAAAACAATTTTGAGAAAGAAAACAAAGCTGGAGAACTTACACCTCCTGATTTTAAGAATGCCTGTAGTCCCAGCTGCTCGGGAGGCTGAGGCAGGAGAATCACTGGAACCCAGGAGGCGGAGGTTACAGTGAGCTGAGATCACGCCACTGCACTCCAGCCTGGGTGACATAGCGAGACTCCATCTCAAAAAACTGACTGTAAAGCTATAGTAGTCAAGATAGTGTGACATGGGTAAAGGGATAAACACCTAAGTCAATAAAAGAGAACAAAGAGTTCAAAATAAGGCACACAAATATGGCCAAATGATTTTTGACAAGTTACAAAGGCAATTCAATGGAAAAAAGATAGTATTTTCATTAAACTGAACATCCATATGCTAAAAGAAAAATGCAACTCAACCTAAACCTCACATCTTATATAAAAATTACCTTAAAATGACTCATAGCTGTAATGTAAGGCAGTAAATACTTTATTTATTTATTTATTTATTTATTTGAGATGGAGTCTCACTCTGTGTCCAGGCTGGAGTTCAGTGGCACGATCTCGGTTCACTGCAACCTCTGCCTCCCGGGTTCAAGTGATTCTCCTGCCTCAGCCTTCCAAGTAGCACCCGTCATCACGCCCAGCTAATTTTTGTATTTTTAGTAGAGATGGGGTTTCACCATGTTGGCCAGGCTGGTCTCGAACTCCTGACCTTAAGTGATCCTCCCACCTCGTCCTCCCAAAGTGCTGGGATTACAGGCGTGAGCCACCGCACCCAGCCAGGCTGTAATATTTTAGAAGAAATATAGGAAGAATATGTATGGCCCTTGATTAGGGAAAGAATACTGACAAATAAAACCATAAGCACATTCCGTTTAAACAAAGATAAATTAAGGCTTTAAGTTTGCTTTACACTGAGAAAGAACCTGATAATGTTATTGAATGCTAGAAAATATTTACAAATCACATACCTGATGAAATACGCACAATATGTAAAACTCTCATGATTCATCAGTAAAAAAAAAAAAAACAAACTCATTTTAAAAATGGGAAGATAATTGGAGCAGACACTTCACAAAATAAATTACCAAAGAAGTGCATGAAAGGGTGCTCAACATCATTAGGCATTAACGAAAGAGGAATCAAAACCACAAGGAGAGATCACTGCACACCTGCTAGAATGGAGAATATATACATATACAGGCAACAGTGTGTACTAGTGAGAAAGGTGAGCAGCTGAACGTCTCTTGTGTCATGGCTAGCAGACATGCAGAAGTATACAGACACTCTAAAATTGGCTGTTTTTAATGAAGTTAAATATACACTTACCAGATGATAGGAATTTTATTTGTAGGTATTTACCCCAAAGAAATGAAAACTTGTGTTTACACCCAAAACTGCATATGGATGTTTGTAGCAGCTCTATCTATTCTGTTCATTAACTGGAAACATTGCACCTGTCCTACAACGGTAGCATGCATAGAATAATAGGCATCCATACGGTGGGATTCATTTAGTCATAAAGGGAAATAAGCTATTGATGTGCAGCACTTGGCTGCATCTCTAAGGCATTATGCTAAGGGAAAAATAAGCCTCTCAAAAGTTGACATTCTTGAGAACCAAACTTATATTGGTGGATAAAAGTTCAACGATTACTAGAGGTTAGGATGTGGTGGGGTTTCAATACAGAGGGCAGCATGGGGGAGCTCTGCGGCGGGTGTAACGACTCTCTACCTTCTGTGACGGCGGTTGTAGGATTCTGTGCATGTATTAAAACTCATTATATTCTACCATAGAGGGAGAGGGAGAGAGGAAGGAGGAAGGGGAGGAGAGGAGAGACAGAGAAAGTGAAAAACGCTCTAACCCAAATTAAAGACAGGTTGCAGATTTGGAAAATAACACTGTTGTAAAATCTGAACCAGACAGGAAATTAATATGTATTAAGTTCCAGTACATTTAAAAGGACTAAAAGCATAGATAGCATGTTCTCTGACTAAAGTGGAATTAAATTATAAACCAAGTAGTAAAGCCTGTCTGGAAAATCCCTAAATATTTTGAAATTTTAAATTACTTTTCTAAATACCCCATGGGTCAAAGAGGATATCACATGAAAAATTATAAAACATTATAAACTGAATGAAAATTTAGTGGCCTTTAGTTAAGCAGTGCATAGAATGAAATTTGTAGTTTTATAGGTTCACACGAAAAATGAAAAGTGTTTTGAAATCAATGATCTAATATTACACAACAAGAAAAGAAAAATCAAGCAAATGAAACTGAAAATTAAAAGGTAGGGCATATTAAAGATAAGAATAGAAATCAATAAAATTGAAAAACCTCAAACAATGGAAAAGATCAATAGAACCAAAAGCTGGTTCTTTCAACATTGTCCCTTTGTGTTTGATTCTCTGCAGTCTGAACATGATATGCCTAGGTGTAGATTTTTTGGTGTTTATCCTGTTGGATGCTCTGAATTTCCTGGATCTGTGGTTTGGTGTCTATCATTAATTTTGGAAAATTATGAGCTATGATCCCTTCAAATATGTACTGTGTTCTTTTCTCTTTATATTGTCCTTTTCTTTTCCCATGATGAGTATGTTACCCCTTTTGTAATTGTCTCAGAGCTCTTGGATATTCTGGTTCTTTTCTTTTTTCATCGGTTTTGGAAGTTTCTATTGACGTCTCCAAGCCCACTGACTCTTTCTCAGCCTGGTCCAGTCTACAGATGAGCCCATTGAAGGCATTCTTCCTTTTTGTTACAGTGTTTTTTATTTCCAGCCTTTCCTCCGGACTCTTTCTTAGAATTTCCATTTCTCTGCTGACATTATTCATCTGTCCTTGCATGTTGTCCATTTTTTTCATTATAGCCCTTAATAAAGTAATTATAATTATTTTTTACTTCTGGTTTGATAATCCCAAAAATTCTGCCGTATCTGAGTCTGGTATTCATGCTGGCTTTTTCTATTCAAATTATGTTTTTGTTTTGTGATATGCCTTGCAACATTTTTTTTTCTTTGAGATGGAGTGTCACTCTGTCACCCAGGCTGCAGTGCAGTGGTGCTATCTTGGCTCACTGCAACCTCCACCTCTGGGGTTCAAGCAATTCTCCTGCTTCAGCCTCACAAGTACCTGGGATTACAAGCCTGAACCACCACGCGTGGCTAATTTTTTTGTATTTTTAGTAGAGACAGGGTTTCACCATGTTGGTCAGGCTGGTCTCGAACTCCTGGCCTCAGGTGATCCACCTGCCGGGGCCTCCCAAAGTGCTAGGATTACAGGCATGAGCCACTGCGCCCGGCTCTACATTTTTTGCTGAGAGGTAAACATATTGTAGTGGGTAAAAGAAATTGAGACAAAGAAGCCTTTCTTGTCAGTTTGAAGTTTCTCTGGCTGAGAATTAGCTATAGGTATTGGAGGTTCAAAGCTCCTCTGAGGCTCTTGCTTTGGTCTTCCCTACTGTCCCTGGGTCTCCCCTTCTTAAATAAGGTGCTGAGGTGTGGAAGGGGTATCCTCTGGTCCCTGATTAGTCTCAGTTTTTAGGGAGCCTGTGTCCTCTGGACTGTGACCTTCACAAGTGCTGCTCAGCTTTGTTTTGATTTCCTCTCCCTTAAACAAGACAGGAAAGCTAGAGGGGCTGGAGTTGGGTGTGTCTCCTCCCTGGGTCATTAGGCACTGATAAAACCCCAGGAGGTTAAGATCTGGTAACACTTTTTCTCTTGAGAGCAGCCCCTATTAAGAGCAGAGCTCCAGAGCTTTCCCCACCCCTGCTAGAAGCAGAGGGGAGTTTTCTCTAATATTCACTGTGAGGTCCGGGCAGCGTGGGACCTCCTAAGACTGGGGTCCCCTCCCGAGTGTTTGACATTCAGGCCTGTCCACATTGAGCCTCCGCGGTGCTTCTACCAGTCCTGAGTCTGGCTGCCAGCCTCTGCTCCTGGGCGTCTGTTCCTGGGAAGGTGTAATTCTCTAGACCCACATGCATTTCTCTGCAACTGTGGAGGCAGTGTCTTACCTTGTGTCCTAAACTCTCTGATAAATCTGAGAAGGGTTGCTTTCAGTTTGTTCAGGAAAGACATGATGCCTGCCTGTGGCCCCAGCTACTCGGGAGGCTGAGGCGAGAAGATGGCTTCAGCCCGGCAGTTCAAGGCTACAGTAAGCTATGGTCGCCACTGCTCTCTAGCCTGGGCGACAGAGTGAGACCCTGCCTCTAAAAAAACAAACAAACAAACAAAAAAAAAACAAAAAAGAGAGAAAGTGAGAGAAACGAGATAAGACATAAATACCAATATCGTGAATGAAGGAAGGGACTCATTACAGGCACAGTATAAATTCAAAGGATGAAAAGAAACATGAGTAAATTTATGCAATAAATTGGACAACATAGACAAAATGAAAATCATCCTTGAAAGGCACAAATTATCAATATTGAAGAAAGGAGTACAAAATCTGAATAGTCATTAAATGCATAATTTATAGTCTCTCCTCAAAGAAAACTCCAGACCTGGATGCATTCAGTGATGGATTCTGTCAAACACTAAGGAAGAAACAGCACCAGTCCCAAGTGAGCTCTTCCAGAAAACAGAAAAGAAAAACCTTCCATCTTATTCTATGTGTCCAGCATCACCACGATTATGATGAGGGGAAAATCACACAATGTTAACTTTTAAACATATCATGAATATAGATGCCAATGTTTATAAATTATTAGCAAATTGAATCTAGATACATATGTATACAAAGACATAGACACATGCCTATACATATATATATATATATATATATACATGTCTGTGTATATCTGTGTGTGCACGTGTGTATATTCATTCCCAGGAATGTCAGGTGGATTTAGAAAATTGATCAATGTAACACCCTATATTAACAGAATATAGAAGAAAGTCAATAAATTCGACACAGGCATCTGACAATATTCATTATTCATTGACAGAAACAAACCTGAAAATGCAGATTGAAGAAGGAATAACATTTTTATGTGAAGGTGACATGAGCAGAAAATCCTACGGAATCTGAATGATCTCAGCAAGACCACAAAGGTAACTGTATTTCTAAATACTAACAATGAACCAATGGGAAATTTAATTATCAATATTTACAGTAGCATGAAAAAAGCATGAAATACTTAGGGATAATTTTTTGAAATAGTGTAAGATCTGTATACTTAGAATCACAAAATATTACTAAGAAAAATATGAAATGAAAGCCCTAAATAAATGGAATCATAGAGGAAATTCGTGAAGTAGAAGAAACAATATTGTTAGCACAACAATTCTGCCCGACACGACTTATACAATCAATGCCATCCCAATAAAATCCCAGCAGGATTTTTTTTTCTAAATAGAAATATGTAAGTGATTCTAACATTTATAGGACAACGCAAAGGATCTAGAATAATGACAATAATTTTGAAAAAGAACAAATTGGAGGTTGGTGGTTGCATAGGTATAAAATAGTCAATACTCATTACACTGTACTGAAAAGAATTGTATTTATTGTATTGATATCATGTCTCAATCCAATGATTTTAAAAGGAAAAGCACTCCCTTCACTATGGAGCTGTGATAATGGCCTGTTTGGGGAACAGCCCCTCTCTTTGTGCATGTGATATTTCCAAAGCTGAGACAGTCCCTGGGGAAGGAAAGGACCCAGTGATTCCTCTCTGGTTTTCATATGAGATTCTGCTGGCATTATTAGTACAAAATTCAATGTTCTGGATTAGGGAATGGGGAAATTAATGCAATTTGCATTTCACAGAAAAATTTCTGTGACATGTGGCAGCGATAATTCCCATGCAGTCGGTGGGAGCAAGGGCAGCCTCAGGCATGACAGAGTCTCAGGGACGGCACTTGCAGCTCCTCAGCCACCGGGCTGTGGTCCCCAAGAAGAGGCAGCTGCTGGGTTCGACGCTTGCTCATTCCGAAAGTTGTGCCACACTTAAAGGTTCGTTTTGGAGTTGGGGGGATTTCTGAATCCAAGCAGGTGGAGACATCTGGCCCATCAGACAGGATGGCCAGCAGCCGCCCCAGGGAAGGTGTCCCAGCCGTCAGCCCCTGCTGTAGCAGCCTCACTTTGCAGGACACCCAGAGGTTCCTGAGCATGAGTCTGGAAATCTCACAGAAAAGGCACACATTTGGAAGCAGGTCTTGCGCACTGATAGTGGGATGCCTGATTCAGCGGAGAGAGAAGAAGAAGCCTTTGGCAACTGGCCAACACGTGTGTCGATTCATTCATTTGCTTAAGTCTTGAAAACACATCATATGCCAGGCACTGTACAAGATGCTTGGAATGTAATAGTGGGAAGGAAGGAAGGAAGGAGGGAGGGAGGGAGGGAGGGAGGGAGGAAGGAAGGAAGGAAGGAAATCCCTACCTTCATGGAGCTAATATTCTAGCAGAAGACAAGCAAGACAAACAAGAAATAAGTAAATTATCACGTGTATATTTGGGTAGGAAGCACATGCTAAATCCACTGGGCTGGAGGCTGCTCTGTCTACTGCCCACCTGGTGTTTCCCTTTCCCCATTGAGGCTCCCCGCTGGATGAACCTGGCTTTTGCCCTGCTCTGGATGTGAGCCCTTTGCGGGGAGGGTCTCTAGGGCTCCATCAGTGAAGGGGCTCAGGGAATGTTTACCCTGTGTTGCTGGAGGAGGAACCGATGGGGGGGATGGGGATGGAGCATCAGGTTCCAGATCTCAGAGCACCCGGGACTGAGCTCTGGGTGTCCCTGCCATGGAAGGCAGGAGGGAGGAAGCGATCGAGGGATGGGGATGGAGCATCAGGTTCCAGATCTCAGAGCACCCAGGACTGAGCTCTGGGTGTCCCTGCCATGGAAGGCAGGAGGGAGGAAGTGATAGGGGTGGAGCATCAGGTTCCAGATCTCAGAGCACCTGGGACTGAGCTCCAGGTGTCCCTGTCATGGGGAGGCAGGAGGGACAGGGTCCTGACTTGTGCCCCATGGCCTTGGAGGCACACACTGTCTCGGATGCCTGGAGGCTCATGTTAATTTCCCCAGTGCCCTACAAGAACAGCCATGTTCCTCAGTGAGATGAACAAGGTGGACCTGGGCAAAGCCAGGGACGAGACCACAGAAGCCCCCCGGCTGCTTCTCGGAGCCAGGGGAGGGGCCGGACCGGCCTAGCCTCCTGGACTTTATCAGGCCCTGAGCTCTACAGAGGCTGAAGCTGTGGCTTTGGAGCCTTTGTTGTGTGTTATGTTTCTGCTGTGGGGACCTCCAGGGCTCTTCAGACCAGGAAGAGCCTGAGGCCCCCAGGGAGCAGGTGCATGTGCACAGCCAGGGGCGAGGAAGCCATGTAGGGCCAGAGAGGCAGAGGAGGGTGAACTCTGGCCTTCCCAGCAGCATCCAGGGAGGAAGCTGGGAGGGGCAGCAGGGCGGTGGGTGGGGGACAGGAGGACTCGGCCTCACAGGAGCCCAAGAGGGACAGGACTCGCAGTGGGGAGGCTGGCTGGGGGTGTGTAGAGACCCAGCGGGGAACCAGACCAGAGCTGCTTCCTGGGGTGTTGGGGTGGATGTCCAGATGGGGAGGCAGGGGGATGGTCACCTCTTAGAGTTTTGGTAAATGTGTGCCAAATAAGAAAATGCACAGCGGGGCAGGCATCAGTTCACCACCTCCATCACTCCTCAGACTCCAGTGTTCAACCTGGCCCTCCCTTCTGAGCACCTCGTGCTTCCCAGGAGCCCTGCTCCCAGCTGCAGAGCCAGAGGATGTGCTGCCGGGGAGAAGCTCGCACGCGGCTCAGAATAGGACACCCCCAGATGGATCTCAGGTCCCTGGAGAGACAGCTGGGGCTGCAGACTGGCTCGGCCCCGGGAGGGCACCAGCTCACCCCCTCACACTAAGAACCCAGGGTGAGACTGCATCTTTAAAAATAAAAGCCACATCTTGACAAAACAACACCAGTGCATGGACCCTTGAGAGCCGTTTAATCCACACAGCAGGAAGCCCCCGGCACAGGGTGTGTGCTCCCGCTGCTGCTGGAGGAAGATCATGCAGACACACGGGCGATGTGGAGGTGCCACGGCCCCCTGATTCTGGGGGCACGCCATTATGATGGAAATTTTGGCTGAAATGATGGTAATAGGTGACCCTCTACAATATTAGAGACAGTTAAGCCATCTGTTTTTCCATCTCAAGTACACATTCGATTTTATATGCCTACCTGCATGGAAAAATGACTTCCAACAAAAGAGCGTTTTCATTATGTCAGCTGGCTTCTGGGCGCACATTTTGGACGGTCATTCAAAACACACTGGCAAATTTCCCCTGAAGGAAAATGTGCCGCTTGGTGGCTCCAGCTGCTCAGGCGAGGAGGAGCCGACCTTCAGGGCCTGCCTCAGGTGCCTCAGCCTAGAGTCCCAGCCCCTGGCACAGCCCTTGGCCCTGACATTTCTCC
This sequence comes from Pan troglodytes, assembly GCF_028858775.2. NCBI lineage: Eukaryota > Metazoa > Chordata > Mammalia > Primates > Hominidae > Pan > Pan troglodytes. The sequence continues at coordinate 50,893,819 of NC_086016.1, read as the reverse complement.
CCCGGCCCCCACAGGGGGGCCCAGGGTGTGTTCGGTTCTCTTTTGCATCCTCAGCAACAGCCAGGTGTGCCTTCACAGCGCAGCCTTGATTTCCATGACAAGTTAAACCGTCTGCCCCTCCGTAGAGCTTCAGGCCCATGAGATGAGCAGGGCATAGGGCAAAAGAGCATTTGACGGCATGAGAGTCTGGGAAACGCTGTGTTTTAGAGGGATCAAGAACGATGGCGAAATCAGGCAGGAGACGTAGTTCATGTTCCCTGGGAGCTTAGCAGAGGAGGACAGGCACCCACCCCAGGGGCACACAGGCCACACCAAGGCTGCCTGGGGGAAGCAGGATGGAACGCACTGTGGAATCTACCCAGGAGGATGATGGGAGAGCTGAGGGTGGGGACTGAGCAGATGCTTGTAAGGTGGAGAAAAAATAAAAAAGAGAAGTCTCCCTGGCAGGAGGCAGGGGGAGGACCAAAGCAAGATGGTGCAGTGCCTTTTCAAGGAGTAACAGGCAAGAAATAGTAAAAGAGGAGAATGAAAAGTTAGGAAAGAAAAAAAAGAAGGAACAATGGCCTAACCAATGTGAAAGATCACTTCTCTCTCCTGCACAAATCGGGGGGTGGGCAGGGCAGAGAGAGGGGGAATGGAATCCTCCAGGGCTCAGGCCCCTTCTCTTACTATGCTTGGATCCTTACTGAATTTGCCTCAGGGTCCAAGATGGCTGTGTGTGCACCAACCATCACGTGTGCTATCCTGAAAGAAGGGGCCCTCCCAGAATACCACAACACTTCTGCTGACCTCGCCTTGGCCAGAACCTAGTGGTCTGGACTGATCTGACTGCAGAATAGGCCTGGAGATGGCCTCTTCTAGATGACTGTGTGGCCATCCTGAGTAAGATCATGGCTCTCTAAAAAGGAAGGAAAAAATGATGCTGGAGCAGCCACTGTCAGGAGGCCAAATTGTCATGGCCACCAAAGGCCCAGCTTAGAAGACAAGCCAGTTTCAAGTTTATTAGGAGCAGGCAGCACAGGCTTTTGAGCATGAAGGTAAAGTGGTCAGGTCTGACTATCAGCCTGGAGCCCTGGGGGCCAGGGTGGAAGGTGGACACAGGACAGTCAAGTCAGGTATTTCCGCACAGATATACTGAGTGCTGTCGGGCCCAAATGCTGTGCCAGTCCAAATAATTAGACAAAAGAATGTCTTGGCAAAGCCCGTTCCCTTCCCCGATCCCTCCTAACCTGGGAAATAATGTCCCAACCCACCGGTTTTCCAGGACAACCAGCTCCCCAACTGTATCCAAGCCACCTCTCAATTCTGACAGCTCCCTCCCCATGGCCCGGCAGGTGTGACAGCCTCCCTTTGGCCCCACAGTCTCGTCTGGTCCTGATCACCTGGGCACTGCCATGGGCCCTTTGTGGGCCTACAGGCCTGTACCCATCCCACAGCCAGGATGCCAGGCAGCTCCACCACCCGGAGTCCCTTTGTAACCTCAGCTGCACTGGAGGTAGATTGCCAGGTAAATTTCAGTTCCCTAAGTCCCATTTGAATTTCAGGTCAACAACAAATAAATTTTGGTGTAAGTTTAGCCCCAATATTGCCTAGGACATGCTTAGACTAAAAATAAGTGCCTTGTTTATCTATAATTCAAATGTAACTAATCCTCCTGTATTTTGACTTGCTGAACCCAGCACACTGAATTTGAAGGGTGTTTCCTGAAACTATTTGAGTGCTCCTCAGCCACATTCGGTTTGGAACAAGGAGCCAAGGTCCAATTTCCAGGCAAAACCAAATGGTGCCCTCGCTCCCACCCAGGGACGGTGCCAGGAATATGCCAGCCATCCCTGGACCCGGGAGTCACCAGGCACGGGCCCTGCTTAGGGGTTGATCATCTCTGAAACCTTCCAGGACCACTTTGGAGATGGCATCTGACCTCCTTTCCTGGGAAGCTGCGGGCCTGAAGCCATCTTCCAGGATTTCTCTCTGTAGCTGTAGAGCTAACTAACACCAGGCCTCCGGGCCAGGAACTGGCAGAGGATTCTGAGGGCATTTTAGCCTCAGGCAAAGCCTCCCTGGCCCCCCATCTGCAGGACTTGCAAATGGACACTGCTTCCAGCCCTCCTGATGAGGACACGATTATTCTTCTCCACTGGTGCCAAAGCAAAATAAAATTCCATTTGCTTTTTTGACCCATTAAACAAGAACATTAGGAGTTCTGCAGGGGTGACCATATTTTAATGTGCTTGGAAACCGTGGCAGGGGAGGTTCATTCCCTTGCCTGTTTGTACAGGAGAAACAGTGAAAGAAATCTGAGTCAACCAGGCTGCAGGGAGTAGAAGGCTGAGACTTTTTCTTTTTTTTTTTTTTAATACAAGGTGGTGCTTAAAAGTAATAAAGAGGTCACAGGGAAAACCTGTATCATGATGAATCCAGTTATTGCAAAAGAGCTGTTTCCTTCAATGTTCGAAAGCTGATAATACACGTGCACAGGCGTCTGCTTCTAATTTCAGGGAAGCTAAGCCCAGGAGCGACCGCTTTGGAGGCCATCGGCATGGAGCTGGCTGTCACCCCTGGTGCACGCGAGTGGTGGGGTCTGTACCCCGGAGGCCCTGCCCCACCAGGCAGGACGAAGGACAAAGCACTCCTTCCCTTCTCCAGCACACTCTGTCCTTTGCACCCCCTCAGGGTCGCACAGGTCATTCCTGCTTCCTGGAAAGACTCATCCCTTCAAACTGCTTTTTAAGCTCCTACTCAACCCTCAAGACCCATCTCACAGAGACCTTTAATTACCTAGGGTTGAGCTAGTCCTGCCTTCCCCTGCAGACGGCCCCATTATGTTCCAGGCAGCTTCATTCACAATTGTCTCCTCCTCAAATGTGGCTTCCCCACGAGCAGGGACCAGTTTAATTTGAATCCTGTCCCCCATGTGAACCGCACAGTGGGCAGAATGTGGTGCTGACGTAATTAATGTCTCTAAATATTTAATCCTTCCCACAACCCCAGAGAAGATCCAATTCTGATGTCAGTGGAATAAAATGCAGTTCAAGTTCAACTTGAATTGATTCCGATGGTTTTCAGCACAGCCACCCACCGTTCCCAGGCCCCGGCCCCTTGGCTGGCCTCTTCCACTCCAAACCGGTGGCTTCTTCCTCGGGGAAGGTGCTTCGGGCAGCAGGGGTGCCAGGACAGAGGCCTGGAAGATTCTGTACTACACAGCATGGGGGCCACATTCTGTTGCTGGAAGGGAGTCACAGGCTTGTCCAGCTCAAGCGCAGGGTCAGTGAGAGTCTATCCTCACACTGTCAGAGCCAGCTGGGCAGCGTGCCGGGGCAGCTGTCCTCCAGACGGGGACTCAGAAGCTTTGTGCTTTAACTTCATGACACCGGCATCTAAGCTCACAGCTCTGGGCCCCACAGTGGACAGGGAATGGACCGCAGGGTTGAGCCTTTGATCACAGTGCTCGTGCTTCCCCCTATGCCGTTGCAGGCCTCAGTTTCCCCAGCTCTTTTGCCTGCACACCTGGGTCCCACATCCCCAGCCTGAGACAGGATCTCCTTGTCACCGTGGCTCTGCCACGTCTGGAGGTTTCCTGACCGCGGTCAGGCACCTCTCTCGGAACCTGTTTCCGCATCAGCAAGGACAGGCGAGGCCAGCGAGGAGGAAGCAGCTAACTCTCGTTAAAAGAAAAACTTTACACAAATTAAATCTAACAGAGTTTAATGGAGCAAAGAATGGTTTGGGAATCAGTGAGCCTCCCGAACCAGAAGAGGTTCAGGGAGATTCCGGCACTGCCGTGGGACCAAAGAAGATTCATGAAAAGAAAAAGTAGGGTGACTTACGGAAGACAGAGCGCGGTCCAGAAGCAGCCACGTTGGCTCCAGCTTAGGGTCTGTCTTACTTGATCAGGGAAAACTCGATGATTGGCACAAGAGTAGGTTACAGACTATTTACACGTCCAGTTTGGTACAGTTCACTGTGTACAGAAAGACTTTTTTTTTTTTTTTCAGACTGAGTCTCGCTCTGTCACCCAGGCTGGAGTGCAGTGGCGTGATCTTGGCTCACTGCAAGTTCCGCCTCCTGGGTTCACGCCATTTAGGCTGAACTTATGTGAGGAGGCAGCTTTAGGCTAAGCTTATCACTCTGAATTCTCAGTGGCATGTCGGAGTTTGCAAGAAAGGTGGATTTCCCATTCATGCCAACTCCTCCAGCATGGCTACAGATCGCGGCTCATCAACAACTCACACGTTCCTCCCAGGTGTTAGGGCAGGACTCAGAACTGGAGGTCCGTGCACTGGCTCGTCTATGCTCCAGCCCAGAAATGTCCCCGAGGCATGGCCAGAGTCCTCCAGGCTGGGAAGCAGCGGAGGCCGGGCCATGCCAGATCTGTCGTCTGGGTTTAGCTTCGTTGCAGTGAGTGTTTACAGCTGAGTGGTGCTCTGGTGGCCTTTGCTCTACAATGATCCCTCTGGCAGCTCCATGGAAAACGCAATAGTTGTCCAATTCAGGAGTGAGTTTCCACATCCATCCCTGCTAAGGGAGTGCACAGTGATGGTGACTGAGAAGCTCCTCAGAGCACCAGTTCTGAAGTCACACACGTTGGGTTTGGGACTGGGATCCAACAACTCCTTGTTGTGGGACAGTGTGCAGTCCTTGTCTGGTGACCCCACTTCCCGGTCTGCAAAATGGGATCCTGAGACCTGCCCCTCTTAGGGCTGGGAGGACCCGACCAGCAAAGCCCACACGGCCTCAGGGCCAGGCAGGTCCCAGAGTAAAGGACGTGCCAGCGTAATTGTTGCCCTGGGTGTTGTTACTGATATTACTGAGAGCTGCTATTTCCCTTTCTCCACTGCCACCTCCACGAAGACAGCACACATTTGCTTAAGAAATAGCAGCTAGAGCTTGGGCTGAACTGTGAAACATAGAAAGTGTGCTATATCAATCAGAGAACACTTTTCCCTGGCACCAGTGATTTCTCGGAGAACTGTGAGCCCAGGCATCAGCTGTGATTCCATGAGTGATGGAGGGCCAAGAAGCAGAATGACACCAAGGGACCTTTTGTAAACACCCGCAGGAGCTCTCTGCCTCCATGACAAGAAAATAAAGACACAAACTCTTCTCTGAAATTAGGGAAAAGGAAACAGAGAAAGTAGATGAATGCTTTAAGGAAATTTTTGAGGATAGAAAACTAAAAAACTATTAATTTAAAAATAAATTAAGTAAACAAGCTCTAAATAATGGCATCTTTTCCCCAAACTGTCATAGAAGAAAAGCTAATGTGTTATTTTAAAGGATGACTCTCAGATGACACTTAAAATTCCATTTATATTCTAGTGATTAAACAAAGCGATTTATTAGAGTTTTACGGAGGCATTTTCTCCCTGTGTCTTACAACACAGACCACATCAAAAGCACCCATTTACTGCCATTATTTCAATATTGATTTTATTTTATGATCTTGATTTGTGATTTATAACTTTGTTTTTCTTGAGATTCCTGTCTTCATGTTGTTGGACCTGTGTGTAAAGCAGGAAGCAGCTCCCTCCCTTGGATGTACTAAAATAGTTACCGCTTCACATCCGTGATGCTCCTGGTTACCTTCCTGCCCCTGACACAAGCCATGCCGAGGTGGGGAGGGGTCCGGCCCACACAAGCAGGGAGGGAAGCCTGTGGTCTCTACACTGGCAGAGGAAAGGGGTACGGACGCAGGCACCTGTCCCAAGAGGGAAGAAGGCAGATTCGGGATGGAATTAGCAAGACATGCTCCCCGACTGATTGTTACTTTCAAGAAAGCAGCCAGCCACACTGCCAGCTTTGATAATTGACTTTATTCTAGCATTGATGGATAAATTGATTGATTGATAGATGTCAGACAGAGGCATGACTGAGGTGGGACCAGGTTTGTGCAGAAAGAATGATCGGCTTTACTGATTCAGTAAAATTCATAGTTTCAATAAGCCACAAACACACACCCCCCAAGCACTAAACACACAGGCACACACACGCATGCACATGTACATGGGTACACACACACACATACACACGATACTTTCAGGAAGAGCTGAGTTCATGATTCCAAAGCTGGAGGAGTGTCTCAGATGTTTCCTTCTGAGACCTTGGATGACTGGCGTGGGTGCCGGGGCATGGGGGCAGCTGCTGGCCCATCAGAGACAGGCCTGCCCATCAGGAACTTATATAGAAACCACAATGTGGCCAGGCTGGATGTGCTGTCTTTGCCTTAATCCCCAGCTTCATGTGCCCCAGATTCTACTGTGACCAGGACTGGCCTCTCATACAGCACTCAACCGAGCCCAGTGTCCCCAGCTGCGTCCAGGGTCACCAAAGTCCCTGCTCTCCTCTGTGCAGGGAAACACTCAGGCCCCGCAGGTGCCAATCTCTTCAGGAATAGTCAGGAATAGCGCAGGCACCTGCTCTGGAGCCTCAGCCTTGAGTGGTCCATGGAGAGGAGGCGGTGCTGGCCTGCACACCATTCCCTCCTTCCGGAAGCCGATTGCTGGGAGGCTCCACCTCAGCCTGCTATCCAGAACCATGCTCCACCCAGCAGTCCCCACGTGCCTTAGAACAAGGTCAAGAGAGGTATTCATGCCCAGGCCATGGTGAAAACCCGTCTGCTTGTTCTCTTTAGTAATTTCAATTATTTTATTTTTTTGTGAAAATTACACATGTGCATTAGGAAATTTTTTTTTAGTACAGAAAGCAACACTATCACCCCAATCTCATCCCCCAACAGGAACCTGCCTTCATACAAGGAAACAACCCCAGACGGCCTCCGCCAGCCGGGTGGGAGGTCAGCGGGAGGAACAGCAGGGAGGGCGGGAAGTCCTTCTACTCATGCTTTTAATTAGATGATTTATTTTAAATTATATTTAATATGAAAAATAAAGTAAAACAAAGGGAATGATCAATCTTCATTTCTTTACCATGGAAAAGTTCATTTCTAAAGATCTTTTTAAGGGAAAAAAATAGAAACATTGAGAGTTTGATAATGAGGGTGTATGAGTGAGTGCGAGTGCGCCTGTGTTCTTATTTTATTTTTTATTTTTATTTTTATTTTTATTTTATTTTGAGACAGTCTCACTCTGTTGCCCAGGCTGGAGTGCAGTGGCACAATCTCGGCTCACTGCAACCTTTGCCTCCCAGGCTCAAGCAATTCTCCTGCTTCAGCCTCCCGAGTAGCTGGGATTACAGGTGCCCGCCACCACGCCCGGCTAATTTTTGTATTTTTAGTAGAGACAGGGTTTCACCACGTTGGCTAGACTGGTCTTGAACTCCTGATCTCAAATGATCCACCCGCCTCTGCCTCCCATAGTGCTGGGATTACAGGCGTGAGCCACCACGCCCGGCCCCGGCCTTCCTTTAATTCAGCCTGGAAGCTTGGCACAGGGTGGGTCCTCAATATCCCTTCTTCCTCTGCTGCAATCCTACAGTGGTGGACCAGGGTTTTTCTTCATAATAATTTTTTGTCTTAACTTTTCCTCTGGTTGACCATTCACTTCCAGGTCACGTCTCTCCACATGTGGGGAAGTCTTGGGATATACTTCCCAAGGATATCCTTCTTTTCCTGGAGCTGATGCTCCTTCTTTTCCTGGAACCCCTTCCACTCGGTGGAGCAAGATGGAAAAGCCCTTGGGGAATCTGAATGTGTTTCTTTTCAGGAGCGGCAATGATTTTCAGAGTTCATATGATGACTTTGTGTGCCCTCTTTTATCTTGTGGAGTTGCTAGATTTTTTAATACATTAAAGAATACACATCTATTTAAATTATACCCAACACTTCACTGTTTCATTTTTGAAACAGTTTGAAACTCTCATATCCATGCCTAAATCTTTGTGAGAACTGAGTGGGGGGAAGGTGCAGAATGCTGCTGCATCTCCCTCCAGCTGCCCCTCTCTGTCCCATCATCCGAGCGCCTTCCCCAGAGGAGCTTTGCTCGCCGTCCTGCCGCTAAGACACTCCCTGCTTCCCCTTGCCTTCAAGCTGAAGTTCAAATTCTTTAGCCAGACATCCAGGTCCTTTAAATCAGCAACAACCACTTCTCCCACTCCAGCCCTAAAATTAAGTTGTAAGTGCCTGGCACTTCCATGCCAATGTATTTAAGTTTTCCCTTTTTTGTTGCCAGGAATTGTGTTCATCCCACTGTGCAGTGCAGTGTGATGTGGTGGAAAGACTGCCCGGAGGTTGGAGAGGCTGCCCGGAGGTTGGAGAGGCTGCCCGGAGGTTGGAGAGGCTGCCCGGAGGGTGAAGAGGCTGCCTGGAGGGTGGAGAGGCTGCCGGGAGGGTGGAGAGACTGCCCGGAGGGTGGAGAAGCTGCCCAGAGGGTGGGGAGGCTGCCCGGAGGGTGGAGAGGCTACCCGGAGGGTGGAGAGGCCGCCCGGAGGGTGGAGAAGCCGCCCAGAGGGTGGAGAAGCCGCCCAGAGGGTGGAGAGGCTGCCCAGAGGGTAGGGAGGCTGCCCAGAGGGTGGGGAGGCTGCCCAGAGGGTAGGGAGGCTGGGGTTCAGGATACTGACTCCAGCAATTACTGGCTGTGTCCTTGGTCAATTTACTCATCTGCAGAGCACCTTCCAGGCAGAACACGTGGGAGGAATAGATGACACAATAGTCTTTAAACACCCGGCAAGGGTAGGTGAGAAGAGAGTACAGAATCCTGTCCTCACGCTACCCAAGTCTACGAAGGCGTCCTGCCCCTTCCCCATCATGATCATGTGTTTTCCATGCACGGAGTTTGCACCATCTCTCCACCCACCCCCTTGCCTGGGCAGCTTTGAGTACCCACTCCTCGACCCCCAGTTTATCCATCTGCTTCCATTCCACTAAACTCCCTGAAGGATGGAGGGGACAGTGGCTTGCCCCAAGCACCACACCTGAAGCTATGATCTTCAGGAGACAAAGAGGACACTAGAGCCACCATTCACAGGCTGTCTCCCAGGCCCTCCTTGCACAGGATGTACAGGCTTCCAGCCCCCATTCCAACCACAAGCAACCAAGGCTCAGAGACACCAGCTAAGACACAGAAAGTCACTCAGATAATACCAGGAGGGTTATGATGCCTGTGCATTTCTGATATGAGAGTGATGCCACTGTATAGCCAGTCTCCTCCACTGGGTCTAAGATAAGAGCCAGGATGGAGATTCTCATCTGCAGAGAATCCTCTGTACAGCTTCTTGTCAGGACAGGCTTGGGGAACATAGACCTTCATTTGGAGATGGTGGAAGAGTCGGTGTCGGTGTCTCCGTGCAGAGAGGGCTTCATGGGTAGAGATGTGGGCATGGAGCTGATTCATCCAGACTTGGGGCTCTGATGTTCACTTGTTGGTCAAGTTCTTACCTTTCATAAGCCTCAGGGGTTTTTTTTTCTATAACATGTGTTTAATAACAAGAGTCATTACTTCCCCATAAGTTTATTGGGAGTATCAACCCAGTTAATCTATGAGAACAACCATACAGGGCATGCAGCACTCAATAACTTTTGCAAGGATAGGTGAATTTGTGGATGGATGGGGGAGGGGACAACAGGTGAGTATATGGATGGGTGAATGGATGGATAGATGAATGGATGGAGGGTGAGACAGACAGGTGGATGGATGGAGGGTAGAAGGGATGGATGGATGAATGGATGGATGGATGATGGAGGGTGGGAGGGATGGATGGATGGATGATGGATGATGGATGGTGGGAGGGACATTGGATGGATGGATGGATGGATGGATGGATGGATGCTGGGAGAGACAGATAGATGGATGATGAAAGGTGGGAGGGATGGATGGATGGAGGATGGGAGGGACAGATGGATGGATGGATGGATGGATGGATGGTGGGAGAGACGGATGGATGAATGGATGATGAAAGGTGGGAGGGATGGATGGATGGATAGATGATAGAGGGCGGGAGGTACAGATGGATGGATGAATGGATGATTGGGGGTAGGAAGGAAAGATGGATGGATGGATGGATGGATGGTGGGAGAGATGGATGGATGGCTGATGAAAAGTGGGAGGGATGGATGGATAGATGATGGAGGGCAGGAGGGATGAATGGATGAATGGATGATGGAGGGTAGGAAGGACAGATGGATGAATGATGGAGGGTGGGAGGGAAGGATGGATGGATGGATGGATGATGGAGGATGGGAGGGACAGATAGATGGAGAGACACTTATGGGCAGGCCGTATGTTAAGCAATGAGAAAACAGCAATGTTTGAAAACTTATGTGATCTCCAACCTCACGGAGTTTACACTATGGTGGGATAAACTGGAATTATTCAAATACACAAGAACAAGTGTGAAATTGCAACTGCAGCATGCTTTGTTCAGGAGAGAAACTCGGTTCTATGAGGCTCCCTACCTGGGCATTTGACCCCTAGCTATCACCTCCATGACCCCTGCCTGACCTCAGCTGAGACACCAGAAAAGGCTTCTGTGACAAGGTGACTTTAAAAGCTGAAGGCTGTGTGAACAAAGAGGGGATGTGAAAACATTGGTGGTTCAGGACGGGTTTCCTCAGAGTCCTGTTGGATGCGGACCCGGGGGCTGGAGTGGACAGAGCAAGGTGCTGGTGGCAGGTGACTCAATCTTCAGAAAGATGGCCCCGGGCACGGAACTGGCCAACCTTGGTGCTAGACTGACTTTGGAGAGGGGAAGGATTTGGGAAGGGCCAGGGATGGCCTGGGGTTTCTGACATCATCTGCAGGATGGTGGTGGTGCTGTTCCCAGATAGAGCAGAGGGTCTGAGCTGGGTGAGGTGGAGCCAGGGCCGGGTGCTGTGACAGGTGGATGGACAGAGAGAGAGATGGAGCTCAGGGATGGGTAGGAGCCGGGGTGGGAAGGTCGGAGCTGAGTGTGGAGCTCAGGGATGGGTAGGAGCCGGGGTGGGAAGGTCGGAGCTGAGCATGGAGCACAGGGATGGGTAGGAGCCGGGGTGGGAAGCTTAGAGCTGAGCATGGAGCTCAGGGATGGGTAGGAGCCGGGGTGGGAAGCTCGGAGCTGAGCGTGGAGCTCAGGGATGGGAAGGAGCCGGGGTGGGAAGCTCAGAGCTGAGCATGGAGCTCAGGGATGGGTAGGAGCCGGGGTGGGAAGCTCAGAGCTGAGCATGGAGCTCAGGGATGGGTAGGAGCCGAGGTGGGAAGCTCGGAGCTGAGCATGGAGCACAGGGATGGGTAGGAGCCGGGGTGGGAAGCTAAGAGCTGAGCGTGGAGCTCAGGGATGGGTAGGAGCCGGGGTGGGAAGCTTGGAGCTGAGCATGGAGCTCAGGGATGGGTAGGAGCCGGGGTGGGAAGGTCGGAGCTGAGCGTGGAGCTCAGGGATGGGTAGGAGCCGGGGTGGGAAGGTCGGAGCTGAGCGTGGAGCTCAGGGATGGGTAGGAGCCGGGGTGGGAAGGTCGGAGCTGAGCGTGGAGCTCAGGGATGGGTAGGAGCCGGGGTGGGAAGGTCGGAGCTGAGCGTGGAGCTCAGGGATGGGTAGGAGCCGGGGTGGGAAGGTCGGAGCTGAGCGTGGAGCTCAGGGATGGGTAGGAGCCGGGGTGGGGAGCTCGGAGCTGAGCATGGAGCTAGGGATGGGTAGGAGCCGGGGTGGGAAGGTCGGAGCTGAGCGTGGAGCTCAGGGATGGGTAGGAGCTGGGGTGGGGAGCTCGGAGCTGAGCATGGAGCTAGGGATGGGTAGGAGCCGGGGTGGGAAGGTCGGAGCTGTCTACACGGGTCCCAAAAGGCCACAGGTACAAATGGCACCACGCAGATGGGGCATGGGGGTGGCACAAAGAAAGAGGGCACCTTGTTCTTGAGCAGATCCATCACCCTGTGGCCAGAGAGAGGATGAGCCCACAGGACAGAAGGCACAGCTAGAGAGGACGAGGACAGCCCAACGTGGCCACTGGGTGTCAAAGGCCAGGCAGCGGAGGCGGAAGGCAGCGCGGGCATGGAAAGCCTGGCCAGAGGGAGGAGAGAGGAAAACTCACCACTGTAGGAAGAGGCAGGAAGGACGGAATGCTCAGTCACTGCTGTTCTCAGACACACTCACACAGCAGGCCTGAGGCCATCTTGCAAACCACATTCATGGGACCTTGTCACTGTCCCTCCTGTAGAGCTCCTGGTCTAGAGGCAGCCATAGCCCTAGGAGCAGAGTTCTGTCCTGTGCCCATAATCTCCTGCAGGGCAGTGCCAGGACCTCACAGTCCTTGGGGACATTTTTGGGACCCAATATCTGAACCTCAATCTGATGTCAGTCAATTCTCTCCAAGAGTTTGGGAGTCAAATCACACCCCAGCCCTACCCTAAGCCTCTAAGTCCACTTTCATGGAGCTGGTTCTTGGTCAGGCTCAGGACGAGGGACACGCCCAGGCACACACAAACTCGCAAAAACGCTCACACACACTTTGTTGTTTAATTCAGCCAAGCTCCTCACTTAAAAACTGTATTTCAGTTTCTTTCAAATTGATCTATTGCCAAAAATTCTTCTAACTTAACATTACAAAAATAATCATCACAAACTCCATAAATCATGAACTTATAACGATGATGGTAATCACTGATATAATGGTTGCTATATTGAGATGGATGGCATCCTAATCACTGGGGCCATCATTTGTGTCCCAGCCAATATTAAATTCTTCCTCATGCACTCAGGGGACAGGCAGCCCTGTCCAGGGCCTGAGGCCATCTCTCCAACCGGAGTCCCCCAGACAAACACCTGCTCCTGTCAAGACTATGGTGGGGTGGGCTCCCTACCAGGGCTCCTGCTGGGCCACCTGCGCCACCCTCCAACTTGAATTTCCCACTTGAGCAGCAAGCGCCCGTAAGTGTGCACTCCCACAGGCATGGTGTGCAAGGCCAAGCTGTCCCTGCTGCACGAGGCCACTGTCCGTCTGCTGCAAGCAGGGCTCCATAGAGGGGAGGTTCTGCCCTGCTACACCAGAAGAGCCACATCCTTCTCAGGGTCCCAGCTGGAGCGGGCCTCTTTCCACCTGGGCAGCAGCTAAAGAGGAAGCTGTGGGGTCACTCAGCCCTTGTGCCTGTGTGCCAGATGGACAGGTAACACAGGGTGGGGGTGTGGCAGTGTCTTGTAATATATGCATGCACTCCCTGCACATAGACACACACGCTAGGGCACAGGGCCCTTTGCAGTGAAGTCCAGGCCCTGTTCTCTTCTCCTTGTCACCAGTTTATGGCATTAATTTCAGCACTGTGTCAGAATGCCGAGGGGCTCACAAAGGCCCCACGAAGGCCCCCTGGATGAAATATCAAGGAGAGAGGGTTCCAGCACACAGTGACTGAGGCCTGGTCCAGGGTGGCGCCCTGTGAGCAGTCCCCTCGGTTGGACAGCAGCTTTGCTCTTCTGGGGCCAGCCATCACCTGTCTATAGGACATCCCCACCCATCTGCCATGGGCCAGGAAGCCCTCATCTACTCAAGCCTTTCCAGGCAGTGGCAGCCGATAGCCCAAGTCCTCAGACTGTCCCTGCTGACTCCAGCCACAGAAGAGGAATGGGCATGCCTGACTTCTCTTACAAATAAAGCGGACAGGCTCCCAATCCCACGGAAACCCTGCCCTCGTCATGAGACATGTGAATGGGGTGGCTCATGGCCATGTCTGTGAGGCTGGGTCCCTGCCCATCACCTCTCATGGTGTCTCACACCCTCAGCCCACAGTGGACCCTGCAAGGCCCTCCAGCCAATAGGCCTCAGGCCACTCCATTTTCAGCTTCATACAACAACCACATAGGGAAGTGTTGTTGTTTTTTAATGTGCTTACTTATTTATTATTTTGCTTCTCCAACAGAATAAAGGTCTCAGAGGGCAAGACCCTTTCTTCTTTGATACCTGCAGCATCTATAGCCTCTGAAACACCGGTTCCAGAGTGTGGCATAGAACAGAGTTGAGGAAGGAAGGAAGAAATGAGTGGATAAGTGGATGCTTGGATGGATGGGTAGATGAATGATGGATGGATGGATAAAAGGATGGATGGATGGATGGATGGATGGATGGATGGAGAGATGGATGAGTGAGTACATGGACAGATGAGGGGATGGATGGAAGGATGGGTTGATGGATGAATGGATAGGTAGACTGGTGGGTTGTTGGGTGGGTAGATGATGGATGGATGGATGGGTGGATGAATAACGGATAGATGGATGAATGGATGGGTGAATGCATGGATGGATGATGGGTGAATGCATGGATGGATGAATAGCTGAGTAGAGGATGAGTGGGTAGATGGATGGATGGATGGATGGGTGGGTGGGTGGATGGATGGGCGGATGAGTGGATCGATGGATGGATGGATGGATGGATGGATAGATGGATGAGTGAATGGATGTGTAGATGGATGAATAGATGGATGGATGGATGGATGGATGGATAGCTGGTTCTCTTTTGTGCAGAGAACTATGGCATCTTTCCCCCGGAGGATCTTGTAGGGAGCAGAATATGGGGCCTTTGCCCCAGCCAAGTCCACTCCCACATTGTTCCCCCTTCCACATTTGATCTCTAAGTTTCCCACTCACCAGAGTGGTCTTTCATGAAGACCTGCTTCTCATTTCACTCGCCCACAGACCACTTCTCAGGCTCTGACTCACAACCAACCAAGCTCACCCTCCATGCAAAGGCTCAAAGCTTTGAATGAGCTGATGCTTCCTTTCTCACTCGTCTCACCTCCTGCTGCTCCCCCTTTGCTGCCATTGCTGGTGGTCCCTGGGTTCTTGGTGGTTCCTCCCTGTCGAATGCATTTCCCTTCCTCTTCACCTGCTGCCTATCCATCCTTCAGCTCCCAGATTAAGCAATGCGAGTGGAAAGGCACAATTTAAAAACCCAACACGCACAGGCTCAAAGGTATGCACAAACACGTTTGGTCCCGAGATGGCTCTTGCAACCTTTGCTGTGGCAAGAGGGGCTCCTGGTGACCAGGGCAGCAGAACCACTTCTTGGAAGTGATAGAGGGATGTGCCAAGTGCTCCCTGATCCCTTCTGCTCCTCGGTGGCTCCTCACCTCAAGCTCCTCTTGCCTCTGCTCCTGCAGGTGCTGTGGCTGAACCTGCCATGGCAGAGGGCAGCCCCAGTCTCCTGCTCTCCACCACCCTCCCCACCCCCAAGTGGCAAAATCCTACCCCCACTTTGGTAGTGAGGGAGACCCAAAGCAGTCCATGATTCTGTTGGAGTAAAAAGGGGACTGCCAGCCCACACAGCCCTGCCAGCTCAGCTCAGCCTCTGTGTCCCTCCCTCCATGCACTCTCATGTCTGTGTCTCTGTTCAGGGATTCACTTTTCTCCACTGCACCTGCTTTTCTCCATGAGACCATATTCATGCTTTCCAGTCTCTGGCCAGGGAGAGGCCAGGGAGCCTCACTCTCTAGGAAGGGGTCCAGCTGGCCAGGCTTGAGCCACCTGTCTTCTTGTTGCCCAGAGGGGCCGTGTGCTATCAGAGGAGGAGAGGCCAAGCACAGTGGGGTGACTCGGCTATGGTCCCGATGGGCAGCTGTCCACGTTCCCCGCTACTGGGCTGTGTCATATGTCTGTACTGGCTAGTTAACAGCTGGGCAGGGTCACTCTGAGCAGCCTGTCCCCTTTCTTTCAGAGCGGATCCAGGTCCTGGGTTATGTGGGCCCCATGCCCATCCCCAGCAGGCCCAGCTCAAGCTGGAAGAGAGACTCCTCCGTGCTCACACAGCAGGGGTGAGAACACGGGGGCTTGATGAGACCCAAACCAATGAGCCTCGCCTCCCTTTGGCACTTGTATTAGTCCCTTTCATACTGCTATAAAGAACCGCCCAAGACTGAATCATTTATAAAGGAAAGAGGTTTAAAGGACCCACAGTTCAGCATGGCTGGGGAGGCCTCAGGAAACTTACAATCATGGTGGAAGGCGAAGGGGAAGCAAGCACCTTCTTCACAAGGATGCAGGAAGGAGAAGTGCTAAGTGAAGGGGGAAGAGCCCCTTACGAAACCATCAGATCTCATGAGAACTCACTCACTATCATGAGAACAGCATGGGGGAAACCATCCCTAGGATTCAGTTCCCTCTACCTGGTCTCTCCCTTGACATGTGGAGATTACGGGGATTGCAGTTCACTATGAGATTTGGGTGAGATAGGAAACCAACCATATCAGAGACTTGGCTGCCCAAGTCTCTGGCTAAAGTCACGGAAACTCCTTGGGCTTCAGAGGACGACTCCTGCTTTCAGTGAACTCATCTGAGGAAGCGGCTGGCCAGCAGGATCTAGAGTTGCTTGGACAGGGGTGGGAGAGGAAGGGGTGTTTTTAAATATGAGGGATGCGTTGAAGGACCACAAACCCACACTCAGGGAACGCCAGGGCCCCTCAACTTCCTTCTTAGAGATGCTTGAATTCCTGCCAGCCTGTTCTGAGTCCCAGGACCCCTTGAGCCCCAGGACCCCTATCCCTCCCACTGTATCCTGGGGGCTCTGGTCTTCAGCTTCTTGGGCTGTGCTAGGGGAGGATCTGCAGATGGAGCTGGGGGATCGTTCCAGGGAGGAGAGGGGACCCTCTGGCCTTCCACAGTGAGGGTTTGTCCTATTCCTCAAAGCTCCCTCAAAGGATGCGTCAAGTCACCTGCCTGGCAGACAAGAGGGATTCTGCCCCAGGCAGGGGACAGGGTGTGGCTTTTCCATCTCTCTCTCCCCATGCTGTTCCTGTAGGCAGGAGGTGGGTTAGGGGTGGGCCCAGTGGGCTGTGAATAGTTGCAGGGGGGCTATCAGCACCCTCTGAGGGGACGGGTCTTTAGTCGTCTCAGTCAGGAGGGTCTGAGGAAGCTTTGAGGCTAAACCACCCTCTGATCACTGGCGCAGGCCCAGGCCTGCTCCTGCCCGCCATTCCAGAAAAGTAACAATAGTGAGGTGCATGGATTTCTGTTGAAAGGAACATTAACATTTATCGACTCGAGAGGTTTCTATCGATTCCCGTGGAAGCAAGGTCAGCGTGCACCTGCGGAAGGAACGTCAGCCCCTTTCCTGAGGTGAGGAGTCAATATTTGCTCTTTCCTGGCTGTCACTCAGCGGCCAGGCCACCACTGTCCATTCTCAAGGTTAACCCAGTCTGCAGCTGCGGAGGGACCCAAGGACAGAGGGAGAAGACCACAGCCACAGCCACAGCCACAGCCACAGCCGGGAGCTGTGCGTCTCCAGGATGCCCAGGAGAAAGCCAGGGACAGACCACAGATCCGGCGCTGGGACGGGCCCTCTGCTCCTGCGGACACCCATGCACCGAGATTAAACACGCAGTAGCTCCAGGCCCTGCCAGACTTTCGTCCCTAACTCAAGGGGTGCCTCTGGTGCACACCTCACACCTGCCCTGGTTCCTTGCTTCCCTTGGCCAATAACAGATGAGGCCCGAGCCTGTCTCAGCAGAGCAGGGAAGGAGCTCAGTGCCCCGTCAGACTCTGCAGGTGTCTGTTCCGTTTCCCACCTCCTGAAGCCATGTGCCCCCACAATCTCACACAAAGCTGGGAGGCACTTGGGGAGAGCACCATGATGACAACCTCGGGACCCTTCTGGCTCCTGTGTCTCAGTAAGATGCAGGGAGCTGATACCTCCATGTCGGAGCGGACAGGTGCTGAGGACCAAAGATCTGAGATGGAAACGGTGTCCACCTGGGCTCCAGAACCCATTTTCTAGCATGCCCGTGGGGCCTGGTGTCCACAGATACCTCGGTGAGCTCAGAATGACACTGTGGTCATTTTCTGGAGCAGTGATGCTCTCAACTGAGATCTCTGGACCTGAAACCCTCCCCTGGGCTGGTCCATACTTCACGGTGGCTACGCGAGATGGCTGCACAGAGTCCCATCAACTAAACACTCACCTGGGCTGGTCCATACTTCACGGTGGCCACGTGAGATGGCTGCACGGAGTCCCATCAACTAAACGCTCCCCTGGACTGGTCCATACTTCACAGTGGCCACGCATGAGAGCTGCATGGAGTCCCATCAACTAAACCCTCCCCTGGGCTGGTCCATACTTCACGGTGGCCACGCGAGATGGCTGCACAGAGTCCCATCAATTAAACACTCACCTGGGCTGGTCCATACTTCACGGTGGCCACGCATGAGAGCTGCATGGAGTCCCATCAACTAAACCCTCCCCTGGGCTTGTCCATACTTCACAGTGGCCACGCATGAGAGCTGCACGGAGTCCCATCAATTAAACCCTCCCCTGGGCTTGTCCATACTTCACGGTGGCCACGCATGAGAGCTGCACGGAGTCCCATCAACTAAACCCTCCCCTGGGCTTGTCCATACTTCACGGTGGCCACGCATGAGAGCTGCACGGAGTCCCATCAACTAAACCCTCCCCTGGGCTTGTCCATACTTCACGGTGGCCACGCATGAGAGCTGCACGGAGTCCCATCAATTAAACCCTCCCCTGGGCTGGTCCATACTTCACGGTGGCCACGCATGAGAGCTGCATGGAGTCCCATCAAATAAACCCTCCCCTGGGCTTGTCCATACTTCACGGTGGCCACGCGAGATGGCTGCACGGAGTCCCATCAACTAAACCCTCCCCTGGGCTTGTCCATACTTCACGGTGGCCACGCATGAGAGCTGCATGGAGTCCCATCAACTAAACCCTCCCCTGGGCTTGTCCATACTTCACGGTGGCCACGCGAGATGGCTGCATGGAGTCCCATCAACTAAACCCTCCCCTGGGCTTGTCCATACTTCACGGTGGCCACGCATGAGAGCTGCACGGAGTCCCATCAATTAAACCCTCCCCTGGGCTTGTCCATACTTCACGGTGGCCACACGAGATGGCTGCACGGAGTCCCATCAACTAAACCCTCCCCTGGACTGGTCCATACTTCACGGTGGCCACGCGAGATGGCTGCACGGAGTCCCATCAACTAAACCCTCCCCTGGACTGGTCCATACTTCACGGTGGCCATGCATGACAGCTGCACGGAGTCCCATCAATTAAACCCTCCCCTGGGCTGGTCCATACTTCACGGTGGCCACGCGAGATGGCTGCACGGAGTCCCATCAACTCACCAACTGGGCTTCTTGTTGTCATTTTCCTCCTGCAGCAGAGCCTGCACCTTTCCACAGAGAGATCTGTGTCTCTTTCTTCATGGAACAGGTCCATGATAGCCCTGCCAGGGCCACCAGCCGCTGACCTCCTGTAAGTCCTCCTGCTTAGAGCTTGTCCATCTTCACAAAACTGGAATCTGTTAGAGTACCCATGTGTCATTCTACCATTGAGCGCTGTCCCTTCTTGGTGCACTCGAGGCGTAGCTGAGCCAGGCTTCCTCTTTAGCTGTCTGCTGCGAGGCAGTGGGGGGCGCTGGCTGGGCCTCAGCCACCTTCTCCTGTCTGCAAGGTGGGAGCCCTGGGAGAGCAGGGATGTGCGAAGATCTCTGGAGCCCAGGGAGCCGCCAGCCCTCTGTCTGCAGCTGAGGATTCCTGGCGGTGCCCTCTTGGGAGGTTTGGAGGGTGACTAGAGAGAAAGCAGGAAAAACGACCAATCAGTCACCTGGTGCACAGAGCCCAGAACACCCTCTCTCCTCCCTTTTCCATCTAAAGAGAAGAAAGAATGGGATGGATGTAGAAACCCCAAGGGGGCTCTGGGACCCCCTGCCCCTTCCCTCCCAGGTGGGCCTCTCAGGTGCCTCTCGCCCAGGGTGGAGCTCTGGAAGCAGATGAGGATCCCCTGTGGGGACAGCTCCTGTGTGGCAGGTCTCCCTGGACAGTGGAGGCCCTATGGTGCCTGCGATGGCCCCCGCCCCCTGGCTCCTCGGGTGCTCCCCGCGAGTCTCCTCTGCAGCTCCTCCTCACCTCCCTCCTCCTCGGGTGGTCCTGGCCAGTCTCCTCTGTGACTCCTCCTCACCTCCCTCCTCCTCACCTCCCTCCTCCTCACCTCCTTCCTCACCTCCCTCCTCCTCAACTCCCTCCTCCTCAAGTGCTCCTGGCCAGTCTCCTCTACAGCTCCTCCTCACCTCCCTCCTCCTCACCTCCCTCCTCTTCACCTCCCTCCTCACCTCCCTCCTCTTCACCTCCATCCTCACCTCCCTCCTGTTCACCTCCCTCCTCACCTCCCTCCTCTTCACCTCCCTCCTCACCTCCCTCCTCTTCACCTCCCTCCTCACCTCCCTCCTCCTCACCTCCCTCCTCACCTCCCTCCTCTTCACCTCCCTCCTCACCTCCCTCCTCTTCACCTCCCTCCTCACCTTCCTCCTCTTCACCTCCCTCCTCACTTCCCTCCTCCTCACCTCCCTCCTCACCTCCCTCCTCTTCACCTCCCTCCTCACCTCCCTCCTCTTCACCTCCCTCCTCACCTCCCTCCTCCTCACCTCCCTCCTCACCTCCCTCCTCCTCACCTCCCTCCTCACCTCCCTCCTCACCTCCCTCCTCCTCACCTCCCTCCTCACCTCCCTCCTCCTCACCTCCCTCCTCACCTCCCTCCTCCTCACCTCCCTCTTCACCTCCCTCCTCACCTCCCTCCTCCTCACCTCCCTCCTCCTCACCTCCCTCCTCCCCACCTCCCTCCTCCCCTCCCTCCTCCTCGGGTGCTCCCGGCCAGTCTCCTCTGCGGCTCCTCCTCACCTCCCTCCTTTGCACACAGCTGGGCTCTCTGAGGCGCCTTTCCCTGCCCACGACTCCCTGAGTGGCTTTGAGCTTCCCTGTGGCTTTAAGCACCACTCATGCCCCTGACTCCCAGAGGTGCCTGTGGAGTCCACACCCTCCCCAGAGCCCAGGCAGCTGACAGGACTGTCTGCTCTGAAGGTGCTGTCGCCGTGGCTACAGCTCCTCTCATCTCCCACCTCTGATTTTCCCTTCGTCCATCTTCCCTGTCCCAGTAATGGCACTGCCGCCCACAGCTGCTCCTGCTACTGACCAGGAGCCAGTGTCCCTCCTCAGGCTCACCCCAAGGCCACTGTTTCCTCTTCTCTATCCTCTCTCTCCCTCCCCACTGTCTTCCTCTCTCCCTTTATCTCTCTATTTCTCTCTGTCCTTCTCTCCCCTTTCTCCCTTTCTGTCCCCACCTCTTTTTCTCTGGCTCTCTCCCTCTCTCCCTGTATCCATTTCCCTCTGCCCTTTCTCCCTCTCTACCTGCTTTCTCCATCCCTGTCTCCCTCTGTCCCTTTCTTTCTCTCTCTGCCCTTTCTTCCTCTCTCCCCACTTTCTCCCTCTCTCTCCCCATCTCCCTTTCACTCTGTCCCCACCCCACTGAGCACTCTCCGCTCTCCAGTCCCCACTCCTCTCGCACACACCCATCTGCCCTCCCAGCTCCCTCTCTCTGCACACTCCTCAGGACTTTTAGACGCGAGTGTCATCTAACCACTCTGAGGTCCTAGACACATTCTCACTGAAAGCAACTGCATGTCACCTCATTGCACTGTTGCTCTGGGCACAAAATCCAGACTCATCAATCTGCCTCATGGGGACAGCTGCTCAGCCCAGCCCCGGACAGCCTGGAGGCCCAGGTTTCACAGCCAGCACTTCCCAGGGACTGAGGGAGGCCAGCAGCTCTGCCAAGGGCATGCATTTCTGGAAGGGAGTGGAGCCCACTGGTCACTCAGGTCTGCCACCAATGGAATCAGTGCATACACCACAGCCTGCTAATGTCAGCCTTGAAACAAAACTCCCTGGAAAAAAACACAGAAATGCCTGCACAGGCCTGCTCCTGCGAGGGACCTGCCACCTCCCAGAGATGGCCGTGAGCAGTGGCATCCAAGGGCGGAGTCAGCACGCAGAGGCCTTCCCCGCTGCCTCCAGCTCCCGTGAGTTCATTAGAGGCTCATGGACTGGATTAGCTGGTCAGCTCCCTGGTGTGTTTGTCTGTTTGTTTATTTTAAGTCTATCTTATTTTAAGTCTACCTTTTTTTTTTTTTTTTTGAGATGGAGTCTCGCTGTTGTTGCCCAGGCTGGAGTGCAATGGCACGATCTCAGCTCACTGCAACCTCCGCCGCCTTCCGGGTTCCAGCAATTCTCCTGCCTCCACCTCCTGAGTAGCTGAGATCACAGGCACCCACCACCATGCCCAGCTAATTTTTGTATTTTTAGTAGAGACAGGGTTTCACCGTGTTGGCCAGGCCGGTCTCAAACTCCTGACCTCAGGTGATTGGCCCATCTCAGCCTCCCAAAGTGCTGGAATTACAGGCATGAGCCACCGTGCCTGGCCAAGTCTATCTTTTAGAACAGTTTTAGGTTCAGAACAGCAAAACTGAGCAAAGGTACAGAGATATTCCATGTAGCCCCTGGCCCCGCAAATGCACAGACTCCCCCATTATCGACACGTCCCATGAGAAGGTGTATTTGGTAGAACTGATGAGCAAACATCCATGCATCATTATGGCCCAACGCACCTGGCTCACAGTAGGGTCACTCTCTGCCTGAGTGTCACAGTAGGGCTCACTGTCGCGGTGATGTGGGCTTTGACAAGGTGCGTGGACTGAATCCAGCACTGCAGCCTCATCCGGGGCCCCCAGACCCTCTGTGCTGCCCCTCTTCATCCCTCCCTCCCCACCAGCACTTAGTAACTATTGATTTCCATACTGGCCCCATAGTTTTGCCTTTTCCAGCATGTCATGCACAGCAGATCTTCAAACAACATCATTTTGTCCAACGCTGTCTTGTTATCATGTTGATGAGAAAAAGAACATTGATTCCCTGTCATCTCCTCTGTGTGTGTGTGGAACTCGCATGTGAACCCATTTAGCAGCTTGGCAGAGTGGACCAGGAGATGGAAACGTTTGAAGACAGAGAAGAGGGAAAACTGGAGAAGTGAGATCCCAGAAAATAGGACAAGGACAGATTGCCAAGTGCAGGACCCAGAAGAGTGGTCCCCAGGCAGGACAGGTTTTAACACCCTATTCCACATGCAAGGGCAGGTGCTGGATGCCAGGAGAAGACGGAGCCCCAGCCATGTGTGGGTGGGTGGCCAGTGTGTAAGAGGACATCGTGGTACGGTGGGTTCCCAAATACTTGTGGACAGAAGGAGGACAGAGAGGGAGGGAGAGGGGAAGGAGGAAAGGAAGAGAGAGGCTGGAGGGAGGGAGGTTTTTGGCGCTGGGTGCTGGGGAAGGAAGTGACTCCTGCCTCAGCAGCCCCCCTCAGCCTTTGGCGAGTCGGAGGCCCCAAGCATGAAGAGTGAGTGGGACTTTCCAACGACAAGGGCGGGTCAGGGAACCCAGGCCGCAGGACAGCAGGGCCAGGGGCATGGAGGCCTAGGGTGGCAGCTCCTCCTCCTAGCACGCGGGAGCCCTGGAGGTCTCCACACTGGGCGATGGGACAGGAAGACGGGATGGGGAAGGCCGCTCCATATCTCTAAGGAGAAGAGGCAGAAGCAACAGACTGAGGACAGTGAGGCCAGGTGTCCAAGGGGTCCGGGCTCCCCGGCGCTAACGTCCACCCCGATGAAGCACCCACCAGCGGGGCTGCCCTGCCCTCAACCTGCTCACTGAAGGGGAACCCTCGAACCTCTCGGGGTTCTCCCAGCAGGAGGGAGGGCGACTGCTCCCCACCTCGCCACCCGGGAAGAGCTGTCGCCATGGAAACCTCCCTGTTGTCTGACTGAATTTCAGAACAGGGAATATTTTAGTCAATCAAGAAATTCAATTAGCTGAATGACATTTATTAATGCACCGCTATGCAGCACTAATTCCTGCTTTTGGGGAGATAATTGGTGTATTTGTGAAGAAGTGCAATTCAATATTTATCAGCTGCTGGTTTTCAGCAAATGAATAATCTGTTGAAAATATTCTCCTCAGGAATGTCACTTTTACTCAAACCCGCTGACAAGTGCGTCCTGTCTGACATGCCGAGTTCACCTGGAGGTGGGGTGTGTTGAGGCGCTGTGGGGTGCAGGGCTGTGGGCTGGGCCTCTGCCTTCAGAAGAGGCTGTGCGTCCTCAATGTGAGGCCCCAGGCGGCTCCATGGCACACATTCCTGTCCCTGCACAAAGGTGCCCCCTGCCAGCAGCTGCCCCGAGGGCTCAGGCCTGGATGGTGAAGGAGCCGAGGCAGTGCCTGCTCCAGGTGTCGGCCACTTCCTCCTACCTGGCCTCAAGGCCACCAGCCCACAGGAGGACCCGCTGCTGTACCTGTTCCACACCCACATCCCACACCCTGCACCCCACACCCTGCATTCTGTACCCAAAACCCAAATCCCACATTCTGTACCCCAAACACCATGCCCCACATCCCGCACTCCACACCCCACACCCTGCCCCCCACATTCTGTACCCGAAACCCAAACCCCACGTTCTGTACCCCAAACACCACACCCCACATTCCACACCCCACACCCTGCACCCCACACCCCACACCCTGCACCCCACATTCTGTACGCCAAACCCCAAATCCCACATTCTGCACCCCAAACCTCACACCCCACATCCCACACCTCACACCGCACACCCTGCCCCCCACATTCTGCACCCCACACCCTGTACCCCACACTCCACATCCTGCACCCCACATTCTGCACCCCAAACCTCCACCCCACACCCTGCCCCCCAAACCCCATACCTCTCACCTCCTGGGATTCAGCCCCTGAGCCACCCTCTGGGGAAGCCTCCAGGATCTCCTATCCCCTGGCTGGGGCTCGCTTTTATCTCAGCCCCACCTCCTGTGTTAGAATGCCCCAGCAGCCTGCCTATCCCTCCTTCCTCCGGCTCCTCAAAGGCAGGACCACGTCACTGTCCAGGAATCCCCACCATGCAGCCAGCCAGCGGGCTCACACTTCCTCTTTAATGGAAGTGCATACCGTTGGCATCCAATAAAAGATTCCAGGACTGCAGGAAGGCAAAATGGAAGCTGGAATGGGGGTGGACCTCAGTAGCCAGCGCTCTTGCTGTCCACAGCATTTGAGGCTGCAGGTGAGACTCAAGACACTCTGAGAGCCAAACATGCTTGTCACACACGGAGATCAGAGTAAGAAAAGGAAAACGCGAGGCTAGGAAGCCAGGGCCCAGGAGCTTCCAGGGAGGTGGGGGAGCACGTGCCCGTGGAACGAAGGGGCGACGGGCCTTTTGCCTTGGGCTGGGGTGTTTGAGAGCAGAGAGGTGGGGCAGTTGGGGACTGCAGGTGTCGGGCCCCTGTGGGAGACGGGGGCATGGCGGCCAGATGCACCTGAACCTCAGCTTCCTTCTGGCCAGGTGGGGAAAGGGCAGCGCGGACAGGAAAACCACAACGTGAGCATTTCCACCTTTCTATCCTTCCTGCAAATACTAACTTTCTGTGTCATTCCCAGCTACAGGTGTCCTGTCTGTCAAGTATTAAGAGCGGCTTACATTGGGCAACCTGTGGGGCCCTCCACACGCAGTGGGGCGCACGCTTTCAAAGCCTGGCGGGGATGGAGGACGCGTGGCTCAGGCCCCCACGGTGCCACCTGGGCCCAGCTCCCAAGCCCGTTGGAAGCCACCCCCATGCCTGCAGGTGACAGCAGAGGGCGCAGCCCACACCAGGGCATTTTCCTCAAGACCCTCCTGTGCAAAGACAAGACAGGGAAAGGCAAGAAAACACGGGTTTGGAGATTATCTACTTCTATTTAAGAAAAAAAAAAACGTATTTTAGCATAATCCTCTGGTAAGCACTAAACAGGCACCATTCGCAGAAGCTTGGGTTCTGTTCAGAGGAGTGGATGGAGCTGGAACCAGGATCGAGGTCTGTGGAATGAAAGGTGCCATCCTGCAGCGTGGAGCACCCCATGCCTGCCCCCGCAGGGCAGCTCTGATGCAGGTACAAGTTAGGGGAGGTGCTCCAGCAACACAGCCCCTTCTGTGTGTGGTGGCGGGAGTGAGAATGTGATGTGGGGTCTCACGTGGAGACGGGCGCAGGAACAGCATGGAGAGAGAGAGATGGAAAAGCCACACCCTATCCCCCACCTGGGACAGAATCCCTCTTGTCTGCCAGGCAGGTGACTTGAACCATCCTTTGAGGGAGCTTTGAGGAATAAGACAAACCCTCACTGTGGAAGGCCAGAGGATCCCCTTTCCTCCCTGGAACGATCCCCCAGCTCCATCTGCAGATCCTCCCCTAGCACAGCCCAAGAAGCTGAAGACCAGAGCCCCCAGGATACAGCGGGAGGGATAGAGGCCACTCAGGGGGTCCTGGGACTTGGAACAGCCTGGCTGGAATTCGAGCATTGCTAAGAAGGAAGTTTAGGGGCCCTGGTCTTCCTGGAGTGTGGGTTTGTGGTCCTTCAACGCATCCCTCATATTTAAAAATACCCCTTCCTCTCCCACTCCTGTCCGAGCAACTCTAGATCCTGCTGGCCAGCCGCTCCCTCAGATGAGTCACTGAAAGCAGGAGTCGTCCTCCCATCCATGCACCCCTGAAGCCCAAGGAGTTTCTGTGACTTTAGCCAGAGACTTGGGCAGCCAGAACTCCTCTAGCGCTGATATGGTTGGTTTCCTATCTCACCCAAATCTCATATTGAACTGCAATCCCCGTAATCTCCACGTGTCAAGGGAGAGACCAGGTGGAGGGAACTGAATCCTAGGGTCGGTTTCCCCCATGCTGTTCTCATGATAGTGAGTGAGTTCTCATGAGATCTGATGGTTTCGTAAGGGGCTCTTCCCCCTTCACTTAGCACTTCTCCTTCCTGCATCCTTGTGAAGACGGTGCTTGCTTCCCCTTCGCCTTCCACCATGATTGTAAGTTTCCTGAGGCCTCCCCAGCCATGCTGAACTGTGGGTCCATTAAACCTCTTTCCTTTGTAAATGATTCAGTCTTGGGCGGTTCTTTATAGCAGTATGAAAGGGACTAATACAAGTGCCAAAGGGAGGCGAGGCTCATGGGTGTAGGAGACCACGGGGAGGCCAGGGCAGGAGGGATCTGTCCCATCCATCTCCACTCACAGGCCCTGCAGCTCTGCAGGGAGCACTGGGCTCCGGGAGGAGCACATGGAGATTCAGTCTTGGGGGCCGGAGGATAAATGTGTCACTCCCCTAGACCTGGCTTTGTCCCCTTGACACTCACTCACTCACTGACCCACTCACTCACCCACACGGCTGCATTTCTTCATTCACCCAACACAGTCCAGCCTGGGGGAGCCAGGCCCCATTTCCCTGCTCAGAGCCTGCTCTGTTTCTTCCAGGGAGATGGGCCGATTCCGCGGGTCCCTGACTGCCCCGTCAGCACCTAGGCCCGGTCCCTGGCTGAAGCCCAGAGGCCAAGGTTATTTCACAGGGAAACCCCTTCTAGATGGTGAAGGGGAAAAAGAGGAAATGCTACCCAGTGGGGTGCAGGGGGAGGAGGGCGCCGAGGTGGATGAGGAGTGGAGGCCAGACTCTCTCTTCTCCCAGCTCTTGGGCCCCATGTGGGGGTATGGGCTCTGGGAAGACCCCTGAGAGGGTGTGAGAAGCTCCACGTCTCAGGTCCTGGGATGCCCCTGGCTGCCATGTCTCAGGGGCGTCCTGCGTCCTCTGTGCATGGGTGGGAGGGGCAGCTCTGCTTCAGCGGAGAAGTTTCTAGATGTAGATGTGGGAGGGGTACTGCCAATGCTTTCTGCCCAGGCATGGCCAGGATGCCCAGACACCCTCTAGTACATGGGAGGGGCCGTGGGGAACCCTGTGGTAAACCTAACCAGGGGCCGTGGGGAACCCTTGGGGAACCTGGGATTGGGGGTGGGCACTCAGGGCAGCAGCATGGGTGGGGGCAGGTTAGTGACGGTCCCCAGATGTGGGCATTGCCAAACAGCCAAGAGGAGGGGTCCTGCCTGCCGAGGCCGGTCTGCTGGAGCTGATCCCAGGCCAAGGCTGGTGATGGCTGAGGCCCTGAGACCCTAAGATCCCAGCATCTGCACAGGGCAGTCATCGTGGGTTATCCCCAGGCACCTGGCCTCCATCATGTGAGGAACAGGGAATTAGGGAAAAAAAACTAAAAGTCCAGGAATTTATGCAAAAGAAGTTGCATCGCCCAAGACAGATGGCTTGGAAGGAAGTACTGCAATACCAGCAATGAATGACTAAAATCGCCCCCCCGCTATGTGGAAGGTGGGAGCCCTCAGAGAGATTATGCTGGTGACAGAGAACAACAAAGCTCCCCCAGTGCCTAAGGCCACCCTTGACCTGTTCTTCACGTGTCCAGCCTACTCTCCCAGCTCTGCTCAGTTCTTCCAGCACAAAGCCCTGGACAAGGTAGCTCCCATGTGCCCCCACGGAGTGGACAGCTGCCCCTCACAGCTCTGGCTCTGAGCACCCCCTTCAGAAATGGCAGGGCTGAGCTTAGTGGCTGAGCTTGGTGGCTGAGCTTGGTGGCCGAGGGCGGGGACTGGCAGGGGGAGAGACGGACAGACAGTGTTGAGTGGGACCTCACATCTTCGATGCAGACCAGTGCTATGGCCCAAGTCCCTGCAACCTGTCCGAGAAGAGAAGCCAGGGAGGTAGGCAGCCCCTTCCATCCATCCACTCATTCACTGAACGCACATGTGCCCAGCGCCTGCTCTGTGCCCTCCACAGTTAGGGTGAAGGGAGTACACGGTACAGGGAGCCAAGCCCTGCCCTCAGGGAGCTCATTCTCAGGGGCAGCTGGCGGCTGAGGCCAGCGGAGGGCCCGGGAGGGGCCAACACTGTGGGGAAGGGGCCTGGCAGGGACAAGCACAGGGCCTGCTTGCCACAGATGCTGCTGGGGGTAATGCAGGTGTGTGAGGGGAAGTACCAGGAGGAACACACCTCCACCAGAGCCTGACCATGGGGTAACTCCTTTGTTTCTCTCCTGTCTCCTCATCTCTAGTGTAAACCCAGCAAGACCTGCCTCTCAGGCTGCCCAGAGACCAGGAGTGCACCTGCTGTGCTAGGAGATGACACAAGGTGACTGTGAAGCTGCCACTCTCGTGGTGTTTGCTGTCTTAGGTGACGGAGGCTGTATATGCTCCACCCTGGGGACGTAGGAGCCTGCAAGAGCCCCGTGCCTGTGCTGCAGGCATCCTGGGACGGCGCTGCATCAGGGACGTTTTGTGCCTCCTTCCGGCCCCCTCTTTCCCTTTTCTCATTCCCACCTCCTTCTCCCAGCTCAGAGGTGTGTGAGTCTCAGCCACTCCCCAAAGCAAAACCCTCATAGTTAGCCAGGGACCCAGGCAGGGGTCTGGCAAGGCCCCCTCCCACCTCTCAGACTTTTCTGTCTCCAGAGGCAGAACGTGCACGTGGGCTTCACATTGACTTTGGGGACTTGCCGTCACCCCAGGGCACTCCAGTCTGGTGGATGCTGACTCTGACCACACCTGGGAACCAGTCTACACCTGGGTCTCAGCTCGTAGTGACAGTCCCTGCCAGCCCCGAGATTTCCAGGGGCAGCACCGCCCCTGAGGTACATGGACCCCACCGCCGTCCACACAGCACACACGCACACGTGTATCCGAATCTGCGAGCAGCATATGTGCTGTGGGCACAGGTGCCGCAACCTTAGCTGACGGATTATGAAACTGAGCCTGCAGATCTGAGCCTGTCGTCCGAGATCCGTGCTCTCATTTCCTAATCCACTTCCAAAAGCCATTTTCCCATACTAAGGGCAAGACTTTCAGCCAGACACTAGGAGGATTTGAAGAGAAAGAAGCTACAGTCTTTGTCTTTTAAAGGAATCCAATCTTGAAGCCTGAATGAGGCATACGCAGAGGAACGCAGGCTACAAGACAAAATGCGATAATGCACAACCACCAGTTAGAAGACACAATGGAAGCCAAGGCCCCGATTACGACAGCAACAAAAGAGATAAAATACCTATGAATAAATTTAACAAGAAATGGGCGAGACCTGTGTGAGGACAACTTCACAACATTCATGAAAAAAACAAAAATGGAAATTCACATGGTCAGGAAAAGTTAGTATGACAGTGATGTCTATTCTTCCAAGTTAATTTGCAAATTGAATGCAATCGCCATCAAAATACTAATGTGTTGCTTTCTCTGGGATTAGTCAAGGGATTTTAACTTCAAATGGAAAAATGATTCAAAAATAGGAGAAATGAGGGGAAGGAGGGAGTGGCTAGCTCTAGCAGATATTAGTAATCCATGACTAATCAGCTGTGATCCTGGAGTACAGTCATGGCAGACAGGACAGAGGCACAGGTAGGAAGTCCAGAAACAGCTGAGTCAGGTAAGTCCTTGCTGGGAGTG
This sequence comes from Pan troglodytes, assembly GCF_028858775.2. Taxonomy (NCBI): domain Eukaryota; kingdom Metazoa; phylum Chordata; class Mammalia; order Primates; family Hominidae; genus Pan; species Pan troglodytes. The sequence continues at coordinate 50,863,771 of NC_086016.1, read as the reverse complement.
TGGCCAGGACGCGGTGGGACAGGATGGCCAAGAAAAGGCACAGCCCTGGGGACAGCCCCACCTCGTAGCCTGTGTGTGTGCACATATGTGCATGGGAGGACACGTGTGCATGTGTGTGAGGACACGTGGGAGTGTGCATGTGTGTGCATGAGGACATGTGTGTGCATGTGTGTGGACACGTGTGTGCATGTGTGTGAGGACACATGTGAGTGTGTGAGGACGTGTGTGCATGTGTCTGAGGACACTTCTGTATGTGTAGGTATGTATTGAGGACACATGTGTGTGTGTAAGGACACGTGAGTGTGAGAGGACACGTGTGTGAATGTGTGAGGACACGTATGTGTGCATGTGTGAGGACACGTGTGTACGTGTGTGAGGACACTTGTGTGTGCATGCATGTGCATGTGTGTAAGGACATGTGTGAGTGCATTTGTGAGAGGACACGTGTGTGCATGTGTGAGAGGACACGTGTGTGCATGCAGGTGCGTGTAAGGACACATGTGAGTGTGTGAGAGGACACGTGTGTGCATGTGTGTGAGGACATATATGTACATGTGTGCTATGACGTGTGTGTGCATGTGGATGCGTGTGAGGACACTTGTGAGTGTGCATGTGTGTCCACACGTGTGGGGACATGTGCATGCCAGTGTGTGCCTGTGTGCACATGCATGTACATATGTGCATGCACACGTGTGTCCCAGGCTGCCCCAAGGCTCAGACAAGCTTCCCCCACAGGAGCTGCCATTTTCCTCCAGAAACAGGATTTCCTCCCAAAAACCCAGGAATTACCGACCCCCAACCCAGCAGGAGACTCCGACAAAACGCCGCCTTCCCCCGCCCTTCCCATCTGCCGCCCCAGACCTCAAAGCAGAGGCACCTCCCACCCCCACACTCTGCACTCCCGGCTGCAGTGGTCCTAGGGCGGCCCTGTGAGTTCAGTCATGGAGACCTGAAGAAGAAACGGGAGGTGACCTCAACATGGTCCCACTGTCATCTTTTATGGCAGCCCCATCACCCCTCCTTTCACTCCAGCAATGAAGCTGGCAGGTGCCTGGGCATCTGGAACAGGGCTCTGAGTCATTGAAAGAGCGATAGAGCAGATCGCTCGGGGGAGATTGCTCAGGGGTGCTTAGCACTGGTGTCATCACCCTGTGTTGATGGGGGACCCCAGGGCAGCACCCCACGATCTGGGACCAGGCTAGGGCTCTGGTTTGAGACTAGACAGGCAGGGGGAGCTGGGCCTCGATGACAAACGTGGAGAGCACGGCCACGGGTCTGGGTGAGTGCTCAGTGCCCGCAGGCAGGGTGGGTGTGCAGGCTTCTGCCCCAGTCACAGAGGGGAGCACATTACCTGCCCTGCAGCCTCTGCTCTCCCACCTGAGGTTTGGAGCCCACTCCCAGGAGCGCGCACCTGCGTGTGGCTCCACAGACCTGATGGCTGTGGCGACGACCGTGAATGCCACTGTGCACTCCAAGACAGAAAGCAGAATCAGGCGTCAGCATCAGACCGTCACGGGCACCGAGAACGCGGCTGACGCTGGATGGGATCGGGCTTCATAAGCAGGGCCCCCCACTCTTGCCCCACAGGTCCCCCCACGCTGGCAGGCAGCAGCGGCTGCAGGGAGCGATCAGGACAACAGGCAGGCTGGAGGAGCCTGGAATCCCCGTTGGGATGCCTCGGCGTGGCACCTGCAGCCTGCTCCAACCTTGAGAACACGCTGTGCTGGGCAGGGGATGGGCTGGCAAGAGGCCGGCTGTCTCCTAGGGGCTTTGACCAATGCAGGTAGGAGAACTAAGCCAGAGCCCGCCCAGCGAGTCCTGGAAGGAGCCGGATGGGTAGTGGTGCTGGCCTGGCCCTGAGCTGGGGGCTGACCATGAGCAAGTCAATTAACAGTCAGGCAAACCTCCATCTAGTGGGCAGGGTCCCGCACAGCTCCCAGAGCTCACAGGGGCGACACCGGGGGTCTCACCATCCACGAGGAGACAGATTACAGGTGCTGTAGGCAAACCTAAAATAAATCATGTTAAAGTGCAGCGTTTAGCAGCTCTCGGCACATGACCTTGGCGTCTATCTCTATTTCTGAAACATTTCCATCCAGCGCCAACACCCCATGCATAGGCAGCCGCCGATCTGTGCCTGCCTGTGGATCGATCTGTTCTGGATCTTTCGTATGAATGGGGCAACACAGCTTGCTACCTTTGGTACTGGCCTCTTCCCCTCCGCACCGTGTCTTGAGGTTCAACCACATCACAGCTGGGTCAGGCTTCATATTCCTCTTTGTGGCTGCATAATTCTCCACCACATGGCTCTCCTGCAAATGCACCATCTCTCTCCATTCTAATTTTTAATTTTTAATTTTTTCTTTCAGATGTAGTCTCGCTCTGTCGCCCAGGCTGGAGTGCAGTGGCTCGATCTTGGCTCACTGCAACATCTACCTCCCGGGTTCAAGCGATTGTCCTGCCTCGGCCTCCTGAGTAGCTGGGACTGTATGCACCCTCCACCATGCCTGGCTAATTTTTATATTTTTTTAGTAGAGACAGTGTTTCACCATGTTGACCAGGTTGGCCTTGAACCCCTGACCTCAGGTGATGCACCTGCCTCGGCCTCCCAGAGTGCTGGGATTACAGGCATGAGCCACTGCACCTAGCCTCGCTCCCCATTCTAAATGTGACTTTTCTGTCACCATTACCACATTGAAGAAATTATCCCTTTTTTTAATTGACAATCTTGTGTCCATTATTGCAAAAATGACCCTCAATGACTACAGTGGATTTATGTTATCGAGAGCCCCTTCATATATTTAAAGGATGGTCAAGTGTTTGAAATGTTGTTTGCTTGCAAGTTTTTACTATTTCAAATAAGGCAGAGATGGACATATTTATAGCTAATTCTTTGCATATATCTTTATATATTTTTTAGGACAAAATCCTAGAAATGAAATTTCTAGGTCACGTCACACCCATTTAAAGGCTTTTTATAGAGCTTGAGAAACTGCCCTCCTTAAAGGTAGAGGAAGCAGTTGATGCCTCCTCCGTGGAGCTGCGTGTGAGTTTCCTCTCTGGGCAGTGTTTACCGCTGTGCAGATATGGCCTTTGGGGAGGATGGACATAGCTTTGCAGATGTTCTGATATATTTGCCATGGAATCTAAATATACAGCCATCAATACCAGGTGTCATCTATGTTTTAAAGAACTGAGTAAGTTCCTGTTTTATGGTTGAAACTGAAACTAAAGCCCTTTTTATTACCTTACACTCATATTTCTATGCCAGTCCTCCACAAAATTGTACCCTAATAGATTTTATGTTTCAAAGTTGTTATTGATAGTCCTATTATAATCCCTATAGCAATATTCAGAAATATACATATATGTCTATAAATTGATTTTGTTAATTTCCAGGTGCCATTGATCTTTAAATACTAAAACCAATTCTTCTAGTTTGGGTTATTATTACAATTATTATTAGCAATACTAGATTAAAATCACATGAATGTGTTGTACATGTTGACAAATAATTTGTAAACATAAGAAGTTATTTTTTAACTGCATCCTCTGATATGATGAATGGGGCTTCTCCTCACATTCAAGTCATTGCTAGAACGAGATGGCATTCAGCTTAAATGTTATTAATTTTAGTTTGTATTTTTTCATCTAAAAACCTGAGAAAATGTTCATATAAATGAGATGAGTGTGAAGGGAACTCCTAAATTAGATATACATCAGTTTGTTGAAACTGTAATGAGTTCTCTGCCAGGGAACACACTGTGTGTGCTGAGCACAGTGCCCCACCGATGTGCGATTCTTCAATGAGATGGTGACATTCCCTTGACAGATGGAGCCTGCACTCCCTGCCCTGGGATGGGATCCTGGCAGGGCTGTGGCCTCAGCAGAGGTGATGCTACCCGATTTCCAAGGCTAGAACACAAAAAGTGATACATACCACAGCGAGATTCCATCTCACATTCTTTTGAATGGCTCATATTTAAAAAAAGATAAACAGAAAGAAAAAGTATTACTGAGAATGTGGAGAAATTACAAGTCTTGTGCATTGCTGGCGGGAGTGTGAAAGAGCACGGCTGTGTGGAAAACAGTATGGCATGTTCTTCAAAAAAATGAACATGCAATTACCCTATGATCTGGGGATCCCAGTTTTGTGTATATCCTGCAAAGGATTAAAAGCAGGGTCTTGAAGAGACACTTACACACCATGTTCAGAGCACATTATTCACAATGACTAAAACACAGAAACCACCCAACTGTCCCTGGGCAGATGAATGGATAAGCAAAATATGGTCTGTATATACGACGGAATATCATTCAGCCTTCAAGAGGAAGGAAATTCTGGCACATGCTGAACATGGATGAACACGGATGTTATGCTGAACATGGATGAACACGGATATTATGCTAAACACAGATGAACACAGATGTTATGCTAAAGAACGTAAGCCGGGCACAGAAGGACAAATACTGCATGACTCCGCTTACATGAGGTCTGTGGAGTAGTCAAATTCACAGAAACAGTAAGTGGAATGGTGAACGGTGGGTGTTAGAGGCTGGGGGTTGGGGGTTTCATGGGAACAGAGTTTCTCTCTGGAAAGCTGAAGCATTCCTTATGATTCATTGCACAACAGTGTGAATATACCAAACACTACCAAACTAGACACTTTTACATAATGGCTGACATGGTAAATCTTAGGCTATGTGTATTTTACTGCAATTGAATTTAAAAATTTTTCAATAAAATTGAGAAAGCAAAAACAAAAAATCCCACACAAAGTAACTGCGATGTATGTTTTTGTAGGGGTCATTTGTTTTTGAGGCACTCGTTACTAGAATCCAGTGACTTCACTGTGCAGAAGCCCAGGTCACAGAGAAAGCCACAGGGAGGGGTGTGGCTGACAGCCCCAGTGACCAACATCCATCATCAGATGTGCGACGAGGAAGCCTCCAAGGTGACATCAGCCCCATCCCCATCTGAGTCACAGCCTGTGTAACAACCGCACAGCTGAGCCCTGTCACCCACGGGAAATCACAAAATGACTGTGGGTGTCTGAAACCACAAAGTGCTCAGGTGTTTTGTCACATGACAGTCCATGGCCAGATCATACCAAAAAACACATTAGGGATCAATAATCATATGATTTTATTTATTATCAAATCATTATTATATCCTTTTAGATGACTATGATTTAAAAATTAAAATCGATTTATGATTAAATTACTAAATATAAATTGTTGCTAATGTGATTTCAGATTTTAATAGTTTTTGTGACACTGAGTTTTGTTGAATGGAAACTCACCTGAATTTGCAAAAGTAGTTATTATCCAATCCTTGGCAATTATCTTTCTTCCTGCAAATCAACACTATTTTGCATTTTTGTTGTTGTTGTTGTTTATTTGAAGATCACTGTTTCTGACAGAGGTCAAAAAACTTCAGCCCATGGGCCAAATCCGATTTGCAGGGTGATTTTTTGTTTTTTGTTGTTGTTTTTTTGTTTGTTTGTTTTTGTTTTTTTAAGATGGAGCATTGCTCCGTCACCCAGGCTGGAATACAGTGGTGCGATCTCAGCTCACTGCAACCTCCGCCTCCTGGGTTCAAATTATTCTCCTGTCTCAGCCTCCCAAGTAGCTGGGACTCCCAAGTAGCTTCCACCACGCCCAGCTAATTTTAGTATTTTTCGTAGACAATAGAGAAAGGGTTTCAACATGTTGGCCAGGCTGATCTCGAACTCCTGACCTCAAGTGATCCACCCGCCTTAGCCTCCCAAAGTGCTGGGATTACAGGCATGAGCCACTGCGCCCAGCCTACAGCATTATTTTTTATGGTCTCTGGGCAAAAAATGAATTTTATATCTCTGTTGTTCAGCTTTTTCATTTTTAAAAGGGTGTATCTATAACAACAAGTCATTGGTGACAAAGACTGTATGTGGCCTGCAAAGTCTAAAGGTGTTTACTCCCTGTTTTTTATAGAAAAAGTTTGTTAATCTCTGCTTCAGAAAATCATTTACCAGAAAATTTTAATAATAAATGAGCTGCTTTTGACTGAAAATATTTGTATTCTTCCTTATATTTTGATTACTAGCTATAAAATCATGAGGTGACCAATTTCTTTCTTCAGTCCTTCGGAGCTGTGGTTCTGTTGTCTATTCTTCTGCTAAGGATTCTGTTATCAAAATACTTGGCCTTCCTTTGCAGGCAATATGTCTTTTTTCTCTGGCTACTTTTAAAGTTCTTTTGTTTGACTTTGGTGTCGTTCAGATTGGTTTTCTATTATGTATCCCAGTATGGAGCTCTTATACCCTGGTATTTATAACACTTTCTGAATATGAGGATTCGTGTCTTTCACCAATTTTAGAACATTTCTAGCACTTATCTCACGGCCATTGCCTGTGCCCAATCTTCTCCCATCTCTTGTTCTGGAACTACAATTGAACTGTGGTGCACTGTTGGATTTGTTCTTCATGTTTTCTCCTGCTTCTACCAGGAAATTTACTCAGCTCTAGCTTCCATTTTTGACAATTCTCTTTCTTTAGAAATAAATAGGGCCAGGTCAGGTGGCTTGAGCTTGTAATTCCAGCACTTTGGGAGGCTGAGGCAGGAGGATCACTTGAGCCCAGGAGCTTGAGACAAGCCTGGACAACATAGCAAGACACCCTCTCTACAAAAAACACAAAAAGTTAGACAGGTGTAGTGATGTGCACCTGTAGTGTCAGCTAACTGGGAAGCTGAGGTGGGAGGATTGTTTGAACCCAAAAGGCGGAGGCTGCAGTAAGCCAAGATTAGGCCAACACACTCCAGCCTGGGTGACACTGAGATTCTGTTCCAAAAAGAAAAAAAAAATGTATGATTATTTTTCCACTTCTTAAGATTTCATGTCTTTATTTTTCAGACATTCTTGTGGGATTTTTTAAAAATGTTTTACTGATATGTGGTTATGTTTCTATATCATTTTATTTTACTAAATATTGAAAACATTTTATATTCAGCCTTTCACGCTTCATGTGTTCAGCGTCTTGGTGGTCAGCTTCTGCTGTCTGTTCTTCCTCCTGCTGGTCAGGATGGCATGTGTCCTTGTGAGTTTTGTGATTTGAGATTGTGAGCTCATGTTCAGTGGGGATTGGGCTATGAGAATCCACCGGCCCTGGGATGAGGCTCTGTCCTGCTGGGGGCTCTTGTCTTTGTTTCTGTGGGGTGGCCCAGAGCATTAAGAATCTGAAGCACTTTAACCTAATTCCTTGTCATTTTGGTTTCACAAAATCTGCAAGTAGTGTGCATTTAAAACTCAGAAGATGATGGTACGTGCCTGTGGCCATCATTTCCCTCTGCCCTTGGGTGATGTTTTTCCCTTTGAGCCTCTCAATCATGCAATGCCCCTTTGAGGGGCACCTGGAGGTGTCCTGGGAGAGACAGATCTCGGCTCCATGCAGCTTAAGGCAGAGGTGGGTGCCGGGTTTGTCTACTTCTCCATTGGGATGGCCCCCGGTAGGTGGCTTAACTTGACCACCTTGCTCAGCCCAAGGTGTTGTCTGACCCTGTACTGCCCTCGGGCCTCCCTTCCCAGGACCTCAGCCCTCATCCCATCAGCCCATCACCCATCTTGGCTTCTTTCCTGTTCCCTCTGGACTTGCCTGCTGACTTCAGAGCTGGGAACAGGCCCCTGGGCAAGCGGAGGTGACAGCTCCATCTGTCCCTTGAAGCCTCTTCTGGCCCTTGCACTGGCTTTGGCCATGGCCTCGACACTCAGACACTCCCAGGGGTGGGGGCCCCCTGACAAGACACCTTATTTATTTATGCAGGAGTCTGTATAAAGGGGCACCTACCCCAACCATGCCACACACTAACCCCCTACCCCACCATGCCACACACTAATCCCCTACCTCAACCATGCCACAAAATAACCCCCTACCCCACCATGCCATGCACTAACCCCCTACCCCAACCATGCCACACACTAACCCCCTACCCCACCATGCCATACACTAACCCCCTACCCCAACCATGCCACACACTAACCCCCTACCCCACCATGCCATGCACTAACCCTTTCCTCCTGTTTCCTTGAAGTCTTTGAAAACCAGGCCCCTTGGTGACTGAGACTGGCAGGCAGCTCTCAAGCCATCCCAGCTCCCATGGAAGCCCCAGAACTTCTGCTTCCAGGTTCCCCTTCATTTTTGGTTCTTGGGGATTTCTTTTACTTCACTTGGAGGTTAGCTGTGCATTTTACAAAATATTTAATGTCTTTATCTTTTCTAAGTGTTTTTGATGGATAGTATATCTAATTCCATTGCTATAAATGGAAGCTTCCCATGATCCCTTCGAGCCCACGGCTGGCCACCCTTCCTACCAGCAGAGGTTCCATTACCAGGATAGTCCCTGGAGAGGAGGGTGTGGACAGGGGAGTGAATCACCCACATGGAGTTCTATCATCTGAAGGAGACACAACTGCTGAGCACCTACTGGATGCCATAATGACAACAAAGAACTGAGAAGCCAAGAGTGTGAATAAACAAAGCACGTTCTGTGTTCAACGGCAGTGAGTCCTTCCATAATGCCTATCATTGCTTCCCAGTTCAAACATTCACCCCATGGTCTTCAACTGCTTGTTTCTGGGTCTGTCTACTGTATGAGACACTGGAATTCACATCCCCAGTGTGTGAGACTGTATTTTATTCATGTCTGTATTTTTAGCACCCAACTCAGTACCCTCCATAAAGCCAGGGTTTCATAATTTGATGAATGAGTCACTGAGTTTGGCAAGTCCAGTGGTGACTTTTAAAGCAAGGATGTCTTGGGACTGAGTGACCTTAATCCCTGACATCCCAACTCTGACCTCCCTCATGCCTCCAGCGTGGGGTCCTGATACAGTGTGGCAGGAGGCCCCATCACTCCACATGGGCACCATCACAGACACCACAAGAGCCCAGAGTGGGCCCCATCCCCACAGCTGCCTCCCCAGCCGGGGCCTGGGGCTGGGCCACTCTTCAGTTCCACCAAGGTAACCTGGTGCTTTCACGCACCCCCCCAGAGCCCAGCTGAAGACAAGCAGGTTGCATTTCAGAAATACGGCGCAATGCTCTGAGGGGCCTGGGGCCTGGGGATGAGGTGGGTGTATAAGGAAACCTGTCTGGGGCCTGGTATGGATCCCCGAGGCCTGGCTGGGCCATGGGCACCCTGACCCTTCCAGAATGCAAGCTCGGGTGCATCTGGAGGCTCGGGGGGCCCATGCTCGGAGCCGCAATCACCCACAGAGGAGGGCATTGGGTTTCCAGGTGGGTTCCAGTGGGGACCACGTCCCTCCAGGGCCTTTCATTTGAGATGATGACATCATCCTCTGGCAATGCCCCCTGACCCCAGGATTCTGTCCTCAACTCCCAAAGCTCTCATTCCTTACCCTGTGTGCCCAATGGGGTGCCAGGCACCTTATCCAGGCCACCTATGTCCTGGGGATCCTCACTTCATGGAGGCTGGGATGCAACGGGGCTTGGACTCCAGCCAACAGCTCACCTCATACCCTTCTATGAGGTGCCCCCCTTGGCTGAACTCAGCTGGTGAGACCCGTTCCCTCTTGGAGCCGAGTCCCCAGTGCTCTCCCCAGGGCAGGGACCCCAACCCCAGGGGTGTCTGAGTGTCAGGGCCAGGCCACAGCCAGTGCAGGGGCAGGGAGAGGCTGCAAGGGACAGAAGGAGCCGCCACCCCGCCTGCCAGGGACCTCCTCCCAACTCCGATGTCTGCTGGCGAGTCCAGAGGGAAGAGGAAAGCAGCCAAGACCGGCGGTGACAGGCCGTGACGGGTGGTGGGCTGATGGGACGAGGGCTGAGGTCCCCGGAAGGGAGGCCTGAGGTCAGTGCAGGGTCAGACAACCCCTCGGGCTGATCAAGTCCGCACAGGTTAAGCCACCTCCCACGGGCGGGGGCTTTTGACGGAGCAGAGAGCAGGTGAAGGAGAAGGCAAACCCCACACCCGCCTCCGCCTGAAGCTGCATGGTGCCAAGATCTGGCTCTCCCAGGACACCTCCAGGAAAAACAAAGACAGCTATTAAGGAAAACAAATCTACCCTTCTAATTCCTCCGTGTTCTTAGAGGCACTCAGAGGGCAGTTTTTCACTCCGCAGTAAATAATTCACTCAGACTCCGAAAAACAACAGTCAATGTTCTTCCAACCACCAAAAAAGAACGAGTGAAATCACCGCGGCGAAGGCAAGCGGGCCAGAGACGCTTTGTTCCTTCTCAGGATCCCCTGCCTCCACCGTCTCCATAAACACTGCCAGTTTCCACGGCCTGCGGGCTCGCAGGGGCAGCCATTCAGAAGAAGAAATTTCTGAGGTCATCAAGGGGTTAATAAACCTGCCTGCACAAACCTTTCCCCAGCGACCCCATCCCCATCCCTTTGTTTGACTTCAAGACCCCATTCTAGGGAATATGATTGTTTATCCATTAATCACTGGGAGTTTGGGCTCAGAGCCAGCCTGGTTCTCGCTGGGTAGAAACCGCAGGTGCAGGCGGAGAAGCCGGAAACCCAGGGATTGCAAGGGCGGTCAGCTTTAAAATAATCATGAATTACGCCGTGATTCGCTAACAGACTCCTAAGCACATAGAATTTTGAGTTCAAGGGGTCTTGGTGGTCCTAGAGCTGGGCTTCCTTTTTCTTTTTTTTGAGACAGAGTCTCACTCTGTCGTCCATGCTGGAGTGCTGTGGCGCAATCTCAGCTCACTGCAACCTCTGCCTCCCAGGTTCAAGCAACTCTCCTGCCTCGGCCTCCGGAGTAGCTGGGATTACAGGCGGGCACCACCACGCCTGGCTAATTTTTTGTATTTTAGTACAGACGGGGTTTCACTGTGTTGCCCAAGCTGGTCTTGAACTCCTGAGCTCAGGCAATCTGCTCACCTCGGCCTCTCAAAGTGCTGGGATTATAGGTGTGAGCCACTGCACCTAGCCGGGGCTCCTCCTTAGTGGGTGAGGAACAGGTGTCCCAGCCAGCCTGGGACCCAGCTTTCGGGTCCAACCTCCCATCTCAGGATGTGGGTCAGCCTTATGGCAGGTCCTGCAGTTCCAAACCCAGACTCTGTCCTTCCTGCAACAAAAGCTCGCTGAACACTGGCTGTGCCAGGTGCTGGGAAGCCAGGTGGGCAGAGCTGCTGCCTGCAGGGGCACCTGATCAATGGGACAGTCATGGCGCAGCCAGACCCAGGCCCTGGTTGGTCTCGGTCGCTCAGGAGCCAGGTGGCCTCCTGGGAGGAGCCGCTGCCCTTGTCCTGGAGAGCGCACACTGCATAGGCTATGGGGACAGAGAGCACCTTCTGCAAGGGCCAGGGAGACAAGGGGCCTAGGACAGTGAGTCAGGACCTTAGCATGGAAGGAGGCCTGTGATGGAGAGAAGGGAAGGACAGCACGAGCTGTTGGTGGGAGGCTCCTAGGACTTCCGGGAAGGTCAGGTCTGGAGGCAGGAGTGTGGGGTCATCAGCGCCAGAGCTTGGAGAGGAGAGCCCCAACAGCAAAGCCTGGCGTCCCCCAGGGGGAGGAGCAAGCAGAGGAGACGGGGAGGATGCAGGGAGCCCGGAGGGACAGCAAGGGCATGGCAGGGACAGGCCTAGGTCACAGGACTCTGGCCTTAGCCTGGTGGGGGCTGAGCTCTGCAGACATGATGTTGCACAGCTCAGTTAGGTGGAAACATCTCTGAGGAATCATGAGGGGCCCTGGAATCCAAAAGCAAAAGCAACGGCCGAAAGACCACCAGAGCAGGGAGAGGCTGGGGGATTCAACCCCATCAGCTCCACCTGGACACCTAAAGGCAGCTGGATCTCAACTCACCTGCGCGTGATCTTCCCGCTGGCGGCTGCCCTGGCCAGCTTTCCCATCTCACGTCAGGCGCCTTTGCATGCCCAGCAGCTGGACCCAGTGTGGCGGCACCATGGGGTTCCCTCTCTCCTGCGACCTGTCGCCAGCCTACGGAAAAGCTGCCCACTTGACCAAACTTTGAGACATGCCTGGAATCCAGCGCTTCTCAAAGTGCTGTCCTCCCGGCTGCTGTCTCCTGCCCATTTTGTGCATCGGTCTCTGGATTTTCTGCACAGAAACTGGGAGGAAACCTGGGGCCGAGTGTGACCTCCCCAACTCAGGACTCTCCAGAGCCTTCATCTCACCAAGAGAGAGGCCCAGCATCTGTGCAGTGCAGTCCCAGGACCCTCCTCCCTGCCTGCTCCCCTCCAGCCGGGCTGGGCTTCTCGCACCCCTCTAAAAACAGCAAGCCCTCCAAAGCCTCAGGCTCAATGCCTGAAGTCTTTTCTGTTCAGGATTCTCTTCTCCCACCCACCCCGCGTGACTCGCTTGATTCTCTCCTCTCACCCACCTCACTTGACTCCCTCAATTATCTCCTCTCACCCACTCCACATGACTCACTCCACCGTTTCCTTCTGGACTTTTCTCAACCGTCACCTCCTCAGAGAGGCCTTCCATGATTGCAGCAATTAGGCCAGCTGCCCGGCTGTGCCTGATCCCCATCTGCTTTGTGTTTTTTATAGCATGAAGCTTCATTCTGGCCTTTATTTGTCCCTCCCTTGCTGGTTCCGACCTCCCCCTCACCCCCAGATGCTGTGAGAGTCCAGGCCCTGCCTCTCACTCCCTTCTCTGGGGAGCCTGTCAGAGGCGCTGCCTGCGTGATTGTTGAATGAGTGAACTGAGCCCCCACAGAGGGCTGGCATGGAGCCACACAGGGCGCATCTCATCATTGTGCCAACAAACTGGAGCCGGCCACTGCCCTCCATCTCTCCAGGGAGACCTCAGGCCCTGAGCCCCTGCCCCACGTAAGAACCCTGGGAGGAAGGAGGCGAGAAACCCTGCAATCACGGCTGCCGAGGGCCCCAGTGACACCTCTGCCTTCCTCTCGCTTTGTCTTTGCCAGCAGCTCCCCGGATCCCATGCCCGCGACGTAAATACCGCTCCGAATGCAAACACAACGCCAGGCTGTAATTGCTCCGTGAAATCTGCATCCTCTCCCTGACATGGCATTTTACCACTCAACTAATCATTAACTGATAGTTTGCTGCATGGAGATAATATTTCTAATATGTAATGCAATTTCCAGAGTATAGAAAGTGCTTACGATACAAAGCTGTTATTCGAGGTCGTGGACCTGTACGGAATTGATGAAGACGCAGCCTCCAGAAGCCCCGAAAAGAGCGGACGTGCCAACGGTCCCATTGCGCGTGGTGTTTGTCTATGCAGAAAGCGTATTTGTAAATCAAGGAGAAAGGAAAATCAATGCATTTGCATCTTTTCTCCCTCAAAAGCGCATTAGATGTACTTTATTTAATGTGACGTTCGTTTGTTGCCCGTCACTTAGGGTGATGCATACGGGTCAGGACCTACCAATAATTTTAATCTCCTAAAAGCACATTTCTATGCTAATTTTTAATTACAATTAGTGCAAATGTCAGCTGTTAGCTTTGGTGACTGACTTAATGATCTGCCTGTGTTGTGCCTCCAACGTGAGATTCTAAGGCAGAGGTCACGGGGGGCAAACAGTGATTTGAATGTTAAGTGAAATAACTTGAAACGCACGGGCCTTGGAGCTCACACACCTGATGCAGATGCTTCTGTCTCGAGACCTGGGTGGCTCAGCTCAGGCCTGAGTTGAGCACCTGCTTGGCACCAAGGAGGCTCTGTCCTCCACAGGTCTCCCCTGCCTTGGACTGCTGTGCACCCGCCTGTCTTCAAGGAGCTGAGAGCCCGCCCTTCTTTGCAGAGAGCGCCTCGTCTTGGCCTGGGCCTAGAACAGCTTTGTGCGGAGTTGGGCCAAACCCCCAAAGACCCTCAAGTCACCCTGGGCTGAAGCCGTGACCAGCTCATGGCCCTTCCAGCCCAGCACTGGGAAAGCCAGAGGACATCAGCAAGCCGCAACCTTCCCAAAAATCCAGAAACGAAGTCCATGCGTAGCCCCTCAAAGGCTGCTGGAAGCCGCAGACCCTGAGAACTTCGAGGCTTTCCAGATGCTGCATGTGGTTGGCTGTCTTTACAAGCCTCTAAGGCTTCTTGTTAAACACACAGAGTTACTGCAAGCTTGTCCAACCCACCTGGCCCGTGGGCTGCATGCCACCCAGGATGCCTTTGAATGCAGCCCAACACAAATTTGTAAACTTTCTTTAAACGGTGTGTATTTTTATGATTTTTTCTTTTGCTATTGCTAGTGTTAGTGTATATTTTATGTGTGGCTCAAGACAATTCTTCTTCTTCCAATGTGGCCCAGGGAAGCCCAAAGATTGGACAGCCCTGCATTACAGCCTCTGAGCTAGGAGAGAAGAGGGCGCATCCTAAGAACGGTGACTTTTCCCGAAGCAGCCTGACCTGTTCACAGCAGGGAGAGCTCTGCCTCAGGAGGAAAGGAGGATGTGGCTTTGAGGCCATGGGGGGAACTCCTGTGAGAGTCACTTTTTAGAAAACTCACAGTTGAAGAGAACTGTTTCAGAGCAAGTGTCACTAGCTTGGACTAGAAGGGAGACAGTTCAGAGTTAGGAGTAGCCAATAGGCCTCTGAATTCTTGAGGGCAGGTGACAGCTGAGGAGGCAATGCCACCAGACACACAGGCCACTTCTGAGAAAGGGAGACATCTCCATGGGTGGAGCCCAGAGGGCAGAGCCTCAAGCTGAGGACAGCCAGGGAGGACAGCAGGGATGGGCAGGCTTTCTCTGAAGGCCCAGACAACAAATTGCCCAGGCCTTGCCAGTCCTGGGGTCTCTGGAGCTATAGACACTGCCACTAGGGCACAAAAACAACCCTAGACAGCACATAAATGAATCGGCATTGTCGTGTTCCAATAAAACTTTATTTACAAAGCAAGCAGTGGGCCAGATTTGGATTCAGGATTAAGGAACAGTCCCAAGAGGAGAGCACTGGGCGTGGGTCAAGAGCTATTTCCTGGCCTTGAGTCTGGGGGCGGTGTGTGTGCCCAGCTGGATGTCAGCACTGCTCTGCCCACCCACTTCCGGGTCCTCCTGTCCTGGCTGAAACACCCGTCACAGGGTCGTCCTCCTGTCCTCACCGCATGGCTGGTGTTGCCGTCCCCAGGTCAGGAGAAGCCACAGCTGGACCCGAAGCTGTTCCTGCAATGGAAGGAGTCTTTGGGGTCTTGGGTGAAGGGGAAACATCTCACCAGCCACTTCGACAGGTGAGAAGGGCCCTGGCTCCCTGTGGCCCCATGTGGACTGGCACTTGGTCTTTGAAGATGGTGGCCACCCATGTCCCAGCCTTCCCGTTCCTCAAGGGTGGGTCTTCATGGATGGTGAGTCCCATGGGTGGGTCCCATAAATGAGTTCCCTGGGTGGGTCCTGTGGGTGAGTCCCATGGGTGGGCCTGTGGGTGAGGCCGGTGGGTGAATCCCGTGGGTGGGTCCTCTGGTGAGTCCCGTGGGTGAATCCCGTGAGTAGGTCCTCTGGTGTGTCCCATGGGTGGGCCTGTGGGTGAGCCCGGTGGGTGAATCCCATGGGTGGGTCCTCTGGTGAGTCCCGTGGGTGGGTCCCCTGGGTGGGTCTCATGGGTGGGTCCCATGGGTGAGTCTTGTTGGTGGGTCCACTGGGTGGGTCCCTTGGGTGGATCCCGTGGGTGGGTCCTGTAGGTGAGGCTCAGGAGTTCAGCTCAACAGAAAAACAGCCCAGTCAGGATGTAGGGTGGTGAGGAGGGACCACTGTTGCCTTAAGCCACAAAGTCTGAGGGTGATTTTTCACCCAGCCAAAGAAAATAGTGCAGGAGGGCGGCCACCTGCCCATGACTGTGTCTGTGCCCGTACCAGGGGCTTTGCGCCTGCTCAGACCCCTGCACAGGGAAGTTTAAGCAGGGAAGACGCTGAGCTTCTGGATTTCGCTCCAGTGCGGCGAGGAAGGGAGAGGAGGAAGGTATATCTCAACCCCCGCCACCCCAGGAGGATGGGGGGGGCAATGTGCAGGTCAGGAGGGAAGCCCCAGTGCCTCCGTGGGGCCAGCAGCAGAGGCCCCGAGGGAGCTAGGAGGGCCCGGCCTCCCTGCCACACACTGCACCAGCCCCAGGCCAGGCCAGAGGGACCCCCCCCACCCACATCCCACCATATCTGCAGTTCCCTTTCATAATGAAAGCTGACAGAATGCAAATGAGTTTCTAAAGGAACCAGCAAAAGTGGCAATTTTTCTCATTTAATGTTCAGATGAGCTGTCTGTCTCCCGAGTGCACAGTCTCATTAGAATTCAGAGACTAATTTCGTCCATCAACATGAGATGATTGGTTTGAGAAAGGTTTGGGGTGTCCTAGAGCGAGGCTGAGGTCCAGTGGCAGAGCTGCCGGCTGGGGCTGGCCAGGAGAGAGAGGCGACCCCCCGCCCCCCAGGGGCTCTTTGGGCAGCCCCTCCCCCACAGTAGGGAAAAGCCAGGGCTGGGACCTCAGAGCCCGCAGACCCGACAGCCCAGACCCTTGAATGCAGAGGGCTCCATCCCGGGGCTGGACTCCTCCCACCAAGGACGGAGCTCTCAGCCCTACATGTCTCTAACGAGTTCTTACGGCTCAATACCAACCACGGTCTAAGCACCATCAAAGCCAGGCTTTTGGAGCGGCCAAAGACAGCCAAGCCCTGCTTCCCCTTCTCGCAGAAGCCGCATCTCCCAGGGAGCCACAGAGACCCTAGGGACCAAGGGCGGGGGGCACTGGGCTTGCCAGTCCCACCTGGCCCACCGCTCACTGGGATGTGGCTTCCATCCTCTCACCGAATCCTCACAGACCTTCAGAAGGGGGTGTCAACTCCATTTACAGAGGAGGAAGTATAGACTCGGAAGGAAGTGACCATCAAGGGCACACAGCCAGCCCTGCATGTGTGGAGCCAGGATGGGAAGGCAGACCCCTGTGGCCCACGGACCTCCATGTCCATTGTCACTGTTGCCAACACCTTGTAGCCAGAACTCCAGGGATCAACGCCCAATGCCGAGGAGCTTCCAGGAGGGCATCGTCAGGGAGAACCAGGATGACCTGAGCATGGAGATGGGTCTTGGCAGGCAAGCAGGTCTGAGTGGGCACGTCTGGGGGTGCAGAGGATGAAGGCTGGTGTTGGGATGGGCAGTGGCTCTGCAGACGAGCGGGCGCCCCCCTGCACCTTCTGTGCTCCTCCCACATCTCAGTTAGCCCCGGGGTCCTCAACCCACAGGCGGCTCAGCCATGTCATGGAGCCAGGCTGCAGGTGTGGTGCCGAGAGAGGGGCTGAAACCCCCCACCGTGGTGCAGGCAGCCCACAGCGCAGCCACATCTGGCAGTGAAACTCCAGGCCTCTCCTTTCCCACCCACTCACCCACCGGAGTCCACCCTCCCTCTGTAAGCGGATGGTGGCTTTCACCTGCACCACGACACACATGCACATGCAGGGCCCGTAGGCAAAGCGTGACACTGAACAGGTGTCTCCCACTTGCAACTATGCAGACGCTTATCAACACGGAGCTAGTGAAAAATTACTGAGATTGAAGGAAAGCAAACATCACCGCAAAGTCTCAAAAAGGTGTGCGTTGGCACAATTAGAATTAAAGTTTAGAAAGCAGGTGGACTCCATGATAAATTGCTATTTGCTGAACACTTGCGGCGTGCCTGACACGGTCCACTATTGGGGGAATTATCAAATACTCACAATCCTGCTATGGAAAATGCGCCAGGTTCAGCCCAAGGTTGTGGAGGGGGCCGCGGACTCACAGAGTTTACTTTCCCTGCCCCGTGCTCCACGGCTAATGAGCGGCAGCGCAGAGACGGATGCGGGCGGAATGACTGAGCACCCACACGCTCAGCCACTGGCTTAAGCTGCTTCCTCAGTCACATAAAGAGACAGAATTCCTGATATGTTGCAGAAAGGCAGCAAGTGACAGAAAAAGACAAGACCTTCCATTTTCATGAATATGACAAAATGCAATAACCTGAAGATTCTCTGCTGCAGGCCCCTAGAAACACGGGCAGAGTGCAGCAATCACAACAGCAGTGACAGTAACAACAGCACTGCTCAGGCAAGATCACCATGGCCGTGCTGTTTATTCATCTCCCAAATTCCCTGTGGATGCAGACAAACAACAGAGACAAATTAGCCGGGCTTGGTGGCAGGCATCTGCAGTCCCAGCTACTTAGGAGGCTGAGGCAGGAGAATCACTTGAACCCGGGAGGTGGAGGTTGCAGTGAGCCGAGATGGTGCTCCTGCACTCCAGCCTGGGTGACAGAGTGAGACTCCATCTCAAAACAAAAACAAAAACAAAACTGAGATAAAACCAGGACAGCTGCTGACAGAGTCCCCAAAGTCCCCAGAAAACAGCATCGTTAGGAACTCTCCTTTCCCCGGCAACCCTGCTCATCTGGGAACACAGATTGCAGTGGGACCATGTGGGCATGCCTTGGGATGGAGGGATGTGAGCGCTCACCTCTGCTAAGAGCCCCTGACATAGGAACCCAATAAGAGGCTCCCCCAAGCAGAGCCGCACATTCCGAGCAGGTGTCTCCTCAAGAAGAACCATGACACCCAGAGAGGGCTCCGTGGCCCCGTTCTGAGGTGGCCACAAAAGACTGTGGGGGACCATGGGAAGACGAGGGAATGCTGGGGCAGCCGAGGCCTTCAAGGATGCAGAAAATCCCCAACAGAGTCACCCTTCAGAAGGACAGGCCCCACCCTGCGAAACCTTCTGGTGTAGATTCCAAATTGTGAAGGGTGGGATACGGTGGGAAAAGAGGGCGTGGCTCAGGTCCTGGGCCATGCGCTGGCCAACGGCCCTCAGTGTCATAGAGGCGGCTGTACCCAGAGGCTGTGGCTTCAACACTTTTGATGTAACAGAGGAAGAACCCTTGGTTGTGAGGGTAAGAAAAACACCTTGGCCCCTGCCTCTCCACCTGCACACGGACACCCTCTAACATACAGGAGCATCAATCTTATTCAAAAGTAAGCAAGAGAAAAGGGCTGTGAAAAATTCCACACAAAGACACCTTTGTGAAAATAAAAAGTAAATGGGAACTGAATTATGAGCTAGTTAAGATCATGTAGCCTCCGAGCAGATGCAACCCAGCTCAGTGCAATAGATGAACTGAGCAAAATTAGGGAAATGACAGATGCATGAAAGAACACAAGAAATTAAAATAGAAAAGCTCGGAAATACGCTGGCTAAACAAGGAGGGGAAGTCAAAAGACGGAAAGAGTGCAGAAAAATTTTTTGAAAGAAAAAGGCACATTTTAGAAACAAGAATTGAAACAGTACAAACATAAGAGTGAACAGACACCAAGAGATCACAGTCAAATCAGTGAGAGGTAGAAAGGAGAAATGGGCATCGGGGGGATGGAATCTCAAAGTAAAGATGATAGAAAAAACTCACAGTTATGGGATAGAAGCAAAGAAGGTCTGGATACAGGTGAACAGAAATGGCCAAAAGTGGAGAGGAAGACAATGGAAGAGACGCCAGGCTCGCCACGTCCTGAAAGCCATCATCGCTGAACTCGAGGAAGATGTGTCCAAGGAGTGCATTCTTGTACCCAGGACCCTAAAGCACCCAGAATGGTCAACGCTGAACAATATTCTAATAAAACACTGGGCTTTAAAGATAGAGGCTTCTGCTGGGCAATGTGAGGAAATCAGCAGGTGACGCTAGAATCTCTCAGCCAATCGGGAATTTCTGAGCTAAAAGGAAGCATGTTTGCATCTGCTCTATCGCATGGACAACAGCCATAAACTGGGACTGTTTTGGGCAAACAGGGACACACAGCCACTGTGCGTGCAAGAGAAAAGTAATGAGATTGTCGTTCGATTTCTCAACAGCAAAACTTTGTACCAGAAAACAATGGGGAAACATTTAAGAAGCAAAATGCAAGTCAAGGTTGGTTTGTTTTTTGTTTTTTTGTTTTTGTTTTTGTTTTTTTTTGAGACGGAATCTTGCTCAGTCACCCAGGCTGGAGTGCAGTGGTGCAATCTCAGCTCACTGCAACCTCTGCCTCCCGGATTCAAGCGATTCTCGTGCCTCAGCCTCCCAAGTAGCTGGATTACAGGTGCACGCCACCAAACCCAGCTAATATTTGTATTTTTAGTAGAGATGGGGTTTCACCATGTTGGCCAGGCTGGTCTTGAACTCCTGACCTCAAGTGATCTGCCTGACTCGGCCTCCCAAAGTGCTGAGATTACAGGCATGATCCACCGTGCCCGGCCAAGTCAAGGGTTTTGTATCCTACCTAACTGACCTTCAGGTATAGACCACAGACAGTTATGAACAAATAAGAACTCAAGCCCTGCAACCCCTATGGGTCCTTCCTGGGAACCAGCTCCAGAAGGGCCTGCAGACAAAGCCAGAGATTACGGCAGAAGCCTCAGCATAAGGCCCGGGCTGAGCATACACAACAGTGTGGGGTTGTCGTACGCTGAGAAAACACAATTACAACTAATTTGCAGGAAAACCAGGATATGTGGAAGGTGGGAGAACGCTCTGATTGCCTCCTAGATCTTGACTGAGAGCAGCAAGACATGACTTTGTATAAATGCTGAAGAAAAGGGTGGGAAGGGAGAAGAGGTTGCTGGCTCATTTCACAACTGCTCATTATGGAAACGAATGCAGAGCAGCCATGCATGAGAAGAGCAGATATTTAAAAAAAATGCAAGGATAACTGTATCAGAACAAACATGCAAATATTCCCAAACACCAGATACAGCCAAAAAAAGCCAAGAATTTTAAAAAATCATAAGCCACACATGAGCGTGCTGAGGCCAGACATACAGGCTGTATCGGCGCACGTACAAAGGCTTAACTCCCCCGGTCAGAGCTATGTGAGCAAAAAAGACCTGCCTCTGTGATACATGCATGAGATCTGTGTGAGACGAAGGGATTCACAAAGATAAAAATAACAACATGAGCAAAGAAATGCTAAGAAAGCACGATTAGAAAGGAAGCAGGGTCCCTGTGATTGATCTCTGGCAAGAAGGGTTCAGACCAAAGCAATCAACAGGGTGGAGATGGAATTCACGACAAAAGTAGAATTGACCCTTGAACCACATGGGGTTAGGGGCTGCTGCCCCCTGTGCAGTTAAAGATCTGCATATCAATTTTGACTCCCCAAAAACTTCACTACTACTAGTAGCCTACTGTTGACTGGAAGCCTTATTGATAACATAAAAAATCAACTAACACATATTTTTATGTTGTCTGTATTATATGCCATATTCTTAAAACAAGGTAAGCTAGAGAAAAGAAAAGGTTATTAAGAAAATCGTAAGGCGGAGAAAATGTGTTTACTATTCATAAAGTGGAAGTGGATCATCGTAAAGGTTTCCATCCTCGTGGCCTTCATGTTGAGTGGGCTGAGGAGGAGGAAGAGGGGAGGAGGAGGGGCTGGTCTTGCTCTCTCAGGGGTGGCGGTGGCAGAAGAAAATTCACGTAAAAATGACCCATGCAGTTCAAACCCATGTTGTTTAAGTGCCAACTGTATCAATTTTTTTTATTTTGGTGCATTCAATAACAAACAAAAGTTTGATAAAGAGAAACTATGAAATATAACAAATTCTGATGAATACAAAATACAAAATTTTGACAGACACTGCTAAAAACAGTAAAATACACCTAACGGTAGAAAAATAGATCAAATGGACAAAGCATCAGGTTACAGTTAGGCCTGAACAACACGTAGGTGCCACCTACAGATTCTGATTTTTAAACTGTGAACTACTTTTTTAAGTGCATAGGATGTATCTATAAACACTGACCATATTATTAGGCCAAAATAAAAACAATTAGTATTCTGAACATGGTATCATCATGAATCAAAGAGGAAGTTTAAAACAAAATGATAGAATACAGGTACACCTCAGAGATATTGTGGGTTCAGCTCCAGGCCACTGCGATAAAGTCAATATCACAATAAGGTGAGTTCTACACATATTTTAGTTTCCTAGTACATATATAACTTAGGTTTACACTATATTGTAGTCTATTAAGTATGAAATAGCATTATGTCTAAAAATATAATACGCATCCCTTATTTTAAAATACTTTAGTGCTAAAAAATAGTAACAATCCTCCAAGCCTTCAGCAAGCCATAATCTTTTTGTTGGTGGAGGGCCTTGCCTGGATGTTGGTGGCTGATGACTGATTAGGGTGGTGGTTGCTGAAGGTTGGGGTGGCTGTGGCAATTTTGTAAAATAACACAACAGTGAAGTCTGCCACATCAATGGACTCTTCCTTCCACAAAAGATGTTTCTGTAGCATGCAACTCTGTTTGATAACATTTTACTCCCAGAACTTCTTTCAAAATTGGACTCAATCCACTCAAACCCTGCTGCTGCTTTATCGACTAACTGCAAATAATAAATATTCCAAATCCTTTGCTGTGTTTCCAACAATGTTCGCATCGCCTTCACCAGAAGTTTCCATTTCAATAAACTACTTTCTTTGATCATCCCTAAGAAGCAGCCCTTCATTCGTTCAAGCTTTATCATGAGATTGCAGCAATTCAATCATAGAGATGCCACCTCTAATGCTAGTTCTCTTGCTGTTTCCACCCATCTGCAGTGACTCCCTCCACTGAAACCTTCAGCTCCTCAAAGCCATTCCTGAGGGCTGGAACCAACTTCTCCTAAACTTCTATCAATGTTGATATTTTGACCTCCTCTCATGAATCACAAATGCTCTTAATGAAATCTAGAATGGTGAATCCTCTCCACAAGGTTTGCAATTGACTTTGCCCAGGTCCATCAGGGGAATCACAATCTATGGCAGCCATAGCCTTATCAAATGTATTTCTTAAAGAACAGGACATTACCATTGAAATTACTCCTTGATCCATGGGCTGCGGAATGGATGTTGTGTTAGCAGCATGAACACAGCATTCATTCCCTTGAACATCTCCATCACAGCTCTTGGGTGACGAGATACCTTATCAATGAGCAATCACAGCTCTTGGGTGATGAGATACCTTATCAATGAGCAGTAATACAGTGAAAGGAATCTTTTTTCTGAGCAGTAGGTCTCGACAGTGGGCTTAAATATTCAGTAAACCATGCCATAAACAGGTGGGCTTTCATCCACGCTTTGTTGTTCCACTTACAGAGTCACGGGCAGAGTAGATTTTGCATAATCCTTAAGGGCCCTAGGATTTTCTGAATGATCAATGAGTATTGGCTTGCACTTAAAGTCCCCAGCTGCACTAGCCCCTCACAAGAGAGCCTGTCCTTGAAGTCAGGAATTGACTTCTCCTCTCTAGCTATGAAAGTCCTAGATGGCATCTTCTTCCAGTAGAAGGCTGTTTTATCTTCATTGAAAATCTGTTTAGAGTAGCCACCTTCATCAATGATCTTCGCTAGATCTTCTGGAGAACTTGCTGCAGCTTCTCCATAAGCACTTGCTGCTTCACCTTGCGCTTTTATGGAGATGAATTATTTCCTCAAACTTCATGAACAAACCTCTGCTAGCTTCCAACTTTTCTTCTGCAGCTTCCTCTCTTCTCTCAACCCTTCACAGAATTGAAGAGAGTTAGGGTCTTCCTCTGGATTAGGCTTTGGCTTAAGGGAATGTTGTGGCTGGTTTGATCTTCTATCCAGACCACTCAAACTTCCTCCATATCAGCAAGAAGCCTGTTTGCTTTCTTACCATTCGTGTGTTCGCTGGAGTAGCACTTTTAATTACCTTCAAGAACTTTTCCTCTTCACTCACACCGTGGCTGACCGTTTGGCACAAGTGGCCTCGCTTTCTGCCCATCTCGGCATTGGACCTGCCTTCCCGACCAAGCCCCACCACTTCTAGCTTCTGATGTAAATCAAGAGACTTGTGACTCTTCTCTTCACTTGAACAGTTAGAGGCCATTGTAGAGTTCTTAACTGGCCTAATTTCAATGCTGTTGCGTCTCAGGGAATAGGAAGGCCAGAGGAGAGGGAGAGAGATGGGGAATAGATGGTCAGTGAAGCAATCAGAACACACACATTTGTCTATTAAGTTTGCCATCTTATATGGGTGCAGTCTGTGGTGTCCCCAAAACAATTACAATGGTAACATCAAAGATCACAGATCACCAAAACAAATATAATAATAATGAAAGAAATTGGAATATTGTGAAAATTATCCAAATGTGGCACAGAGACACAAAGTGAGCCCTCGCTGTTGGAAAAATAGCGCCAATAGACTTTCTCAACGCAAGGTTGCCACAAACCTTCGATTTGCAGAAAATGCAATTTCCACAAAGTGTAATAAAACAAGGTGTGCCTGACTTTGGCAAATTACAATAATTAAAAAAAATGAATCCCAGATCTATGAAATGCATCTATAGCTGAGCTTTGGAAAATTCATAATAAGTATTTTCGTAAAAATGAACAAGATAAATTCTGAATTTAAAAATGGGAAAAATATCCATATAGTGCCTGGAAAGAAATAGAAGGAAGTAATTCATAATGAGAAAAGAAAAAAAAAGACAAGAATGACATAATGCAGAAAATCTCTGCGTTATGACTACATTAATCAAGCCGGTGCCTTTGGAAAAGGCAAACCCCTGACCCACTTGTTTTGGTCACGTTTAAACAGGATGCTTTTCCCATTACTTTTACTCTACAGGTTCCCTCCACTCCATTCTTTTCCTTACAGCTAAACGGTTGAAAAACTTGGGCCATGCAGTTCATTCAACCGGTCCCTCTGTCCCTTGTCCTGGGAATTGGCAACTGGATCCCAATAACCAACTTCATTTTTTAAAAAGCAAAAAGCACAAATGTACAAAGTGGGAAATGACAAGGAGTAAATAGCTGTCAAAATGAAAGAATTTTTAATTTAAAAATTGTGTACATTTCTTTGCAAATAAATTGAAGACCTAATTGAAATTGACAACTTCCAAGAAAAAAAAGTTTACTGAAAAATGGCTCAAGTCCCCGTAGGGAATCTAAAAAGGCCAATTTTCTACAAGAAGTGAAACTATAGTTATTTTCCATGAAACAAGCCAAAAAAAGCCAAAGTGACTTCACAAGGGAATTTTAGCAAATATCAAAAATCTTACTGCTACTTGGAATATTTAGAAGCACAGATAAAGGGGGACAATTTCCAAATCCTATTTGTGAAGCAAGAAAGGCATTCATCTGAATCTTTTTCAAGCACAATAAAAATACAGATTAATATCACTTACGAACATTAATGCAAAATGTCAAATATGATATTTAGAAATTTTCAAATAATAGAGTAGATAATTTGTAAACAAAATCCTAATCACATTAAAAATTAAATATAACATGACAACTGGGGTTCATTCCAGGAATGCAGGGATAATTCAATATTAAGAAAAACATTAATATAATACATTCATCATATTAATTGGTCTAGATGAAAAAATCATCCAGTCATATTTATAAAAAGTAAAAGGTCATTTAACTAAATTCAACACTCATTCCGTATACAAAATAATATTTAGTAAAATAATAATTGATGGATTTTTTAACCTGATAAATGTCATATACTTTAATTCAAAAGCCAGCATTTACTTAATGGAGAAATGGCGTAGGCGTTTCCACTAAATGCACAAACAAGACTATGATGACCACTCTTCCCACTAGTGCTTGACATTGTAGTGGAAGTAACAGCTAATGCAGCTAGACAAGAGAATTCGATTCAAGGATTAATAACCAAAAAGAGAGATAAGCTATCTCAGTTTGCAGGTGGTATGATTGCATGTTTAGTAAGCACAAAAGAATAAGTGGAAACTATGACAAAAAAATCATAGAATATAAAAAAGTAGCAGGTCAGCATGCCCACTTTTAAGGATCTATTCCAAAGACGCACCTGTCAACACATGAAATGGCATGTGCACGCACTGATTCATCATGTCAGCACTTTTCACAGTAAAACTCAGTATGGGGCACTGACTCTCCAGCAGCAGGGAGCGGAGGAAGAGATGAGAACACACACAACGGCGTAGGGCAGGTGCACTGGTGTGTGCAGCAGGCTCCTTCCAGCACCTGAGAGCAAGATATTCATTTCCAGAAGCAGGTGAAGACGTGCCACACATCTCATTATTACACTTTCATGGTTCCCATTAAGGCAAATGGAAACATCAACCGCCATCCCTCTCAGAACTACGCTCATTTGCCAGGGACCGAGATGGCTTCTTTGCTCTATTGGGTAACAACAAACATTGATTCATAGACTGATTTTGACAACTTAGGGTTAAATTGCAACCATATATGGGCTACAGGTTCTAGAGTTTGGCCAAAATCAACAGAAACATTCTATGAGAATTGTTCACGCGGAATTAACAATAAAGACTATTGCACATTTCATTATTGTTTGTAAACTATGCTTACCATCCTTTATATCATTAGATAGCTAGAAAGCGAGATACGTAGCTACGCAGGTAGGTAGATAGATAGATAGATAGATAGATAGATAGATAGATAGATAGATACATAGATAGATACATAGAGACACAGATAGATACATAGATACATAGATAGTTATATACACACATAGATAGATACATAGATACATAGATTAGATACATAGATAAATAGACGATAGAGAGAGAGAGAGAGATGATAGATAGATAAAAATCTAATCACATTTTTCCAGAGCGCCAGTTCTAAACATTTACTAGCACTCACCACTGTCCACTATGGTAAAACAAAGTGAGGAAATGAGGAAATTATTAATATTTTACTACAGAGTGATTATATATATATATATATATATACACACATACATATATATATACACACACATATATATATACACGTACATATATATATATTTAAGACAGAGTCTCACTCTCTCACCCATGCTAGACAAGAGAATTGGTGAGAGAGTGCTGGAGTGCAGTGGCATGAACTTGGCTCACTGCAACCTCAACCTCCCAGGCTTAAGCTACCCTCCTGCCTCAGCCTCTAGAGTAGCTGGGACCCCAGGTGCACACCACCATGCCCAGCTAAATTTTATATTTTTCTGTAGAGAAGGGGTCTTGCCATGTTGCCCAGGCTAGTTTCAAACTCCTGGGTTTAAGTGGTCTGCCCACCTCAGCGTTCTAAAGTGCTGGGATTACGGGCATGAGCCACCACCCCGGCCTACAATATATTAAATATATTTTTAAGTTAGTAAAGCAAGGCTCAGAACAGTATTTATGAAATGTTAATTATTGTGCAACTAAAAAGATAATACAAATCTACATACACATTTGCTTATATTTTCGAAAAGAAGCAATGCAATAATAAAGTAAAAGCTAATTGTAAAGGAGTTACCTGAGAGAAAGGGAGGTGTCAGGGTAGAAGAGAACAGCATGGAAGGGGGAACTCTGATTGTGCCTCATTCTTTGTTTTGACTACAGAACCAGATAAATATTCTATATAATAACAGACAATATTAAAGCAAAAGAGGAAAATGTCACCAATCATTTGGAAGCAAGCTGGAAAAAAAATGATGCTGTATGACAAGTAGGTGGCATACCCATATAAATTAGATCAGTTTCACATAAATTCAAAACACAAGGTTTTGACCACACATTCCTAATGGAAACGGCAAAGGATGCCAGGCGGAGCCACCACCAACAGCCTTTAGTGTCAGTGTGCTGAGCAGTGCAATGGGTACTGGGATTTTGAACTATTATATATGTGTTGCAGCAAAAAGCAAATATATTCAACCTAAGTAGTGAAAAGAGGCAGATATAACCATGCATTTAAGTTGGAAGTCTCAGCATGATGGTTTTACCTTCTGAAAGTCCAGCATCGACAGGCATCCTGATGCCCAGACACTTCTCTCTAAACACCATTTCCTTCTGAAAGAAACAGGACTCCATAGAGGAATGGCTAACTCTAGGGGAAAATGGACAGTGGAAGGTCAGAAAGCAAGGCAGCTATTAAAGCTTAATGAGATGGCATCAAAAGACGCAGGAGTCGGGCCAGGCATGGTGGCTCGTGCCTGTAATCCCAGCACTTTGGAAGGCTGAGGTGGGCAGATCACCTGAGGTCGGGAGTACGAGACCATCCAGACCAACATGGTGAAACTCCATCTCTACTAAAAATACAAAATTAGCCGGGCATGGTTGTGTGTGCCTGTAATCCTAGCTATTCGGGAGGCTGGGGCAGGAGAATCACTTGAACCCAGGAGGTGGAGGTTGCAGTGAGCCAAGATCACACCACTGCACTCCAGCCTGGGAGACAGAGTGAGACTCTGTCTCAAAGAAAAAAAAAAAAAAGACACAGGAGTCAACTTAAAGGGTTTCCACCAACCTGACATGACATAATTTGGACATAAACAGAATAGTGACTGCCATAGATTGACATACATCAAATATGTAAAACCCATGAGTTCATGACATTACTTAAAAATAACAAAGCCCATGATCATTTTGGAGGTTGCCAGGGTATCAACTCATTGCTTCTAAAAATTGATAAATGAAAGAATCCAAATAATTTCGCTGCCTTTTCTGCAAACTCTCGTTTTCAGAGTGACCAAATGGTTGAAGAGCAAAGTGTCTTATTATTATTAAATGTGGGATGAGACATTGTGTATCTGAGGATGCAATGAACTCGAACATCAGTATACTTCTAGATCTACCTACAGGGAACAGAAGAACATGCAAAACATCACCGCAAGAAAGACATCAGCCAATGCTGGAATGTGAGGCATTGGACACGATAAATCATCATGTTGCTCAAACAAATCAACCACCAGTAAAAAGCAGTTAATAATATAAAAGAACTTCAGAGGCGAGAAAACTGTCAGCTTTTGCTGTGTAACAGACAACCAAAAATTGCAATCATTTATAGCAACAAAAATGTTTTGTTATTCAAGCGTCTGAAAGTTAACTAGGGTGGGTGTGCTTCAGGTTGCAGGTCTGATCAGCAGGTCAGCTGGCGTGACCCCGTCCTGCCTGATTTGTTCTGTGGCACCGGCAGGAGCAGAAATAGCCACCCAGGTATGTTCTCCTGATGCTGAGGGCAGAACCTCGGGAAGCCCAGCCCAGCCACACAAACACCTCCACATCTGCTCACATCATGTTTCCTATCATCTCATTGTCCCAAGTGAGTCACAGGCCCAAGCCCTGTGGCAAGAGGCAGAAAAGCTCACTCTGCCCAGAGGGAGACCAGGGCATGGGGTGGCTGGGTGATTGCACAGCGGGGGAAAGAATAAGAATGATGATCCAACCTTCATCATTCAGAGGAAAAAAGACAAAGACAAGAGCAATGACAGAAGAAAGCAGTCCCAGATGGCTCCAGAGAAGCCCTGGCCAGAGACCTAGCTGAGGAGAACACACTGGGGTTCTGGCCAAGGAGGCTGCAAGGCTGGTGTATGGGCCCTGCCTCCGCTGTCCTCCTGGGCTTCCCAGCTGGGGCTTTCCCACCCCCCTGGGCCTGGAAGAGGATGGAAGCCCTGCCATCCCATGTCTCCCTGGCCCACGTGTTGGGGACAGGCCACTGGGAGAGCATATGTGCACCCTCACCCCATTTGAGGCAGAGGTTCAGCAACCTCTTCTTTCCCATCCCCAGCCCACCCTCCCTCTCCCCACTCCCGGAGTGCACGAACAAAGAATTCCCAGAGGAGAGAGGGAAAAGGTGGGGTTCATGGATCAAGCTGTCTGTCCAGACCAGAGACTCCTGCTGTTCTGTGAACCTCCAGGAGGCCTGAGCCCAGCTGGTGCCTCCTGGCAGGTCTGGGCCAATGCCCAGCCATCTCCGCGGCTTCTGCAGCTTCATTGAGCAATGGCCAAGGCGTCCTCACTGGAGTCTTTGACAAACCACCTCCAGAGCCAGAGGCACAAAATTGAAAGCCTGCTTCCTCCATCGGGGCTCTAGATTCTAGAGTGTTCTGCTACAGCCAGCCCCCTGCTTTTCCTCTGCTCTAAGGACGATGGACCCCCATTGGACCTACCATGCTGCTGAGACCCTAGCTGGAGTCACGGAAGCCACGTCTGTGTGGCCGGGTCTGAAACCTCCTCTGTTCTGCTCTTGTGGTACTGCCTGGATCCTCCCGATAGCCTGGCCCTCGTCCCCAAGAGTACAGCACCAGCTTCTAGAACATTCCTCCCTGCACGGAGCAGGCAGAGCAGTTCTGCAGCACAGCTGGTGCCTGGTCAACAGCCGGGGACTGAATTTGTGAGATGAGTCTGGGTCTGCTTCCTAATTTTGCTAAGAGCAGAAGCCACATCCATTGGCAGCCCTTCCCAGTGGCAGGCTCATGCACACACCTTGTGTCTGTGCCCCCCATAGATCTTCAGCACACCCCGTGGTCCCTCACCTAACTCACCCCTGTGTGCAGGGGCCAGCTTCACCCCAGCCTTCCCAGGTCCCTGCATTTGGCCCAAACATCTAAACCCACCTCCGAGTCTATCCCTGAAAGAGGGCCCTGGAAAGGTATACCAGGGCTTGTACTCCAGCAAGAACATGGCCCCCTGACCCATCCCTCTACTCCAGGTGGAACCCAGAGGCCCATCTACGCTAGGCTGAGTGTGGGCTGAAGGACAGGGAGCCAGGCAGACCCCCAGGCCACACCGGGCTATGTGAAAGCGGCCTGTGAGGATAAGCCAGCACGGCGCGGGGGTGTGTGTGTCTGGCTTCAAGGCCTGCGTGCTCTGTTCTTGGCGGCCACTGAGGCACTCTCCAGACAATGCGGTGCGTCAGAGCCCTTTATTTTTCCACTTCTGATTCCACAAGCGCCGTTGTTTCCTGGCTCAAGGCTGCAGCCGGGAGCCCTGATGGATGTTAATGGGCATCTCCAGGAGTGGATAATCTTTTAATGTTTTCCAAGAGGCCTCCACGGGAACCGCTCTTTATTAATACACCTGAGGAGTCAAATCCCTGCTTATCCTCCGTTTAGAAGGATGTCTGATTACATGGTTTTGCGGTGGGCTCTGGAGGGAGGCCCTGCAGTCCTAAATCTGGCTCTTTGGAGGCGAGGACAAGACAGGCTTGACTCTCGGGGTA
This sequence comes from Pan troglodytes, assembly GCF_028858775.2. NCBI lineage: Eukaryota > Metazoa > Chordata > Mammalia > Primates > Hominidae > Pan > Pan troglodytes. The sequence goes on along the minus strand of NC_086016.1, from coordinate 50,832,887 downwards.
CAGAGCCTGCAGCCCGAGGTGGCTCTCAGGGTCCTGGGGGGCCTCAGTGTGTCCCAGCTGGAGTGGAGGAAAGAATTGTGGGTCCAGGGCAGAAAAGTTCCTCTGCAGAAAAGCAAGAAATCCAGACACCAAGAGCCCAGGTCTGACAGAGGATAACTGATCAGGACCACTGTGCCCCACGGCAGGGTCCCACCAGCCGAGGCTGCGAGGGGCCCCTCCCAAGAAGTCCAGACTCTCTCCCGACTGTGTGAACAGGGAAATGAGTTTCAGTCAGTTCAGCGAGCAGGCATTCAAACTGGGGCCTGCCTCTTTCCTACCCGGTATCCTGCTTGTCACCACCACCTGCCCCAGTCAGGCAGGGCCCGGATCCCGGGAGCAGGGGTCAGAACTGGACCTGTCCTTGCCTGCAGTGTCTCCCGCCAGCAGCGAGGTTGGTCGGAGCATGATAGTCACTGGCGAGGGGCCAGAGCAGACATCTGAGCGCTACATTGCACAACACAGGGAGCTGTGAGACCTCCACAAGATGAGGCCAGCCTGTCCCTCTGCCCCTGGCTGTCCCGGCAGGAATCCCTGGGGTCCGGCAGTGGCTCAGACCAGGACTGGGCGTCTCACCAACCCCCACTAGTCCATGGTGAGGCTCACACCCACCCCAGCCCCAGGGGCCCCTTCATTGTTTACTTCCAGCAGGATGGTGCGCCCTGGAGTCAGGGAGGTGGCTTGGAGTTCCCGGTAGGACCAAGTGAGGAAGGAGCTACTGAGCACAGGCCAGGGAGGCTTTGAGACAGGCAGTGGGGCTGAGAGTGGGTGCCCCAAAGGAGGGTCCCAGAGCTGAGGGGTGAGGACCAAGAGCTTTCTGTGGGCCCTGAACTCCCCAGACCAGTGCCCTCCATCAGTCCTGCCTCTGGGAAGGGGCTCTCGGGGTCCTGTCTCCCAGATGACCTCCTGGGCTCTCTCCCACCCCTCCTCTTTCAGGTCACTGGGGGGTTCATGCATCCACTTTTTTGTGAATACATAGTAGGCGTATCTAAGTATGGGGTACAGGAGACGTTTTGATACAGGGATGCAACATGAACTAAGCACATCATGGAGAATGGGGGGGTTTGAGTTAAAAGCAACCCAACTACACTCTTCAAGTTATTTCAGAATATACCATGTGTCCCTTTGTTCACCGGGCAGCTGCGTGAGTTTGCCCATTGAGGGGAGCCCAGAACACCAGGATGACTGATGTGGTGACTGCTCCGGGGGGCCCCGGGCTGGTTGGTGAGGGAGACCAGCCTTGCAGACACCAACCAAGAGTGTGACTCCAGGGACAGCAGCGCGGGCTGAGGCTTGAAACCACTGCATTTTTTTCCCTAACTTAACATAAAATGGCAGATCTAAACATTTTTGTCGGAATGTTTTAAACGGCTGATGTGCTGTATTTGTACATATTTATGGGGTGCTTGTGTCCTCTTGCTGCATGTCTGGACTGTGTCATGATGGAGTCAGGGTATCGAGGGTCTGCGGCACCCGAGTATTTACTGTTTCCACGAGTGTGTAGGTTTCAGGTCCTCTCTCTGTTTCGGAAGACAGGCTGCTGTTTTTGTTTTTGTTTTTTTTTGTTTGTTTTTTTGAGACAGAGTCTCTCTCTGTCGCCAGGCTGGAGTTTGCTCTGTTGCTCACTCTTGTCACCCAACTCTGCTCACGAACGTTTCCAGCCCAGAAATGCTGGCTGCTATGTGACCTTAGGCCCCTCCCCTTGTCTCTGAGCCCCCGTTTTCTCCTTGCTAACCTGCCTCAGGCATGGCTGTCCTGAGCGTCCAGGCGCTGCCGGCCATCACTGCCCTCATGGGGGCTGGGCGCCCACAGGCCTGGGACACAGGCTGCCCCTCCCTGAGAGGCCAGCACTGCCATCCAGGAGGCCCGGAGACCCCTTCTCGCCACATCCACTGGCTGGAGAGCTGCATGTACTTGGCCTTCGCCCAGGAGAAGACGCCAGCCTGCCCGCCCTGCCCAGGAAGCAGGCCAGCGCGGTGGGCCGCGGCCATCCATCTCCTTAATGAGCCCATTTGTCACGGGGGCCGGCATTGTTCACCTGCCCGACTGAATGGGCCTGTTCCGGCCCGGATGAGAGCCAGCCAGGCCCTGATTGTCTGGGGGTCACTTTGCAGGCTGGTCAAGGCGGATGGGACGAGGCTGTGCAGGCCCCCCCACTCGCTGCAGATGACAGCCTTCCTGAAGGTGCCCGGAGTGTTTTGAGGATCTAGTTGTCTAGGAACAATGTGGTCTGACTGGCAGTCATGCTTTCTTGTCACCAGGAGGGGGACATCTGCCATGTCCCAGAGTCAGGCCTGTGCTTGGCTGCCCCAGCCTGTGGTCCTCCAGGACAATCGTCAGCCTAGGCCAAAGGGGGGACTATCACCCTGGTGGCCAGACAGGTGGGTGTGAGGCAGCAGAGGCCAGCCCTGTCCTGGGAAGGGGACAGGCCCCGAGGATGTGGCCACAGTCCCTCTGCATGGCTTCATGGCTGAGCAGCTTTGGAAAAGCCACCCAACCTCCTTGGGTCCTCCGGATGCTCCCAAAGGGCACAGGAGGCCCCTGGCCTGTGCCGTGCCAAGGTCATCATGCCGAGCTCTTGTGCTGCTGAGGCGCCGGCTGACAGGGGGCTGTGTTGTCCTCATGGTGCTGTGAGTCACTCCGGGCCAGAGTCCTGCTGGACACTGTGGTGAGGCCGGGGAATACAGGAGTCCCCATTTCCTGAGCCCCAGCATCCTCAGACATAGTCCCCAGGGCCCTGGGAGGAGCAAGGGGCCACCTGTGTGGCAGTTCTACTTGGGACAGGTGAGCTTGAAGAGAGCAAGAGGTTTGGGCGGTGCTGGAGTGACGTGGTGGCGGCAGAGGTGACCTCACCCAGGAGAGCTGGGCCAGCAGGGTGGGCGGCGAGGAGAAGGAAGGGCCTGTGCTGTGGTCCACAGCCCTGCACCCGTACCTTGGGGAAGGCCTCCTGCTATCTGTGGCGTCCCATCCCTGGGGAGGCTCTAGCAAGGCAGAAAAGAGGCATCGAGAGGAAAAGAAACACAGGAGCACAGACAGCCCCGCAAGGAGGACTCAGGATCTCCAGCTGGTCCCCATGTGCCTTGCGTTGAATGATCAGGACGTGCCCTCCCACACAGTCAGGCTTGGCCAGGGTGTCCCAGGCTGGCCCCAGAGCTGTGGAGCTTAGCACTCGAGTCTCAGCTCAGACCCGGCCTGTGCCTGGACACTTCCTGGCCAGCAGCCAGTGTGCTGGTCAGGACCTGCTCCCCCAGGACCGCCTCAGCTCAGACCCGGCCTGTGCCTGGACATTTCCCGGCCAGTGGCCAGTGTGCTCGTCAGGACCCGCTCTCCCAGGACCGCCTCAAGGGTGCAGAATCACCTCCCTCCACCATCTTCCCAGCTGCCCTCCTCAAAGAGCCTCCCGCCTGAGGAGGCCCCTGGCCCTGAACAGTGGGGCTCTCCTGGGGCTGCACACCTGAGACCCTGCAGGATTTGTTTAAAGGAGACCCTCTGATCCCAAGGGTCCACCTGTCCCTTCTCGGGCAGCACCTCAGCAGTTTCAAGGTGCTTTCTGCATCCCTGATCCACAGAAGGAAAGAAAGCCCTGAAGCATGGCCCGGGCCCCACAGCTCAGGCCCTGCTTAGAGAACTCCACCAGCCTCTGGATGCCTGGAGGGAGCCGGGGACTCGGCTGCCTGCTTCTTCACCACGCACAGCCAGGATAAAGGGAACGAGGAAGCTGTGTCCCCACCACCCCCACCCCGCCACCCACACACATCCGCACCTGTGATAAAGGGGGTCTCTGCAGCCACTATCCCCGTGAGGCTGAAAGCAGCGATGGGTGGAAGTCCTGCTGCAGCCCAGACTGTCAGGGGCTGGCGGATCCCCAAGCCACCCCTCCCTTATCCACGATCCCATGGCTTCCTTCAGTGGGACTTCTCCTTAAAGTGCCATTACATTCACTTCCTCTCAACATGAATGTCTCAGGGAGCAAATACAGAATGATTGATGAAGGCCAGTGAGCTGAGGGGGTGACCGCAGGCTCAGGGAGGGAGGGCGTCTCCCTAGGCCGTGGCACACAGCACCAGCTTCCTGTCTCCAGCCAGGAGAACAGAGACCCCGTCTGGGAGCAAAGCATGAGGGGACCATGACCGCTGAGCTCGAGTGGCCGTCGGGAGCCTGCAGCCTCGCTCTCCCACAGGCACCTGCAGTCCTGAAGCCCCACAGAGGGTCCCGGCGTGGGGCAGGGTGGCATGGCTGCCGTGGGCAAGTCAGGCAGACCTGAGTCCAGGCTCCGGCAAGGGGCGGGGTGGGGCAGCCACAGACGGGCAAGTCAGGCAGACCCGTCACTGGGCTCCTCCATCCTCCTCCCCTGCAAGGCCGGCTGCGGTGGGAATGAGAGGAACTCAGGTAATCATCGTGATTATGGAGGCTGCCTCGAAACGTGACGCGTGTGGGCACAGAGGGAGCACACAGTGACTGCCCGATGGGGGAGGGAGGGACAATCAAGGGCTCTGCTGATGAAACCCCAAATCCCCCAGTGCCATCCTTCAACCAGAGAGTAAACCAAGGCCCAGAGCAGCCCAGTGATGGCCAAGGCCGCAAGCCCAGGTGTCTACCCTAGAGATGGGCCCCTCTCCACACCGCAACAGCTTTCCGCAGTGGGGCCTGACATGGAGGGGTGAGCCCAGTTCTGTGCTCTGGGGGAGGCCTCTGCTTCAGCATGAACCATTATAGGGTGTGTGTGTGTGTGTGTGTGTGTAGTGTGGTATGTGTGGCGACTGTGTGGGGTGTGCGGGGTGTGACAAGTTGCATGTGGAGTGGTGTGTGGTGAGTGATGTGTGATGACTGGTTTGTGGTTTTTGTGTGGTGTGTGCTTGGTATGTGTGATGTATGTCGGTCTGTCTGTGTGGTTTGTGAGTGCGACATGTGGAATTGTGTTGTGTGTGTCTCTGTGTGTGTGTAATGCAGGGTTAGAGTTGGGGAGTGTGAACCCTGAAAATCTAAGACAGGTCTCAGTTAAGGTAGAAAGTTTATTTTGCCAAGGTTGAGGACGCATACCCGCGACACAGACTCAGGAGGTCCTGGTGCCCAGGGTGCTCAGAGCACAGTTTGGTTTTATGCATTTTAGGGAGATATGAGCTATCAATCACCATATGCAAGATGAACATTAGTTCAGCCTGGAAAGGTGGGACAACTCGAGGTGAAGGCGGGACAACTGGAAGCGGGGAGGGGGTCCTAGGCCACAGGTAAGTGAGAGACAATCGGTTGCATTCTTTTGAGTTTCTGGTGAGCCTCTCCAAAGGAAGCAATCAGATAGGCATTTATCTCCTGGAGCACGCGGTGACTTTACATAGAATGGGAGGCAGCTTTGCCCTGAGCAGTTCTCAGCTTGACTTTTCCCTTTAGCTTAGTGATTTGGGGGGGGCCCAAGATGTATTTTCCTTTCACAGGGGTAGGGTGTAGCGTGGGGCTACATGCCTGTGTGTATGCATGTGTGTCTGTGTGGTTTATGTGATGTGTGGAAGCGTGGTGTGTATGTGTGTTTGTGACATGGGGTAGAGTTGGGGGTGTGGTGTCACGTGGAGCTACATGCGTATGTGCATGTGTGCATGTATGTATGTGTGTCTGTGGCTTTCGAGTGTGATATGTGGAAGCATGGTATGTATATGTGTTGGTGATATGGGCGTGGAGTTGGGGGGTGTGGTGTTGCATGGGGCTACATGCCTGTGTGCCTGTGTGCATGTATGTATGTATGTGTGTCTGTGTGATGTGTGGAAGTGTGGTGTGTATGAGTGTGGGTGTGGAGTTGGGGCGTGTGGTGTCACATGGGGTTACATAACTGTGTGTGTGTGTGCATATGTGTGTGCACATGGGCTTGTGTGCCTGTGTGTGGTGGGGATGATATGAGGCATGCACATGCGTGTCAGGGTCCACTGCCCCAGGAGACTGTGCCTCAGGTCCTGGCCCCCTCCTCAGTCCCTGGCCCAACTCTGCTGTGGAGGGACGTTCCGGCTCCATCCCATGACCCGGCTGAAGGACACCCAGACCCACACCACCCTCCCCGCTCCTTCCCTGCACTGTTCCTGCTTCCTTTGCTTCTTGCTCTATTTGCATGTCCTGGTCTGGAACCCTCAGCCCCAACTGAGACCCTCCTCAACATGGGCGCTAGGATGGGACGGCCCCAGGCCACTCCCCTGAGTGGGGCCAGTGCCATGTGGAGCCTCCTTCACCTCCACGCCTGGGCTCAGGGGTTCTCTGCCAGAGGGGCTCCTCTCACCCTTCTGAGGCTGGGCACCCCACCCTCCCCGTTCAGCCAAGACGCCGTCCTCCAGCCACCTGTGTCTGCTGGCACTGACCACCATGAGGCATCTCTGTCATGCCGGTTCTAGGCAGGTGCCGCAGCCACACGGCTCACCTCGCTCCACCTGGGTTGGAACTCTGAGGGGTCTGCAAAGTGAAGGCGCAGGGGAGATGGGAGCACCCCGTTGCTCAGCACCAGACACCAGGAGCGTCCTGAGCCTGCCTGCCTCAGGTGGGTTCCCCAGGAGACAGATTTGCATTCGAGGAGTTTGTGGGGCTTGCCTTTGGGGTCTTGCCTGTGGGGAAGCACAAGAGGGAGGCCTGGGTTGAGGGGGGCACTGAGCTGTGATTCAGGAACCAGGGAAGCTGTGAGTCCCACAGGGAGTGCTGGAACTGCATCCCCGGCAGAGCTGGCCCACCCTGAGGCACGAAGGTATGGCTGTTACCCAGATCAACCAGCCACTGGATGCGTGGGCTGCCCTGGGAGAGGGCACACCCCTGCATGTGGCAACCGTCTCTTCCCAGGAGGGCAATTCCCAAAGAGCAGCCCGGCTGGGAGCCGTCACCACCACCGCTCCCGGCTGCTGCAGGAAAGAAGGGTCTCCCTCCCCACGGGAGTCCCTGGGCGTGCACCCTCCACCCACAGGGCCTCTCAGGGTCTCCTGTTGGAATTAACGGGTCTGAGGCAGCTCCCCATGTGGCATCAAAACTGGAAGGGAGGAAGGAGTCAGACAGACTCAGGTGGGTGACCTGGGACCCTGCTACAAATGGAATGTTTGTGCCCCGTCAAAATTCTTCCCTTGTCACCTAATCCCCAGTAGGATGGTATTTGGAGATGGGGCCCTTGAGAGGTGATGAGGCCAAGAGATTAGTGCCCTAACACATGAGACCCCAGAGAGCTGCAGTCCCCCCTAACATATAAGGACACAGGGAGGCGGCACCGTCTCTGAGGAATGAGCCCTGGCCAGCACCTTGACCTGAACTTCCCAGCCTGCAGAACTTCGAGAAGCAACTTTCTGTTGTTTACAAGCCCCCAGTTTGTGTTATCTTGTTATAGCAGCCCGGAGAGGCTAAGACCGCGCCCAGCCTGTTCTTCCTGGAGGCCAGGGTCTCCAGCACCAACCTCCTCCAGGAGCAGGGTCAGCCACCCCTGCCATGAGACAAACTCTTATCCTTGCCTGCTGGGCCCTGGGAGCAGGGCGCCTGAAGACACGGGTGAAAGTCGATTGGGATATGTGCGGAACCGTTTATTCTTAGAAACGGGACCTCCAACCTGCCAAGCATGTATTTGTGGGAACAGAAAGCAAAATCACCCAAGCAGACCACTGAGCAGGATCACAAGTGGGAATCCTAGCCACGCCTGGGGCCCCGGACCCGTGTATTCTACGCATGAGAGGAACGGCGGTGACTCATGGTCATCCACTTAGGATGTGCACACAGTTCCTACTGCACGCTTGTTAAACAACGTCGGTCTCCAATTGCATAGGTGGGATTGCAGGTACCAGGGCTATCAACCCTGATAATGGCACAGAGCGCAGACTGGGCCGCCCACTCTCCCTCAACAAATCACAACACAGGTGTCTTGTGGGCACCATCATGGGGACCAATCACAGCGCTGCTTTCAACGCCGGCCTGTGATCCATGATAGGTCGGTTCTCACACTGGCAGCCAAGCCTGTTGCACTGTCACCTCCCTGACCCCAGCGATCAGCGCCTGTGACATTTGACAAACACAGATGCTCCACGGAGGAGCTGCCCCACAGAAACGGGAGTGCAGCCAAGAGACAAAGTCACCGGGCGTGAAATTACGCGGAGTCGCAAGAGAAACAGCTGAGCATGGGGTCCCAGGTTCATTCTGGCCACATCAGCCCTGTTTCCAGGAGTCCTGGCCCCCGTCAACCCTGCACATGGAATTGTGCCTCCATGTGGACAAGCTCTGTCTCCAACTCCACGTCCCACTCATGGACCTGCCCCCTCGGGATGCAGCCCCACACAGGGTCCCTGGCCCCCGAGGCCTGCGTCCTGGCCCCGAAGCTCCTTCAGGGAGAGCTCCCTCCCTCCCTTTAAGATCCACAATCGTCCTGCAGGCTGACTTCCTGGGGTCTGGTGTCCAAGAGGGGAAGGCCTTGACCCTTGGACGGGGGTGCACCGTTGCCTTATTGAGGCCCTCCTTGGAGAATGCATGATCCTCCCCTGCATGACGTCAGAACTGCCCCTCATGGGATGAACCTCAACGTTAGGCAGCTCCCGGGGCATCAGACCCGCTCCTCATGGGAGGAACCCCAACGTTAGGCAGCTCCGGGGCGCGCTGGCTTTGGGGCCTCCCCTTCAGCCCCGGGGCCCCACAGAAGCAGAGCGTCCCTCTCATGCCTGCTGGGACTAGGTAACTCCTGCTGGGGTCTCACTCTGATTCCAAATTGGTGGGTTGAGTTGCATCCCCTCCCAAAAATCACATGAAACTCCTAGCCCCTAGAACCTCAGAATAGGGGCCACATTCGCAACCACCACAGTGGCACAGAAGCAACACTGGAACAAAAATAAAGGCCAATTAATTGTTTTGGAAGTGTGGAAACTTTGGAATCAAGTTATAGATTCAAGAATCTCTGCAGATTCCAAGCAGAACAAATGTGAAAAAGCACCTATGAGGTAAGAATGTGGTCTTTATTCGGAAGTAGAGTACGTGCAGATGTAACTGGTTAAGATCCCAGAGGAGGGTGGCGCTAATTCAGTGTGAGTGGTGTCCTCACACAAAGGGGACATTTGAGCACATACAGATGTACCCATACGGGAAAGGCCGCGTGAAGATGGAGACAGAGATGGGGGTGATGCTTCTACAGGCAAGGAGCCTCAGAGATCACCAGCAAACCCCAGAAGCTGGAGAGAGGCCTGGCACAGATGTCCCCTTACCGCTGCAGGAGGACCCAGCCCTGCCAACACCTCGATCTCAGAACCTGGAACTATGAGGTAATCAATTCCTGTTGTTGAAACTGTCCAGCCTGTGGTATTTTTTTATAGACACTGCTGGACCAAACTTTTCTCCAGATGACAGAGAAGTGCCCAAGTGTGTCTCATCCTGGGAGGAGCACATGGCTGTGTGAGAGTGCCGTCCTTGAAGGAACCAACCCACTGGAAGTGTAAAGCACCTGTTCCCTATGAAGCTCTCTGAACTCCTACTGCAAGGCCTCAGCACACCATGCAGGTGAGTCCGGAACACACAACCGCCCGTGCCTGCCAGGCAGCTGTGCTCCTCTTGGCTCACTGTTAAGAGTGTCCTGGAGCCAGCAGCCCCGCAGTGCCAGGGCTCGGGAACTGGGGCCAACATGAAAGAAAGAGCAACCATTAGGCCAGGTGCAGTGGCTCATGCCTGTAATCCCAGCACTTTGGGAGGCCGAGATGGATGGATCACCTGAGGTCAGGAGTTCAAGACCAGCATGGCCAACATGGCACAACCCCGTCTCTACTAAAAATACAAAAATTAGCCAGGCGTGGTGGCATGCGCCTGTAGTCCCAGCTACTCGGGAGGCTGAAGCAGGAGAATCGCTTGAACCTGGGAGGAGGAGTTTGCTGTCAGCCGAGATCGTGCCACTGCACTCTAGCCTGGGTGACAGAGTGAGACTCCAAGGAAGGGAGGAAGGGAGGAAGGGAGGGAGGGAGCAACCATTAAAATAAACAGGTAAATACATAAAATAGATAATAAAAATAGATAAAATAAATAAGATACCTTGATGTAACGTACAATTCCCAAGGCATGCAAACTCCATCAGCCGATTGACCTGAGCACCCGTCTCCTCCAAAGCTCTCATTCCATAGACGCTCAGTCCACTCCCGTCCCTGCTCCAACTCCAAGGCCCTGATTCCCTGCGCCTGGAATGCAGACCAGGTGTTTGTATTTATTTGTAAGAGCCCAGGTGATTCTGAGGCCGCTGGGCTGGGAGGCACCATTCAGAGACCCAGGTGGTTCCTGACAGTAACAACCAAGAAACGAGAAGGCCCCCGTGGAATGGGAGAGCTTCACCCTGTCTGCCGCAGGCTTGTCCCCTGTTGAGGCTTTTTTCTCGGGTGCGGTTACATCATTCTGAGGAATGCATTTCTCTATCCAAGTATGTTTCCATGAGAGTAAGTTTCTGGGGGAGTCTTTGCAACAAATGAAGAAGGCAATAGCCCTACTCACAGCCCTCATTGCAGTGAGTGAATTCACATGGCCTTAGTTTCAGGGTCCAGATCTCATGGGAGTCTCCACTCCAGCTCCCTCCCCAGCAGGATGAATCAGCTTGAGTCACTCCCACGCAACACCCACCCTGTGTCTCTGGCATGGCCCTCTCCAGGCATGAAGAGAAGGCAGATGGACGTTCACACTCCATTGTCCAGGCGCACCGGGATGGAGGGGCTCTGGATTCCACGCAATTAGGGGGATGTGGCATATTTCTGGCATAGGCTTTTCCAACCCCCACTCAACTAAGGACAGCCCAGAGCTCTCTCCCGAGCTCCTGAGAAAAGTTTTTAATTACTTGCTTGGCGTCTCCACCTGTTGTCTCATGGTCTCTCACATCCCACAGGTGGGAGGAAAAAAATCAGCTTCTGCTCACAAAGCAGGCCTCCCGTGTTCGGCGTTTCAGCTCCTGGCCTGGTTGTGGTATCATGGCCTCAAATTCATCCACCCACAGACCCGTTCCTAAAGAAATATTTGCAGAGTTCCTGCTATTTGCAGGCACTGTTCTAGGAGCTGGGGATACCATGAACAAGAGACACACAATTCAGAAACCTGAGCTCACACATCTGTCTATGTTGAGGCAGCTTATGTCAGACTCACCGTCCTGCCAAGAACAACTGTGATAGCTTGATGAAATTTCAAAAAGAAAAAAAACAAAACACAGCTTGAAGACATCAGAGAGCAGCCCAGGCAGCCAGGATCTGAGAAGTTAAGAGCCTGCCCAGAACCTCCCCAGAGCCAATCCAGAACCTTCCCAGAAATGGGCACAGCTTGGGAGGCAGCCCCTCCCCCACACCGGCCACTGCTTTTTCTCCTTGGGGCAGCTTCTGTCCCACCCACAAGGGCAGGAAGATGAGAGAGTGCAGCCCAAGGCCTTGCCAGCGTCTCCCTGGGCTGGGACAAGAAAGTTGGAACTCAGGGCTCTCAGGATGCCAGGGTTGGGGGTTTAAAAATGCCAGCGAATACTGCTGCAGTGTTCATGCAGATGCATGTTGCTTTTTGGTAGAAGGAGGAAGGGGCAGGGGTTGAAAAGCGAACTGTTGCATACTGTGCTCAGTAACTGTGTGACAGGATCATTCATCCCTAACCTCAGCATCACACAGTATACCCAGATAATAAACCTGCACATGTAGCCCCTGAATCTAAAATAAAAGTTGAAAATAAATAAATATAAATAAAATAAAAATCCCAGCGAAGTAAGAACTGGAGGAAGTAGGCCTGGCATTCCACACACAGCATCCCCTCAAGGGTCCTGATCTCAAACTTAGATGCACCTGGATTCAAGGCTAAGCAAGTAAATGGAGTCAACAGTGAAGGAGGCTGGAAAGTTGAGTGGCGGTGTCAGCTGCCCTGCAAGGCTAAGGAAAAGAAGACTAGAGTTCCTGCACCTTACAGAGGGGGGCCCCCGCAAACAAGCCAGGCCGCTAGCAGAGCTCTGGTGAGGCTGAGCCCCAAGACTGGGCATAGGGAAGAAATGGGTCAGTCCTGCAGTTGCCTCCAAGGTATCTGCTCCTATCTGACTCCCGTGCTGGGTGGGCGTGGATTCCATCCTTTCCTGGGAAGAGGGTCCTCAAGGAAGCCTCTGAAGTCTCTCATGCAACATGTTCAACTGTCAATAAAATAATTACCAGGCATTCTCGGAGACAGGACCAAATGAGCAGAAACTACGAGCAAAACAAAAACTGACTTAGGAGTGATTCAGAGTTTGGAGTCTTTCAATATCTTAGTTAAAATAACTACTAATAATACAGACCAGAAAATAGCTGAAAAATGAAAACTTTCTGAGAGAACTGGAAATGAACCAAAATTATCAAACGGAAACTGCAAAATTTTAAAGTGAAATAATTAAAATTAAATATTCACTCTAAGGGCTTAGCAGCAGATGACGTAGAGCAGAAGACAGAACATTGAAATGGGAGAGAAGGCAGTAGAGCCTGTCTAGATTAACACACGGCAGGTAAAAGGATAGAAAGGCAGGAAAGAATGGAGGAGATATGTGGGGTGAAGGTGAAAAATCTACATATGCGTAATTGCACCCATACGAGGGCAGAGAATAACAGGGGCACAGAAGCAGTCTTGGAAAAAAAGCAAGGCCAGTTCATTTGTTTAGAAGTGCGGAAACTTTGGAATCAAGTTATAGATTCAAACATCTCTGCAGATTCCAAGCAAAACAAATGTGAAAAGCTCCCCCAAGGACTGAGAAGACAAAGCAAAAAATTCTAAGAGCAGCTAGAAGTGTAAAAAGTGCATGTGCACACGCACACGCACGCACACGCACACACAGGCACGCACACGCACACACACGTGCACGCACATACGCACACGCACGCACACACGCACACATGCACGCACACGCAGACACGCACATACATGCCCACACACGCACACGCGCACACACGCACACACGCACGCACACGCGCACACACACTATAAGGAATCAACAGTGAAACAGAGCTTACTTTAAAAGGAAACAAAAAAACAAGATAAAAAGATGGAAGGCAGTAGAACGGTGTCTTTAGAATGCTGAGAGAAAAATAATTGCCAACTTGGAACTCCATAGTAAAATATCTGTAATAAACAAAAGCGAAAAAAAATTTCTGATAAAGAAAAACTGAGAAGATGGATTCACTGCAAGCAGAGGCATCCTGTAAGAAGCCATCCAGGTATTGCTAGACGCACGGTGATATGGGAGGAACACTGCACAGGGAAGTGAGAATATATGAGTCTATCTAAATAAACGTCATTTTTTTTTTCAAAATAATAGTAATAATGTGTAGCTGGGTTAAATTTTTGGTAAATTTAACAAGACTATCAGAAAGGGTGAAGGAAGAGAGTAAATATCGAAGAAGTGTTTTAAAATCCTTGCACTAACTTGGAAATGGTAAAAGAAATAAATGTAGACACGAAATGTACCAAAGGTAATTTTTTAATCTCTGGGGTAACTAAAAGAATACTTAAAGATGTAAAATTGAGACTGATAGAGAAATCGGAAATGCAATTATTAATTAATCAAAAAGAAGCCAAAAATGGGAAAAAAAGAAAAAACAATCAGAATGGACAAATAAAAAACTAGAGGAAAGACAATAAATTTGAAGAGAAATACATCAATGTGTATCTTCAAAGAGACAAGGACACCCCCTCTCTGCATTCTGTTCAATGTTGCCCTGGAGCTCCCCAGCCAGGGCAGCTGTCCCCCATGTGTGTGGGTATAAATGTGTATTTTACGTATGCGATTAGAAAGGATAAGTAACATTTTATTTTTCACTATAAACATTATTATATATGTGGAATATGAAAAAGAATCTGTAGATAAACTAGAGGAACTATTAAGTAAATCTATGTTCAATGTGAATAATTCTATTACTATCTACCAGCAAAAAAAATGAGAAATAATGAAAATGTTAAATGATTCTATTTACACGGGCACTGGGTGTGTACAGGATCACTGCAGGCTCAAAGCGAGTACGACAGCAGCATTTTAAGATTGGGAGGGGACACTGGGAGACACAGATGCAGACACACATGGAAGGCACTGTGTAAAGACACAAAACACATAGAGGGGAGATGACCAGAGGCAGAGGCGAAGCGATGCTCCCACCAGCCAAGGAATGCTGGGGGCCGCAAGAAGTTGGAAGAGGCAAGGAGTGTTCCCACCCCGGAGGCTTCAGAGGGTGCTTGGCCCTGCTGACAACTTGATTCAGGACATCTGCCTTCCAAAACAGAGAGAATCGATTTCTGTTGTTTTAATCCGTCGGGTGATTCATTACTGCAGCCCTAGGAAACGTCCTGTCCACCAAAGCTTTGTGCAGAGCACGCGGCCCGGCAATCGAACTCCTAGAAACAGATGCAAAAGAAATGCATGAAGTGTTGACAAAAGAATTCATCCATCACGAATGTAATCCCAGCACTTTGGGAGGCCAAGGTGGGTGGATCATGAGGTCAGGAGATTGAGACCATCCTGGCTAACATGGTGAAACCCCATCTCTACTAAAAATACAAAAAATTAGCCGGGCAAGGTGGCGGATGCCTGTAGTCCGAGCTACTCAGGAGGCTGAGGCAGGAGAATGGTGTGAACCTGGGAGGCGGAGCTTGCAGTGAGCTGAGATTGCGCCACTGCACTCCAGCCTGGGTGACAAAGCGAGACTTCGTCTCAAAACAAACAAACAAACAAAAAAAGAATTCATCCAGGATCATGCATAGCAGCACTGATTTCAACACAATCTCAACAGAATGAATGAAAACTTCAGTATGCCATGAAATGTTACCTTGTAAGGAACACGACTAGAGCTGCACACACGCGGATGAACTTCACATAGCATTGAGCAGAAGGAGACAGACATGAAAGAGAAGCTGCTTTATAATTGCACGTAAACAACATTTAGGAGGAGGCAGAACTAAACTAGGCGTTCGAGATCAGGACACTGCTGACCTACATGGGAGGTGCCATCTGGGAAGGAGGAAGAGGAGCCATTGGGGGCTGGAAATGGTCACTCCCATTCAGCCATTACATGGGTGTGTTTCCTCCCAGAAACTCATCCGGCCAGGACCTATTATCAAGGCCTAGGAATGGGTCATTCCATTGACTGCATTATTCTTGGGTTAAATATTTTCACACAAAAGAATCAGAGGCCCCAAAATCTCCTCAAACCTACCTCACTCCACTCTCCACACGGTCCACCTCTTGTTTAGGATACCTCTCAAAAATCTAACCTACAGGTAAAATGAAAAACATCGCAAAGCTTCTAGAAAGAAACAGGAGGAAATCAAGATGGCTTTGTGCTTGGTGATGAGTTTTTAGATATGACACTGAAAACACAGACCTTGAAGGCAAAAAAGCCTTAGACTTTATTCAGATGATACCTCTGCTCTGTGAACGATGCTGGGAGGATGCTGAAGACAAGCCGCACGCTGGGAGGAAACATTTGCAAAACACATCTTTGGTAAAAAGCTTGTACCAAAATATATAAAGAATTCTTGACATTCAACAATAAGGGAACAACCCAGTTAAAAAGTGGGCCAAAGAACTGAAGAGATGCCTCACGGAAGAATATATACAGAGGGCAAATAAGCACACAAAGGAATCCTCAAGATCAGTGGTCATTAAGATATTGCCAATTTAAACAGTAATGTGATCCCACTGCACACCTATTAGAATGGTTCACAGCTGAAACCCTGACAACACCCAACGCAGGCAAGAAGGCAGAGCCAGGCAACCTCTGGTCCATTGCTGGAGCACGAGCAAAATGGCACAGCCATTCAGGAAGAGAGCTTGACAGTTTCTTGGGAAGTTAAATATAGTCTCACCATATGATCCACCAATCACACTCCCACATATTTATCCAACTGATTTGAATACTTATGTCTACACAAAAACCTACATGCAAATATTTATAGCCATTTTATCCATAATCTCCAAAAACTGAAAGCAACCAAAATGTCATTCAAAAGGTAACTAGATAAACAAATGGCGGTCCTTTCACACAATGGAGCATAATTAGTGACAGAGATGAGCTACCAAGCCATGCAGAGAGAGGAAGGAATCACCAATGCTTGCACCTTGAGTGCATATTTTTCATGTGAAAAAAGTCAGTCCAAAAATGGCTACTCACACTCTGTGATAACAATATTTTCAAGCATGTGAGAAAAGGCAAAACTATAGAGATAGTAAAAAGACCAGCGGTCACCAGAGATTGGAAGGGGAGGGAGGAGGGCTGGACGATGAAACAGCAAGGACTCTTAGGGCAGTGAAACTATTCTGCATGATGCTGTCATGGCGGAGCATATGACACTATGCATTTGTTACAACAGGTTTGGATCATAATCCCCAAAAGATGCAATCCCAAACTCCATAATCTTGAATGTTGAAATCCCAAAAGATCAAAATCTCTAAACGAAAGTTGGGAAAATTTAATAGGGAACACTCAAGTCACTGTTTATCAAGTCACAGAACAATTTCAAAAGAGGAGCAGCAATACCATATAGAAAATTAACGTAGGCCGGGCACGGTGGCTCATGCCTGTGATCTCAACACTGTGGGAGGCTGCGGCGGGTGGATCGCTTGAGCTCAGGAGTTCAAGACCAGCCTGGCCAAACATGGTGAAACCCCGTCTCTACTAAAAATACAAAAATTAGTCAGGTGTGGTGGTGGCGCCTGTAATCCCAGCTACTCGGGAGGCTGAGTCAGGAGAAGAATCGCTTGAACCCGAGAGGTGGAGGTTGCAGTGAGCCAAGATCAAGTCACTGCATTCCAACCTGGTGGACAGAATGAGGCTCTGTCTCAGAATTAAAAAAAAAAAAAAAGAATGTGAACTTTCTTGACAGAGAGAGTCATATCCTGAGAGAGAAAGAAAGCAGCTTTTCATTTATCATGCAAGACTCCAAAATATAGTTAATGGTCGTGAACAAGGGCCAGCTCTTATGGACACCTTCGTGCAATTGCCTGTAATCCATCCCTGTAATATACGTTTCATACGTCAAATTTTCTTTTTAGTTTTATTTTAACTTATTTAGTTTGTTTTTACTATTTTAAGTGGTCAGATTTTTTTTCTTACGATTTTCTGTGCTATGAATTTTATCACTTCCGCATCATTTCCAATACTGGAGGTGTAAATTGTGCTGAGACTTTACAGTTCTAATTAGTTTTATGCCTTTTTTTTTTTTTTTTGCAAATTTGACTCTACAAAAGCACGTTATCACAATATTGACATTTTGTATAAGTATTGCCCACGTACGTACAAACTTTGAAACTTCCTCAGTAAATGGAGAGATGTCTTTTTTGTACATCCGCATGTATGAAAAATGAAATTTCTTGGGATCTCGGCTCTTTGGTCACCATCATGGTGACCCATCATGGTTTTTGACAGAACTTCTCAAAATACTTAGGTTGTTCCTTGCAGTATCTCAGATGACCGCAGTTAGTGAGCTGGGTGCTAACAATTACCAGCCATTGTGGTATGTGTTTATACATTTCCCTTTTTCAGCAGTTTCTTTTCTTTCCCTTTTTTTAAAGATGAGGTTTCACTCTGTCACTCAGGCTGGAGTGCAGTGGCGTGATCCTAGCTCAATGGATCCTCCTGCCTCAGCTTCCCAAGTGGCTGGATGGCAGGTGTGAGCCACCTGTCCTGTTTCATCACAGACACAGCTCATCTTTTCTCTCTTCATTTTTGAAGGTGAGTCTTGCTCTGTCTCCCAGGCTGGAGTGCAGTGGTGCAATCTTGGCTCACTGCAAGCTCCACTTCCCGTGTTCACACCATTCTCCTGCCTCAGCCTCCTGAGTAGTTGGGACTACAGGCACCCGCCACCACGCCCGGCTAATTTTTTTGTATTTTTAGTAGAGACAGGTTTTGCCATGTTGGCCAAGCTGGTCTTGAACTCCTGACTTTGTGATCCACCCTCCTCGGCCTCCCAAAGTGCTGGAATGACAGGCATGAGCCACTGTGCCCGGCCAGCTCATCTTCTTATAACTGTTATGCCCATGTGTCTGTTCTTAGTTTACTGAATGTTTATGCTTGCAAAAATACGTATGTGATTATTGCCTATTTTATTTTGTAAAGTGGTCTATAAAGGCCACTTTTTGATTCCACTTTTAAGTGGAATGGATTGTTTTAGATTCCACTTATAAGTGAGAAAATGTGGCCGGGAGTGGTGGCTCACGCCTGTAATCACAGCACTCTGGGAGGCCGAGGCGGACAGATCACGAGGTCAGGAGATCGAGACCATCCTGGCTAACGTGGTGAAACCCCATCTCTACTAAAAATACAAAAAATTAGCCAGGCGTGGTGGCGGGCACCTGTAGTCCCAGCTACTTGGGAGGCTGAGGCAGAAGAATGGCGTGAACCCAGGAGGCGGAGCTTGCAGTGAGCTGAGATTGCACCACTGCACTCCAGCCTGGGTGACAGAGCGAGACTCTGCCTCAAAAAAATAAAAAAATAAAAAATAAGTGAGAAAATGTGGTATTTGTCCTTCTGTGCCTGGCTTTTTTCATTTAGCCTAATGTCTTCCAGATCAATCCATGTTGTCACAAAATACAGAACACTTCTCTTTTAAGGCTTAATAGTATTCTATTTTATGTGTGTGTGTGTGTATATATATAAAATATATATGTGTGTGTCTATATATATGTGTGTGTCTATATATTATATATGTGTATATATAATATGTGTGTATATATTATATATGTGTGTATATATGTGTGTATATATGTGTGTATGTGTGTATATATAAAATATGTGTGTATATATAATATATATGTGTGTATATATAAAATATGTGTGTATATATAATATA
Organism: Pan troglodytes; assembly: GCF_028858775.2. NCBI lineage: Eukaryota > Metazoa > Chordata > Mammalia > Primates > Hominidae > Pan > Pan troglodytes. The sequence goes on along the minus strand of NC_086016.1, from coordinate 50,814,074 downwards.
TATGTGTGTATATATTATATATGTGTCATATATAATATATGTGTAAATATTATATATGTGTTATATAAAATATGTGTGTATGTGTATATATAATATATGTATATATAATATATATGTGTATATATAATATATGTATATATTATATATGTGTATATATAATATATATGTGTGTATGTGTGTATATGTGTGTATATATAAATAATCTTTATGTGTGTGTGTGTGTGTGTATATATATATATAAAAAACGTTTCTTAATCCATTCATTCATTGAGAAACTCTTAGGTTGACTCCATAACTTGTCTATTGTAAATAATGCTGCCAAAACAAAACATAACAACAAAAATAGACAAATGGGATTATATCCAACTATAAGGCTTCTGCACAGCCACAGAAACAATTAACAGTCAAAAGACAACCTGTGGATAGGGAGAAAACATTTGCAAGCCGTACATCTAAATACGGGGTTAATACCCAAAATGTATAAGGGACTCAAACAACTCAATAGCAAGAAAATAAATGAACCAATTTTAAAAACTGGCTTGGGATCCAATAGACAATTCCTAAAAGCCAACATACCAATGGCCAACACATATATGAAAACATGCTCAATATCACTAATCATTTAGGAAAAGTAACTTAAAATCACAATGAGATATCCACTCACACCTGTCAGAATGACACTATTATCAAAAGGATGAAGGACGCTGAGTGTTGGCGAGGCCATGCAGTAGAGGGGCCCGGTACTAAACTGTACTAACTACACAGTTGGTGGGAATGTAAATTAGCACAGCTCTTATGGACGACTGTATGGAGCTTCCTCAAAAACCTAAAAATAGAACTACTGTATGATCCAGCAATCTTACTTTTAGTGTGTATCCGAAGGAGTTGAAATCAGCATGTCAAATAAATATATGCCTCTCTGAATCTCCGGCACATGCAGAACCCCAAGCCGGACCTGGGAACCTGGGCCCAGAGGATGCAGGCTCAGCCCTGCCCTCCAGGAGTTTCAGATAAAGGGAGATGGGGCACATTCAGGGACAGCCCACCACAGGGTGGACCCCACAGAGGGCTGCCCAGAGGGGCCAGGGCTGGGGAGCCTGGGAGCGGGAAACCCACAGGGTCCCTGGTCTCACTCAGTGGTGCCCAGAACAACTGAAACCCCATGACTACCCAGGCCACCTGCCCTTGCATGTAAGCCTTGCTGAGTGACCAGCCAGAAAAGCCACAGGTGGAAAGGACCTTGCCAGCCCCAAGGCTGTGAGTCTGGAGGAAACTCAAATCCCTTGTCCGTAGTGAGGCAGGAGCAGGTGCTGCTTCAGGGACAGGGCTTAGGACCTGTGGTCAGTGAGCCCCTCCTCCCTCCTGGGACCTTGCTCTCAACCAGCCAGACCCCTGGGGCCTCAGCCTGGCTCACAAGTGGCGGCTCCTGCACCCCCAGCCCCTGCCTGGCTCACTGTCCCCTCCTTGCCAGTGGGCTGCTGTTTTTGAGCCTTTGCCTGGGAGAGACTTGCTTCCAGAGGCCTCCCTCCCTCATCTGCTAGGCGGCCCTGCCCTCCCTGCAGACCAGCCCTCACTATAACTGTGTCCCCCCAGAGGGTGGCTCTGTGAGGATAGGACAGGCGCTGAGTGGACGTCACATGGTGACCCAGACACAGGGATCCCTCAGCAGACAGCAGAGAGGAAAGAAGGCTGGGCTGAGCCCCATCTCTCGGGAACATCTCAGGAAGGGCTCATGCTGGGTGCTGATAAGCTCCAAAAAGGCTCACGGTGGCTCCAGCACCCAGCCTGGGACATGGGGTCGCAGCTGGCAGGGCAGGTGTGGGGTAAGCGGGGAGCTGTTTGGGATTCCCTGGAACTGAGTTGAGGCTCCCTTGGGTCTGTGATGTTTGCAGCAGGAGAGTGACATCTCCGAGAAGGAGAGAGGTTGGCCCTCAGGTGTGTGGTGAAGGGGCCTGAAGAATGTAGCAAACGCTGTCAGCCCCACCCCATGACACCCCAATTTTGTTTACACTTTCAGGGGATCCTTGGCCTGTCTGTTTGTACTGCTACAATAAAATATCACAGACTGGGTAATTTTTATGTATTTATTTATTTTTATTTTATTCATTTTTTTGAGGCAGAGTCTCGCTCTGTTGCTGAGGCTGGAGTGCAGTGGCGCAACCTCCGCCTCCTCGGTTCAAGCGATTCTTCTGCCTCAGCCTCCCGAGCAGCTGAGATTACAGGTGCCTACCACCACGCTGGGCTAATTTTTGTATTTTTAGTAGAGACGCGGTTTCGCCATGTTTGCCAGGCTGGTCTCCAACTCCTGACTTCAGGTGATTTACCTGCCTCGGCCTCCCAAAGTGCTGGGATTCCAGGTGTGAGCCACCGTGCCCGGCCAATTTTTAATAAACAGAAATGTATTAGGTCACGAAAGCCCCACCTCACAGCACTGCCACATTGGGGGTCAGGTTTCCAACTCAGGCTTTTGCGGGGACTCCTTCAAACCACCGCAGCCCCCAAAGGCCCTTCATGCTCCTGCTGTCCATGCTCCAGGGTGAGAAGTTGGGGAGCAGAGTGAGAAGGGAAAGGAACCCAGGACTAAATCCCGGGGGCAGGGGGTCATGGGCACCGTCGCCATTAGCTCGGCCACATTCAGCCTTAACGGAACCCACAGCCCGCACGGCTGACACAACGGCCCTGAGTCTGCACAGCACTGGAGGCTGGGAGTCCGAGAGTAAGGTGTCGGCAGGGCTGGTGCCTGGGGAGGCCTCTTCCTGGAGGGCATATGGCCACCTTCTCACGGTGTCTTCACACAGCAGAGACGGAGCCCTCTGTGGCCTCTTCTCATGAGGCCACCAGTCCTGTGGGATCAGGCCCTCCCTCCTACAACCTCATTTAACCCTAATCACCTCCTCACAGGCCCCATCTCCAAATACGGTCACACTGGGGGCTAGGGCTTCAACCTATGAATTTGGGCCACATAATTCAGTCCATAGCAGGCTGCAGAGGGCAGGAGGGGGCTGCAGATGTCCGCTGAGGAGGGTCCTCCTGCAGACCACCCAGGGGGAAGTTTGGAGAGAGTTCAGGGGGTCAAGGGGCCCATCAGCCCTATACTGGGAGGGACCTGGGAGCTAAGCTGTGTGGCCACCCCACGTCCCATATCTTCCCAGCACAAAATGTGCCTTGCCGAGTTGATTTGCTCAGCTCACTCTTTATTTTGAAACGACGTCAAGCATGAAGAAGAGTTGCACAAATAATGCCAATAACTCCGGTGCCACCTTCATGGGGGTTATGGTGGTTCCAGTGCACTCCACATGTCCCCCCTCTCTCTGTCCCTCTCTCTCGTGTACACACACACTGTTTCCTGATCCAAGAGTGAACCACCCTTAAATTCTTCCCAGTGTGAAGATAAAAATTTCCAAAAATCAGGAAATCCTGTCTCTTAACCAAGGCACAGTTAGCACCTTGGGACATCCCACATGGCCCCGGGCTCTCTTCTGACCTGTGGTCCATGGTGGAGCCACGCCATGCCCCAAAGGAGGCCAGGAAGACGATGCCACGGCCCGACTGGGACCCAGGCCCTGGGCTGCTGTCCCTTCCTGGCTGTTATCTGCTTGATTATTTGCGATTTCTAGATATTGTCACAACATCAAAAAATTGTATTAATCATTTACATTCCCCACCCCATCTTTTCCAAAAATCCAGGCCACAGACGGGCCACCCTCATGGTCACGGCCTGGAGGCCCCTTGCAGATGCAGAGTTCCAGGCCCCCGCAGGCTCAGGGAACGGGAGGTTCTGGGGTCAGGGCCCCCGGCTCGGTGTTTTATGAGACTTCCTGTTGATTCTCCAGCGCAGGGAATTTTGAGAAACACCGGCTTCGCCTGCACTTTGGTCTGAAGCTTGATGTTGGTTTAACCAGGGTGTTGTGAACTGTGCTCATGACCGATGTCCCTGGAAATATCTTACTGGAGCTAGCAGGGTCTGACTTGTACCTGGAACCTTCAAGTTCCCTTATCTGGAGCAAGGTCCACAAGACGGCCACACCCCAGCCCCAGGACGGCCCAAGGGCTCAGCAAGATGGCCACTGTCAGTTCCAGAGAGACTTGTCCTCTGGGTCCCCTCTGTTGCAAACCTTTCATCCTTGGACACTTGGCGAGTTTTATGAACAGACAGTGCATTTCATTGCCGGGATTATTATTTTTTTAATTTTGAAATTAAGAATCCAAGATTCCTCTACATATTTTATGAAAAGCTCTGTCTTCCATTTAATGAGCTCTGTGTGACTAATCAGAAAATAAAACGTATAAAGTAGAATGATTTAGCCTGTAAAATGAGAAATGAAGAAAAAGAGTAGCACATTAAACTTAAATGGGCTAGGTTTTCCTGGAGTTGACCTTGGAGATGGTTTGGGGCGAGGGAAGCTTTGGGGAGGGCAAAAGGTGGCCAGGAGCAGTGGGGGCATGTCCAGAGGTGGACACCTGGAAGGCGTGGTCCTGCTGGCCGGGAGCTGGCCAGTACCCGCAGCCCTGCAGCCTCCAAGAGTGGGGCAGGAGGTGACAGGCCATAGGCACCTTGGGGGTTTCACTTATGGGTCCATCCCGTTGTCAAATGTGCACAGCTGTCCCACCCAGGAGGGAATTCCAGGGATGGGCAGAGTCTCCGTGCTTCCACCCCGAAAGTGTGCCCTCTAGTGGAAGAGAGTGGGTGGAGACATATTCGAAGGAGTCGACCAAGCTGTTGGCCACCGTATTTGTTGATGGTTGGCTTAGCTTTAAAGACTCCAGCGCTGAGCTCCCAGCTGTTCAGGTTGCAGTCTTTAATTATTTGATCTGGAGCAGAGTTCCCTTTTGAAATGCAAATTTCCTGGAGCTGAGATCTTGCCGAGCCGCCATCCTGCATCCTGAGGACTGTGTACCCCAAAGGGAGGCCTGTCTGAGAGCGCAGAGGAAGTGGGGAACCCAGAGGCCGGAGGCATCCTGGCCACAGCCCTGGGCTGGAGCCTCTCTCTTCCTCCCACCCCTGCCCTCTGTTCTCAGTGCCTGGCATTTTAAATGGCTGCATAACTGTGAAGACTGTATTTACATAAATGGCCAATAAACATATGAAAAGATGTTCAAACTCAATAGTAATCAAAGACATGCAAATTAAAGCAACAGAGATTGATACCTTTCTCTGTTTAGCAAATTGGCAAAGATTAAAAAGAACGATAATCCCTGATTTGGGTACCAGTGTGGGAATAGTTGGGCACTCTCCTCTCCAGCTGGTGGGCTTGTCAAAAGCTTCCGCTTTCCTGGAGGGGGAATTTAGCAACCTGCAGCACATGCTAAAATGCAGAGACTTTTTATGCCTCTTCACCTAACAACGCTGCTGCCGAGGGTTTGTCATAAAGAAATGATTAAGTGAGATGGCAAGGGTGACACGCTGGAGAAATCACAGCATCAGTCATCACAACAAGAAGGGGGCCCAGAAATGTGAGCAAGAGGAGGACACGCCATTCTTGGAGAGCCCCCGGCTCTGCCATACCCTAAAGAACAGGGCACATTGCTATTATCGACATGGAACAATGGCTTAGTACTACAGGGTTCAGGAAGGGAGCAGGGTCCAGAGCCCTCTACATAGAACTCCCCATTCATACAAGTGTGAGCGGGGTGACTGCTATGTGCCTAAAAAATTATAGGTGCTGAAGCTTCCAGCAGACATAAGCCAACTAAGCTTTTTGCCCACAAGAAGCAAGTACAGAAAGACAATGTATTAATCTCCAACGGCCACTGTAACACGTTACCACAAAACAGAAGACCTGACACCAGAGGTCCTGTGTCTGGCGATGGGCAGGGCCTTGCTCTCGCTGAAGGCTGTGGGCAGGATCTTTCTTCCTCTCACAGCTCCTGGTGGCTGCAGGCCTTTCTTGGCATGTGGCTGCACCACTCCAATCTCTGTCTCCGTCATCACGCCTCCTTCTAGGAGGCTCATTTCCCAAATTTTCCTCTTCATGTAACGACACCAGTCCTTGGATTTAGGAACCACCCTAATCCAGAATGAAGGCATCTTAACTTCATCACATCTGCAAATGCTCTATTTCCAAAGAAGGTCCCATTCACAGGCACTGGGGGTCAGGACTTGGACGTATCTTTTGGGGGTTGGAATTAACCCACACTCGACGGTCATTATGGGTAAAAGCCGTCCTGCTACGCACCCAGCCCTGCATGCGGAAAATCCCTTTAGCCTCCAGAGCAAACCCATGAGCAACGCAGCACTGCAGCCCCACTTCACAGACGGGAGGTTCCAGGACTCACCCAACGCTGGGGCCCACAGTGGGCAGGTGGGTCGGGGTCCTAACCCTCAGTCCCTGGGGACCCCAGAGCTCAGAGCAGCCCTGAAGACATCCTCAGGCTGCTGTGTAGCTTCGGGAGGGTGCGATTTGGAGGTGAGGATGCCCCCATCCCCACCACGCATCTCTCCTCCCCCTCCCCAAGCATGGCCCCTTACTGCTCCTAGAGATAACCAATCTCTCATTTTCTGGCCATAAATTCCTTGTTTTTCTTTTCAGTTTCACTGCCACATCTACATCCCTGAAAAGCAAAGCACAGTTTAGTCTCTGTGAACTTCATAAAAATGGAAGCATATTTCATTACCCTTTTGCTGCCTGCCTTCCTCCACTCAGCATCACAGGTTTGGGGATTCATCCTGCTTTTCGTAGATCTGGGGTTCCTTCCTTCCTGTCACTGAACTTACGACAGTCCATTGATTCATTTTGCTGCTGAAGTGGCTTTGGCTTGCTCCCATTGGGGGCTGAAATGAGACCTGCTGCTGAGGCCGCTGTGCTGTGGGTCCCGCAGGATGGGGGTGAGATGCTGGGGTGCACCCCAGGTCGGGGGGGTCCCATCCGCACCGTGAGCACAGCCCCCTCCTCCCTAGAAAAGGTCAGACCGGTTCCCAATGGGGCTGCATCGGGCTTAACTCAATTTTCCCCTCTGCACTTTATAGAACGCTTACACATTCGAACATGTATTGTTTAAATAATTAGATTATTTTGGAATGGTGTAAGCCAGTGGGAGAGAGACAGTAGCGTGGTCTCATGTTGGAAAGCTTGGGCCTGGCATCCAGGCAGACAGCCACCGTCCCGTCCCTGCGGGACTCTGGGCCTGGGGTCCTCACCGGGGATTCAATGAGCCGCTTCCATTACGGGGCTCAGCCGGGCCTGGTGTGAGTTCAGTACTGGGTGCAGGCTTGCTATGATTGCTGTTGTCATCAAAACAAAACCACTTTCATTTGGGAAAAATATTAAAGCCACGACAAAGGGCGGATGGACAGAGGCCTGTACACAGGGCTCCACGTTCTGCATAGGGTCCCAGGCATGCACCTTTTCCCCAGCGCAGTGGTGCACGTCGGAGCCACCGCCTTGGGCTCCAGAACTGTGTGTCTTGCTCTGTCCCAACCCCCAGTGTGTGTGAATTCTGCCTGCACAGGGCCAGCCTCTTAAGAGAGAACTGTGCCCTCTCATCTCAATGACCCAGAGCCAGCCTAGGACAGAAGCCACCCAGTGAATTAAGCTGCTCAAGCCACATCGTCCCAGCCAGGTCCACGTGTCAGAAACCAACTGTGAAGACTGGGACCCAGTTTCAGCTCAGGACTCAGCGAAGAGCCCGTGCTCCTGGGTCCCCGCCATCTCCATGGCAGCAACGTTGGCGACTGTGGCCCCTCTTTCACAAACCCACTGTCGGGGCTGAACTGCACCCCTAAAGTCCACGTGTGGAAGCCCTAACCTCCAATGCCTCAGAAAGAGGCTGTATTCGGAGAGAAGGCCTTTATAGAAGTGATGAGGTTAAAAGGAAGTTATCGGGCGGGCCCTAATCCAATAGGAAACGGGAAGAAGAGTCATTATAGAAGAGAAGAGAACGCAGACAGGCACAGAGGGACGCCCAAGAGAGGACTCAGGGAGAAGACGCCGCCTTAAACCCGAGGAGAGGCCTCAGGAGGAACCGGCCCTGGCCACACCTTGATCTGGAACTTCCAGCCTGCAGAGCCTGCGAGAACCAATGTCTGTTGTGTTTGCCGCCGGTGTGGGGTGTGACGCTTTGTTTCAGGAGTCTGGGCCGGCCCGCAAACCTGCACTGCGTCTCCTTCAAGCTCGGTCTAACTCTCAGTAAACTCATTCTGCTTTGGCTCAAAAAGGTTGATTTTTTTCCTATCTTCTTTCTTTTGCTCCTCAAATCCCAGTGGGTCCCTGCAGCTACTCGGTCATTCAGGCCAATGTGGGGTTTTGCCACCAGCCCCTGTTCCCTCGGGTGAAGGTATGGGCTGCACCGGCTACGTGAAAGCTCTGGGGTGTAAAGACCCAGTCCCTGCACAGTCCAGGCAGCCTGGCTGCAGAACCGCCGGTGCTCCGCGCCGCTGCAGGGCTCCGTGAGACCAGGGCACCTCTTGAAACCTGTTTCTCCTTCTCAAACGCAGGGATCTGAGGGAGGCCTGCTTGGAAGGGTGTCATAGGGTTTAAGTGAAATGAGCAACAAGTCCAGCCACGCTGTGCGTGCCAGCAGGGCCAGGCAGGCAGGACGGGATCTCCTCTGTTGCCTTAGAGGCGAGAAGGGAAGGCGGTGGGTACCGTGGCCCCGGCTGTGTGTCTTGCAGGACTCGACAGCAAGGGCTGAATGGGGCCAGCCCGGACTCGCGGGGTCAGTGGGAACTATGGAGCCAGGCTCTCTGCTGACGTTCGGTTAAATTTCAAGTAAGTTGCTCAGAGTTTTGCAAAGTCCAAGGTTACACGAAAATAAAGGCAAATGGTCCATTTTATGATTTTACATCAGTTACTCACACGTGGGAAGCAGGCACCTTGCCGCGGAAATGGATGGATTAATCTCCCGTGTGTAGGTTCCTGGCTCAGGGAGCGGCTCCCTTTATCTGTCTTTCATGGGCTTTGCGTCCCTGGTGGGCTGGTGTCCCTGGCAATGTCTCAGGGAACAGGCTTCCAGGACATTCAACAAGTACCTGTTAGCCCCACGCCCTGCCGCCATGCTGGTCCCAGCTCTGCCTGCCTCCCCACTTCTGCCCTTGCCTCCCCAAAGGCCGATGACCCCACAGCAGCCAGGGGAGCTGCATCTTCTGGGTCACAGCATGTCCTTCTCTGCTCAGACCGTGCAGTGGCCCTGCTCCTGGAAGAACAGCAGAGTCCCTCAGGGCCTGAACCCTCCAGAGTCTCCACTCCCATCGCTCTCTGACCCTACCTCCTGCCACTCCTCCCTAGGGCCCTGCATCCCTCCACTTCCCTCTCCTCCTGTGCCTGGAGCATGAAGAAGGCCCACTGCCGAGGCCTCTGCAGCTGCGGCCACCTCCTTCCCCAGCTGCACGCGCTGCGGCCACCTCCTTCCCCAGCTGCACTCAGGGCTCTTCCTCGCCCCCTTCAGGTCTTTGCTTAAACACCCATAACCTGTGTGGCCTTCCCTGGCCTCCCACTGGAAACAGAATCCTTGATCCAGCACCCCCAAACCCAGCACTCCACCCTGACACCCCTCCTTGCCCGTTTCACTTTTCCCCATGGTGCCTCTTGCGTCTAACATAGTTTACACGGTAACTTCAGGAAAGGGCTTGTTTGGGTCTGTGTAATGAGTGCTACATCCTTGGTACCCATAACAGGCACGGGAAGGGCAGCTCTGGGTTCTCACCTCCCGAATCCCGAGCTCCGTGAGACCCTGCTCAGGTAGCTTCACCTCCCTGGGACGCAGAAGAGCTTGTTAGAAATTTGCTGCACCGTGAACCACCGTGACAGTGTGCTGTCTCTCCTCTCCTGATGCCAGTGAAAACCAGGAGAATAAAAAGCTGGGAACAGCAGCCACCCGCAGTGAGGGGCATTTCTTACTCTGGACTTTAATATACTTGTAAAATCAAAATGCTAAGGGGTCACAATTAGATAGGGGCAGAGAAGCCAGGGTCACTTCCACAGGCCTCAAGAGAATCAGCCACACTCACTTGGTTTCCAAAGCAGCTGGCTCACCCTGGGAACCGGAACCAACAGCTGTACGTGTGAAAAAACAGAAAGAAGTGTGTGCATAGGCTACAGGGGACTCCTGAAAACCAGTGACGCCACGAAGCTGGGAGGGAACAAAGAATGCATGACCTGCCATCTTTACAGGAGACAGTGGGTCCCACATGTGATGGAAACAAGGACTCGTGTGGACAGGAAGCAGCTTTGAACTGCTGATACAACACGTGGAGGCTAAGACCAGACCGATCTCATATGGAATACAACATGTCTGTCAGCACAGACACAGACGCACACCCTGTATCACTCAGTGCTTAACTGGGAGCCAGAGAGAAGATGTGCATGTGCTGACCAAGTACATACTTTGGCCCCTTCTCCGCACGGTCTTTCTGCAGATACCTGGCCTGAAAATAGCTCTCCTCATTCAAACACAAGTAAAAATAACAAGAAAAAATAGGAATAATGTAGAGGAGGAAACTAAAAATATATTACAGAAAAATTTGGTCAGGGAAAGGACTGAAAAATATTATGAAGAAAAAATAGCATCACATGGATTTAAAGATGATGGTTTTTTTTTTAAAGTTATAATAAGTCAGGAAATAAAAGCCTTAAAAGCAGAGACACAAGAGCTCATGGAGGCAATAATAAAACAGAAGAAAAGGATAAAAATAATTTGGCACACCTTGGGAGGAAATGACAAAGATCAAGAAAGCCATCACAGAGAAGGCTATATTTGAAGCATCATAAGGCTGGAACAGCCATACCCAGGGGAAAAATAGGCTTAAAAAACTTGAGCAAATGAAATAATTTTAGTTTTTAAATATAAGAAAAATACAATAGCGATAAAAGACAAGGAAGATTTCCAAAATATATATAACGGTTAGCCCTGAAGAAGAGGAAATGAAATTACTGGTCTTGAAAGATACAGAAATAATACTGAGGGAATTCACACCCCCTAAAGCTGTCAAAGGACTTTTCCATAGGAGATTTCAGAAGTGTGTGAAGCAGTTTCCGTAAAGACTTCATTAAAAAAAGTCATTCAATAATTTTATACCTTGCTAAACTATTATTCCAGTATAAAGTAAAGATATATATATATATATGCAAGAAGTCCCATAAACTTTATTGAAGACATTGCTAACAGACAAAAGTCATCCAGCTAAGAGCTTAAGAAATAGTCTATGGAAAATAAATTGGTAGTGAGGTTTGTATGAAGACTTGTAAGTTAATACTAAAGCTAAGACTGTGGAAATGATGGTTATGGAGTGATAACTGTTCTAAGCCCTAGTAATATAGAAATAATTACATAACTAAGCAGTGGGTGGATGAAAAAGGCAAGCTAGAGGCTGAATAAGCAGATTTCATCATCATTCTTAGTACAGGAGGTCAGCAGTTGTGGTGTAAAGTGCACAAATCATATAAAAGATGGATGATTGTATTGTATAAGAACATAAAGATGGCCAGTAAAGTATGTGAGGATCATGATGGAGCCAGCAGTACCACACAGTGCATGCTGACCCCAGGCTCTCCAGCCCCCTGGTTTGTAGCAAGACTTGGCCAAGGGGGAGACGCAATGAGAGATCAAAGAGATGGAAGAGAGTGAGGTGAGGGAGTTCACTCCCCAGGTTCACTACCTTAATGTCCCAGAGCTGCTGTGTCCATTGACAGAAGGCCACTGCCCCTCTCAAGGTGGCTGCTTTATCCATCACTTTTATTTTCCAGGTTCCAGTAACCCCTCTGTCCTAGTAGTCATTTGGCCTAAGTGCTGGCTCTTCCTACATTAAATTCACACAGACAGAGAGAGAAACAGAGAGAGAGGAAGAGAGAGAGAGAGAGAAAACTTGCTTTTGATAAAAAGCAACAAAGGAGGTGGAGAAAGCAAAGAAACTCAGATAAGGCAGAAAAAATATCAAAAAGTTGTGTATACATAGATAATATTCAAATATAACTAGTTATAGCAAGTGTAAAGATTTCATTTTTAAAAAATGGTCATATACTAAGTATGTAACATACCTAAAATATAACAAAAAAAATTGAAAGTAAAGAGGACAGAGCCTTGGAAGCAAATGAAAATCAAAGCTGCCTTGGTGTAGCTATATTCAAAGCAGAATGAAAGTTCTAGGGGTGAGGAAGGCTATTTTACAATAAAAAAGTCAAATCCATCAGGAGAACACTTTGCATGCACATGGTATAGTCCCAAATTTTATAATGCCAAAGTTAATAGAACTGCAAGGAGAAGTAGATAAATCCATCCCCATACTGGAAGATTTTCATACAGCTTTCTCAGTAAATCAAGACAGCAAAACTATTTATAAGCATATAAAAATGGAAACAACACAATTAACAAATAGATCAGATGAAAATATAAACTATAGAATCCTGTACCTCAAAATTACAGGATATTCTTTATATGTATACACAGAACACTCATGAAAATTTACCTGTATTAGAACATAAGTCAAATCTCAACATAGTTCCAAATAAAGTATTACCATTAAACAGAGTATATTTTATGAACATAACTACATTGTAAGCTAATGACACACAGGTAAGTTAGCAACACACACAGTTATTAATGAAATGGTTAAACAGACTGTGGTATGTCCATACCATGAAACGCCACTCAGCAATATAAAGAAACATGCTGTTAATACAGGCAACAGTCTGGGTGAATCTCCGGGCAATTGTGTGACACACAGAAAGTCAATCTCTAAAGGTTACATCGTGGATGATTGCACTTATATACAATTTTTTAAATGACAGAGTTTTAGAAATGGAGAAGAGGATAGTGGTTGCCCAGGTTGCAGGGGAGGAGGAATGGGAGGAGAGTGGCTATGACAGAGGAAGGCAATCGATGGGATCTCTGTGGGGTTGGAACTGTTAGGTATCTTGATGGTGGTGTTGGGTACATGAACCTACAAAGAGGATAAAATTGTATAGAACTCATCGCACACACACACACACACACGCACACACAAATGAGCACAGGTAAAACTGAGGAAACCTTAATCAGCTCAGTGGCTTCTGTCACTGGGTTGTGCTACTGTACTAGAGTTTTACATAACATTTGTACTGGGGACGGGGTGGGGGAGTGTACATAGGCTCTCTCTGTATAATTTCCTACAACTGCATGTGAATCTACAATTATCTTAATAGAAATTTCAACTAAAAATTCTCTACATTAAAACTTGAAAATTAACTTTGGTTTAAAGAATGCACAGAAGTGGGAGCTGTATGATACTTATATTTAGATAATCAGACAAAACTGCAGATGAAAGCTCTATAAAAACGCCGGGCGCATTGGCTCACACCTGTAATCCTAGCACTTTGGGAGGCTGAGGTGGGCAGATTGCCTGAGCTCAGGAGTTTGAGACCAGCCTGGGCAACATGGTGAAACCCCGTCTCTACTAAAATACAAAAAAAAAAAAAAAATTAGCCAGGCGTGACGGTATGCGCCTCTAGTCCCAGCTACTTGGGAGCCTGAGGCAGGAGAGTTGCTTGAACCCAGGAGGCAGAGGTTTGCAGTGATCCGAGATCATACCACTGCACTCCAGCCTGGGCAACAGAGCAAGTCTCCATCTCCAAAAAAAGAAAACAGTTATACAAAAACTGACAAGCTGGGGATTTCCCAGCCAAGGGCTCCTGCAAACCACCTGGCAGTAAAATCAAAAGTCAATGCATTTTGCCCACACACAAAGAGCTTCCAAACAGCTTTGAGGACCACTGCTCTCAACCAGTCAGGATGGTCAAGTGTAAGGAAGGCCTGCAACATGAAGATGGAGGCCACAGCCCAGAATCAAAGCAGACTCACTGGGAGAAAACGGGGACTTAACAGAGTGAAGAAACTTTCCAGAAAGCATCCAATACTCCAGAGAAATAAGAAAAATATTGCAATAATAAAAGGAGAGCAAGAAGCTATCTACACACGAGGAGCATTGAGAGAACAATAGCAAAATAGCTGATGGAAATTAAAAACATAGCAGCCCAAATGAAAACTCGATAGGAAGGTCTGGAAGATAAAGCTGAGGCTATTCCACAATCTTACTAAAGGTTAGCAGAGATAAAGAGACAAAGATGAAAAACTAACAAATGAAATTACATCAGTTTAGAAGGCCAAACATCCAAATAAGAAAAGTGACAGGGGAGAATGCTAAGAAAGGACATGAGATGATAGATCAAGAAGGCTCGATAAGGGCTGGGCACAGTGGCACAGGCCTGTAATCCCAGTACTTTGGAAGGGCGAGGCAGGTAGATCATCTGATGTCAGGAGTTCGAGACCAGCCTGGTCAACATGGGGAAACCGTGTCTCTACTAAAAATACAAAAATGAGCCAGGCGTGGTGGCTCATGTCTGTAATCCCAGCTACTCAGGAGGCTGAGGCAGGAGAATCACTTGAACCCAGGAGGTGGAGGTTGCCATGAGCCAAGATCGTGCCATTGCACTCTAGCCTGGGTGACAGAATGAGGCTCCATCTCAAAAAAAAAAAAAAAAAAAAAAAAAAGAGAGAGAGCTCAATAAGAATCCAGCATGTGGGTCCCACACACTGGCTCACGCCTATAATTCCAGCAGGTTGGTAGGTCAAGGTGGTCAGATGACTTGAGCCCAGGAGTTTGAGACCAGCCTGAGTGACATAGTGAGACCCTGTCTCTACAAAAAATAAAAAAGATTAGTCAGGCGTGGTGGTACATCAGCTACTTGGGAGGCTGAGGTGGGAGGATTGCTTGACTAGCCCAGGTCAAGGCTACAGTGACCTAGGATTGCACCACTGCACTCCAGCCTGGGCAACAGAGTGAGACCCTGTTTAAAAAAAAAAAAAAAAGAAGCCAGCACATGAATGAAAATAGACCCACACCAAGATTCATTGTGGTGAAATTTCAAACCAGAGCACAGACTGTATTCTACAATCTTGTATATAGACAAGAGTTGGATAAAGGGACTGGGAATCAAAAAGACTTAGGGCTTCTCAATAGCAACACGGGAGTCATTGACCCAATGGAGCACCACGTTCAGAAGGTGGAAGGAAGGTAGCTTCCAAACACAAATCCTTTACCTGGCCAGACCCATCAGTATGTATCTGAGGAACATGAAACCCACTTTGGATGGGCGGGATCCCAAACGCTTGCCTCCTTTGAACTCTTCTCGAAGCTCCAGAGGAAGCACCCCACTGAATGGAGAGTAACCCGTGGGGAGGCTGCCCCAGGACCCAGGGGACACCTGGCCTGATGCAGGATGGTGAGAGATGTCGGCAGGGACAGGAACAGCTCTTCACCACATGCAGGAGTTCACCTGCCCAGATGGGAGCATACCCCCAGAAACAGCACCTTCAGGTGAACCCCAGCCTCATCGCCGTTGTGCCATAGACTCTTTGCTGTGGGCTTCCCTTGGCCGTGTGCCAATGAGTTCTTCACTCTCCTCTGCATGACCTGAATTTTGGGCCAGCGGAGGGCCTGCGTCCTAACCTGCACTGTTGTTCTGCTTTGACTGAATCCTGAGAGCTGGAGGACTTGGCAAGCCAGAGACATATTTCCCTGCCTGCGTTCCTCTGGGACATACAGCCCTGAGTCAGGACATGGCCCCCATCCCCACCCCTGCCCCCCTCCCTCGCCAGCTGCAGAGGTCCTCAGGTTCCACGGAATTCCACAGGAGGCTCCGGTAAACTCTCCAAGAGGCTGAGACTGTGCTTTTGCCTACCAGCTCCCTTAGCTTGCCTTCCTCCAGTGCCTTCATCTAAACAGCTGTAATATGACTCTTTCCTTAGGAAGCTAGTTTTGTCCTTAATACTCACGTTTTAAACTAAATAATATAATGTTTACAGATGCACAAAGAAATATAAGAACATACTTGTATATATTCAGAACAACGGTAACTCTGGGGACATAAAATTAGAAGAGATGGGTGGGCTGAGGACATGGGGGCTTCGAAAGTGTTGGTCGGGATTTGATTCTTAACACAGGTGTTGGAAGAGAGAGTGTTTCATTTTTGCTGTTATTTAAACAGTTCATATACAATTCTGAATGCATGATAAATTTCATAGTAAAGACATCAAACATGAGAACTTTACAAATAAACATGTGAAGACCGATAAATGTGAAGACTTAGTTAAACTGAAAACATTCCTGGAAAAAATATAACGTCAAAAGATGACCCAAAAAGAAATAGCAAGCATAAATAGACCTATAACATTGAGGAAACTGGATCCATATTTTAAAGCCCACCCATAGTACATGTTCGATTTTAAAAAGAGGCATGCGTGGTTTTATGGGTGACTTCTACCAGCCAGTCAATGAATAGATCATTCCAATTTCATAAAGAATTTTCCACACAATAAAAAATGAAAGAACTCATTTTATGAGGTGAGTTTAATTTTGATTCCAAGCCAGGGAAGGACAGTATAAAAAGGGAAAATTGTAGGTCGATATAATTTACGAGCATAGATTTTTAAAAATCATTCAAAATATTAACAATTCAAATGTGGTAACCCACTAAAAAAAAATCACTCACGACCAAATTGGATTTTGTTAGGAGTAAAAGAATACATTAACACCACATGCTATAATTCACTACATAAAAATCATGCAACTATTGAAATAGATACAAAAAGTACATTTCAAAAATTTAACTTAATTTTTAATAAAAGCTCTGAGAAAGCTATAAATGGGAAAGAACTTTTAAAACTTGATATAGGTTATCTACAAAAATTCACAGCAAATGCAGTACTTCAGGATACAACCTCCAGACACCTTGTCTTTAAAATCTGGAACAATCCAAGGATACTTGAATCCAGTAGAGTAAAACAAGAGCAATAAATAAAAGGTATAAAAAGGAAAAAAAATGACATTAATGCCAGTTTCATTGCATCAACGGACATATTATTCAAATTAATAAAAGTTTCCCAAAGTCTCTGTGTGTAAAAACAAAAGAAACAAAAATTTAAGGTACAAAAGTCTGTTAAAAAGAAAATAATAAAGTGTTGCTGAAGGACAGTGAGAAGACCCAAATAAAGGCAAAGATCTATTATGTTCATTTATGTGAAGGCATAAATGAAGACGGAGATATATTATGTTCAACATCTTTAAAATGTCAGTTGTCCCACTTTAATTCATAAATTCAATGCAATTCTCATCAAAATTCTTACAAGACTTTTTATGGAACTAGACAAACTGAAATTAAAATGTATATGTTCAATATGTGCTAATTAGAAGAGTCATTCCTCAAACTTACAGACCTGCAAAGACTAAAAGTGAAAGGATGGAAAAATGACCTTTCAGAAAAATGCTTACCAAAAGAAACTTGGTATGACTACCTTAATAACATTCAATAAACCTTAAGACCAAAATATTATTTTTCATAAAGAGGGTTATGACACAGATATAAATATTTTAATTTCACATTAAGATATAGCAATATTTACCATGCCTACTCTTAGCAAAATAGCCTCCAAACATATACAGAAAGAAATAAATAGACTTACAGGGAAAAAGTAATCCAATATCTATACTCTAATCCATAAATTAGATGTAAACAATAGTATTCTAGTGGGATATTTCAACACATTCTATGTATAGGTCAAGCAGAGGAAGAATCTGCAAGGGTAACTTACAGGGAAATAATTAGAGTTAGGCAACCAACAGATAAAGAATATTTTTTCCAAGTATACATATAAAAATATACAAAAATCGATTGTGCATGAGGTCATAAAGAGAGTCTCTGTGTATGTCTAAATACAGACCCTCCCTGACTTACCATGCTTCCATCTAACGATTTTGTTGACTTTATGATGGTGCAAAAACGATTCCATTTTCACTTTCAGTACAGCATTTAATAAAGTGTACAAGACATACAATACTTTATTACAAAATGGGCTTTCTTTTAGATGATTTAGCACAACTGTAGGCTAATGTAAGTATTCTGACCATATTTAAGGTAGGCTAGGCTAAGCTACAATGTTGAGTAAATTAGGTGTGTGTACTATTAAATGTATTTTTGACTTACAATATTTTCAATTTTTAATGGGCTTATTGAGACATAACTCCATCTTAAGTTGAAGAGCATCTCTTTGTGTGTCTGTGTGTGTGCGTGTGCAGAACAAGATCTCTGACCACCATGCAATAAAGCTTTTAAAACAAAAAGACAAGTTAAAAATCACCCACATATTTAGAAATTGAAACACCATTACTAAACAACTCCTGGGTTCAAAATAATTAAAAGAATTAAAATGTAAAAGGATCCATAACTGATTTACAATATAGACACTACATATCACAACTTTGTGGGTTTACTCTTCCGGTATAGCAGTGTGAGCCTCCACAGAACCGTCCTATTGCTAATAATAACTATAAACAACAGACAGAGTGCAAAATCCAACTACCTAAGTAAACTAATGAATACACCAAAAGAAGGCAGACTGTGGAGTGGCACCAAAACTTGGAGAAGCAATTGACTAGGGAGTGAGTTTCTCCTTGTTGGTGGCTTTACCGAGTGTGGACCACAGTCAAGGAAAGGTGCACAGCAAACAGCTGGAACTCTGTCTGGCCTGAGATGGAGGGAAGGAGTTCTGGGAGATTTCCACTGGTGAACAGTAAGCAGGTAAAACTGGAGGAAAGAGAGTCAGAGAGGGAGAGCCTCTATTTCCATGTATGAGTCCCACACATGTCTCAGGTAGACCCTTAGACCAGGCAGGCAGAGGACAGGATTAAAGCAGCACACTAAAATTTTAGAAAATTCAACTGAAATGTAAACCTCCATCTTCAAAAGGTGGTTCAGGGCTAAGAGTCTGAATCTTACTGGATTAATAGCTTAAAAAAATCAACACTCTTCAGAGGAATATATCAGAATGCAGAATGAACAAAGTGTACAGAATGAAATCCAAAACAAATTGACATATATGCAAAACAAAATAGTAAAATGTGACAAATTATCAAGGGACAGTAAAATCAACAGTCTAATGCCCTGAGATAAACGAGATGTCTGAATTATCAGAAAATAACTTGAAACCTACTATTATATCTACACTTAAAAGTAAAGAAAAATATATTTGAAATAAATCAAAAGATAGTAAATCTTAGCAGAGACACAGAAAATATAAAAAAGAAACAAGTGTAAAATCTAGGGCAGAAAAATACAATATATGAAATAAATAAATCACTGGACTGAGCTCTGTAGCAGACAGAAGATGACAGAGGAAATTGGTTAAATCAACAGAAACTAAGAAGAGATATATAAAAGATTTTTATAAAATTAACAGAGCCTCAGAAACTTGAAAATAATATCAAAACATCTAATATACATATCCTTGGAGTTCCAGAAAGAGAACAGAGATAAATTTGGGCAGAAAATAGTATTTTAAGATTCAATGGCCAAAAACATCCCAAAATTGGTGAAAGAAATGAATTTACTGATTCAAGAATCTCAGCAAACTCCAACTAGAATAAATCCAAATAAAACTATGTTTAGACATAGTAAATAAAATTGCTTTTAGGGAAATTTTTTAAGTGGCTGAGAGAAAAATGATGCATCGGACACTGGATAAAAACAATTCAAGAGACTATGCCTTTCTCATCAGGAAAGTGGAGGCCAGAAAATCACGTATCAACATCATTAAAGTGCTTAGAGTGAGAGAAAAGAAAAAAAAATTATCAACCTAGAAATCCATGGCCTCCGAAAATATCCTTCAGTAATGAAGGTAACATAGCAGCATCTTCAGCTAAAGGAAACGAAGGTAATTTGTTGCCAGTAGACCTTCGTTATAAGAAATGCTAAAGGGAGATCTTGGGCTAATGTGAAATGATATCAGAGGGAAATTTAGATTTTTCCAGGGATGAATGAAGATCATTTGAAATGATAAATATCTGGGTAAATATTTAAAAGATCATTTTTCTGTTAAATGAATTTGTATAACTATATAAAGCCAAAATTAGTACAATGTCTGAAGGGGTTTGTAATGTTTGAAGATGTAACACATAAGTCAGCTATAAGGTAAATGAATGTAGCGGATGAGAAAAGGGAATCCATATGGCTGCAAGGTGCCTAGATTTTATGTGAAGTGGTCCAACATTGACTTGGAGTAGATTGTGAGATATTAAACATGTATACTCTAATCCATACAGCAACCTCTAAAAAGAAATAAGACAAAGATGAATGGTTAGATGCTAAAGGATAGTTGAAATAAAATTATAAAAAATATTTTTTAATATAAAAGAATACTGGAGCAGAAGAAGAAATGAAAAGAGGGTACAAAAAACAAAAAACAATTGAATGGTAGACTTAAATATATAGGTATATTATCAATCATTACATTACATGATAATGGTCAAAAACTCCCATTTAAAAAACAGAGATCACCAGATTTTAAAAATCAGTATGTAACTATATTATGCCTATAAGAAATATATTTTAAATCTAAAGACACAGACAGGTGGAAAGTAAATGGATAGAAAAAAATATATAGCATGTAACGAGTAAGCATAAGATAACTGGGCTGACTATATTAGTATCAGATAAAATACACTTCAGTATTATTTTACCACAGTTAAGAGGGACATTTCATGAGGATAAAAGGGTTAATTTCTCAGGAAAAGAAAAGAATGACAAAACTGGAGGCTAATTACAACAGAGCCTTTAAATACATGAAGCAAACATTAATAAAATTAAAGGGAAGAATATACAATTCGAAGTAGGAGACTTTAACACCGTCTTTCAGAATCCTAAAGGAATTAAACAAAGAACAGGGAAGATACGCAGGATTTGAACACGCATACCAAACATTTTCAACTAATTGATATTTAGAAGCATTAAGAAAAAATTTTCAGAATTAAAATAAAAATGGAGAATTTCACATTATAATAGATTTTAACAATTTTCAGCAATTCATTAAAAAACTTGACAAAAATTCAGTACGGAATATTTGAACAGCATTATCAACTACTTTCCCCTATTTGATATTTATAAAACATTATACCCAACATTTATAAAAGGCATATCTATTTCCAGTTAGTATAATGCATTTATGATTCGCCATGATAGGAAATGTAATTGGCCATAAAACTTTTAGCTTCAATAAATTTAAAAGTATTAAAATTATACAGAATACTTTCTCTGATTGCAATGGAATTAATTTAGAGATTAATAACACTAAACATTTAGAAAATATAGAAATATTTAGAAATTAGGACAATTCATGGGTCAAAAAGAAATAACCAAGGAAATTAGATTAACTGAACAATAATGAAAATACAACAGATCAAAAGTTGTGCGATGCAGAAAAACCAATGCTTTAGAGTGAAACTTACAGCTTTAAATGCTGATATTAATGGATACTAGGCTTAATGTCTGGGTGACGAAATAATTGGTACAACAAACTGTGTAGCAAACCTGCACATCCTGCACATGTATCCCTGAACTTACAAGTTAAAAATAAATAAATAAATAAAATAAAACCAAAAGAAACATTAAAATGAAACAATATTATTTGCGTGTATGTATATACACACACCAGGGCCTCAAATAATATTGTTTGATATTGATTGATACTGGTCAATTCCTGAGTTTTTATTGGAGTGTTTATTCTATTTGCTTATTACTCTATTTATTCTTTTTTTAAATAAAACTCAACTTTAATCTGGAAATATATATCATTATATTTAATAGCTACATAAATATATGAAATTATATACAATATATATTATAATATATTGTTAATAATATGATAATATACACTATATAACAATTATATAGTATGTATTCTATATATTATATATAATTTACATATATTATATGTATCTCCAGATTAAAAAGTTGAGTTTTATTGAAAAAATAAGAAAAGAAAAATGAAACACAAAAGTTTTCATCTTAATAAGCTAGAAAAAGGGTAGAGTAAACCCAAAGTATTACAGAAAGAAGAAAATAATAAAGGTAAGAACATAGATCAACGAAATAGAAAAGAGACAGGTGTGGGGTGAGGAGGGATAGAAGGATACATTGAGGAATGGCAGATATGTTCATTATATTGATTGCCGCTATTATGGATGAAATGTTTATGTGCCCCCCACAATTCATATATAGAAGCCCAAAGCCCCAATGCGATTGTGTTTGGAAATGGGACTTTGGGAGGTAATTAGGGTTAGACGAGGTCATGAGGGTGGGGCCCTGGTTTGATGGGATTAGTGCCTTTATAAGAAGAGATATTACAGCACTTGCTCTCATGCTGTGTGCACACATCAAGGACAGCCATGTGAGCATGCAGCAAGGAGGCTGCCATCTGCGAGCCAGCGAGAGAGCCCTCATCAGGAACCAAGTTGGCCAGCACCTTGATCTTGGACTTCCCAGCCTCCAGAACTATGAGAAATGAATTCCTGTTGTTTAAATCATCCAGTCAGGTATTTTATTACAGCTCAAGCAAATCAAGATAGTGATTGTTTCAAGGGGATATATATATCAGACTTACCACGTGGTACACTTTAAATGTGTGCAGTCAGTTACATGCTAACCATACCCCTAAAAAGCCACCTTTTGATTTTTTTAGTGAGCTTTTGGTTTCATTGATTTTCTCTATTACTTATTTATTTTCTCTCTTATTGGTGTCTGCTCTTTGTTATTTGGATTCATTCTGCTCTTCATTTTCTAGCTCTTTAAGGTGGAAGCTTACATTCTAGACTTTTCCCTCCTTTCTAATAGAAGCTTCTAAAGCTATACATTTTCTTTAAGCACTTCATTAGCAACATTGCAGAGATTTTCATAAATTGTCCTTTTGTTATCATTCAAATAAAAATATTCAAATGTTTTCAATTAAATATATACAATTTAAATTTCCCTTTTTTTCTTAACCCGTGGTTTGGTTATTCTAACCAAGTCTGGTATTTCCAAATTTCAGAATTTTTCAGATATTCTTATTGATTGCCAATTTAATTCTATCGTGATCAGAGAACATATACTGTTTGATTTTCAGTCTGGATTTTTTTTAAAGATTTGCTTGATTGTCTAATATTTGGTCTATTTTGATTCATCTTCAGTATGTCTTGGAAAGATTTTGTGTAGAGTTAACACCTTACATCTATTAAGATGGCTAAAATTAATGAACACTGATCAGATATATTACAACCACTTTTGAATACAGTTTGGCAATTTTAAAACATATAAGCACACCCATATATGATTCAGCTGTCCCATGCCTAGGGGTGCTCTATTTGCTGTTTCTGCGAGTGTTGATTACATACTGACTGATGTCCAAGTCTTCGACATACTTGACGGTTTTCTATCTCTTTGTCCTATTGATTACTAACAAAGAAGAAATAAAATCTCAATTTATCATGGTTAAATTGTTGATTTTTCCTCTCAGTTCTGTCAGCTTTTGCTTCACGTATTTTGGAACTTTATTATCAGGCACATATGCATTTATGATTTTTTTCCTGCTATATTGACACTTTATTATTGTTAAATGTTCTTTTTGTCTATAGTAATATTCTTTGTCTAAAAGTATACTGCATTTAATATCAACAAATGCACTCCAGATTTCTTATGCTTTACTGTTTTCATGATATGTCTTTTCCATCCTTTTACTTTCTTTTTTTTGAAATGGAGTGTCGCTCTTGTTGCCCAGGATGGAGTGCAATGGCAAGATCTCGGCTCACCGCAACCTCCACCTCCCGGGTTCAAGTGATTCTCCTGCCTCAGCCTCCTGAGTAGCTGGGATTACAGGCATGTGCCACCAGGACTAGCTAATTTTGTATTTTTAGTAGAGATGGGATTTCTCCATATTGGTCAGGCTGGTCTCGAACTCCCGACCTCAGGTGATTGGCCTGCCTCGGCCTCCCAAAGTGCTGGGATTACAGGTGTGAGCCACCGTGCCTGGCTACCCTTTTACTTTCAACCTATCTGTGTCTCTGTAGTAAAGTTTTTCTGTTTAAAGCACATATTTTCTTCTTTTTATTTTATTCCATCAGTCATTTCTTGAGTTTTTATTGGAATGTTTATCTATATTTATTTATTTATTTATTTATTTATTTATTTATTTATTGTTTGAGACAGAGTCTCACACTGTCGCCCAGGCTGGGGTGCAGTGGCACGATCTCGGCTCACTGCAAGCTCCGCCTCCTGGGTTCACACCATTCTCCTGCCTCAGCATCCCGAGTAGCTGGGACTACCAGCGCCCACCACCACGCCTGGCTAATTTTTTATATTTTTAGTAGAAATATTTTTAATTTAACTATTGATATGTTTGGACTTAAGTGCCACTTTGCTATTTCTTTTCTATTTTCTCATTTTCCTTCCTATATTATTCCTTTTATGTCTTTGCTTGTGGCCATCAAATGTTTTAAGCAAACCATTCAATTCCATTTCTAGGTAAAATTTCTTTGCAGTATTTTCTAGTGGTTCTGCTAAGGATCATATCATGTCAGCACAACCACCTTAAAGTTAGTTAATATTAAATGATTTCTGAACAAATGAGGACACTTTCAAGGGACTATGTTCTATTGTACCACCTATCCTTTGGGCTACACAGTGTAATACAGAGATATATTAAACCTCTGTCAATTTTAACCCTACAATAGTGTTATAATTTTTATTTTAAACAGCCATGTGTGTTCTATAGAAATTATAAGATTACGTACACATGTATCTATCTTTATATCATACTTCAGCATTTCTTGCAGTAAAATCCTATTAATAATAAGTAATTTTTCTCACTTTTATTTTGTCTGTATTTCGCCTTCATCTTTGAAGAATAGTTTTTCTAGATATAGAATCTTTGGATGATGGATATTTCCCTTCTTCCACAATTTCATGTCTCCTCAACATCTGTGGCCTCCACTGTTTTGGATGAAAAGCCAGCCATTAATCATATCATTGTTCCTCTCTATGAAATGGGCCATTTTTCTCTTGCTGCTTTCAAGAATTTCTCCTTTCCTCACTTTGTATTTCAGAGATTTGACTATCATATAATCTAGTTGTGGTTTCTTATGTTTATCCTACTTTGGTTTGTTGATGTGAATAGTTCTATAAATATTCTCACCGGTTTGGGAAGTGCTGGCCTTATTTCCTCAATTTTCTTTAAATTGTCTACTGTATTTTCTCTTTTCTCTTTCTGGGGCTTTTATTTCACCCATGTTGGACTCCCCGATATTGTTCTCAAGGTCGCCGAAGCTTTTAAATGTCTTCTCAATCAGTTTCTCTCTGTTTCTCAGATTGGACCATTTTTATGGATCTATCTTAAGGTTCACTGATTCTTTCTTCTGCTGTTTCTGATCTGCTCATTGAATCCATCTGGTACGTTTTTCAATTTATTTTCTGATATTGTATTTTTCACCTGTAGAACTACAATTTAAAAAAATAGTTTTCATTTCTCTGTTGAAATGTTCTACCTATTAACTCATTAATACCACACGTTTCTTTAATGATTTATACACATTTATATTAGCTCCTTTGACGTCTTTGCAAAATCCAACATAAAAGCTGTCTCAGAGTGGGTTTCCATGCCTGATTTTTTTTCACATTTGACTATTTCTCTGCATGTCTAGTACACGTTGGAGGGAGGCTTGCCAATGGAAGTAATATTTTGTAGATGCTCTGAAATGTCTTTTATTCTTCTAAGCGTTGTTTCTGTGTTACCCTAGGCAGCTAATCCGCCTGCTTTCAAAGCTGTCTTCCCTAAAAAATGCAGCAGGTGGCCTCTGCTTGTCTTTGTTGTTGCTGTTTTGTGAGAGAGAGGGAGCGTGTGACTGTTTATTTTTTATCCTGGTCCCATGTATTAATCCTACAACTGTGTGGTTTAGCGATCAGCTATGTATTCGGGCAGTGTACGTACTCAGATTTGGGGGCTCACCCCCTCTCTAAGAGCCTTGCTGCTGAAACTACCCCTTAATTCTTAGTTGCTCTGCCATCCCCAGTTTCTTCCTGCTTTAAGGCAGAACAGCTTCCTCTTTCAGTAACAGGGACCAGTGTAGGCTGGGGAATGAACTCTGCCAAGGGTACAGAATTCTTCTGAATATCATCAGAAGCCTTTTCCGTCTAATTTCCGCCTCATTCCTCCAGGTCCCCCGTGCTCATTTGCTGTTTAGGAGTCAGCCAGGGATTTGGGCAAAGTTTGACTCCGACTTGAGGTCTCAGCCCATCTGCGCTTTCTTGCTTACGATCTTCTCCGTGCACTTCCAGCTGCTCTGTGTCGTCCGCCCCCTGAAGCTGCAGAGCCGGTGGTTTTCCTATCACTACAGGTGGGGTTTTAGGAGCCACCTCCAGCAAGAAGCCACAAACCGGGCGTCCTTACCTGACGTGGATGCATCCCTTCCAAAATCACTTCTCAGTTTCTTCCTGCCCTTGTTCATGTTCCAGTGCTTCCAAATGGTTGCTTTGGATCATCGTGTTTGGATGTTACTGTTGTTGGCCAAGTGGATCTCCTGCCCCATCGTCCTCACCTTCCCCTGCTCATTCCTTCCTGAACCTCCAAGAGTCCACCTAGGATTTTATTTTTTTTCTGTCTCATTTTTCAGTATTTCCTTGAGTAAGACCCTTTTTGGAATCTTTTTCTCTCCATTTTCATTTTTCTGCAAGTACGTATCTTTATTTTACCCTCGTTTTAAAAGTATATCTTTGCAGAGGTGAAGTTTTAACTCAAAAATGTTGATTTTTTTCTACCCGGAACTTTCCAGCTGCTCTGCTGCTGTCTGGCTCTCAGTGCCCATCAGTCATCTGGAAACACTCCTGTGCTTAGCGTTTGTTCCCTGAGTCTGCAATTTGGACTGAGCTTGACTGGGAGTTTCTTTGGCTGATCCTGGGGAGCTCGCTGATGGCCGTCTACTGGTGGCTGGGCCGGGAACTGGCTGGTTTTTGACAGCTCCACTGGGAGGGCTGGGGTGGCTGGCCCCTTCCTGTGTTCCTTCCTCATGCAGCCTCACCCAGGCTGGTTCACTGCGTGGCAGGGCCTGAGGCCATCCAGCAGGAGGACACTCTAATGAGCCAGGACTGTAAAAATGTCTGCCTGCATCCCATTTGCTATTGTTTGATTGGACCGAGGAAGCCACGCAAGCTCAGAAGCGGTGTGGGACGACACTGGGAGATGTGCGCCAAAGCGGCTGTCACAGCGACAATCTGCCATGGAACACTTGGCGCCAACCACTCCCATTTCCAAACACTCCTCCAATTAGGCCATCACCCTCTGGTCTGTAGTCCCACCTGGTCTCCTCATATGCCTGGCTCATCGTTTGTCTGCAAGGGTCCAGGGTGGTGCAGCCATGCTACACGGCTCCATAACTCATGCCAATCTGCCCCACGGTACATGCACCCATGGAACCTCCTGGATCCCACACTCTGGGCAGGCAGGAGACCATGTGATTGCAGAGGAGCTCATCATGTTGCACACACAGCTGACCCTCCTTCACCCAGAGCCCTGTCAGTGGGCTGCTGTAACCCCTCCAGGGAGCTCAGCTCTGAGATTTTGGGACACGGAACCCAGCTGTCCTATAGCTCTTCAAATGGAACCTTCATGAAAACCTAGCACCCCACCCATCGTGCACAAAGCACAACACCTAAATCCTTGCCTATTGAAAGTTTATTCCAATAAACATTTGAGCATTCCCTTAACAAATCGACACCAGGCTCTGGAAAGACAAAGAAAGCCGCCGTAGCACCTTCTTGCAAGACCCTTATCTCCTGGTGAAGAAGAAAGACTTGAGGACATAGCGCCTCTATGAAGCTGGACAGACAGAGATGAGGAAGGAGAAGAGAATCCTCATGGCATCAACATTCAAGAGGCTGGAGCAAGAGCCTTTCCCTGAAAAGCCAAAAATGGAATTTACACCAAGAAATCAGGTTGAATTTAGACCATGAGATAGGGAAGGTTGTAACGTCCAGGGAGCGTCTGAAGAGAGATGAAGTAGGAGGGAATTAATCTGAGACGTTCGAGGGAAGATGGGTATAAAGGAAGCTGACATTCATTGGATCCGGTGTTGGGCCCGAGCCTTCCTCCTGCTGTGCTGGGGTGGCATTTCCCGGCTCTCTTGCTCTCTGGGAGCTCCCCCACGTTCTTGTTCTTAAAGGCTCTTTTGCAATTTTTTAAAAATTTATTTTTAGTTTATATATTTAACTTGTACAATATGGTGTTTGTTTTGATACACAGAAAGAGAGAAATGATTACTACATAGGAATTAACATACTCATGACCTCCACAGTCACACTTCCTGGGCACCTGTGTGTGTGCACGTCTGTGTGTGTGCGTCTGTTGTGTGTGTGCGTCTGCGTATGTGTGTGCGTGCATCTGTGTGTGCGTCTGTGTGTGTGCGTCTGTGTGTGCGTCTGTGTGTGCGTCTGTGTGTGCGTCTGTGTATGTGTGTGTGCATCTGTGTGTGCGTCTGTGTGTGTGTGCATCTGTGTATGTGTGTGCGTCTGTGTGTGTGTATGTGTGTGTGTTCGTGTATGTGTGTGTATGTGTGTGTGTATGTGTGTGTGTGTCTGTGTGTGTGTGTGTATGTGTGTGGTAAGAGGACCTAAAATTGACAATCTCAGCCCATTTTCTGTATGCAGGACAATGTTATTAACTTGGTTGGTCCTCCTGCTGTACATCAGACTTCTAGGCTTGGAATGGACAGGACACAGGTTGACTCACACGGACCCGTCTATGCCACCCACCTTCCTCAGAAGGTAGGTCCTCGGCCCGGGGCCCTCCGGGGTCTGTGGTCACTGTGATCCTTGCAGAGCCGTGCACTATTCTCATCTGCCACCTGGCCCGTGATCTGGTTCGGGCCTGTCTCTCCGGAGGTAGGAGAGAGGACTTCTCTTTGAATTTCTCTCATTTCAGGCAGGTTAGCCTTTGGTTTGTAGAGCCAGGAAATGATTGAACAGTGTCCAGGAGGTGACATGAATGGTCCTCTTATTTCTGCCAAATCACCTTGGGCTGTCTCCAGCCATCTTTGACAGATGCCCACACACTCCGAGTTGCTCCTTGCATATGTGGGTCTTGATTCACCTGTCGTGTGTCCCGCCTGTGGCCTGGAGGGAAGGGAGGCAGTGTCCACAGGGCCCGGGCCCTGGAGCACAGCCAAGGGAACCCACACCTGAGATTCCCCTGGGAGCTGGACCCTGGGCCCTGGTGACACTGCTGCAGCGGCCTGTGGGCAGAGATGCTGGTGGCCACACAGAGATCCACACAGAATGAGAATGCAGGTGTAGACAGGATTTCCAAAAAGCTCAACAGGACAGGAAAGCAAACAAGAGCTCAAAATTCTACCTCCAACATGTCCTAAGCAGACGACTCCAGGCTATGCTCTGCCACAGTTGGATTAGGATAAGTTATGCTGTGGCAGGTGGTGACACCCGAATCCTAGAGGTTTCAACAAAAATGGTCTGCTCTTTCCCTCATTTCCGTCTGTGGCAGGTGGCCAACTGGGCCCTGCCACCCATGCTCTGGCTTTGGCCAAGCGGCCCCTGTTTAGGACATGCCTGTTTGGTGGCAATGGGAAAAGAAAAAATACAAGACAGCAGTAGAGCTTGATGGCTGTAAAAACTTCTGCTCAGAGGCCCTTGAAATCACTGCCGCTCATCCTGCACTGCTCAAGCAAGTCCGAAGGCCGAGGTCCAGGCCAACAGGGCCAGGATGAGAGCGCCGGGTCTTGACGACCATAAACCACTGTCCTCCCAACATGGGAGCATGATGGATGGCTCGATCCATGGATGGAACATGACTGAGACCTCCAGGCTGCACAAGTGACTGACAGGCAACAAGAGGGGGCATGGCCAGGAGAAAGAGCAGGTGGAAAGGCTAGTTCCAGTTACAAGCACACAAACATGCATGTGTGTGCCATGCCGGGGTGTGGAGGCAGTGGGTATTTTCTTCCATTGTGCGTCCCTTGATAGTGGCATAATTTTGTTCCAACATGTAAAAATGAAAGGGGAGATACCCAATGGGGATGACAGGCAGCCATGGCCGGAGCTGCCAGTTGGAACAGGAGGTCTGGGCACCGTCCTGGGTGCTGCTGTGTGCATGGCGAGCTGCCACTCCAGCATCATAATTTATGCCCGGTAAGGTGGACAATGTGTCGAGTAGTGTGAGGACGCTTGTGACGAACACCTCAATGCTTCAAAGGAAGAAAGGCCCACAGACGGCACAGCAACAGACAGAGGCCAAGACTTGCCCAGTGGGGCTGCGGTCAGGCTCCTGAAGCCAGCGGAGCCCCCTCTACAGCCATCGCATGCCCCACACACAGACCCCAGTGACTGGCTGCCCCAGGGCCGTCCACTCCCCCAGAGACCCCAGTCCCAGGGAACCTGCCCATCCTGTCCTCCACCAGCCCTGGCCAGTGACCACCAGCAGCCACAAAGCCGACTCGCAACTGTTCTCTCTTCCAGAGTTCAACATCTGTGGACACAGGGAGTGAAGGAACAAGGCACGGTCACGATGCGAGGCTGGCTCTGGAGCCAAAGGCTGGGTCTGTGCATGTGTAACAGGCTCCGGTGACTGCTGGGCCAGCCCCAAGGTCAGCCCCTGGCAAACCCCAAAGACGGCACTTTCTGTCTCCCAGAAAGGGGCACTCAGACGTTTATGGACAGACGAAGCAGGTTTGTGGTATTGGAAGCAGCTTTCAGCAGTCCTCCTCCCCTCCTCCTCCTCCTCTCCCTCCTCTTCCCCCTCTCCTCCCTTCCTCCTTCCCCTCCTCCCATCCTCTTCCCTTTCCTCCCCTCCTTCTCCTCCTAACTCCTCCCCTCCTCCTCCTTTTCCCCTTCTTCCCCTCCTCCTCCATCCTCTTCCTCCCCATCCTCTAATCCTCCTCCTCTCCCCTCCTCTTCTCCCCTCCTCCTCCCCCTCCTCCCTCCTCCTCCTCCTTCCCATCCTCTATCCCTCCTCCTTCCTTCTCCTCCTCCTTCCCATCCTCTATCCCTCCACCTCCTCCTTCCCATCCTCTATCCCTCCTCCTCCTCCTTCCCATCCTCTATCCCTCCTCCTTCCTTCTCCTCCTCCTTCCCATCCTCTATCCCTCCTCCTCCTTCCCATCCTCTATCCCTCCTCCTCCTCCTTCCCATCCTCTATCCCTCCTCCTCCTTCCCATCCTCTATCCCTCCTCCTTCCTTCTCCTCCTCCTTCCCATCCTCTATCCCTCCTCCTCCTCCTTCCCATCCTCTATCCCTCCTCCTCCTCCTTCCCATCCTCTATCCCTCCTCCTTCCTTCTCCTCCTCCTTCCCATCCTCTATCCCTCCTCCTCCTTCCCATCCTCTATCCCTCCTCCTCCTCCTTCCCATCCTCTATCCCTCCTCCTCCTTCCCATCCTCTATCCCTCCTCCTCCCTCCTCCTCCTCCTTCCCATCCTCTATCCCTCCTCCTCCTCCTTCCCATCCTCTATCCCTCCTCCTCCTCCTTCCCATCCTCTATCCCTCCTCCTCCCTCCTCCTCCTCCTTCCCATCCTCTATCCCTCCTCCTTCCTTCTCCTCCTCCTTCCCATCCTCTATCCCTCCTCCTTCCTTCTCCTCCTCCTTCCCATCCTCTATCCCTCCTCCTCCTCCTTCCCATCCTCTATCCCTCCTCCTCCTCCTTCCCATCCTCTATCCCTCCTCCTCCCTCCTCCTCCTCCTTCCCATCCTCTATCCCTCCTCCTTCCTTCTCCTCCTCCTTCCCATCCTCTATCCCTCCTCCTTCCTTCTCCTCCTCCTTCCCATCCTCTATCCCTCCTCCTTCCTTCTCCTCCTCCTTCCCATCCTCTATCCCTCCTCCTCCTTCCCATCCTCTATCCCTCCTCCTCCTTCCCATCCTCTATCCCTCCTCCTCCTTCCCATCCTCTATCCCTCCTCCTCCTCCCCATCCTCTATCCCTCCTCCTTCCCATCCTCTATCCCTCCTCCTCCTTCCCATCCTCTATCCCTCCTCCTTCCTTCTCCTCCTCCTTCCCATCCTCTATCCCTCCTCCTTCCTTCTCCTCCTCCTTCCCATCCTCTATCCCTCCTCCTCCTTCCCATCCTCTATCCCTCCTCCTTCCTTCTCCTCCTCCTTCCCATCCTCTATCCCTCCTCCTCCTTCCCATCCTCTATCCCTCCTCCTCCTTCCCATCCTCTATCCCTCCTCCTCCTCCTTCCCATCCTCTATCCCTCCTCCTTCCCATCCTCTATCCCTCCTCCTTCCTTCTCCTCCTCCTTCCCATCCTCTATCCCTCCTCCTTCCTTCTCCTCCTCCTTCCCATCCTCTATCCCTCCTCCTCCTTCCCATCCTCTATCCCTCCTCCTTCCTTCTCCTCCTCCTTCCCATCCTCTATCCCTCCTCCTCCTTCCCATCCTCTATCCCTCCTCCTCCTTCCCATCCTCTATCCCTCCTCCTCCTCCTTCCCATCCTCTATCCCTCCTCCTTCCCATCCTCTATCCCTCCTCCTCCCCATCCTCTATCCCTCCTCCTCCTCCTTCCCATCCTCTATCCCTCCTCCTTCCCATCCTCTATCCCTCCTCCTTCCTTCTCCTCCTCCTTCCCATCCTCTATCCCTCCTCCTTCCTTCTCCTCCTCCTTCCCATCCTCTATCCCTCCTCCTCCTTCCCATCCTCTATCCCTCCTCCTTCCTTCTCCTCCTCCTTCCCATCCTCTATCCCTCCTCCTCCCTTCTCCTCCTCCTTGCCTCTCTCCAAAGAGTCCTCCAAGTCCTGCTGTGACCACACCCAGCCAGGCCTGTACCAGGGCCTTCTGATTTCCTCACAAAGCAAGAGGCATGCTACCTCCCTGGGAGTTTCTTTCTCCTTTTCTGTTGCTGCAGAGCCGGGCCCATTGCTGCTCTCCTCGGAGAGGTGGCTGACTGCAGGGCACTGGTTTGGTCGGGAGGCTCAGGACCAAGGCTCTCCTTCTGACCAAGCCTTGACTGGGCCCCTCTGAGCCTTTGTCTCCACGAGGCCACAGCCTGGGGCTTCTGCCCGTCCTTGCCGAGTCCAGCGTTAGCAAAACTACTGCTGGGTCAGCGTAGGGAGGCGACCACCCTTGTAGCTGGGCAGGTCCCTCCTCTCCCACCTTCTATGTCTGCGTCTTCTGCCTGCCCTCCTTGAGAATCCCGCCAGCCCACTAAGCCTCCGGGCTGGCCCCTGCATCTCTGGATCCCTGCGTCTCCAGGTCGCTGCGTCTCCAGGTCTCTGCGTCTCTGGGTCCCTGTGCCTCTGCTTAGTCACTTCCCATCCATGCAGCCCCAGTGCGCAGCAGAGCTCCCGCCGAGGCCAGTGGGTTGGAGCTGAGCCCATCTCACGCCACGTCCTCAGTCCTGGCCCCTGTGGCAGCGGTGCTGATGAGGTCCTCCTTGCCGATTTTGCAGGTGTCAAAATGGCCTTTTCCTCAGTGCCCTTCCCTGGGTGGGATCAGATGCTCCTTCCTCAGCCTTTGTCTTCCCGCTTCGAGACAGGACTGAGTGGCACTGGCCTGCAGGAACCAGGTTCCCCCTCCCTTTACCCCAGAAGGAAGCCCTCTGAGTGAGTGTCCACGGAGGAGGAGGGGCTGCATCCCAAGCTGACCCACGTGGTGCCAGCCTGGCCACCTCACCGCCCACCCGAGAAAGAGACTAATCCCCTCCCTGCAGCATTGGCAGGAGGAACAAATGAGGTGACATTCGTAAAAGGAGAAAATAAATGTGGCTATTATTTCAGAGTAATTCCGTGACTCTGGGCGCAGAGGGAAGAAATACGATACTTAAGACGCAGGATGTCCTCTACGGAAGCCAACAGCCCAGAGGAGAAGGCACACGGGGCCACAGCGTGACAGGCCAGTGCGCGGAAGGAGCAGAGGACAGCCCTTGGGAACTAAGAGGTCCCCCAGTGTGAGGGCTGAGCAGAGCAGTGCTGCGGAAGGGGTGACCCCCTCAAGCTAGGGACCTGCCGGAGTAGGGGATGCGGTGTCGCGGCAAGGCCCGTGCTGCGTGGTCAGAGGCTGCATCTGAGGCCTGGGATGGCTGAGACACCGAAGGACCTAGACCTCTGGAAGCAGGCCCAGAGCTCACTGATAACCCGGAGAGGCCACCAATGCAGGCAGCATCTGCAGTGGGCCAGACCCAGGCTGTGCAGGAGGTGCCGGGCCTGGCCACGCCCCCACATCCATGTCCCCCATCTCCACGGGGCACGCAGCCTCCCAGGAGCGGGGGGACAGGGAGGCAGCCCTGGGCGGTTGGGACAGATGCTCAAATGAGGGCGCTGGCACCCAGGGTGCAGGGAAGGCTGCTGTCCTTGCTGTCCCTGCTGTCCTGAGATCCTGGCTCCCCCGATCAGCCTGGTGCCCACCCAGCCCCATTCCTCATCCCGGCAAGACGCACGCATGGGCCACCTCCCCTGGACCCTCCTCCAGCCCAGTGTGGCTTCTCCTGGGACAGGCTCACCTGGGCCCTCTAAGGCAGCAGGGCAGTGGCCCATGGGCCTCTCTCAGGCTCCCAGGGGAGAGTCTAGGCTGGGGCTGGGGGCTGCTGGAGGCCTCTGCCCAGTTTCTGCCTAGTGACTCCCTGCCTGGGAGCAAGAGCAGGGGCCCCACCTCCGCCTGCTGAGAGGAGTGCCAGGGTCTCTGGGATTTCGGTTCCTTACATTCTGTGGGGGCACTGACTTCTCAAGCTGACAGCTCAGGACCAGAACAGCAGAGTGGTCACGCCCTGAATGCCAAGGCCACGTGTCACTGTGGCATCTAAAACACTAGGCAGGGGAGGACGCAGGCAGTGCAGGACCCAGCGGGGGACGTGGGCAATGCAGGACCCTGGGGTGGGGAACATGGGCAGTGCAGGACCCTGGGGGGGACCTTGGGCAGTGAAGGAGGACCTGAGGGGGGACGCGGGCAGTGCAGGACCCAGCGGGGAACGTGGGCAATGCAGGACCCTGGGGTGGGGACATGGGCAGTGCAGGACCCTGGGAGGGAACTCAAGAAGGGAAGGAGGACCCGAGGGGGGATGTGGGCAGCGCAGGACCCGGGCGGGGGGAACACAGGCAGTGCAGAACTCGAGTGGGGACAGGGGCAGTGCAGGACCTGGGGACACTGGGTGGGCTCCAAAGGTCCCGGGACAGCCTGTCTCAGCTGCCTTCCGACAGGCGCTCTGGGCATGACCTTGAGGGCTGCTTGACCTTGGGGGTTCCTTGACCTTGGGGACCACTCCCCATTCCTGAGGGCTCCTTAAACTCAGGAATCCTTCAGGGTTCCTCCCTGGACCCTTGACTCAGAAAGTGCTCAGCACATGAGGGTGCTGGTGAAAATAAGCACACATATGCACACACACACACGTGCACGCACACATGCACACACACACGGGCACACACATGCACACACATATGCACACACATGCACACACACGCGTGCACACACGTGCATGCACACGCACACACGGGCACACACATATGCACACCCACGTGCACACACATGCCCACCCACACATGCACACACACGTACACACATACACACCCATATGCACACACACTGCACATGCACATAAACCACACAAACACACCACAGGCACACACACATTCACACGCACACGCTCTCCGACAGGGCCCTTCGGCCTGCTCCCTGCTGCTGCTGGGTCATCCCTACCCATGCCAGCCCACTGCCTCCTGCCCTGTTCTTACCCACACGTGCCCCCATGTGGATCCATGCCCCTGGGACGTGGATCCCATCCACAGTCTGAACTGGCCAGTCTGGAGGGGCACCTCACGGCTGAGACAGGGACGGCAGCAGGAAGCCCCACATAGGAGGTGCCTACCCTGGCCCCAGGGCCTCAGGAGGGCAGAGGCTCGTGGGGTCTCCACTTTGTGATCTAGCAGCTGAAGCTCAGAGAAGCGATGTGTCCCAGGTCACAGACCTCACTAGAGGGAGAGACAGAGCTTGGCCCAGACAGCATCTCTGAAGGCCAGCACTGAATGGGGAGCTGGGACAGGTTCCATGAGGTGGGTGTGGCGGGCGAGCACCAGTGCCCAGGGTCACCCCTCAAGGGTGACACGGGGCCTGGGAAGGAAGTGCAAGGCTTCGATCAGGACCACAAGCACCTTCGCCTCGAGTGCTGGTCACCCTCCACCTCCTGACTCCTCGTGAGCTTGGCGAGGTTCTCTTTATTCTATCAATGGGGAAACTGAGGCTCGGAGAGGAAGCATGGCCGGCCTCAGGCCGTTGTGTGGAATGCCGCGCAGTGTGGCTTCCAGCCAGGCCTTCATGACACTGCTCTACTGCCTGGGACAGAGAGGATGGAGACACTTGGCCCTGCCCCTTAGGCAGCAGTGGCCAGGGCTGCCCCTAACCAAGGTCGTGCCCTTGGGGTGTGGCCTCTGCCTGCTCTTGTTGTCCTGCTGGGGCTGCACAGGGTGGCCAGTGGGGGCCCTGGGCAGAGGGTTCTGGGAGGCTAAGGACTATCTCTGAGTGTCTAATTTGCAGACTCCACTGGTGGCTCAGCTGGCCCAGGGCCCTGGGAAGGCGGCTCTCAGGCGCACAGGAGGCTGTGACCACCCCTAGAACACTAATGGATGGGGCCCATCTGTGGACATCCCCACCTGCAAAGGGCTCTCCCCGGACCCTTCACCTTGGGGACGGAGCCGGTTCTCCCCTTGGACGGGGCAGGTATTGTTCCCAGCAGCCTGAGTTAGGCAAGGCAGCGACCTCCTTCCCTCAGTGCATGGGGAGCAGAGGCAGCTTGGGCAGCCAGCGCTGGGGTTCCCGGTGCCTCCTGACCGAGGCAGCAGGGAGCTTCCTGGGAGGAACACCCCCAGGAGTCCGCATGGGGCTCATAGCAGGAGGACAGGCCAGGGTTCAGGCCCTTCTGCTCAGCCTCTGGGCGTGGGGCTGCTCCTCAGGTATCAATGGTGGGGGCTGCTTTCCTCCCAGCACACTGACGCCTCTCCTCCCAGCTCTCACTGTGATACAGGAACGGGCTGGTGGCCCCTCTCCTGGCCAGGCTGCCCCATCCTGTCTCACTGTGCTGACCACAAAGCCACAGACCACATACTTCAGGCCGTGCCTCTCCTCTGTGGGAGGGAACGGAGGACCCTCCAGCCCAGGCACCAGGGCACCCGATGGAGAAGAGGCCAGCCCAGGTGCTACTGCAGCCACTGTAGCTCCGCCTCCTGCCCTCCCTCCCAGGAGAAACCCGGCCCCTTATGGGAAAAGCTGAGGCCTTGTCTGTCCAC
Organism: Pan troglodytes; assembly: GCF_028858775.2. NCBI lineage: Eukaryota > Metazoa > Chordata > Mammalia > Primates > Hominidae > Pan > Pan troglodytes. The sequence continues at coordinate 50,777,039 of NC_086016.1, read as the reverse complement.
CTTGATGGCTCCAAAGACCAGTGACGTCTCCTTGGAAGGAAGCACAGACGGCCAGGCAGCCCGTGGCGCAGCCCCCCAGCCCAGCTGCCCAGTCCGAGATGCCCTATGAAGAGCAGCTGGTGGGTACCTGGTGGTCCCACCCAGGTGGCCTCAGGTGTGGGCAGCAAGGAGGCTCTGGGCTCCAACCTGCTCTAAGTGGATGTCTCTGCAAAGGGGGTGCTTCAGACCTGGGCCTCCTTGGGGAGCTCTGTGTCTGGCACCTGTGTGGGGCCAGCTCACGAGAACCTGGGGCCAGCCTCCCTACTGACAGCCTGGGCTTCCCCACCGGCCAGGGGAGGAATGAAGGAGAGCCGATGCCTGCCACACTCAGGCGGCCGCACGTCAGATCCGTGGAGGGACTCAGGGCACAGTGTCTGTGTGGGGCAGCGATATTTAGGCAGGGATGACAGCCCCCCAGAGGGCTGCAGACAGGCACTGCCCACTCGTCTGGGGCTGGGCTTCAGAGGCCATCCTTGTGGGTGCAGAAGAACCCAGGGGCTCACAGGCGGCACCGGCTATGCCGTGAGGGCTGCAGGCACTGTCTGCTCTGACCCTGGGGGTCCCTGTGCTGGCCCAAACCTGTCATCCCCACCAGCCTCACCAGCCACAGCCCCTCTCCCAGGACACCACGCCCAGGGAACAAAAGCCATGCTTATCAAAGGAGTTTTTCTTTATTTTTCATAATTTAGCTGAATCAACACAAAATTGAATACTGTAAAACAAGAAAAAAAAATATGCTGTAACATCTTAAATCTCCCGATCTCTGCCCTCGAAGGTGTCTACACTTGCTTTCAAAAGAAACAGGCGAGGGGGAGGCCGTGAGGACACTGGCTGGCAGAGGCTGCGGGCCCGGGCCGCCGGAGCCGGGGCAGCTTGGGAAGGACCCTTTCCAGGCCCACCCCCTCTGTGATGACAAATCCAACCTCAGCCCCTTCTTTTAGTCCAGGATACAAATGCCTATAAATTTGTGGTGACTGAAAGGTAAATTAAGTCCTCATGGATACTGGAACAGGTCTTAAATACATGGATTTTCTTTCGTATCTTTAGTCTATGGTTGCTGGAACAGCTTCTATATAGTTATTTTTTTACGTTTTTTTTAGTAGGATAGAACTAGCATAATACTCATGTTAATTGGACTCATAGGTAGTATATACTTCAGCGGGAACTCAGGAAAATGAAGGAGGCTGGCGAACGACGGCCAGGGCAGAAAAACCAGAATTGTCTTATTCCTCGGCCCTGCCGGCCCCGCCTGCGCCTCTGCCCGGCGTGACTTTCTGGACCTACTGACACGAAGACAGAGGACTTCTCAGAACGCGGGGACACAGACGTGGGGAGAAGGGCCGCCAACTGGCCTCAAGGTCCGTGAGTGGCGAAAGGGGCAGGAAACGGAAAACAAAACCCATTGGAAGAAGCATGTTCAAAATATTGTACACTCAAGTGTTGACCAATACAGAGACCAGAGGGGGAATCAGGAGCCGCCAAGCCTGGCCCGCAGCGAAGGGAACCCGGCCTCCCCGGGCACGACCGATACATCTGGGACACCGACACCACGGTCCTCCGCACGCTTCTCCCAGAGTCCCGCCTTCCATGCCTGGCACCCCGGGGTCCGCGGGGCACCACCTGCCCGCCGTGTCCCACCCCCAGAGTCTTCAGAAACACACGGGGCTCGGCCCGACTCTCAGGACGGCCGGGACTGCCACGTTAATTGTTAAATAGGATTTTCTACAAATATACAACATATAAAAACTGTTAAATATATAACTTTAGGCTTTGCAAAATACATTTAATGATCTCTTTCAAACAAGTGTTACTCGAGTTTTCTTTGCTTTCTGGAGCTAAATGGGGTATCGATGAGGCAGCAGTCACGGGAGACCCAACATGCTCTTGGCAGATACTGGATTATCCAACTATCAAAAATGGAGCTGTAGAAGAGGCATGTTTAACTGGTTAAAACAGAAAGTGATTTTAGTACGGTCAAGTTGATCTAAGTACAGAGGAATAAAGCGGCCTGCGTTCCCGGCGTCTGCGTGGGGGCCATCGCCGGCCGCGCCCTGGCTGCCTCCCACAGGGGTGCCACGGCCTCCGCGCAGCCGAAGCCCGTCCTCCGAGGGTGCGCGGGGTGCTCCTGGGGTGGAGGCCTCCACCACGGCCGCCCTCTCCGCTCCGCCGGGGCCACCAGCATGTCTCTGCCACCATTGCCCTCCCGCACGCACAAGCGACCCCAGGGACCCTGACAGTGAGGGTGCGTCCACGTTCAGATAGATTTTGCTCTTTGGTCTATGGAGTATACTGAAAGTATAAGAAAATAAAAGCAATTCAGACAGTCTGGGGCACGGGAGGAGGCCGCTTCTGTGCCTGACAGTCCCCTGGGGCAGGCGTCGTGTCTCAGGCGGGCTGGGCTGCAGCCTTCTGTGGCTGCCGGAGCTGCCTCCTCCTCCTCCTCCTCTGAGGACAGCAGGGCCAACGCCACGGTCGGCGGGGGCTGGGCGCGGCCGGGCTCCCACAGACTGCGTATTGCTGATGCCAGGTGCCGCCCCCCGCCTGTGTGTCCAAGTCCGGCCTCCTCGGGTCGGCTGGACAGACCGAAGCTCAGGATGCCGAGGCCTGAGGCCGTCCTTCACGGACCACAGGGAAACGGAGTGGGCGGGCGGCAGAGAATGGGTGAAGTCCAAGGCGAGTGGAGAACTGTGGCTGAGGCGTGGGCTCTCCAGGGAGCCAAGGCCACTCCCGGGGCCCCTCAGGGGCTGTGTTTGTCAGGAGACCTGAGGAGCAAAGAGAGAGAGAGGGTGAGCCTCCTACAGACGCTGCCCAGGGCCACAGGGAACACAGGCTCCTCTTCCCTCCCCGGCTCCTGCCAGCCGGCCTCCTGGAGGGCCTGAAACGAAGAGCTCATCCTCAGTGCTGTGAGGGACATCCAGGCCACCAGACAGTGCCCCCAAATCCCCACCCTTCCTTGTGTCTCGGGAGAGTGGGGCGCCCTCTGTGCACGACCTGGAGGGGCTGTCAGCCTCGGCCAGAGGCCTTCCCACCCCACTTGCCGGCTTCCTTCCTCTATGCAGCCATATCACTTTGCCACTCCACAGCTCAAGAACCATCTGTGGCTCCCTATTCCCTGTATCCAATTCAAACCCCTCCCAGCTTCCTGGGCCTCTGAGGCCACAGACTGCAGAGCTCACCCAGAATGGTCGCTGCAGGCTGGGGGACCTGGCCACACCCCCACCACGGAGCCACCCTCCCCTGGCCATCCACGCCGGGCCTCTACAGGTCTGTGTGCCATTCCCGTGGCTGCCCAATCAAATGACCACATACTGGGGGATGGGGATCTGAAAGATCAGTTAGTTCTTCTTGCCCAGACTCAAGGTGTGGACAGGGCCGGTTCCTGCTGGAGGATCTGAGGGAGGGTCCACTCCAGGCCCCCTAGGGGTTTCTGGTGCTCCAAGCAATCCTCAGTGCTCCTTGCCCGGGAGACGCATCGTCCTGATCTCTGCCTCCATCCTCACACGGTCCCCATGTCGACGCAGACCCTGTCCCATCTGGTCCCAGGAGGATTCTCTTCAACAGGAGGCAGAGGCCCTAGGGCTCAGCTTCCCCCTGACACTCACCCTTTCCCTGGGCCCCAGGCAGCCCTGAGAATCTGCCCTTGAACCGACCTTGGCCAGGAAACTCATCATGGGACCCTGGCCCTGCTGAAAGTTCTGAGCCCACCCTGATGCTGTCTCCTGGGCGGGCACCTCCAGGCACCTGCCCACCTGGGTTAGGCCTCATCTGCCTTGTGTTAAATTCCTTACTCAGCCAGGGGCGGTGATGATGAGGGTCTCGCAACTGCAGGGCCTCCCCAAATCCCAGGTTCCGTCAGGGCCAGGGGTCATCTCCAGCACCCTGGCCAGCTGCGGTTCCTGAGCTCCTGGGCGCCAGTCACTGCTCTGGGAACGACCTTGCCGTCACCTTGTCATAGCCTCGTCTACCCAACGGGGCTGTGGGATTAGAACCCACACTCAACAGGACCTGAGGCTCAGGGGTGAGGGGACCTGCCCCGGGGACAGAGCAGCCCCATGGCACACTTTGAGACAGGGAGCCTCAGACGCCTTCCCAACCTGGCTTCCTGGAGCTGCCACCACGGCCGTTCTGCCTGTGGCCCAGCCAGCCCTCTCTGCCTGTGGACACTTGTGGCCTGGGTCACAGCTGGTGCGTCTCCTCACTGCACCCCTGGGGCCTGGAAAGGAAGCTGGCTCTGAGCTCCCCTCTGCTGGGTCCACGGGCGCTCGGTCATCCACAGTCCAAGGCCAAGGCCTGCGTCCTCTAGTCTGCAGCCGTTGTTCCAGAACCCAGTCCCCAGAGGGCTCAGAATTGGCCCCAGAGTGAGCTTGCCATCACACCGGGCTGTGGACGCCCAACAAGCTGGCATGAACGGTGTGGTCCCTAGCTGCCTGCTTCACCTGCGGGCACCTGATGCTTGGCCCACACAAGCCTTTCCATCAGGAGTGACCGGAGGGCGTGGTCCTGAGCCTGTGGAGCGTGTGTTCAGCTTACATAAGAGGTTTACCCCGTGCTCAGACACAAACAACAGAACCAAACCTCCCAGCTCCATTCATCCAGGTAAATGATACTTTCTCTTCCTCACTAGAAGTTTCCATCTGACGTTAAGGTCAGGAGGAGCCTGCTGTATGAAGGAACATGCTATTCTTTTTTTTTTTTTTTTTTTTTTTTTTTTTTTTTTTTTTAGACAGAGTCTTGCTCTACCACCCAGGCTGAAGTACAGTGGTGCGATCTCGGCTCACCGCAACCTCTGCCTCCCGCGTTCAAGTGATCCTCCTGCCTCAGCCTCCTGAGAAGCTGGGACTACAGGCATGCGCCTCCATGCCGGGCTAATTTTTATATTTTTAGTAGAGACGGACTTTCACCATGTTGGCTGGGCTGGTCTCAAACTCCTGACCTCAGGTGATCCGCTCACCTTGGCCTCTCAAAGTGCTGGGATTACAGGCATGAGCCACTGTGCCTGGCCTGAACACGCTGTCCTGAATGGAGCCCATACGAAAGGTTCCAGTAAACAGTAAGAGGAAAGCAGCAAGACAGCGTGAAGACCATGGTGCCACCTCCACGGACCCCTGGGACGAGGGACACTGTATCTTGGGAAAAACCCAAGTGGAATCAGGGAGGCCACTCTGGAAATACATACCGAATCCCAGCCATGTTCAGGAAGCCTTTGGCTTCTTTCCTGGGGCTGCTCCCTGAAGGTGCAGAGCCAGGTCACAACCAAGGCCCCAACGCTTCCTGCACCCCAAGGCCAGGTCCACGAGAAGGGCTGGAGCGGCTGTGGTTGGTTGCTGCTGTTGAAATCACCATGCAGAACATCAGGGACTCAGACTACAGGGCATTCATTCTAGCAATCCCAGCAGGCATCCTGAGCTGCAGCAGGTCATCTTCACAGGGAACCTTCTCCAGTCCCAGGGCCCCTTAGTTCTTAGGCTGAGCAGCAAAGTGCATTAGGGCAGGGCAGGGCCGGGCGGGGCTGGTGACACCATGGTGGCCTCCAGTCCTGTTGGCTCATGGTGTCCACTCCCCTGCCCTCCGCCCTCCTAGCCTGGGAACCACTCCTTCCTGGGCTCCAGGGCGTTGAGCCCACTCTGTAGGGTATGGGCGAGAGTCCTACTGGAAGGGAGGTGCTGGCCACCAGCCTCCTGAGGACATGGGGGTCCGGTACCCATCAGGCTGGTGAGCTGCCTGAGGATGGCTGCCGGGGTGGGACGGGGAGCTCAGCAGGCACCAGGCCCCAGGGGTGCGGAGCAGGCTGACCCTCTGCTGAGGAAGCAGGCTGCCATCCCAATCCACCCTGATGACAGGTGATGAGGCCCCTCCGGCTTCTGTCCTGTAACAAGGCTGGACTAGGCTGCCACCTGGGAGGAGGCCAAGCTAGAACCCCTCTTCCCAGGGCGGGGCACACCTCCCAGGTCCGAATGCTGCAGCAGCAATTACTATCTGAACATCCACTTACTCTCTGAGCGTCCCCCTGTGCCTCAGTTTCTCCATGTGTAAACACACCCACTTCCTGAGTTAGTGCTATGGCTTGAAGAGATCTAATAGAGCCAGCACCACGTGAGCATCTCTCTCTTTTTTTTTCTTTAACAAGACGGGGTCTGGCCTTGTCACCCAGGCTGGAGTGCAGTGGTGCGATTGCAGCTCACTGCAGCCTTGAACTCCTGGGCTCAAGCCATCCTCCCACCTCAGCCTCCTGAGCAACTGGGACCACAGGCACGTGCCACCATGTCCAGCTGATGTCAATGTCTCTTATGTTGAAAATGAGAGTGACGGGTGACTGGGGTGTCTGCCTGCCTGATGAGTGGGGTGCTTCCTGAACGGCACGGGGTGGAGGCCAGCCTGAAAGCCCAGAATGCCCTGGACGACTTCACCGAGAGCAGAAAGACAACACCGAGAAGGGCCAGGCCCGGTGCCAGCCAGAAACCACAAGGACAGGGGCCGGAGGCGACCAAGCTACTCAGCCCAGGCGGATCCTGGGGACACACGCCCTTTCCTTGAGTGGACGCTGAATGTGCCCCAGTGAGGGACACAAGGACCCCAGCCCATCGCTCACTGTCTCCTGGAGGCTGCGTCCTGTGTGTGCAGCTCACACACCTCTCTCCCCGGGACAGTGTGCCCCTGCGGGTCTCACAGGTGGCAGCTCCCGCTCTCACGCAGGAGCTCAGCTCACCGGCCGCCCTCCTCTGATGCGTGTGTGGCGAAGCGAGGCCTCTCAGGACCCTCCTTCCCGTGGTGCTGCCAGGAGAGGTGCCTGACACCAAGCCCCGGCCTGTGGGACCAGGGGCAGAAGAGCCACGGTTTATATGAAATCTTTGGGCCGGTGCTGACACCTCCCGGGCCCCCTCCAAGTACCCACGTCAACCACAGTGGACAGAAGAGGCATCTGACAGGAGGCACCGCTGCTGCCCCAGATGAACAGTCATCAGCTGAGACTGAAGACAGAGTGAATTCTAGGACCTCAGGTAACTTCTGTAACGCCAAAATACAGGGCTGAGCCATTGAACACTATGTCATGTGTGTGCTCAGAGTGAACCCCGGACAGGCCAGCTGCCGATGACAAAGCCGTGTGTGCCCATGCTCAGGGTGAACCCCGGACAGGCCAGCCACCAACGACAAAGCCGTGTGTGCCCATGCTCAGGGTGAACCCCGGGCAGGCCAGCCGCCGACGACAAAGCCGTGTGTGCCCATGCTCAGGGTGAACCCCGGGCAGGCCAGCCGCCGACGACAAAGCCGTGTGTGCCCATGCTCAGGGTGAACCCCGGGCAGGCCAGCCGCCGACGACAAAGCCGTGTGTGCCCATGCTCAGGGTGAACCCCGGGCAGGCCAGCCGCTGACGACAAAGCTGTTGTGTGCCCATGCTCAGGGTGAACCCTGGACAGGCCAGCCGCCGATGACAAAGCCGTGTGTGCCAATGCTCAGGGTGAACCCCGGACAGGCCAGCCGCTGACGACAAAGCCGTGTGTGCCCATGCTCAGGGTGAACCCTGGACAGGCCAGCTGCCGATGACAAAGCTGTGCCCTGTGCAATGAGCCTGCTCCACCAAAGAGCCAGGACTGGGTAGCAGACTCGGGTTCAGGGCTCAGGGCTGCTGAGACACCCTCACAGGCTAATGGTCCCAGGGATGAGACAGAACCCACTCCTGCCGGGCGCAGTGGCTCACGCCCGTAATCCCAGCACTTTGGGAGGCCAAGGCAGGTAGATCACCTGAGGTCAGGAGTTCGAGACCATCCTGGCTAACACGGTGAAACCCCATCTCTACTAAAAATACAAAAAATTAGCTGGGCGTGGTGGCGGGTGCCTGTAATCCCAGCTACTCGGGAGGCTGAGGCAGGAGAATCTCTTGAACCTGGTAGGCAGAGGTTGCAGTGAGCCAAGATCGTGCCACTGCCCTCCAGCCTGGGCAACAAGAGTGAAAACTCTGTCTCAAAAAAAATAAAGAAAAGAAAAAAAGGAACCCGCCCCCTGCCTCCCAGGGCTGCGGAAGCACAGAGAAAAAGATGTTCGTAAAGGTGCTCTGGAAATGTAAGAAACCACCCAAGTTAGGACCGTGTCGCCGGAAGAGCACACAGGTTTAGCACCGCTCTCTAACGAGGAGGCTGTGTCTGCAGAGCGACTTTGCCGAGTGCCCTGCAAAGCCCATTTCCCCAAGGCTGCGGGGCTGAGGGAATCAGTGTGGGCTCTACAACTTGACTGGGACCCGGCTCCGATCCCACGAACCACACGGGTCATGGCCTGGGGAGGGCCACCAAGTATCGATGCCTCCAGGCCTTCCCTGCTCGCCGCACCGCTCCAGCCTTCATCTCACGAGACTCCAGAAACATCTCCTTTTCAGGAGGTGAAGCTGCCCAAGGGTGGCCCTCATCTGGGGTCACCAGAGAACCACAATCTGTGGCCCCCACCTTGGAGCCTGAGTCAGCCACCCTCTACAGAGCGATGCTCAACGCACAGGGCCCAGAGCTCCCCTCGGTCTCCTTGATCCCACCAAGAAATGTCAGGGACTAAGGGCCATCATGGAGCCAGCATTGTCCTTAGGGCCAGCCCCTTCCTCATGGCCGAAGACACACATTCTGGGAACGAGGCCACCCCCGTGCCGTGGGGCTGCACAAGTGCAGGGTTCAGGGATGACTCCATCTCGACAGAACAGCCTTGGCAGGCCCAACTCGGAGCTTCCCCGACGGCAAACCCAGCCCTAGGAATGAAACTACGCAGAAAAATTAACAAGTAAAATCTCCCAAACTCATCACGACTGGTGTGATCACTGAAGCCAGACACAATGTCCCAGGCCACCAAGCAACACTCGGCTGCTGTAGGGCAGGTGGGGGCATCGGCTGAGGAATGTGCGGACGGATCATCTGTTTATCTGTCAAACATTTATCCATCTGCCATAAACAAGGCACCTGACTCAGGAGGGCGGCAAAGACGAATGCAGGCAGGGTTCTTTCCCTCAGGGTAGAGGAGCTCCCCCAACACAGCTGGGCTGGCAGATTGGACATCAGAGACGTCAGCGCCTCGGCTGCCCACGGCGGGGCCCAGCTCCCCCACAGTCCGCTCCTGGCCGTGGTACGCCGGAATGAGGACGCACCTGGCAGCCCTCCCCCTCCTCCATGAGCTCAGGAGTGAAGACCGTGCTGTACTGGACTGAGTCCTCTGTTGAGGCTGAGCTGTGTTCTGCAGTAACAGACATGAAGATCCTGACCCCATACCTGTGCATGGGGTCTTACTTGGCAGCAGGTTCTAGCAGATGTGATCGAGTTAGAATGAGGTCGTATCAGATTAGGGTGGATACCACTCCCTTACAGGGAGAAGGAAATCTGGACTCAGGGCAGACACACAGAGTAGCAGGCCCCATGCAGACAGAGACAGAGGCGGGAGCCACGCAGCCACAGCGGCTGCAAGAGGCAGGGAGGACCCTCCGCTGGAGCCTCCCAAGGGAGCACGGCCCAGCAGACACCGTGACCACAGACGTCTGGACCCCCGAACCGGAAGAATGGCAGGAGGAGGCAGGGAGGACCCTCCGCTGCTGCCTCCCAACGGAGCACGGCCCAGCAGACACTGTGACCACAGACGTCTGGACCCCTGAACCAGAAGAATGGCAGGAGGAGGCAGGGAGGACCCTCTGCTGCTGCCTCCTGCAGGAGCACGGCCCAGCAGACATTGTGACCACAGACGTCTGGACCCAGAACTGTGAGAACAGGTTTCTGTGGTTTGAAGCCACCGGGTGTGAGGCATTTTGTTCCAGCGGCTTCCGGAGACTCACACAGCTTGGACACTGTGCCTGACCCGAGTGAGTCCTGGGGACGTTGACTGGAACCCGGGGGCTGCTGAGCCTGCATCCCAGGGCTGGGCTGAGGGCGGGACCAGGCAGCACCGCCCCAACATGTCCGCACTGTCGGGGCCCCGCGTGTGGGCTGCACGGAGGCAGCAGAGGGCCCTCCTCACACCGTCAGTCCCTTGGGCTTCATCACACCTGAGCTCCCAGCTGGGGACTCAGCCCCGCAGAGCATCCCAGGCCATCTCTCCTCTTCTAATACACCATACTGCCCAGTCCACCATAACGCCTGCTCCACTGTGCTGCTGGCTTCACCACACCACCCGGCCCACCACATCGCCTGGTCCATCACGCTGCCCGGTCTACCACGTTGCCTGGTCCACCATGTGGCCCGGCCCACCACGTCGCCTGGTCAGCCACGCCACCGGGTCCACCACAACGCCCGCTCCACTGCGCCGCCAGGTCCGCCACACCGCACCACCCGCTCTACCTGCTCCACCCGCACCACCCGCTCCACCTGTCTCCTGCCCCACCTGCTCTGGCTGGGCTCTTGCTGTGTTAATGTGGGCTCTGACTAAAACTGTGCTTGACTCTGCTGTCTATGTCCTCCGCTGTGAAGCAGGTTTCTCAACACCAGGACCATCCTCGTGGGGGTCAGTTCTTTTCCCGAACCTGGCAGGGGCCCCGTGCACCTGTGCCTGGTGAAGGATGAGGGGCCTGTGGGGTGGGGCAGGGCTGTGCCTGGTGAAGGATGAGGGGGCCTGTGGGGTTGGGCAGGGGAGCCGGTGCAGCCAGACCCCTCCAGAGCCTGGCAGGTGCCTCGACCTCCCACAGCCTCCCAGCTGGAGCCTCTGGGAGCCCCAGTTTCCCCATCTGTAACACGCGATAGGAACAGTGTTTACCCCCAACCATGGGGTTCTTAACAAAAAACTGTTTAATTTCAAGAGTTCAGCCTAAGAGAGAATGCAGGGCACTTTTTCTATTGCAGAGTATAACTCAGAATAAAGAAGAAAAGCCACAGGGACCTTCCTCACCAGCTTCTACAAGCATTCATCCAGAAGGCTGCCGTGTTATTGCTGGAGCTGCTGTAACCAGGTACCCCAGACTGGATGGCTTGAACAAAGGACATTCGCTGTCTGCAGCCCAGGAGGCTGGACATCTGGGATCCACAGGTGCGGCAAGGCTGGCTTCTGAGGCCCCTCTCCTCGGCGTGCAGATGGCATCTCTGAGTCTGCACAGGCTCAGCCCTGTGTGTGTCTGTGTCCTCACCTCCTCTTCTTAGAAAGACAGGGTCCTCTTGAATCAGGACCCTGGACCCCAAGGACCCCACTTAAGCTTCTCTCCTTTAAGGCCCTATCTCCAAATACATTCAGACTGGGGGTCAGTGCTTAAATGTATAGATTTGGGGGATGCCGTTCAGTCCAAAAGAGCTGCTGAGGGGCTGACCTGTGGACTCAGGGACTTGAGGACTCTCTCTGAAGTTCACGTGCAGAAAATGCCTAGAGTCCCGCCACCTTCCCCTCCACGCCCGACGCAGGAGGTGCTGGGGAACATGCCGGGTGACTCCAAGGTGCCCAGATGGGACCCAGCGGTGAGGATGGTTCCAGCTTTGCAGGGAGGGACCCAGGGGTGAGGACGGCTCCACCTTCGCAGGGTGGGACCCAGCGGTGAGGACGACTCTGGCTTCGCAGTGTGGGAACGGGGGGCAGGATCTGGGCTGGGCAGCTCACCAAGGGGCTGGGGTGGAATCACGGACTCCCCACCTCCCAGAGCCTCATTTTCTCCATCTGTGCGGATAAGGACCACAGCCAGGGTGGTGGGAACACCCAGAGTCCAACACAACAGCGCTGTGAGCGCACCTCGGGGACGCTGGGTCTCCACTTCCTACATCCTCGGGGACGCTGGGTCTCCACTTCCTACAGGGATGACGCAGCCTCCCTGAGCGCTGACTCGGGGCCCTGCGAGGAGGCAGATGGGACCTGCGGCCATGTTCTCATCACTGCTGCCGTTTCTAAGGCTGTTTACCTGGCACAGTCCCAGGGTGCTCAGGGGTGAGGGCGGGGGGTCACTGAGCTCCCCTGAGAACAGGGCAATTGTGAGGCCTGCCGGGGGCATGTCCTCAGCACGGTGCCTGCAGACCCTGCGAGGCCACATCGCAGCCACCACATCTCTGTGAACTGCCCCCAACACCAGGGCTGGGCTCTCGTGTGTGAATCTCCATCAGGGGTGGACACGTGACATGCTGAGCCCATCCGCTCTCTCTGGAATCTGTCCCTGGCTGAGAGCGTGGGCCAGTGACGGTGCTGGACCTTCGCTGAGACGGTTCTGAAGCCACGACGCTGCCACGTGCTGCCACATTAGGAAGGAGACAGTACGAGGCAGATCCGCCAACTGAGGCCGGGGCACAGCTACATCCCTGCCCCCCTGGTAAGCAGATCCCCCACTTTTGCTCACTAAGCAGTGGGAAATGGTTACTATTCCTTGCAACCAGAGAGTGAAGGCTATTGCTGTGTCTTATCTGCAAACACACAGGGAGGGGCCGGAGTCTGGAGGCTCTGTGAGTCCTCAGAGCCACGCAGCCAATGCGGGGAGGCTGGCTCTGCGACCAGCTCGTCTGCCCCAGGGTCCCCGCTCCTGCAGCCACCTCCTGCCCTGCCGTCCTCCCAGCCAGGGAGGCCACACGCAGCAGGGTGGGGTATAGGCTTCTCCTTGGGGCCCCTAGTTAGCAAAGTCACTGTTGGGTCCTGTTAGGAAAAGCCTCGAGCATCCATTCACCCTCTCCAGGGTTGGTGGAGAGGGGCCTGCAGCGTGAGCTCCTCCCTGTGCTAATTAAGAACAAGCCAGCTGGGATGGGCATGGGCAGCAGTGTCCAGGAGGATGGGCACTTGGTAGAGTCTAAGGAATCAGCACATCCGGACACCGATCAGACTCCCACTTAGAAAGCTGACCTGCAGTCCTGGACAGTTGAGGGTGCAGGGCCCCCAGAGCTTCTGCTGACTCAACGCGCTGACGGCCAGATCGCTGCCATAGATCATGGAGTAATCGTGCCTCGCGCTGGGGAATAAAGGGAGCTGTGCACGGCAAATGCATGGGGAGGCGCTCTCAGCTCTGAGAGGGAAGGATGGCACCAGGAGAACCAGTCCACAAGCAATGAAAGCAAGCCCACGACAAACACAGAGAGGCAGACGGAGCCATCACATGCTCCTCCCCAGATCTGCTCAACACTTCATCCTTTATTGGTCATTGTTATCACCTCTGGACACATCTGGGCTGCTACAGATGTCTAACCTTGTCTCAGCAATTACAGTGCCGGCCACTCACCCACCCCAGAGGACACAGCACCTGCATGCAGGTGTCCTCAGGCTGAAGGCAGGAGACTGCCCTAACCAAGGCTGGGATTAGTGTGCACAGGCATTCACTATGCAGCCCTTCTGTGCCATGAGGTGGAGAGCTGGGGAAGGAAGCAGAATGGGCAGTGCCAGGGCCCTGGAAAGGAAGGCGTGTATTCTTTCACTTAGCTTTGACAGAACCAGACCGCATTCTCAACATTTTCTGCAAGTTGCTAAGCTGTAAGAACACATATTTCTTGGTTGGTTAAATAGTCTAGCATACTTCTCTGGGAAAAAAAAAATATTTAATTTAAATATGGGAAAATTATATTTCTGTCTTTCCAATGGTATATTTCCTCTCTTTGCCTCATAGCTATCTTTGGGTCTTTGAGAAGTTCCTAGAAGCTTCCAGAAACTGGGCCCTGGTGCGGGGGAGGGTTCTCAGCAGTGCTGGGGTAGTGGTGGGCTGCAGTTTGCTATTTCTATGGAGCTGCTGCTTTTGCAGATAGACCATGATTTTTCCTTTTTGGAGAAGGGAGCAAAGCATTAAGGTTCATCGTTTTGAATCACGAATACCAGGATCCAGGTGTGATGCTCATACGAGGGGTGGCTTGGTTTATAATCCAGTGGTGAAAGGAGGAGCCGGTGACAATGAATTTGTGCCATCAAGGCAGCGTCCCATTTTGGCACTGAATTCTGAGCAGCAGCAAGGTCAAGGTGCCATGTCGGGCTGCCTGTGACGGCCGATTAACCCTCAGGAGTGAAGATAGAGCCACAAGTGGCGAAAAACACGGAGCTCCTGAGAGCTGACCCAGCGGCTGCCTGGTTATGCATCATGGAAACTAACACACCCTGCCTGGGGAATGTTGGCTTTTTATACCTCTTGAATGAAAATAACCCGTTTAGGAGTGTGCACATCATGGCCTCCCTCACTTAATAACCTGATTACCGGCGCAGATGGTCTCACGTGGGGAGGCTGTGGTGCAATCACCCCTCACTGGGGTGAGCAGAGGGTCCTGGAGGGACTGAGCTGGGGGGCTCTGTGCAAGGAGTCAGGAGAGGCCAGAGGCAGCAAGATGAGACTCAGGAGCACAGGCGTGGCCTTCGACCTTCCCTTGCTGTGCGCCCAGAGGCCTAGGAGTGGCTGTCCGGGAGGGGTGCTGACTGGGACACCCGCTGGGCTGCAGGGGACATTCTGTGTCTGACCTGGGGGCCCCCATGTGGGTTTGGTGACATCACAATCCACGCAGTGGTACCTTTAAGATGTGTGTGTTTCACTGCTGAGAGCTATACCTCAATTTTAAAAACAATATAGACATTCCAGGGGCTTCCCTCCTTTCCTCCAGTGACAATAAGGCCCTCCCCATGCTGGGCTCCCCGTGCTCGGCTCCCAGTTCTGCAGGCACTGCCCTGCTCAAGAAGGAAATTTCACACTTGGCCCCGGCAGCCAGGCTCACTGCAGCAGGCCACCCATTCCGTCCACTCCAAAGGTGGGTTCCTGGACTCAGCCTCACTGAATTCTAAATGAGAGGACCCAGGATCTCCCTCATGTCCTCCAAAGGAGTCCAGAGCACCCCCAACAGCATCCCCCAGGGAAGGCCCCCACACAGGCAACCACAGGAGGCACAACAGGGCTGCACAGTGACCGCGGCCCTCACTTATCACTCAGCATCTCACGCTCGGTCCAGCTCAACCCCACCTCTGACCTCAGAGGCTGCAGCTCCCTGGGAGGTGGAAGCCGCCCTCCCTGGCCACAAGGCTGCCCATTTGCCCTGCGGAGGCCCGGAGATGCTCACACCTGGAGCCACAGTCACATCCAGCGCTAGGGAGCAGGGCTGGCATCCCCATCCCTGAGGTTGCACTGGCCTTGGGAACCGCCCACCTCTCCGGCAACATTGAAGGGAGTGTGAAGGACGTGGCTCTGCCACTTCCAACCTTCCCCTTCCGTGCCGTGCCATGGCGCAGCTCTGAAGCTCTGTCCCTGTGCCCAGGCTCACCCAGCACAGTGTGCGGTGCCCTCTCCCAGCCCCAGGAGAAGACCCCGGCTGGCATCAGGGGCGACCACAGCATCTCGGTGACTGCAGCCCCACAGCCTCATTCAGTTGCGAGTTCATGGGTGGACAGCATTGAGGGGACCAGGGACAGCAGGGCAGGCTCAGGGGCGCTCCTCAAAGGCAGCGTCAGAAGCACCTCCCACTAGGGCAGCTCGGGGTCCCTAAGGCCAGGCGCTGCCCTCGAGCTGTGGGGGCCAAGTAGCTTCTGAAGCTCAAGGTCAAAGCCCAGCCACGTTCTCAGGTTCCCTGTCTTATGGTCTTTGCCCTGTGTCCACGTTCAGGACAAATGGCCATTTGGGGTGGGACAGGCCTCTCTGTGTGGCCAGGTGTCTGGCCTCTGAGCTCGACACGGGGCAGAGTCCTCACATCAACAGAGGTCAGGAGAGGGGCATGGTGGTCTTGCCAGGGCAGCCCCCACCTGCAGCTGCTGTGCTGTCAGAGCAGAGCCCCTGGGGACCAGGGCAGAGACGGGTCAGAGCCTCTCTGCCTCAAATACCAGGCTATGCCTAAGTACCTGTGTGCTGCAGTTTTATTGAGATATGATTCACATACAATAAAATTTGCCACTTAAAGTGTCAATTCAATGGTTTCAGCATATTCCCAGAGTTGGGCAACCATCACGACAGCCAACTTTAGGACACCTTCATCTCCTCGAAAGAAACGCCATACCCGTCAGCAACCACTCCCCATCGCCGTCCTGGACCCTAGCAGCCACGGGCCTTCATTCAGCCTCTGTGACCTTGCCTGTTCCGGAAATTTCACATCACTGGGCTCCGACAGGGCATACTTTGGTGACTGGCTTCTTTCACTCGGCGTCATGTTTCCGAGGTTCATCCGTGTTGCCGGTTCATCAGAATGCCATTCCTTTTTAAGGCTGAATAATATTCCAGTCATGGCTGTACGAAGGTTGTTTTTCCGTGGGACCGCTGACGGACACTTGGGCTCTTTCCACTTTCTGGCTGTTGGGAATGGTGCTGCTAAGAACAGGAGTGTACAGGTTTGTGTGTGGACATGTTCTCATTCCTCCTGGGGAAGGGACCCTAGGAGTGCGATTCTCATTCCTCCTGCGGGGAGGGACTCTGTGGACTCCAGGAGTGCGATTCTCATTCCTCCTGGGGGGATGGACTCTGTGGACTCTAGGAGTGTGATTCTCATTCCTCCTGGGGGGAGGGACTCTGTGGACTCTAGGAGGGCGATTGCTGCCTCCCTTGGTAACTCCATCATTTTCAGCCACTGCCAAACTGTCTTCCAAAGCAGCATGAGTACAAGTTTCAGATTCTCTCCACAGACTGCCTAACTGCTTTCTGCTTTCCAGAGAGACTGGTGGATCTTCATTCCTATTAGCATCCTTTAAGTCAGCTCAAAAGGAGATCAGATAAAAAGAAAACAAATGAACCTGAGTGGCCTCTGTGTGGGTGCTTTGGTCGCCCTTCTTGACAGTGACTGTCTCTGTCATTTTTTCTGGCTGCTTCCATTTCGTATTTTGGGAATTCTCTATTTGCGGACTTTGCCCATCTTCCTGTGGACTGTGCGTCTATCACAAGGTTAGGAGACACGCTCGCCAGCTGTGATCCACCTCCTGCTCCCCACGCTGTGATCTGCCTCCTAGCGTCATGCATGTGACTGGACTGTCCTACGTTTGAGGTTCTGAGGTCAATCGGGGTGGCTAGAGGAGATCAGGGGCTCCAGCTCCCGGCTCCTTGGTAGGATCCCAGCTCTGTGGCTCGTGGGTGGCCTTCAGGACGTTACTTAGCACCTCCGTGCCTCCGTTTCCTCATCTGTAAAACGGGATGAGAACAGTCTGCAGCCCATGGGCAGCTGTCGGAATGAATGAGTTAATCTACCTGAGTGCCTAGGTGCACAGGGTCAGGCGTTTGCTGTCATCGTGGATTTCTCCAATTGAGTTTACAATCGCAGTGTTCTTCCTCACGCCACACGCAGATCAATATTCCCCTCCACTTCCTCCTGGTCATCTCAGAGTTTCCTTTATCCTTTACTCTGCAATACCAGGGGAATTTAGTTTTGAACATGGTGTGAGGTAAGAGTCCAACTTGGGTTTTTCCCCAAATCCAAAGCTGATTTTCCCAGCACCTGCTGCTGGTGACCCTGTCCCATCCTCACTGATTTGAGATGCTCACGACATCCGTTATCACCTCTCAGGAACACCTGGGTTCATTTCAGGATGGGGCTGTTCACTTGGCCTCTTCTGTGGATCAGAAAACAGCAGTCAGAAGAGCTGACATTTTAGCATTTACTTATGTGCTGGGACTTTGCCAAACATGGTCCTTGTGTTAACTCCTGAGGCAGGTCACAGTGGTGGGCCCAGGCTTGGGCCAGGCAGGCGGCCCCAAAGCCCAGAGCTGCTCACACACTGCCCAGAGCCCAGACGGCTCCTCTCCTGCTGTTCACACATGTGTCTACACCAGCAGGACGAGGACACCCGGGTGAGTCTTCCGTTCCAAAGTCTTTGACGCCCGAGACTGAATTACACCCTAGGATAAAACGTAAAATCATCTTGTGAAATTCTGAAAACCCATGGGAAACTGGATTCAAATCTTACTAAATGTAAAGATCAACTTTTGAAAGAACAGCCGGACTCACGATGTTTCGCCCTCCACTCCTCATGTCAGCGTCTACGGCATCTTTCATTTGTTCCAGTCTTTTCTCATTTCTCACGGGAAGTCTTTACATTTTATACAGGTGCCAACCATTTCTTACTCATGTTCTTTCAAGTTACTGTTTTTTGCTGTGATCAATAGTCTTCCCCTCTCATTTATTTCACGTATTTATTGTAATTAAATCATTACAGTTTGAGACACATGTGCTTGGAAGTCAGCAGCAACGGTTTCTGTGTACGGTAGCTTCCTTTTTTGCATATGCAGAGCAGACTTCTCCTAAAGGTGACCAGCAAATTCACCACTTTCCCATCCTGACCAACACTGTGCAGGCGGCTGCCCATTCCAGCTCTTGGCAGGTGGGGCTGAAGAACTTTTATTAGTCTGGTCCAGGGGTTGGCAAACTTGTGCTGCAAGTATATGCATTTGCAGCTCTGGGGCAATAGGTTCTGTTTTGTCACTGCTGAACTCTGTTGCTGTGGCTCCCACCCATCTGTAGACAATGTGTGAATGAACACACGAACGGATGGGCCTGATTTGGCCTGCAGGCTGGAGTTTGCTGAACACAGATCTACATCACAGACTGGGTCTGTGAAAACTTTAACATTGGATACAAGCAGAGAACTTTCTATACTCATACTCGGTCCAGTTTACTGAAATCTTATTAGTTTCCAAGGCATTTCAGCCAATCTCTAGAGTTTCTGAAGCACCTGCTTACCTCACCTGCAAGTAACAAGGATTGTATTTTCTCATATCACACACTGATGTGATTGCATTTGCCAGAACGTCCAAAAAGTCACCATGCAGGACTCCCCTGAAGGTTCCATTTGAAGAGACATAGGGCAACTTGCCCGTGAGGGTTCCATTTGAAAAGACATAGGGCAACTGGGTTCTGTGTCCCAAAATCTCAGAGCTGGAGGCTGAAGCACATGCTGGCTTGGGTTTCAGATGGACGCTGGGCCCTGGGTGGGCCTGTCCTACCCTCCAGGCTGACTGGAGGTCTGTGGCTTTTGGTGCTTTTGCTCATTTGATTTGTTTTGTAATGAGTAAGACTGTGTCCCCCTAGTGACTTTCCCAGCATCTATTAAATTAGAAGACTTTTTAAAAGATTCAATCTGGTGATATAGTCATTCTACCTGATTTTGAAATACAGGCATACCTCAGAGATACAGTGGGTTCAGTTCCAGACCACCGCAATAAAGTAAATATCATGATCAAGTGAATCACACAAATTTTTGGTTTCCCAGTGCATATAAAAGCTATGTTTATACTATACTGCAGTCTACTCAGTGTGCAAAAACATCATGTCTAAAAAAAGTACATACCTTAAAAATAAGTTAGTGCTAAAAATGCTAAGGATCATCTGAGCCTTCCGGGACTCGTCATCTCTTAGCTGGTGGAGGGTCTTGCCGTGATGCTGATGGCTGCTGACTGATCAGGGCGGTGGTTGCTGAAGGTTGAGGAGGATGTGACAATTTCTTAAGACAACACTAACGTTTGCTGCATCGATTGACTCTCCTTTCATGAAAGAGTTCTCTGTAGCATGCAATGCTGTTTGAGAGCATTTTAACTAGAGAAGAACTTCTTTCAAAATCCGAATCAATTCTCTCACACCTGCCGCTGCACTATGTGCAGCTATGGCCTATGGAATATTCGAAATCCTATGTCATCATTTCCACAATGTTCACAGCATCTTCACCAGGGGCAGATTCCATGTCAAAAAAACACTTTCTGGCCAGGCGTGGTGGCTCACGCCTGTAATCCAGCACTTTGGGAGGCTGAGGCAGGTGGATTACGAGGTTAGGAGATCGAGACCATCCTGGCTAACACGGTGAAACCCCGTCTCTACTAAAAATACAAAAAATTAGCTGGGCGTGGTGGCGGGCACCTGTAGACCCACCTACTCGGGAGGCTGAGGCAGGAGAATGGCGTGAACCCGGGAGGCGGAGCTTGCAGTTCCAGTGAGCCGAAATTGCGCCACTGCACTCCAGCCTGGGTGACAAGAGCAAGACTCCGTCTCAAAAAAACAAAACAAAACAACAAAAAAACCCACTTTCATTGCTTATCCCCAAGAAGTACCTCCCCATCCGTTCAAGTTCTATCCTGAGATTGCAGCAGTCCAGTCCCCTCTTCAGACTCCACTTGCAAATCGAGTTCTCTTCCTACTTCCATCACATCTGCAGTGATTTCCGCCACTGAAATCTTAAACTCTCTCAAAGCCATGCATGAGGGTTGGATTCAACTTCTTCCAAACAGGTGTTAATTTTGATGATTTTGACCTCCTCCCATGAATCACAAATGCTCTTAATGACGTCTAGAATGGTGAATCCTCTCCACAAGGTTTGCATTTGACTTTGCCCAGGTCCATCGGAGGAATCATGATCTATGACAGCTATAGCCTTATCAAATGTATTTCTTAAAGAAGAAGACTTTAATTTCAAAATTACTCCTTGATCCATGGGCTGCAGAATGGATGTTGTGTTAGCAGCATGAACACAGCATTCATCTCCTGGAACATCTCCATCCGAGATCTTGGGTGATCAAGTGCATTGTTAATGAGCAGCAATATCGTGAATCTTTTGTTCTGAGCAGTAGGTCTCATCGGTGGGCTTAAAGGATTCAGTCAACCATGCCATACACAGATGTGCTGCCATCCAGGCCGTGTTGTACGTTGTATGGAGCACAGGCGGAGTAGGTTTGTTTAATTCTTCAAGGACCTGGGGTTTTCAGAATGAAAAATGAGCTCCAGCTTCAACTTCAAGTCACCAGCTGCATTAGCCTCTAACAAGAGAGTCGGCCTGTCCTCTGGTGCTTTGAAACCAGGCACTGACTTCTCTCTAGTGGGAAATCTCACAGTTGGCGTCTTCTTGCAATAGAAGGCTCTTTCATCTACATTGAAAATCTATTGTCTAATGGAGCCACCTTCATCAATGGTCCTGGCTGGATTTTCTGGAGAACTTACTGCAGCTTCTCCAACAGCAGTTGCTGCTTCACCTTGCACTTTTATGTAGTGGAGACAGCTTCTTTCCTTAACACTCATGAGTCAACGTCTGCTGGCTCCAACTTTTCTTCTGCAGCCTCCTCCCTTCTCTCAGCCTTCACAGAATTCGAGAGAGTTGGGGCTTGCTCTGGATTAGGCTTTGGCTTAAGAGAATGTTGTGGCTGGTTGGATCTTGTCTCCAGACCATTAAAACTTTCTATCCCTTTCTTATCATTCATATATTCACTGGAGTAGCACTTGCATTTATCTTCAATAATTTTTCCTTTGCTCTACAACTTGGCTGACTGGTGCAAGAGGCCTAGCATTCAGCCTGTCTCAGCTTTCGACACGCCTTCTTCACGAAGCTTGATCACTTCTAGCTTTTGATTTAAGGTGAGAGATGGACGCCTCTTCCTTTCACTTGAACACTTAGAGGCCACTGTAGGGTTATTAATTAGCCTAATTTCAATATTGTTGATTCAGAGAACAGGGAGGCCCGTGGAGAGGAGAGACGGGACTGGCCAGCCAGTGGAGCTGTCAGAATGCAGAAAACATCCATCTGTGAAGTGTGCCATCTTACACGGGCATGGTTTGTGGTGCCCCAAGACAACTGTAATAGTCACATCAAACCTCAATGATCACAGATCACCGTAACAGATATAGTAATAAAGTTTGAAATACAGGGGAAATTACTAAAACGTGACACAGAGACACAAAGTGAGCATACGCTGTTGAAAACATGGTGCTGTCAGACTGGTTCAAGGCAGGGCTGCCACAAACCTTCAATTTGTGAAAACGGCAATATTTGCAAAGTGCAATAAAGCAGAGTACAATAAAACAAGGTGGGCCTGTAGCAAGACGCACTTTTGTTGCTCATGTTGGCTCCACCGCGCTGCATGTGGCCTTTTCTTTCTTTTTTTTTTTTTTTTGAGACACAGTCTTGCTCTGTCGCCCAGGCTGAAGTGCAGTGGCGTGATCTCGGCTCACTGTAACCTCCACCTCCCGGGTTCAAGCGATTCCCCTGCCTCAGCCTCCCGAAAGTAGCTGGGACTACAGGCACGTGCTACCATGCCCAGCTAATTTTTTTGTATTTTAGTAGAGACGAAGTTTCACCATGTTGGCCAGGATGGTCTCAATCTCCTGACCTCATGATTCGCCCACCTCGGCCTCCCAAAGTGCTGGGATTACAGGCGTAAGCCACCGTGCCCGGCCTCTTTTTTTTCTTTTAAAGGACTCAGAATTCGGTGTGCTGTTATTTTATGTAGGTGTGAGCAATGTGTGTGCCATGCAGTACTAACACCAGAGGATGCACATTCCAGGGACACGGATCCCCAGAGGCGGCTGCTGCCCCCGGGACAATGCTGGGTGGGTGTATGCAGCTGCTAGGCTGCTTGCTGAAGGAATTGCGTGCCTGACACGGTGCCTGGCCCACATCACAGACTCAAAAGTCTTTGTGGAAGGAGATGATAATTGGAACTTTTTTATCTTTTGGGACACTTTCTAAAATATTTCAGTTCCTAAATATATATTTATAATTAAATTTATATATTTCATATTTAAATTTATATTTATGTTTTATATTTAAATTTATATTTATATATTTAAAATAAATTTAAATATAAACTTATAAATTTATATTTATATTTTATGTAATTAAAAATTACATATTTAAACAAAATTTCCAGATTTAGTGATCAATACACTAGCTACACATACCACATACACTTGTGAATAATTTTTCCTTTGCTCTACAACTTGACTGACTGGTGTAAGAGGCACAGCTTTCAGCCTATCTTAGCCTAGTAATCTGATTCCTCTTTTCAGATTTATATTTGTGAATTTATATTTTATACAGATTTATGTTTATGAATTTATATTTTATACGAATTTATAATATAAATATATTTATATGACTATTATATATTTACATAAATATATTTATAAATTATTATATACTAATAATATAAAAACATATATTTACAAATAAATATAAAAATATTATATATTTATAAATAAATATAAAATATTTTAGTTCCTAAGATAAACTGGATGATTTTCCATATTTTCCAATATTTGGGAAAAGAAACCTGAACACTAAATATTTTAAGCAGCGTGCCTATTAAAGTATTGTTCTCTGAAAATTTTACTGAAGAATATTAACATTTATCTATTCCTTCAGTTATGTATGGTAGTTTTTCCCCTAGAAAAAATATATATTTCATAAAAATTTCCAGATTTAGTGATCGATACACTAGCTATGCATACACTTGTGAATAATTTTTCCTTTGCTCTACAACTTGGCTGACTGGTGCAACAGGTGTAGCTTTCAGCCTATCTCAGCCTAGTAATCTGCTTCCTCCTTTCAGATCTATTTTCTGATATAAAATAATTTATGTAAAGAAGTAAAACCACATTTTTATAGGTTTGTTAAAGGTGCAATGACACACTCTATGCCTTTCTTTTAAAAATTCATTAATATTTCTTTTCAGCTTTACCAGCTGTTTTCTCCTCTTTGAGGGGAGGGGTGGCTTTTCCTCACGCTTAAGTTCTTTGTGTTCATTCTTTCTGATTTGAAGATAAAGGCATTTAAAGACATACATACACTGATGAGTAGCTCTTTCACTGGATCTGCAAAAATACCGTGTGTTATTTCTATGACATTCTAAATGGGATATCAATAACTCAAATGCATATATAATATTGTTCAGTAGTGCTGGCCCTGCTCAAATCACTTTAATATACGAATTCATCCAATGCTTACAAGAGCCCTAGGAAGTGGTATTTTGTCCATATTATAAATATAGAAACTGAAGCATAGAAAGGGAAGTTTGCTCCAAGTTAACCGGCTGGCAGTTGCTCCATCCAGCACTGGACACCAGCAGATGGACTTCAGACATTGCATGTGACCTTTTGTGAGTGTGGCTTCTTCTTTTATTAAAACTTTCAATCAATAAATTATAAGAAAGTCCTGGTTAATAAGGCTTTTATTTTTTGGTGTAAGTCTCAATTTTAAATACAGTGTATTCTCACTGGAAAAGAGGGCTGGTGCATTTCTTCTCCTAGTGTGATTTAATTCATGACTTGGTTTATGGCTCTTTTTGTAGAGATTTCAACAATGATTGAAAATTGGAAGCAGCCTTGTTTGTATACTATAATTTAGATATGTGGCTCAAATTCAATTTTAGTTAATTGTAGTATTCAAAAGATGTATGCACTGCTGCTTTTTATTGTTGTTATTGGTGGTGTTTACTTGACCTTAATATAGATTAAGTTATTTAAATCTCAGCTAAAAATTGTGTTTCTGATCATATAATTTATTTGTAATTGTGTTTACATAATCTATTCTTATGTATGCTAATCAGCACATAATGATTTCTAAATGTGACACTTTCATTACAGTCTGAACTGTAAGGCGTAAATGTGTCAATAAGTAAATGTATCAATATATGACAATATTGTTCCAATTTAATGTTTACCCTCTCAATTTCCTTTCAACTGCATTTGCCTGATTTATCTTTATTTATTTTTTGCTTTTAACCTTATTATTTTGTAGGAATGCCCTTAGAAAGCAACACATATTTGGCTATTTTCAACACTTGATTTGATAGTCTTTGCTTTTTAATAGAGGAGACTAATCCATTTACATTTATTGTCTTCACTGATAGTGACATTCTATCCGAACACTATGATCCAAGTTGATTTCTGGTTATGTTCCTTTCATGATTGGTCTTGTCTTTACACACATGCACAAGTGTCACTTGCTTTTTACTCTCAGTGGTTTAGTTGAAATTATATTTTGTCTCTATTTGTGATAGCTTTTATGTTAAGCAAATGCACTCTTAATGACTACATCATTTCTCTAATGACTTAAATCATCATGGCTCCTTCTATCCCATGAGTGACTCCAGCCTGCCACTGCCTGCTCCCCACAGCCTCTGTTAGTTTTACTAGAGGTTACAGACCAGGTTATTTTCATGCACCAATTGTTTTTCATAATATACAGAGTATATTAAATAATAGTGCGGTGAATCTTATGTTCAATTTTATAACCATAGTTAGAGGAATTATTTATATCCAGCCCCATGTATTCAACCGATATCAATGGTCACCATTAATCATCTTACATGTGACCTTTTCAATGTTCAGCTCCTGATGTTTCTTTCTTTCCTGATTGACTTGAGTGCATCTTTTCCTCACTTATTCAGGAAAGGTATGTGGGTGGTATGATAAATGTACCTGATAGCAATAATTTAAGCATACCCTGAGAATGACCCCGTACGGAAGATACACCTGAATGTGTGCTCTGAGCTAGGGAATCCAGGAGTGGCCAACCTGGAGATACACTCCTTGTCTATGAGGAACATCTGAGCCCCCAGCCCGTCCTATGGAACGTGGCCTACACAGGGGATTGAGGCTCCAGATCCAGGGTTGAATGAAGACTGCCAGGTGGAGCCTGCTTGGGGGAAGGTGCTATTTGAAAATGCCATATAAACTGCAAGCTTTTTGCATGTGGTTGTGGTTTTCCTGTCCAGCCCACCACCACTGGACCAGTGATTCTCCCGTCCAGACTACCACGAGTGGATTGTTTCTGTATGTGAGGTAGTTCACCTGTCCAGCCCACCACCACTAGCCTCTCTACCCTGTATGTAAGTGCCCCCCACCTCCATGTCTCATTTGCTGGCTCTGGGTCTCTTCTTCAACCTCTTGAACCTGGTGCCATTCCCACTGAAGACAGTAAGGGTTCGGCATAACTGGTAAGCTTTCTAAATCCTTGCAAATCTAAAGCTGTCTTATTTATTTACTTTGTCCAAAAACAACAAAACAAATAGAAATGAGAACAAATTCATAAGTAAAACGAAGTTTCAATCATATATTTACATAATTCTCCCTCTTGTCTCCTGGTTCTAAGTCTCACTGAGTTCAGAGGACAGCTTGCATGTGTGTTTGTGGGGATTCTTGTTCTCTTGTCTTTTTATTTTCTTAATATCCCCTGGATGGTTATCACAAGGGTTTCCTTTGTTCTTGAAATTCAAAGATATCACCATAAAATGGCTAGATCCCGGGTGTTTTTGTTTGGTTTTTCGTTGGCAGTTTCCTCCAACTCGAGTAACTTTCTTTCCAACACTATGGTTTCCACTCTAATGTGATTCTTCCTTCTGCTGGTGCCATTGAGGTTCCCCCTCAGGAGCATCCACGACTCTTCAGTTAGATATTCATCCTCTGTCCTCCATATCTACCAACTTCTCTTTATCTGTTTGGCTCCATTTCCTTGCTTTTTTTTTCTGTGAATTATCTCTTGGTTTTAAGATTAGTCTCCTTATCACTGTTTTGATTTTCTGCAGTTATATTTATGTTATTTGCAGCTCTCAATACACAACTAAACTCTACTTTTACATCTTTGGTGTCTCTGTATCCATCTTCTATTTCATTCAGAAAACCCTTGGATGTCTGCCTTCGTTCCAGGTCCTGCCTCACCTTGGGTTCCTGGCTCCTGGGTCACGGCCATGCAGTCCATCTCTGTGACACCAACAAGCAGACGCTTTCTATAAAAGTATTGTCTGTTTACTGCAGAGATCTATTTTCAGAGCTACCTCTGCCCTAAAATCTTTAGGACAGGATTGCTTTCCATAGATAGTGCTTATTATTATTACTTTTTTACGGGCTCATACTTGAGTTTTGACTTTGAGGCTTAAAAAAAAATGCCCTTTTGAACCGGCAGAGGTCAATCAATCCTGGTCTAGAATGAGCCATGGGGCATGGCGGGGAGCTCGTCTCCAGTCTCGCTCTGGTTCCTGCAGGTGTGGGAAGCCCTGCCCACTGCGGGATGGCCTGAAAGGTCTGGGTGATGTGCAGCAGGCCCTCATCTTCACAGGATGCCTGACAGGCTTCCCGCCAGCTGGAGGCGGCTCCTCAGGGCTGGGCTCTGCTCCCTTTTGGGAGATCAGACTTCTGTCTAAGCTGCAGAGTTTTCTGCTCCTTTGGGAATGAGAGCTGAACGGAAGAACACAGGTCCTGGTGCGCCCTTGGCCCTCTTGCTTACTCCTACTCTAGCTAAGAGGCTCTTCTGCCATCTCTGTGCCTCTTCTGTGAAACTTACCTCCACCCACTGCCTTTCCTCCCTGCCATGCCACAGGCTGGGAGCTGAGTCTCTGCAGGACTGAGCAGGGGATGCCCCCTGGGTGGGTAGGATTCCACCTCTGCCTGCCTGTGAACCCTCTGATCACCAGTTTCTAAGTCCTACGGTTAGACCCAGGCCTGAGAAGGAAGTCTAGGGCTTTTTGTGCATTACAGGAGGTCACTGTCATAGCTGGGGCTCAGAGGATAAGGCACGGGCTTCCACTCCTTTGAGCCCCAGGGGGCTTTCCCCAGTGCTTTTCAGCACTTACTTGTTTCTTTCTTTAGGTCATGGTGTTATTGACAGTTGTTCTTATTTCCAAAGCATATGTAAAACTGGACACTGGGCAGAGGCTGTGCAAGGAGTGAGTGTGTGGCTGCATTAATCCAGAAAGCCACGGAGGCTTCTATGGATTTGCAGGGGAGCCCATCTTCTCCTCTCTCCTCCAAACGCTGGAGAAGCTCATTCTCTCTGTGAGTGGAGGGTCCCAGGTGTCGGGAGGAGGGAAGCTGCAATCCCCCACTCATCCGATCCTCCTCTCTTGAAACCTCATCAGTCACATGTCCCTGTGTCCTGTGAGAACCTGAAGCCACATGGCCATGACTACACAGTGCCAAATCTAACCAACAACAAAACAAAGCTTTTGAGAGATGCAGCAATGCAAGCAGTACCCTGAGTCTCTCCTGCTGCAGCAATGCAACGAGAACCCCGAGTCTCTCCTGCTGCAGCAATGCAACCAGAACCCCGAGTCTCTCCTGCTGCAGCAATGCAACGAGAACCCCGAGTCTCTCCTGCTGCAGCAATGCAACGAGAACCCCGAGTCTCTCCTGCTGCAGCAATGCAACCAGAACCCCGAGTCTCTCCTGCTGTAGCAATGCAACCAACACCCCTGGTCGCTCCTGCTGCAGCAATGCAACCAGCACCCCGAGTCTTTCCTGTTGCACAGCACCAATGACCAGATGGGCAGGGGTTTCCCAAAGAAGAGGCCGAGAGTCTGACTTCATTCTAATGCTGGATTCTAATCGGGCATGTAGACATTCCAGGATACTCTGGAAGATGCCACATGTGGAAAACAAGAATCCTTTTCCTACACAGAGAACTTGTCTGTGCCTTAGGTAGGGCAGAAGCAAGCAAGAGGGCCAGGAGCACAGCAGAGCCTCAGAAACCTTTCTCGTCCACCATTTTCCTTTCTTATCATCCCATGAGCCTGAAGGGTCAACCCTGGGGGCATTCTTACCCCCTTCTACAGATAAGGAAACTGAAACTCTAAAGATAAACTGACTTCCACAAGGTCTCCCACCCTAGCATGCAGAAGAGCAGTCACTCTTCCAGGCAGGGGGAGGATGGTGGGATCTGACCCAGTAAGTCTTTTTGGTACAATGGCCGCGTCCCTGGAAGGGGCTTGTCAGTCTGGGAGGCACACAGTGGTTCAATCATGCCCAAAGCCTATGGAGCCTGAGATTTATATTCCAGTTCAGGAAGAGGTGATATGCGAAGGGATCCAGGGACAGAGCCGCAGTGACGAAGA